>NW_028274807.1:215466628-216158294 GCF_037043125.1 Eumetopias jubatus
GTAGCCTTCCCATGGGCAGGGCCCTTCGGGGCCCTCCTGCCTCCTCCCAGGCAGCGTCCCACCCGCTGAGCCTCCAGGGCTGGCTGCTCAGTGACAGGAGGCCTTGGTCCCTAGAAACACTGCTCCTCGTACCCAAAGGTGCGTCCTTGTTATCAGCACCACTTAACAGCTCTTCCCATGGACCAGTCAGGTCCCTCTCCGCCAGACAGGGTCTGCACCCTGGGGAGCCCCACATTCAGAGCCGCGGCTCTTCGTTGGACTTCTTTGATTTTCCTTTTTACCTTTTGGCCTCTTGTCATCCTTTTATCCATTTGTGCTGGTTCCAAGACTGTGAGCCTTGAAGAGAAAGGACATGGGGAATGATCGTCTGCTACCTGAGGGACTTGAGCCCAGAGCTCCTAGGCAGGGGGAAGGGAGACTGGTAGGGGCCCAGCATGGCTTCCTGTGTGCCCGGGTGCAAGGACAGCCTGGTACATCCAGCCCCACACGTAGTGCCTGCAGAGCTGAGGGCTCTGGGGAGACAGGGAGGTGCCACTCATGCCCCCCACCCGCCCCCAGCAGCCTGCAGGGTCTGCTCATGCCCCTCCCATTAGGGAAAGGATGTGGCTCCTGCCTGGGAGACCTGTCCCTGTCTGCCCTGTGCCATGTCCTCCTGCACTGAGCGGGCCATCAGTCCTGGGGCCCCGGAAGGTGTGGTTTTGAGCACCTACGCTTCAGCTCCCTCCCAGTTCACCAGAAGAGTCTTGTCTCTTGTTAGGCAGTGAACTCATTTCCCTCTCTGGCAACCACTGAATTTGAGAACGTCCTGTTTTACCGTCATCAAAAGAAGTGAAACTGTCCCATGAAATAAAGTGGAACGCCCCATAAATGCCTAGGAAGCAACCAGGGTCTTTCCTTACAGAGTGGCTAGCAGCAGGAGGGCAGCCCCTGCCCGTCCTGCAGGGTCCCCTAGAGGATTGCACGGGGCCCGAGCCGCTGCAGGTGGCAGACAGTCACCAGGCAGGCCGTGCACCAGCCCTGCCTCCTTCCTGTCCCCCCACTACAGCGGCCTCACAGCTCACCTGCACCCCAGGCCCCTCCTGACTCCCAAACTCAGCCAAGTAAGAACCCCCGACCCACTGGGGAAATGGCCCTGTCTCTTCTGGACCCTGTTGGGGGGCGGGGCCCAAAGTGATGGACTGGGTCGTCTCCGTGTCCATTCAGCCGCAGGACCTCCTCCCCACCACAGACCTGTTCGTTTCCCAGAGGTGCCCAGGGAGAATGTATTTTGGGGAAGTGCTGGCCCCAGGGTTCCCAGGATTCCTTCCCAAAGAGGCCGGAATTCAGTGGGGGAAAGGGAGGTGTGCAATCCCCGAGCAAAGAGGCTCTGATGAACCTCTTCCCCACACCTAGAGCTGAACCATGGCATCACTGTCTGGGTGTGGGCACCTTGGCCCTGAGAGAGGACATCACTCAGCTGCGGTTGGCCCCAGGCAGGTCTCCAGGGATGGTGGGCACTCGAGGGGTAGGCACGGCCAGGGAAGGCTTCCAGCAGGAGGCGCCACCCTCCCACCCTGCCCTGGGATCCAAGGAGGGTGTGGGTGTGGAAGCAGGGCCTCACTTGGCCACCCATCTTGCCGTCAGCTGCGTCCCTGAGAAGCCGTCATGGATGTGCTGACCCCTTCACCAGCTCTCCCCGGCAGTGGACGTGGCTGGAAGGCATAGTTGGGCCTCCTCCTTGTCTGAGGCTCACGCTGTTTTCCCTCCTGTCCCCCAGCTGGTCAGTGAGAAGGTCGGAGGGGCCGAAGGGACCAAGCTTGATGAAGACTTCAAAGAGATGGAGAAGGTACCAGGAGAGGTGGTGCGGCCCGCCTGACGCCCGGCGCTGTTTACCCTCACGGGCCACAGCAGCGCTACAGCTGGGCTACGGGGGGGCTCACGGACGGATGGGTCCCTCGGCCCCGGGAGGCAGGGAGGCCAGCAGCCCTGAGCGCAGCACGCCATTCTTGTGCAGGCTCTGAGGCAGGTGGGGCCGGGGAGCAGGGCATGGGCTGTCCAGGGACTCCGGGTTTGGCCTCTGGCACCCCGATGGTTGCAAAAGCCCACACCCTGCCTCTCTTGACAGAAGGTGGATGTTACCAGCAAGGCTGTGACAGAAGTACTGGCCAGAACCATTGAGTACCTGCAGCCCAACCCAGGTAGGGGTGCCAGCCAGCTAGGAGGGGTCCGTGTCAGCCTGGAATTGGCCGGTTACCAGAGCCTAAGAAAGAATGTGTGAGCTCAGAGAACTGAAGTGCCCAGGAGTAAGCAGGCGGGTTTCATGGGCAGAACCAAGGGTCCAAAGGATGTCCCCAGAGCCCTGCATTTCCTTTCCACTTCATCAGGCAGCTCTCATTCTGTGTGGCAACCCTAGTCCAAAATCACCCTTACAGCTAATAGTCCCAGCCGAAAAGAGCATCTTTTCCACCTTAACCAACTCACTGGACCAGTTTGAATTGCCCACCCATTTGCCAGGCCCCAGCTGCAGGCCCACCTTTGGAGCAGGCAACGGGCAGGTGACTGGCTCCTCCGGACCCCACGGGGAGTGGGAGCGGGAATCTCCTAGCCTGAGAGAGAGATGAGGACCTTTCCCTGAGGAAAATCCAAATCTGGGTTCCCATAGCAGGAGGTGATGGATGTGGGACCGGCAGCAACACCAGCCAGGTCCGTTCGCAGCCAGGGACAGACCTGAGCGGGCAGAGGCAAGCGCACAGCTCCTCCCCCACGCCAGGTGAGGGGGGCTATGTCTGGGGCACCTGGACCTGTACACACCTATACCTGCCCCCCTACTTCTCTGGGGTGCTACTCCCCAGGCCAGGGAAAGGAGCTTCTGTGATCGGAGCTGTGCTCCAGGACGAGGAGGCCCCGTGGGGTCCGGGAGAGCCGGTCACCTGCCTATTGCCAGGGTTCTCTGTGGCTGAGGTGAGCAGAGGAGGGAAGTCTATGCAGGAGTTTCTCCTCAGAGCCTGGCCATCAGCAGGCATAGAAACCAAGCTTCCTTGGGTCAGGGCAGCGCTTTAGAAATAAGGGTGTTGGGAGGGGGCAGCCGGCAGCACTGGCCAAGTGCAGGCCTGGTTCTCGAGAGAGACTGGCCGCACGCCTACCCAGCCTGTTCTCTTCCAGCTTCACGGGCCAAGCTCACGATGCTCAACACGGTGTCCAAGATCCGAGGGCAGGTGAAGAACCCTGGCTACCCACAGTCAGAGGGCCTGCTGGGCGAGTGCATGATCCGCCATGGGAAGGAGCTCGGCGGCGAGTCCAACTTCGGTAAGGGCTCTGGAGGGCCAGAGCATCTGGCACTGGACAGTGGGATGCCACTTCCCTGCCACTGCTCCAGAGTCTTCCACAGTACCCGTTAATCCCCTGGACGAGGGCGACTGAGATTCCCAAGAACACCTTTCCTTCCTCAGTGGGGATGAGCGAGGATCAGAGTGTTGCCTGTAGGGCCAAGGCCACTGGAAGGCCTACCCTCAAGCCACAGCTAATGCTGGGGAAGCCATGCAGTGGCGGGCGGGGGCGGGGGTTTGACACGCGTCATCGCCAACTCCTCCTGGCTGCTGGGGCTCAGACTTCAGGGACCCTTGTTTTGTCCTGAATTCTAGCGTCTGGGCCCTGGGGTGAGGGCAGGTTAGCAGTTGGGGGTATCTTGGGCCCCCAGGCCCCGGTCTCCTATGACAGCTTCTCTCCCAATCCCTGCCCTGCTGCAGGGGATGCCCTGCTGGACGCGGGGGAGTCCATGAAGCGCCTGGCAGAGGTGAAGGATTCTCTGGACATAGAGGTCAAGCAGAACTTCATCGACCCCCTACAGAACTTGTGTGACAAAGACCTAAAGGAGATCCAGGTGCTGCCCCCCCCATGCCCCATCCAGTGTGCCCGCCCTCACACAGCCCCCAGGGCAGGTTCCTCACAGCCCTGCTCCCCCACCTCTCCGCCCCGCCCAGTGTGCCCGTCCTCCTGCAGACCCCAGCACGTACCTCACAGCTCTGATGCCTTCTCCCCCTCCCCCCACAGCACCACCTGAAAAAGCTGGAGGGCCGCCGCCTGGACTTCGACTACAAGAAGAAGCGACAGGGTAGGATCCCCGACGAAGAGCTGCGCCAGGCCCTGGAGAAGTTTGAGGAGTCCAAGGAGGTGGCCGAGACCAGCATGCACAACCTCCTGGAGACCGATGTGCGTCCGGGCCCTCCCTCGGGGGAGGGCCCCCACCCAAAAAAAGCGGGGCAGTGGGCAGAGTCACCCATGCCCTGCCCATAGTGGGCTCAGCCCCTGCTCTGAGCCTGAAGGGGCAGCTGCGGGACCCGAGGGGCCTCCACCTGCCCCCTGAAGCTTTCGGGTCTCCTCCAGCAGCAGCGCAGGGGTCAGGCAGCTGGGGAGGGGGCCGGCCCCTGTCCCGGGAGCATTCTAGCAAGACTTCCTAAAAGAGGAGGCCCTTGGGGGTAGGGGTCACAGGGAGGGCCGCCCTTCAGCGGGCTGCTCACTTGCAGATCGAGCAGGTGAGCCAGCTCTCCGCGCTGGTGGATGCCCAGCTGGACTACCACCGGCAGGCCGTGCAGATCCTGGACGAGCTGGCTGAGAAGCTCAAGCGAAGGTGAGCCCCAGCCCCTGGCCTTCCCTGTGGGAGCCTATCCTGCTTTGGGCTGGGCCGGGGTGCCCTGGAAGCCTAGAGTCATTCCCGTGGATTCCTGGGTGGCCATTCAGGGCTTCCAAGACCCCACCGCCAGCCTCCCCAACAGCCCAGCCCTGCTTGGAGCCTGTGTCAGAGCAAGGGGCTTGGCTTCTTTTCATAAAGAATCCCGAGACTACACTTGTAGGATGGGGACTCCAGGAGGAAGCAAGATGCATCAGGCTTGCCACAGTCGTCAGAGGGGAGGCTTGGGGTGACCTGAGGCTGGGGGGCCAGAAGAAAGAGGCCCCTCAGAGCTCTGGGCCGCGGGGGTGCGTTACCCAGGGCCAGGGTGGACGGGGCTCCCCTCTGAGAGCCGTCACTAGTCTAGGGCCTGAGAAGGACAGCCTTGGGTAGCCGTGTCCCCGGGTTGGGTGGGCATGCTAAGGGGGCTGCAGGATTTGGCAGGACCTGGCCAGTTGGCAGCCTCTAAGAAGGGCCTGAGCTGGGGGAGCTGACCAACTGGGAGGCCCTTTGGTTAGACCCTTTGGGCTTCTGCATCCAGGCCTGGTCTTGGGGGTCTCTCCCCCGACCCCAAGTCCTGGACAGCAGCATCAACGGTGGGGAGGGAGGTGTCCCTTCACCTTGGCACACACAGGACTCAGGCCCTGCTGGCTGCTCACAGCTCTCCCTCCCTGCCTGCAGGATGCGGGAAGCCTCCTCTCGTCCCAAGCGGGAATACAAGCCCAAGCCTCGGGAGTCCTTCGACCTTGGGGAGCCTGAGCAGTCCAATGGGGGCTTCCCCTGTGCCACAGCCCCCAAGATCACACGTAAGGAGTGGGGAGGGGTCGCCCCCAGCCCGCTACTCTGTCCAAACTGCAGAGCCAGGCCCACCCCACTCCCTCTGGGGAGGGGGCCCAGCCCAAGGTTCTCAGCCCCCCTTTTTGCTTTGTCTGCAAGCAGCTTCATCATCTTTCCGGTCTTCCGACAAGCCCACCCGGACCCCTAGCAGGAGCATGCGTGAGTGTCCCTGTGGGCACAGGCCCTGCCCTCACAAGCTCCCCACCTCAGTGTATAACACTGCCTTCTGGTCTGTTCAGAAGGACCCTCCTCTGGTAGAAGCGGACGCCCCTGGGATTGGTCCTCTTGGCCCATCTCGGGCAGGGGAGGAGCTAGGCACTGGGCCTGCACGGCACAGCACGGCCTCCCCGGGCCTCCCCAGGCCTCCCCATCCGCGTGAGGGTCTTCCGTGAACACCAGGGGTGTCCAACAGCCTCTAGGCTCTCTGAGGGGCCGCCGGAGGGCTTCTGGTCATTCTCTCACCCTGATGCCACTGGGCGTCCCCAGCTCTTCCCAGGAGCACGTCCGGAGTCCCTTTCTGTCCCCTTTTCCCTTGTCCCTCCTTTCTGACAAGACTGGGGGGGCAACAGAGGAAGCGGCAGCCGTCCTTCAGGGGCCACGAGCAGGCTGGGGCGGGCGCGGTGGGAGGGAGCCAGGGGTCTGAGCCGAGCCCCTGCCCCCAGCACCCCTGGACCAGCCGAGCTGCAAAGCGCTGTACGACTTCGAGCCTGAGAACGCCGGGGAGCTGGGCTTCCACGAGGGCGACGTCATCACGCTGACCAACCAGATCGATGAGAACTGGTACGAGGGCATGCTCCACGGCCAGTCGGGCTTCTTCCCCCTCAGCTACGTGGAGGTGCTGGTGCCCCTGCCGCAGTGAGGGCGTCGGCCCCGTCCACACGGCCTGCATCCCGCCTGCGTCTGTGGCACTCCTGGGGCCGGGGGCGGAGTTGGGGGGCAGCGGGGAGCGCTGACACTAGCGCTCACCCCCAGCCCCCTCTCCACGCGGCAGTCTGGGCCGGGCTGCTCCCTGACTGCATCTCCCCAGCCCCGCGCCCCGAGGGGGCGAACACTAAGGTGCTCTTAGAAACACTAACTTCCGCCCACCCGTCCGGGAACGGGTAACTCCAGGTGGGCCCCCTCACTCGCACACACGTGCGTGCACACACACCCTGTTCTGTCCCTCCTTCGTCCCCTCTCTCCTGGGGTGGCCCCCACCCCCCAGGAGAGCTGCCCTTAACGATGAGCTGAAACATCTGTGCCACTGGGGGTTCTGAGCAGGCCCCGTGGCCAAGACTCACCACCCCTGCTTTTAAATTACCCCACCGCACTCCTTCCCAGCCCCAACTCCAGGCCTCCCCAGGCCCTGGCACACCCGGGGTGCCGCCTCCTTGGGGAGACACAAGCCTGGGGTCCTCAGGGTTCCCCTAAAGACCGGCCCTTCCCTGAGCAGCCTTGGAGCGGCTCTCTTCCTCCCGCAGGGCACCCAGCCCTGCACGCCAGCACCCTCCCCCCATCCTGCACCCTCTCCTCAGTTCCCCGTGTAGGGTGCCCCACCCCAGACAAGCACACAGACGTTTTTCTCCGGCACGAGCTGCCACCACCAGCTGTGCACGCAGCACACCCGTGTGCACCCACAAACGGGACCACAGAAGTCTTGCAGCCTCTGCTCTGCTGAAGGTCAAGTACACAGGCTTTGAGGCATCTTCCCAGACCCCTGGCTGCTGGGACTACCCTCAAGAGAGGGTCACAGGCGCCTCCCCCTCCTGAGCCGGCTGCCGTGCCCACTGCTGACAGTGGCCCCAGGCGCGCAGCTGCCCTGACGAGCAGGGCCCAGCCCTGCATCCACCTCCTCTCTTGCCTCGTCCAAAAATTGGCTCAACTGGGGGACTTCGGGACTGGATCACATCCCCCCCCTCCTCTGATGACTCAGCAAAGCCCTGGGGACACCAGGCTCTGCTCCTCCCTGAGCGCCCCCCCATTGCCATTCCGGGGCGGGGGAGGGGGGGAGGCACCGACCTCCCAGCAAAGAATGAGCAGCGTAGCCTTGTTCACAATCAAGGGCAGATCAAAATGTAATCCTGATTTTTTTTTTAAAAGTATTAAAGGTCTCTTTCTAGAGCCTCTTGCTTGGTTGTGGTGTGGGGTGGGTCTTCCCCCAGCTCCCCTGGACCCTCACGGCTCCCCCGAGGCATCCCCTGTCAGGGCAGGGCCACTCCCGGGGAGGGTACCTGCCCCCCAGGAGCCAGGGAGGGAGAGCTGTCCTCTGTCCAGCCCTGGCCCCGGGAAGCCCACACCACGGCTGCACGAAAAGCGTCCCCTCCTGCACCGGCCAAGGTGCCACGCTGCCCAGACAGCCACCCACGTGCCCAGTGATGAGTGCGGGGGGCGCCGGGGGGGGGAGGCACCCCCAGGTGAGACACACGCCCAGACTGTTTGCTTCTCCCTTTTATTATCTGTGCCACAAACAAAGCCCCCAGACCCATTCCCCCTCAGCCGGAACCACTGGGGGTTCAGAGTCTGACCGAGAGGCCCTCGGAGGCGGTGGTGCCTCAGCTCCCTTGTTTAAGAAGGCTGTAGACCTGCTCCAGCACGTGGCACAGGCCCTGGTCCTTGGGTGTCCTGCTGGCCAGGGAGATCTGAAACGGGCAGGGCTGGCGCCTCAGGGCTGGGCCCTGTGGTCCTGCCCGCCCCCGTCCTGGCAGGGGGGTTTTACTAACCGAGGTACACAGTAGTGTCCCGAAAACGTTTTATTTTTTAAAGGAGGCGGCTCCCCCTTGCAATGTTCTGTGCTCTCTGCACATTCCATATCCTGCTCTCTCCCTAGCTGCCTCCCTCCCAGGCTCTCACACCCCCTGCGTGGGGAGCCACCCCCGACCCCACCAGCCCAGTGATGGGGTGGAGGGGACCCGTGGCAGCTTGAAGCTCTGGTCACTCTAAGTTTGAACAAAACAAGCATGCAAAACTGCATTTCTCTACCCAGTAGAGTTGAAAATGCCTTCTGAGAAGGACTTCCATGTCAGAAGTCAGAAACCGCCCCCCCCAGGCCACCAAGCCCTTACGTGTCCCCCTAAATGACTGTAGGGCCGGTGAACTGGAGGAACCCTTCAGGGCACCAGCTGCTCTGGGACTGCAGCCCCCGTGCGCTCCCCACGGGCGCCCGAGCGGAGAGACGGCCCCAGCGCAGCTTCTCCCCAGCCCAGGTCCGTGTGCCGCTGTGCTTTCAGCTGCATTTCAGCAGTGCTCCCTGTCAGCGTCACCACCCACATGGGGCCGAACAAGCTTTAATATCCAGCTGAAGTACTTTATACAGAACACTTTAGGACAGCACCGTTTCTCAGGCTGCCCCTGGATAGATCCTTCGGGGGCTCCCCAAGAACTGTCTTCCACAAGGGGTTTGCAGGAGACTGGGGTCATGAGTCTTACCTTCAGCTTGTCGAGGTACGTGTGCTCCTGGCTCCAGGGCTCCTGGAACCTCACGAGGTCCGGGGCGCCCTTGTAGAACTCCACCAGCAGCATCTAGAGGACGGGGCACCGATGGGACCCCTGGCGCCCGCCCTCCCACGCAGGCGCTCGGCACACAGCAGCGAGCACCACGGGTGCCTACCGCCGCCTCTCGGGGGGGCTCCCAGTCCCATATAGCACACAGGCGCTACCCAGGACCCCAAGACAGACCACCCGGGAGCGCCACCAGAGGGAAGGAAAGGAGCTTCGCAGCAGGCCCCTGGAGGGGGGAGACGGAAGGGGCACCCCCTCCCCCGGCAGTGGGAAGCAGCAGTGATTCTGGATGTCCCCACAGACCTGCCCCCGCCCCCTTGTGTAGCCTCCTCCCACGCAGCAGTGAATCCGCGATACCACAGGTGTGACCTACTAGCTGTTTTTAAAACGGCTGTTGGAACGTGGGCACTGAAAACATTCATCTGGGCACCACCTGAAATCCCTCACGTGTCTTCAATCAGTGGCAGGTGTAGAGGCGCTAGGCCGGGGCACCTCCAGCAAGTTCCAGAAGAGCAAGGCCAGGTCTGGGGCGGGGGAGGGTGGCGGGGGGGCAGGTGGGCAAGAATCTGGGACTTGAGTTTCGGCCGCGGAAGAGGAGTCTGACCCCTGCTCCGATGTGGTGCATTCAGCCACCCTGAGTCCTGCAGTATCGCCCCCGTCCAGCTGGGGCCCCAAAGCCCCCCCCCTCCCCCCCCCCGCTGGGGCCCCGCCCACCCCACCCGGAAGTGAGCTCACCATCTCATGCAGGATGTCATTAGTCAGAAAGGTGTCCTGGACGTAGGCCATCTCCACGTCCATGGGGATGCCGTAGTCACTGGGCCTTTGCTGGCAGGGACACAAGCCGGTCACCACCAGCCACCTCCAGCGCCCCATCCCATGAGGGATGTGCCCTGGGCCAGCAATCGGAGAATCAAGACTCCAGGCCTGGCTCTGCCCTGCGACCAGCTTCAAGGCCACGTGGCCCTGCCCCCAGCAGGAGAGGCCGGGAATAGCTCTCCAAACCCCATTTCCGACCCCAGGACAGGTTCGGGAAGGAGGCCGTCTTAGTAACACAAGGGCAGCATGCTCCGTGTGGAGCGCACACCTTTTCAACATCCCTCACGGCCCAGGCCTTCACCGGAACCTCAGATAGTGCAGGGGTTATGTTCCCATTTCACAGGAGATACTGAGGCCCCAGCCCCCTCCCGGCCCCGCCTCCCCCAGCAGTCCCGCCTACCTCAGGGGGCGGCATCACCCAGAAGGGTGAGATCTTGGACTCCGGGCCCGGATTGCCAGAGTAGTAAGGGGCTGCAGGAGGAGAGTGAGAGTGGGGGCTGGGCCTGGAGGGGGTCAGCGGCCCGGGAGGGCCACGCGCACGCGCACACACGCCGGGCAGCCGGACTTACAGCAGAGCAGGGCGAGGCAGGGCTGGAAGCCATTGCTGGAGCCCTGCAGGCGCAGCTGGTAGTCCATCTGCGAGTCGATGTCCTGCAGCGATGGCAGCGCGGGGCTGTGTGGGTGGCTGTGGTACCAGCCCACCAGGGACAGGCCCCGCAGGAGCAGGCTCTGGTAGATCTGGGGGGGGGGGGGCACAGGCGAGGCTGGGGCAGGGCGGCGCAGGCCGGGGGCTCTACCAGCCCATGTGCGCACACCTGCCTGCCGTGTTCCATCCCCATGTGACGCCAGCACTGAATATGTGCCTGCTGTGTACCAGGCCTGGGGACACAGCGGTGGCCAGGACCCTGCCCCCACCCTCAATGAGGCCAGTGGAGGGGGCACAGTCAACAAATACATTACAAAAAAGACGCACCTGTCACCAAAGCAAAGGCAGAAATTTATTGGGGGCACTGCGGTATCCCTAGCTCATGGAATAATTCCTGGCACTCAGTAGGCACTCAGATTAAGTGAGGAGCTAGGTGGGTGTGGCGCACTTGAGCAGGACAGGCATTTCCGGGTGCCTGAAGCAAGTAGGGGCAAGCCGGGGCCTACGGAGCAAGAGCGAGCTGAGCTGGGCTGGGAGAAGGCGGGTGTGGAACGCTTGGCACAGCGCCAGGCACACGCAAGGCCGCTCCAGGCAAGCACTATTAGAATGGCAGCTGGTATTCACGGGGCTGTCACTGCACGCCGGACACGGCATGCAGACGGGGGTTCAGAGGGAAAGGGGGTGGGCCACCTGTGCCCAGAGGAAGGATAACCGTGGGGTCACAGCCACGGGGCAGGCACTCACTCACACACACACACACACACACACACACATCTGTGCACTTGTTGAACTAGGACACCGTGCTAGCCGCCAGGACAGCTGTGTCCACCCCTGCCCTCCCCAGAACACTTTGACCCCACGTGCCCCCTCACTTCCTCTTCCATGGTGGCGGCCATATCCGCGTCCCCCAGCCGGCTCCGACAGGGGAAGGCTCTCAGCACCGTGAGCACTGCGCAGAGGTGGGGAGAAGGTGTAGACATCATCCCCAGCCCTAAGCACCCCCCTGCCCACCTGGCCCCAAATACCCACTCTGGCTGTTGATGTCCCAGCGGCCCCCCAGGTACCCCACGACCTCGCTGCAAGTCAGGTGGCTGTGGAAGTCCTGGGGAGGGGATGGACATCGGAAGAGCGGCTCAGGCTGCAGCCCAGCCCCAAATGTCTATCCACAGGGCCAGAGCCCTTGCTATGTGCGGGGACCACCCCACCCGCCTCCTAGGTGCAAACCTTGAGTGCCTACTGTTTACCAGCAGAGACAAGCAGACAAGGTCCCTGCCCTCATAGAGCTAACGTTCCAGGGACCCCTCCCAGGTGCCCCTGGCCCGCAAAGGGACAAGGTGGCAACGGGGCACGCACCAGCAGGAACAGCACGTTGCTGGAGATGGCCACGTTGAACGGCTGGAACTTGTTGATGGCAGCGAAGGATGTTACTTCCACCAGGGTGTGGGGGCTCCTGCTGGAGCCAGAGGGTCCCACAGCTTCAGGAGCTAGCTCCCCAGGCCTCCGGAGCCAGCTCTGAGCACGGGAGGCCTTGTGCCCACCCTACTCCTGCTCGGGCTGCCCCCACTCCCGCAGAGCGAATGTACACGGGGGGTGCCGGGGGTTGGTGGCGGCAGGCACAGGGTGTGTCTGACCTGGCAGAGTCGCGACTGCCCAACATGCAGTAACGCACAGGCACCCGGATCTTGTTTTCCACCCGCTTCCCGGGGGGCACGGCCTCTGCACGTGTGGGGTAACGGAAAGAAGACAGCATCAATCCCTCCCAGCCCAGAACCAGAAAACAAAAGCCCAGGCGGCCCAAGAAAGAAAAGCCTCCCGAGGCCGCTTGAAAAATCAGACCGCAGAACCGAGAGATCAGGGCGGCGAGTTAACAAATCAGAAAAAGGAGATTAAAATGCCAGCTGAAGGGGGGCTTAGGAAATCAGGTGAGGACCTCAGGAAACCAGGCAGGGGGCCAAAGGAATCAGGCAATGAGGCAAAGAAGTCCTTTAGGGGAGCATGGAAATCAGGCAGCACGGGAAAGAAATTAGGCAGTGGGGCTAGGAAGTCAGCCAGGCATCTTGGGAGCGCTGAGAAAAGGAAAGGCCAGATCTGTCCCCTGCCACCTCCCTCACCTGACTTGGGCCCGCCTCCTGCGCGGCCTCCTCCCCTCCCCTAGGCCTCTCACCTGGGTGGGCAGGCTCCAAGGGCCCCTTCGCAGGTGGTCTCCGACTCTTGTCCTCGGTGGAGACCCCTGCCAGAACGTCCTCCTCCTCTTCCTCCATCAACAGCTCCTCCTCCTCCCCTTCACTAGGCGGGCTCTGATGGGGAGGGGGCGGGGGTGGGGGAAGGCCGCAGGACCCTCAGCTGGGTGCCGCCCACCCTCCTCACCACGGTCCACCCAGACCTTCGGCGGGCCTGAGCCTTAGGTTCCTGCCATTGCCCCAGATGTCCACTAGAGGGAGGGAGTGAGCAGAGGCGGCCTACGGTTCGGTCGCAACTCCCGTCTGAGCGCCTTGCAGATCCAAACCTCGCCTCTGTTTTTTACAAGCTGTGTGGCTTCCCGCAAGCGCCCTAACCTCCCTGAGCTCTATTCTCATCTGTAAAACCACACAATGACCTTCACCTGCATAAGGACAGTATTGGGGTGAAATAAGATAATGCCTTGCAAAGCAATTAGCATGCCTCCTGTCGAATTCACTCATGGGGCAAGCCGGTGCTTACAGGGATTATTTTATCAGATTCTCTCAATAATCCCTCCTCCCGACCTCCCCTTAACTGCCTGTGCTCGGGTGACTTCCCAGTGTCCGAATCCAACAGTCACATAGTCTCTGTCTTCCTCCCCCTCGCCGCGGTGTCTCACTGGCCCTCCTCCTGGGAACTCCTCAAGGACCTCACTCCCCTCCCGCCACGGCCCCCCATACCCCGCCTCGGTCCTCGGGCCTCTTCCCCTCCCGGGCAGCCTCGTCCACTCTCCCTCCCTGTCTATGGCAGGATGATGCCCACAGTCCTGTCTCCAGCCAGGCCCTCCCCTGAGCTCCAGACTCGGGGGTCCAGCTCCAGACTTGGAGGTCTCTTTGTGGGGGGCTCCCGGGCGTCTCACACTCAGCTGGGCGACACTGCACCGGACTGTCCCCCACACCTGCTCCTCCCCAATCCCCATCTCTCTGAGGATGGCAGCTCCAGCCATCCTCAGAACAAAATATCCCTCAGCAGTTAACCAACATCTCATGCAGCAGCAGATCCCGTCAAAATTAGCCAAAACCTGCCCACTTCTCCCCCCCATCCATTGTCGGGCTGGCCCACCCCATCATCTTCCACCTGGACCAGTTCAGTCTCCTATACTGGTCCCCAGCTCCCACCCTCGCCCTGCCTTCTAGTCTGTACAGCATATAGCGGCCACCAGAGGGCGCCTGTGGGCTCCTGAGTCAGGTCCATCCTCTGCACCTAGCCTTCCAGGGCTCCCACCCACCTCGGGGTAAAAGCCCAAGTCCTCCCTGCCTGTTCCCAGCCTGCCAGCTGCCCTACAGATTTCAGACCTGCCAGCCAGATACACATATCTGATACATATGAGTACTGTGGTCATCTTCATTTTACATACGAATAAGACTTAGGACCCAGAGAGGGTCTTTGGTTGGTAAGTCCACCCAGCTGGTGAATACTCAAAGATCTATTATTATCGTAGCATTCGAAACTCAACCAGATCTGGTCCCTGCCAATGCGCCCAGTCCCCTCAGCTACCCAAGACACGTGAGTCTCCAGCTGTATCAGCTAATCATGGCCCCCCAAGTGCTCTGTTGCTTTCTACCAACGTGGCTTGGCTGTGCCATTCCTGCCCTCTGAAAACTCTCTTCACCTTGCTCTGACAAACTCCTGCTCATACCACAGGGCCCCAGCTCCAACGCCCTCACTCTGGGCACTCCTTATCCAACAGCAAGTCAGGGAGAGCTTGCTCCAGGAGGCTGAAGGACGCACCTCATCGGCAGCAGCGGTGGGAATGTGGAGCTGGTGTCGCCGGAGCCAGGCTGCCTTGTACTTGTCCAGTTTCTGGCCCTTATACTTGACAGAGGCCCAGCCACAGCCGGACTTCTTGGCCGGGTTCACCAGCTTTTTGCAGTGGGTGGCCCAGGCGCTGGGTGAGTTGAACACCTGCCCTGTTTCCTGCCACACGATCCTCCCGTCGGGCTGCAGGTCCCCCATGAACTTCTTCCCCTGCAGTTAACAGTGGCCTGGCTGGGCCCAGGGACCTGGGACCCACCAAGGCCCCTCCAGGAAGTCCTCCCTGACCCCCTGCTGCTCCCCAGGGCTTGGCACCCACTTCCGCCTACAGCATCCCTCCCAGGAAGCCTTCCGGCTTAAGTGCCTCCCAGTACCTGTGTGTCCATTATCACAGTCCTCATCAGCCTGGGCTGAAAGTGCCCAGCTCTGTGTCTCCACCCCCTCACCGGACTGTGAGCCCCCAAAGGGCAGGGACGGGGTCTGCTCGATCCCTAACACACAGCTCACAGTCAGTCGCGCAGCAAGCTCTCCATTCATAAACTGCTCCCACTCCCAGACCTACAGCAACAGCAGCAAGCCTGTAAAGCACTCACGGTAGAGCAGGCACCCTGCTGTGCGCTGTATTCATTTAATCCTCATACAACTCCGTGAGGGGGGGAAAAATGCCATTTTATACATGAGGAAACCAGGATATGGAGAGGCTGAGCAAGGTCCCACAGCCAGGAAAGCGGTGGTGTCCTCTTCTGAGCTCAGTTTCTCCTTTGTGCAGTAGGGTGTTTGGGAAACGAAGTCCTCCCGCGCAGAGGGGCTCCTGCTGGGTCTGGATGCTCCGTGTTTCAGCTTTCCCTCCCCACACCCGGGCTCGGCCGGCGGCCAGGGAGCTCTGGGCCTCAGTTTCCCCTTCCTGCCTCAGCCGGGATGGGATGGGGGTAGGGGCGCTCACCAGGTAGTAGATGGACAGCACCCCGGCGCCCGGCTCCAACAGCGCGTCTTTGAGGAGCACCCTCAGCGTGACCGCGCGCCTGGTGAGAGCGCCCCCCGGCCCGCCGCAGCCCCCGGCCCCGCAGCCTCCTCCTCCGCCGCCGCCGCCGCCGCCACCGACGCCTCCGCTGCGCGTGCTGCCCGCTCCAGCCGGCCGCTCGGGGTCCTCGGCCTCCGCCTCGTCCTCATCCTCGTCCGGCGCCTCCTCGCCCGCGCCGCCCGCCGGGGACAGCGGCTCCGGAGCTGCGGGCAGCGACAGGCTGCACGGGGCCGCGCGCCCCCGGCCGCCCCAGCCACCCCGCCGGGTGCTCCCCGGCCCCCGCCAGGCCCGCCGTACCTGCCATGGCCGCTCCGCCCAGCGCCCCGCGCCCCGAGCCCCGTGCGCTCCGCGCGCCGCGAGCCCTTTCTTCCCGGCACGTGACACGGCTCCGCCCCCCCAAGGGGAGGTGCCCCAGCCTGCGGGCTGGCGGGGAGCTCGGCCGGCCGGGGCGAGCGGGGAAGCTGAGGCCTCGCGCCTGTGCGCGGACTGGGAGCTGGGGGACTCAGCCCTCCGGGACCATTCGGAAAACGCAGGCCCAAGGCTACCTTCCGTGGGAGGCGCGTGGCAACATACAAGTGGGGAAACTGAGGCCCCGGGACTTCGGCTTTCGGGGAACTAGTGCCTCCACTCGAAGCGACCCGTTATTGGATTGAGGCCTGGAGCTGGAGGCTACGGGGGACTCAGCTCATTGGGACCAGACGGGAAACTCGAGGGGCCAGAGATCTCGGTCGCTGAGACCAGGGGAGAAACTGAGGCCCTGAGAACGAGCCACAGCGCCCTGGGGCTGCAAGCCAGAATGGGGAAGGAGCCCCGCGCAGCGGCTCTGAAGCATCCCAGCCGGACGTCAGTCTCTAAAGGGTTAACTTCCAGTCCCTGAACTGATTTCACGGTTGGCCCGTTTATAGAAGGGTCATTTAAACTTTAACCAATAGGCAGCAGCCGCTGGATTCCCCCCCAGCCAACCAGTGTTAAGCTGCTGCTACCGCCAAACTTGTCCCCCTCAGCCAATGAGCAGGAGCTCCTGGGCTTCCCGTATCCATTCAGTGGTAGAGTTTGGTCCTCCGCCAGCCAATCAGCTCCCGGGTCAAAAAAAACGCGTCCGCGGTCTGGCTCTCCTCCCGCCCCCACTTCCCACGCCCCCTTGCGCGGGGTGTTAGTAGGCGGAGCCCGGCCGGGTGTTTGCTGGAAGGGTGCGTCCCTGTCTTTTGTCCGCGGTCCTTGTTCCAGGACCTTTGCTCCGAGGCGCAGCGACGCTTCCCAGAACTGGCAGGACTAGAAGTCCAGGGTGGGGGGAGCCGTGGGCTGGGCTCTGCCGCGGACGGGTTTACTCGGCCCCGGGCTGGAAAGCGGCACAGGACGTGGGGGGCGGGGGCGGGGACGTTCGCGGAGGGTGGTCTGGAGTCCGACCGGACCTGGCTCCAGACCCTGCCCCACCACTTCCCAGCCCTGTGACTTTGGCCGAGCGGCTCCTCGTCTGGGGTTCACCATGGGGGCGATGATAATACCTACCTCAGGGCTGTTGCAGAACAGGCTTGACAGCTATGTAAGAGCTGGATAAATTTTTGTGAAGTCCACGCCTGCTTTTGGAATTTCCCACACGCGCCCCGCCACCCCCATCCCCCACCCTCCCACCCCGGTCCAGCTGCCAACTGGGCGTTCCCTAGCATCTCCAGGCTCTGACCTCAGTTTATACCCCTATATCCTTGCCCATGTTCTCTTTGACTGTGTTCCCAAGACCCTGGGTCAGACCTCCAGCCTCTCCATCTTCCTCATCCATCTTCCACCCTGGCCCCAGAGGGATCTTACTAAAATGCAACCATGGCCACCTCCCTCTCCTGGTCTGAACCCTTCTATGGCTCCCCATTGCCTTTGATAAATAAAATTAAACGGCTGTGACCTTACTAACCATCTATGACTCCCCTTTATGGCAGGTATTGTTATCAACTTTGTAAGACAGTTAATCAGATAAAGAGATTACCAAGTCAGACAGCTCTTGAACGGATTACAAAGGCTATTTTTCACTCTGTGTATAAAGTCCAGGCAGACCTGTAATGATTAAGGAAATTGAATTTGTAATTTTAAGACTCCCCAAAAAGAAATCTCCAAGCCCAGATGGAGAATTCTACCAAAGTTTCAAAGAAGAAATTAACACCACTTTTAAATAATCTCTTCCAGAAAGTTGAAGAGGAGGGAGCACTTCCCAATTCATTTTATGAAGATAGCATTACCCTGCTAGCAACACCAGTTAAGGGTAATACAAAAAAAAAAGGAAAGAAAACTATAGACCATATTCCTCATGAATAGATGCAAAAAGTCCTTAACAAAATATTGGGAAATAGGGGCGCCTGGGTGGCTTAGTCGGTTAAGCGTCTGCCTTGGGCTCAGGTCATGATCTCTGGGTCCTGGGATCCAGCCCTGAGTCTGGCTCCATGCTCAGCGGGGAGTCTGCTTCTCCCTCTCCCTCTGCCCCTCCCCACCCATTGTGCTCTCTCTGTGTCTTAAATAAATAAATTCGTTTAAAAATATATTAGGAAATAGAATTCGGCAATATATAAGAAGAATTACATACTATGATTGAGTGGAGTTTACTCCAGCGGTGCAAAGCTGGTTCAGTATTCAAGAAGCAATGTTATCCACCATATTTAACAGGCTGTGGTAGGTTGAGTAATGGTTCCCTAAAGATGTTCACATCTTAATCCCCAGGACCTGTGAATATGTTAGGTTACGTGGCAAAGGGAATTTAAACTGCAAATGGAGTTTAAATCGTTAATCAACTGACTTTAAAGAAATTATCCTGGATTATCTGGATGAACCCAATGTCATCACAGGGTTTCCGAAAAGCGGAAGTGAGAAATGACAGTGGAAGAAATTGAGAGTGATATGATGTAAGGATTGTACCTGCATTGCCGGATTAGTAGATGGGGAAAAGGGACCATGAGACAAGGAATGCAAGAAGCTTCTAGAATCTGAAAAAGGTAGAGAAATTGATTCATCTTTTTTTTTAAAGACTTTATTTATTTATTTGACAGAGAGAGACACAGTGAGAGAGGGAACACAAGCAGGGGGAGTGGGAGAGGGAGAAGCAGGCTTCCCACCGAGCAGGGAGCCCGATGCGGGGCTCGATCCCAGGACGCTGGGATCACGACCTGAGCAGAAGGCAGCCGCTTAACGACTGAGCCACCCAGGCGCCCCGGATTCATCTTTTGAGCCTCCAGAAAGGAAGGTAGACTTGCCAACACCTTGATTTCAGCTTTGTAAAATCCATGTAGGACTTGTACAGAGCTGTAGAGTAA
Source organism: Eumetopias jubatus (assembly GCF_037043125.1). Taxonomy (NCBI): domain Eukaryota; kingdom Metazoa; phylum Chordata; class Mammalia; order Carnivora; family Otariidae; genus Eumetopias; species Eumetopias jubatus. The sequence continues at coordinate 215,485,339 of NW_028274807.1, forward strand.
CACATCTGTGTTGTTTTAAGCCTCTACATTTACGATAATTTGTCAACAACGTTCAACACCCATGCATGATACAAACCCTCAGCAAACTAGAAACAGACAGAAACCACCTCCACGTGCTGAAGAACATCTGCAAATCTTCAGTTAACATTTTACTTAATGATGAAAGACAAATGTTTTCCCCATAACAGAGGGAAGAGGGCACCCATATCCAACACAGTCCTGGAAATTCTAGCCAGGGCAATAAGGCAAGAAAAGGAAATGAAAGGCATACAAATTGGAAAGGAAGAAATAAAACTAGCCCCATTTACAGATGACGTGATGGTCTTCATGAAAAATGCCAAGAAATGTACAGGAGGAATACATCATGCTCATGTGTTTCACTTTATTGCACTTCACTAATATTTCATTTTTTTTAATAAATTAAAGGTTTGTGGCAACTCTGCGTCAAGCAGCACCATTTTTCTAACAGCGTTTGCTCATTTCACGTCTGTGTCACATTTTGGTAATTCTCATACCATTCCAATCTTTTGCATTATTATTATATACTTACGGTGGCTCATGGGAAGAGGGCAAAATATTAACAGTACCAGGAGTTTGGAAGGAGTTGGTTCATAGATGAGGTTGAGAGAGACAAGTAAAGACTCCAAGTAAAGACTCTTTTTTTAAAAAAAAAAAAAGATTTTATTTATTTACTTGAGAGAGAGAATGAGAGACAGAGAGCACGAGAGGGAAGAGGGTCAGAGGGTCAGAGGGAGAAGCATGCTCCCCGCTGAGCAGGGAGCCCTACGCGGGGCTCGATCCCGGGACCCTAGGATCATGACCTGAGTCGAAGGCAGTCGCTTAACCAACTGAGCCACCCAGGCGCCCCTAAGTAAAGACTCTTAACCATAGAGCACACACTGATGGTTACCAGAGGGATGGGAGAAGAAGCTGATGGGGATTAAGGAGGGCCCTTGTCACGATGAGCATTGGGTGATGTATGGAAGTGTTGAATCACAAGATTGTACACCTAAAACTAATATAATGTGTATGTTAACTAACTAGAATTTAAATAAAACTTTAAAGATTTTTTAAAAGTAGAATCTATTCCTCCAAGGTGGGGCTCAAACTCATGACCCCAAGATCAAGAATCGCATCCCCTACCGACTGAGCCAGCCAGGTGCCCCTTAAGTAAAAACACCTGGCTGGCTCAGTCAGTGGAGCGTGTGACTCTTGATCCCAGGGTTGTAGGTTTGAGCCCCTATGGATGTAGAGATTACTTAAAAATTAAAAAAAAAAATTAAAAATCTATGCCTAAAAAAAATAAATGCACATCTGTGTGCTAGCAGTGAAATCTGGAATGAAAAATTCAATGCTGGGGTGCCTGGGGTGGCTCAGTTGGTTAAATGTCTGCCTTCAGGGGGCGCCTGGGTGGCTCAGTCGGTAAGCGGCTGCCTTGTGCTCAGGTCATGGTCCCAGGGTCCTGGGATCGAGCCCCACATCGGGCTCCCTGCTCGGTGGGAAGCCTGCTTCTCCCTCTCCCACTCCCCCTGCTTGTGTTCCCTCTCTCACTCTGTCTTTCTCTGTCAAGTGAATAAAATCTTTTAAAAATAATAATAATCTTAAAAAAAAAAGTGTCTGCCTTTGGCTCAGGTCATGATCCCCGCGGTCCTGGGATCAAACCCCACATTGGGCTCTCTACTCTGTAGGGAGCCTGCTTCTTCCTCTCCGTCTGCCTGCCGCTCTGCCTGCTTGTGCTCTCTCTCTCTCTCTCTCTCTGTCAAATAAATAAATACAATCTTATATAAAAAAATACAATGCTGTTTATAACTGTTCAAAAACAGAAAAGAAAAAAAGAAATGCTTAGATGTAAGTCTACCAAAACAGGTACAGGACTTGTATGAGAAAACTATACCTTGCTGATGACCAAAATCAAATATTTATTTAAGATATTATTTATTTATTTGACAGAGAGAGAGACAGCTAGAAAGGGAACACAAGCAGAGAGAGTGGGAGAGGGAGAAGCAGGCTTGCCGCTGAGCGGGGAGCCCGATGTGGGGCTCGATCCCAGGACCCTGGGATCACGACCTGAGCTGAAGGCAGACGCCTAACGACTGAGCCACCCAGGTGCCCAAAATCAAAGATTTAAATAAGTGAAGATATAGACCATGGATAAGACTCAACATAATAGGGACGGGGCAGTGGAGCTCGTGACTCTTGATCTTAGGGTTTTAAGTCCAAGCCCCACATCGGGTGTAGAGATTACTTAAAAATAAAATCTAAAAAAAATAAAAGACAACATGGTAAAAATGTCAGGTGTTCCTCAATTGATATGCAGGTACAATTCCTATCAAAATCCCAGCAAGACTTTTTGGTAGGTCTAGGTAAGGCTGGCCTAAAGTGCAGGCAGCCTAAGGGGCACTCAGACCTTCATGCTATGTTCCTGCCCTGTCCTCTCTTGACACATCCCTTGCCGCCCCAACCCTTGGCTCCTCCCTATCGCACATCCAGACCTTTGCTTAGACAGGTGCCTCCTCCGTGAACCCTCTGCCCAGTCTCTGCCCTGTACTGAAAGCCTCCCAGTGGCCCCCTCCTCCATAACTCCTGCAGGCCTCCCAGACCTCCTGGGGAGACCAGAGAGGCTGGGATTTCCCTAGGACAAGCCGGGTCCAGCACCCGCCCATTGCTGGCAGGGGAGGGAGCTGGGGAGCTGACAGAAGAGGAAATTCCCCTGAAATCTGTTTCTCTGCTTCCTGGCTCAGCTGGCGCGCACCCACTGGAAGGAGAGGCCAGGCCATGGCCTCAGCCCTAAGCCCACCCCGGGTCCCCAAACACAAGGGTGCTCTACCCTCACACTACTATGAGAGCTTTCTGGAGAAGAAGGGACCCGGCGACCAGGTAAGGCGGGGCAGGGAGCTGGCACAGCTGGGCTCCTAGGTGGCTGGCGGCCCTTCTCTGAGCCTAGAACTCTGCATCTGGCCGAGGGGGCGGGGTGGGTACTGGGTACTGGATGGAGCGGGGCGTGTGCTGGGGGCTGGAAAAGGTTCTGTCCCCCGCCGGGCTGATTTATCTCTTTCTCTTTGCCTCTCCCTGCCTGTCTCCATGTGTCTCCCTCTTGGTCTCTCTGTCTCTTGGATACAGGCAGGATCAGGGACTTCCACCAGGAAATGGGAAGACTTCTGACTCCCATACCCCACCCCAGCCCCTAAGTAACCATGAACCTCAGCTGCAGGGGTCAAGGCCAGGACAGGTGGCATATGGGGACAGTGAAAGCTGAGGGGGCCACATATGGCAGGACCAAATACTCCTTCCCAGGAAGGTCCATCTCTCGCTCCCCACTGCTCGTGCTCATTTCCTGCTACAACCCCAAACACCCACCCACTGCTTTCCGGGCCCACCCCCAGAGCCACCAGAAGGAACCCCCAGTTCCCTCCTCCCTGCCTTGTGCCTTCAGGTGCCCACATCCTCCCCAGCCTAGACAGCATTGAGACCACAGCGGCTCGGAAAGGCCTGGCCCCAGAGTGCAAGACCCAGGTTCACATCCCTGCTCCATGCCTTCCTGACTCCCAGGCCTTGGACGAGTGACTCTGTCTTTGTGCCTCAGTTTTCTCTAGTACAAAGTGGGTACACGAGGGCCTTAGTCATGGTTACAGGAGAAGGGTAGCCCTCAGTGGTCTGTGGACCCGACTCTGCAAGCGCTAGTGCTTTACTGGTATTCACACCCCCAATTCTCACAACATCCTCCGAGGTAGGTACACCTCTATGGCCATTTTATAGGTGGGGAAACTGAGGCACGGAGCGTTTAATTATCTTGTGCAATGGTGTATAGTGTGTCCATAAGGAAGCAGGTCTGACCATGCTGAGTTTAATCACTTATTACTCTGTTCCCAGTGCCTGGCACATAATAGGTCCTCAGCAAATGTTAAATGTGTGTATATATCTACGGACAGATGGTGGGTGGGTGGATATGTAGATGAATAGATGGATGGATAGATGGATAAGAGAGGCAGATGGATGGATCTATAGGTGGATTGATGAATGGATGCTAGCTGTCAATATGAGAGCTATCCTCATTATCATTATGGACTAAAGTACCTCCTCCTTCAGGAAGTCTTCCCAGATTCCCACTTGGAGGGCCTTTCTCGTCCTCTGTATCTCAAGGTTCAGGGTCTGTCCCTCCCGGGGCCCTAATTTCTCTTCCCTGGAGGATTTTGGTATCTATGCTTTCTCTTTCTTTTTAAGGTTTTATTTATTTGAGCGATAGCATGAGTCGGGGGGGGGGGAGGGCAGAGGCAGAGGGAGAGAGAGAATCCTCAAGCAGATGCCCCACTGAGCACAGAGCCCTAAGCAGGGCCCGATCTCTGGACCCCGAGCTCATGACCTGAGCCAAAACCAAGAGTCGGATGCTTCACTCACTGAGCCACCCAGGCACCCCAGATTTTAGTACCTATGCTTTCTATATTCTTCTGGAAGATGATCTATTTCGAAACAGAAGCCAAGTCCCATTTATTTATTTTGCCTGCAACACAGCTGGGTGCAGAGTAGGTGTTCGGGGAATATTTGCTGGAAAAAACCCCAGAATCTTACAGTCTTAGCTGTATCAGCCCCTTAGACCTCCAAGAAAATTAGGACATTTGCAATTCAGAATTCCGGGGAGACATCCTGAATCTACTGTACTTCTAGAGTCCAGAGCCTTGTAAAATTAGGAGATCCCAATAAATATTTATGGGGTGGACATGGAGAAGGGGGATATATGTATGTGTGGATGAGTAAGTAGATGGGTGGGTGTGTGGGTGGATGGTTGGTTCAACTTTCTCCTAGAACTCCTACCTCTGTACACTGGGGGGCTGCTCTGGATCTCCCATCCCTTCAAAATTTCTTTGGTCCTTTCTCAAAGAATAACAGATCCCGAGGGGCTGGGCCATGGATGGGGAGGGCCTCCCAGAGAAGGAACATTTGTTCAAAGACCCAAAGCAGGTGATGAAGGAAACTGTGTGAAGATCTGGGGAAAGAGTGTCCAGGCAGAGAGAACAGCCCGTGCAAAGATCCTGAGACAGGCGTGGGTGTCATGGAGGTAACCAGATTTGCCTTCTCACCTTCTGCTCTCTATCTTTCGTCCTCAGGATTACAAGAAGTTCTGGGCAGGCCTCCAGGGTTGCACTCTTTATTTCTATAATAGCAATCGGGACTCCCAGGTAAGGATGGGAATGAGGGCTCAAGGGCTGGTCTCCCCACCCCAACCCTGACCTCGGGGACCAAGCAGAGAGTGTGGGTGGGTGTGGCCAAGCCGAAGGGCCTGAGGAGCCTGAGGAGCCACAAGCCTGGTGCTCAGACTCCTGCTTCTGGATCCCCAGCACGTGGAGAAGTTAGGCCTAGAAGCATTTGTGAGGCTCACCGATGAGGCGCCCTGGGGAAGCTCAAGAGACCCTGACATCTATTTCAGCCTGGTCCTCTGGAACCAAGAGATCAAGTTCAAGGTAGGCCCGTCCCTCCCTGTCACACGTACCACTAACACACACTAGCATGGAGTCACATGGGGTCTACCACTGGGTTGGTGACCCGGGGCAACTCACTTCACTTTTCTATGCCTTGGTTTCTACAACTGCAAAACGGGATCATACGCGTAGTCATAACAAGATGTGAGCCCCGTGGATGGTCACTGCCCGCACGCAATCTTTCAGGCAACGTTATTGAGCACCTACTGTGTGCCTGACACTCTCCTAGTCGCACAGCCGTGAACAAGACAATTAAAAATCCCCACCCTTGTGGAGTTTAGAGTCTAGTGGGAAGACACACAATAAACAATATAAGTGAGTGAAATATCTGGAGTGTCAGGTGGCGGGAGATGCTAGGGAAAGGACAGAGGGGGGTTGGGGTACAGTGTTACACAGGGTGACCAGGGAAGGCCTTACTGACGACCCGAAGGAGGAAAGGGAACCAGCAACGTGGATAGCTGTGAAATGGCTCTTTAGCAGAGGCCTGGCGTATTGGAGGAGCAGGGAGGAGGCCCATGTGGCTGGAGCAGAGTGAGGTGTGGGGGAGGGAGCGGGGCGGGGAGAGGAGGGGGGCTGTGTGGTGCGGGGCCCTCTGTGGGCCCTGGGGAGGACTTGAGCTTTTACTCCAAAGGAGGCGGGAGTCCTGGGAGGGTTTAGGGATACATGGAGATACATCATCTGATTTATGTTGTTTTATTTTATTTACTTATTTATTTTTAAGATTTTATTTATTCATTTGAGAGAGAGGGCGTACAAGAGGGGGTGGGGGTTGGGGCAGAGGGAGAGGGAGAAGCAGGGAGCCTGATGGAGCGCTGCATCTCAGGGGATCCTGACCTGAGCCGAAGGACTTTTAAAACAACACAAACCAGGGGCGCCTGGGTGGCTCAGTCGGTTAGGCATCTGCCTTCGGCTCAGGTCATGATCCCAGGGTCCTGGGATGGAACCCTGTGTAGGGCTCCCTGCTCCGCGGGGAGTCTGCTTCTCCCCCTCCCTCTGCCCCTCCCCCTGCTCGTGCTCTCTCGCTCACTCCCTCTCTCAAAATAAATAAGATCTTAAAAAAAAGTTGATGTAGAATAAATAAAAGAGACAAATAAATAAATGTTGATTCAGTGACATTACAGGATAGCATCCCACATTACTAAGGACTTAAGTTCAGACGTCCTAAATGAACACGTCCTTACTCATTTAACCTTGAAAACTACTAGTATTCCTCATCCCCATTTCACAGGTGAATGGGCCGAGGCTCATTGACATGGACTCCTTCTCTTTCCCTCCCCAGGTAGAGAGCCTGGAGTCTCGGGAGATGTGGAAAGGCTTCATCCTGACGGTGGTCGAGGTAAGCGCGGGCACCTGCTCAGAACCCTCTCTCCTCTTTCCACCCTACATCCCTCAAAGCAGCCTCCCCTCACGCGGGCGGCCGCCGGCCGTGAGCCAGGTGGAGCCCACAGACGTAAAATATGTAAAAGTTACCTGCCATTACTTAAAAGCCTGGAGTTTTTGTCAACATTCCTGATTTCTCTTTTAGTCATTTGTCCTCTGCCTGGCCCCTGCAGCCGCTGGGTTTGAGACCCTACATTTATTCTAGCATCCGATCTGTCCTCCCCATCAGCGAGGTGTCTTCACGTCCCCTCCAAAGCCTCTTTGCCCCTGCCCTGGGTGGCTGCAGAACGCGGGTTCCCATCCTGGCTCGGCCCGCACCCCGGTCTCAGGGTGCCCGTCGGTGACACGGGCACAAGCCGCTCGTGCCCTAACGGCCGAGCGTCCTCGGGCGCCCCATCAACCCTCAGCTGCGTGTCCCGTCGAACCTGACCCTGCTGCCCGGACACCTGCATATGATGGCCGACGCCCTGGCCAAAGAGAAGGCGCGCCGCGCGTTCGAAGTGCCCTCGTGAGTGCCCCGCCTGGCCGAGCGGCCGCGGGACGGCGGCGGACGGAAGCGCGAGGCCGGAGACTGGGGGAAGGGCAGCCGAGCGTACGCGGCATGGTCCAGGCGCCGGGGGGCGGGGCTTCGCGGGAGGGCGGGGCTGGGATCCAGGGGCGGGGCCTGCCCTGAGTGAGGGACGCGGCCCTCCCCAGCTGCTTCATGAAGGTGAGCCGGCTGGAGGCGCAGCTGCTCCTGGCGCGCTATCCCGATTGCGGAAACCTGCTGCTGAGACCCAGCGGGGACGGCGGGGACGACGTGTCGGTCACCACGCGCCAGACGTTCAATGGGTGCGCCTGCGCGGCGCCGGAGCCGGAGCCGGGGAGGGAGGAGGAGCGAGCGTGGGGGCGGAGTTAGAGCTGGGACGGGCGTAGTCCCTAGGGGCGGGGCCAGAGCTCCCGGGGCAAGAGGTCCTGAGGCTGGCCCCGCCCCGGGATGGGAGGGTAGAGTCACTGCCTGGGGGCGGGGCTAGGGGGCCAGGCAGGGCGGTGGATCCCCTTGGGGGAGGAGTTAGATCCTGGAGCCGGGACGGGACTCTATAGGCGAGGTCAGACCTTTGGATTAGGATCGGCTCTTCGGCGCGGAGTCGGAGCTGGGTCTGGGCATCTGGAGCAGGGAAGAAATCAAATCCAGGGGTGGTAACCAGTCCCTTGGGCGGAGTCAGGACCCTGAGGGTGGAGTCATGTCCCGGCCCTCCCTGTGGTCAGGCTTTTGAGACGGAACCACTGATTGAATCAGGCTTTTGAGATGGAACCACTCTGGGAGCGGATCAGAGACTGATATTAAAGCTTCCTTTGGGATAGTCTGGTGAGGGATCGGGCCAGTTGAAGGTGGAGTCAGAACCCCGGGGGCGGAGCCCAGTAGGGAGGCAGAGCCCAGTAGGGAGGCGGGGCCTCCTGGGTGGAGCCATCGGGGCATGGTCCTCCCTGGGGGCAGTGGCAGGACCAGTGGCATGGTCTTCCTGGAGGGTGCAGTCAGTTGAGGGCCTGGTTCTCCGCATAGAGCCACGCCAGGACTCGGCGTGGTCAGTGTGCAGGAGAGCAAGAAGAGTTCAGGCCCCCCGCGGGGTCGGAGCCAGGACAAGGGGCGGGGTTCTCCCTGGTCTGAGCCGGTCCCCCCACTCACCACGGCCTGCGCAGGAAGTCGGTGGTCCGGCATTACAAGGTGAAGCGTGAGGGCCCCAAGTATGTGATCGACGTGGAGGAGCCGGTGAGCGTTGGTCCGGGGTCCCGGGGTGCGTAGTGGTGGGGTCTGCGCCCCTTCCTCAACAGCTTTACCTGCGACCCCTATCCGTCTCCAGTTCTCTTGTGCCTCACTCGACGCAGTGATCAACTATTTCGTGTCACACACCAATAACGCGCTGGTGCCCTTCCTGCTGGACGAAAACTACGAGAAGGTTCTAGGTGGGTGCGGTCTCAGGGAACTCGGGGGACCCAGTACGTGCCTCTCCGGCTCCTGCCCCCACGGGCCACCCCTGGGTCAATGCCCAGCCGCCGCACCTCCGCTAGGACCGATCTCTGTTGTAGGCCACGTGGAGGCGGATAAAGAGAACGGCGAGAGTGTGTGGGTGGTGTGTTCGACCCCCGCGGCGCCGGGCGCAGGTGATGCCCCCGCCCTGCGGGCACCGCTGGGCCACAGTGGGGAGATACCTGGGACCCACATGGCACCGCCCGTGTCCAATCTTGTACCCAGAGTTGCAACGACCCGGAAATTACCCAGACCCTGCCCTCCGGGTTGTGGAGCCCGGATACACTCCCAGCCCTGTGCGGTTGAACCTGGGGCTGGAAGCAGCGGTGCCTAGACTTGGGCAGAGAAAGAGGGCAGAATAGGAGAAAGGCTTCCTGGAGGAGGGGGTGTTTGCTTAAGGTCTCAAAGGATTTCAGTAGGTAGAGATGGGCTTCACCTGGAGCAAGAAACTACCCAGAGAGAGTATCCCGGGTGGCTGTTGAGGTGGGAGGCGGTCCCGTTTATGGAGCAGGAAGAAGGGGCTGGAAGGGTCTGTGGGGTAAGCAGTCTGGTCCTCCTGGGGCTGGGCAGATGTGGGGGGACCCTTGTGCACGCTGGGCATGTATGTACACACACACACACACACTGTACACTCACGAACACGGACTGCATCCGTCTGCATAATCAGAAACTCATTTGTAGACACCTACACGGCCGAGGGCTCCACACATGCGTGAGTACAAGTGTCCCACAGTTCCAGTCCTGTGTCGCACACATACGCACACCTAAGCCACAACCAGGCATGCACACACAAATGCTCACCCACGAGCGCAAATTCAGACATTTTGAGGTACACGGGTATGCACACTGATGGAGACGAACACCTGAGCACATACTTTAGTATCCCCGCAGTGTCATGCACGTACACACGTTTAGGTGTGTGTGTACAAACCCTTTACATATATTCAACTATGCAGATTCACTCAGTGTACATGTTTATACTACACAGGGACACGCACATGCACAGGGTCACATGCCTGAATCCTGGCATGAGTACATGCATCCTCATTCGGAGGCAAACAGACCCCCGCGAAGGTGTCCCTGCACCACGTGGGCCCAGACAAGAACTGCCGTTTCCCACCAGGGCCTGCACCTGCCTCAGGTGGCCCCAAGCAGCTGCCGCCCGTGCCCATCACACCTGTGTCAAGCCAGGGCAGGTCACCCCCACTCCTGAACCAGGAGAACTACGTGATCCCCATTGGAGATGCCCCAGCTGCCAACTACACGAACGGGGATGGTAGGTGGGGAGGGAGCCAAGGAGAGATGGGGACAGGGGGAGGGGGCTCAAAGCCGGATGTAACACACCACACCTTTGTCCATACAGTGCCTTCCCCCAGTCAGCCGGTCCCAAAGCCCAGGAAGTTGGCGAAAGTCCAGGCAAAGGCACTCAAGCCACCCGTTGCCCCCAAGCCAGGTAGGAGTCCTTCCTCCCCAGCCCTTCCCTCATCCAGCCCAGAGCCAGCCTCAGCCTTCACCTCTTCATCTGCCTTCTCCAGAGCCTAAAGGCCTCAGCGGCGACCTGGCCAAGAAGCTAGCAGTCGGCTCAATGCAGACTCTCTTCCCCACAACAGGTGAGGCGTGTGGGGATCGATGCAGGGTGGGCCTCCCAGGTGGGTGGCCTGTGCAGTCACACGGAACCCCCCGCTCCAAAGCTCCCCATGCTCGGTCTAACGCTGAGCCATCTTGAAATTCCTCCAGGCTTTTGAGTACATTTTCACCTTTCACGGGGCCCCACAGATTTTGCAGCACGTTGTGGGTGGGTGTGGGGTTGGGGGCACAGGCACGGACTGCGGATCCCTGGTGCAGCGGAGGCCTCGGTCACACACCGCCCCCCCCCCCCCCAGGGTTGGCAGATTTGACGGCGGAGCTGGAAGAGAAGCTGCAGCGGAGGCGGGCTCTGGAGCACTCCGCTGGACACGCTGGGGATCAGTGAGCCGGGCTCGGGCTTCCAAAGTCAGCCGACCACTCCTCCCAGAATAAAAGTTCAAGTGACCCCAGGGCCGATGTGTCTGGCCTGGCTTGGGCCGGGGTGGGGGGCTGTGAGCGTCTGTCAGATGTCCGCCCACAGCAGGCCCCACTTGCTCAGCAAAACCTGCCACCTGACCCTAAAAGAAAGGCCCATTTTACAGCCAGGAAAGCTGAGGTCCAGAGAGGTTTGGGGCACACTCAAGTGCCAGCCAACCCCAAAGAACCATCAGCATGGCCTGGCCAGTGATTGACTTTTATTAGGAGGTGAGGTGGGGACGAGGGCCCGCCCTGGTGCCTGTTCCCCATTGGTGACCCCCCCCAATCAGGAGTTAAGGCTCCAAGCAGCAAAGTGAGAAGAAGGTGTCGGCTGAAACAACCAAGGCCTGCGAGGGGGCCCCCAAACTCAGCCGGGCTGGGCGGGCGGTCCAGTGGCCTAGGTGAGGCTGGTGTTGGAGCTGCTGGTGGCACTGCCCCGCTTCTGCAGGCAGCGCACAGAGCTGGGGACCTGCAGGCCTGTCGTCACCTGGAAGCTGCCGCACCACACCTGGGGACCAGTGAACGGTGAGGGGGGTGGGCAGGCTCAGGAGCAGAGCCAGCCCCGGCCCCACCCCTCCCCTCCCCGCCGTGGAAGGGTTCTCACTGTGAAAGCAGGCAGCACGGGCTGTGTGAACTTGGCCTTGAAGGTGTGCAGCAGCTGTTTGGTGCGGGCGTTGTAGAAGGACAGGAGGCCTGGGGTGGAGGCAGAGCGACAGGGGCGGGGGGGGGGGAGCGATGAGAGGGGCTTGCGGCAGAGAGCGGGCGGGGAGAGGGGGCTCGCGATGCTGATCGGGGCTCGGGGTCACCTTGGTGGAAGTCGCAGTGCACACCCAGGCAGTCGGGCACGGGGGGTTCCAGCACCTTGGCCTTGTTGGCGTGCTTGGCGGTGAAGCTGACCTGCAGCCAGTTGTTGACATGCAGGCACCAGGACGCGGCCGTCTTGCCCAGCTGCTCAAAGCGGCCCAGGCTGCGGTACGCCACCCCCACGCCGAACGCCTTGCTGTCCGGCTCATAGCGCACCTCCCAGTAATGTTCCCCACCGTCGATCAGTGTGTCCCCTGCGGGGTAGGCAGCGGGGGCCGGGTGGAATCGGGTCCCAGATGCCCTTCCACAAAGAGGTGGTCACCCCCATACTCCCCAGACCCCAGCTCTTCCCTCCAGATACTCCTCAGTTCCCAGCTATTCCTCCCAGGTAGTCCCCAGGCTGCATCCACTTCCTCTAGATACTCAGAAAGCCCAGATACTCTCCAAGCCTCAACTAATCCTTTCAGATTCTCTGCAGGTTCAAGCTACTCCTTCCAGATGCTTCCAGTCCTTAGAAACTTCCTCCAGATACTCCTCAGTCCTCAGTTCTTCCCAGAGACTACATAATCCCCAAACCCTTGCTCCTGGCCAACTCCACATATGGCACTCTGGGACTCTTTCCTATCGCTTTGTGAATCTAGATTCTACCCAGACCCCCAGCTCCTGGTGGAGGCCAACTTCTGGGCCTCAGCTCTTCCCGGATCTCAGCTAATCCCCGAGTGCACACTCTCCCAGGTCCAGATTCAGATCCTGGCCAGCTCACCTCCTCCCTGATCCAGCGACTCCTGAGCTTCAGCTTTCTCTACGCGCTCCTGCCCGCCCCCCCCCCCCAGCTCCGGTCCATCTACTATCTCAGCTCCTCCACAGATACAGGGCTCACCCCCACATACGTTTCTTCTCCAGGCCTGCTCCCCCACCCCCGACCTCAGCTACTCTCCTGACCACAACTAGGTGAGGTCTCAGCCACCCTGCAGACCAGCGCCCCCCACCCCTTCCCCTGCTTCTTCCCCTAACCCCAACTCTAGCCAAGACCGGCAACCATTCTTTCCAGCTACTTCGCAAATCCCAGGCATTCCACAAACCCCAGGAACCCCCCCTTGGCTGATCTCTAGGCCAGAGCCTCCGTAAGCTCTGCCCCCCACCCCAGGAAGCCCACCCCCCCAATCCTCCCACTCCTCCAGCACCACAGCAACACATTAGACCCATTCCCAGAAAGCTTCGTTGGTGGCTGCCTCAGTTTCCCCAGCTGAAGTTCTCTCTGCCCCCACCCCCCATCAGGGCCCCGCCCAGAGTGTCCCCTCTGCCCCCCTGTCTTCGCTCCTCCTTACCCAGCACCGTGTAGGACTCAGCCGTGAAGCGGTCCCGACCCCCACGACCCGAGGGCATCCTCTTGGGGGACGGCACACCTCTGTGAGGGGCGGGGAGGGGCAGGCTCAGTTCGGCCCTCACCGGCCCCAGAGGAGGGTTTCCCTGGCCCACCCAGCCACCATGGTCTTCTCATCAGTCCTCCATAGGACTTGGTTCTTTTTCGTGCGCTGGGCCCCGCATATCAGAACAGGCCCCTGCCCTTCCTAATGTGGAAAACTATTCACCTGTCAAAACCCAGCGAAAAACCTCTTCTCCCTTCATTTCCTCTTTGCACTCCTCCAGCCCCATGTCCCTCCTCCCACCCCAGGCTTGACCACGCAGGACCCTGGGTGTCCCTGTCCAGCTTGATCTCCTCCACCAGACACTCGGTGGGGGAGGGGGGGGACAGGCTACCTCGCTGGGGAGTTGACGGGAGACGCGGTCCGCCCCTTGCCATCTTTCTCTCGAGCCTTGATGTCCTGCACCTTCCCGCCCATGGCGTCCCACTCCACGGAGAGGTCATCCACCCGCAGGTTCTGGTGAGATGTGGACGCATCCAGGCGGAACATGAACGCTGGGGCCGGGCAGACGAGGGAGTCACAGAGATGGGGAAACCCGGAGAGACACGGAGAGAGACAGAGAGACAGACAGTGACCAAGACACACCGTGACAGGGACAGAGAACAGAAAAAGACAACGGCGACTGAGACAGACAGAGAGAGAGAGACCGACGGACGGACTCAGGGGCAGACAGCTACAGAGAGAACAGGCAGCAAAACACCAAGACAGACGGACGGATGGACGGGGAAGCGCGGAAGGGGCAGAGCGTGTGGCTGGGGCAGCGAAGGCCGAGGGCTTGCTGCCTAAAGGTCCCGTAGGTTGGGAGGCATTTTCCCAAAGCGCTCGCGCTCTGTGCTTCCGCTGCAGGTTAATCGCAGGAAAGGGGCCAGGCTGAAGCACGATAGTTAAGCTAGGCTGCAGAAGGACTTCCTACCGAGGGCACGCAAAGGTGCTGCCGTAGGAGAGTAAGATCGGTCTTCACGACTGATACCCCACCCCCCACTCTAAGAGCCCTTATCTGTTTTGTTTTGTTTTTTAGAAGAGAGAATAAGTGTGTGTGTTTGTGAGAGAGAGAGAGAGAAAGAATATAAAAACCATCCAGGTAAAATGGGGTCAACTGCAAAAGCAAAAAACAATAGCAGGTTTATATTAGACACTTGGGCTGAGGAATCTACTGTGGACTAAGCTCTGAGCTTCCTGGCAGCCCGAGCAAAAAGGGTCCTAGAACCCTGATTAGAAGATTATCATTGCACACCAGTACCTGGGGCCCCAGGGTGAGGGGTTGTGGAGTCACAGGCAGGGTGGGTGGGGCAGTCACCTGGTGTCTCCAGGGTCACTGACTCGGAGAACTCGCCTGCGACCGCCTTATTACAGGCCTTCACACGAAAATTCATGTATTTCATGTCAAACTTGAGACCTAGGAGCAACAGAGGGATCTCAACATTGTGTGCACTTTGAGCAACCGGTTATAGGTCCCTGTGTCCCAGGGCAATCCCACCACTCCTCGTTCTAAGGAGCACCTTGCAAACAACATCTTATCCCTGAGAAACCACCCTGACCCTCATTCACCTGCAGGATTATGTGTAACTTGGCTCCGCCTCCAACCCAGACTAGCCAATCAGGATGCTTTAGGAAGCAATAACAGCAGGTTCAGGAATAGCACATGACCCAAACTGGCCAATAAGAATCTTCCCTGGGACACCAGGCTGGTATTCTAGGGAGCAGAGTCACTGTCTTCTCTGGGCTGGCCAACTAGGAGGAAGCTCCTAGTTTACAAATTAAAAAAAAATTTTTTTTTAAAGATTTTATTTATTTATTTGACAGAGAAAGCGAGAGAGGGAACACAAGCAGGGGGAGTGGGAGAGGGAGAAGCAGGCTTCCCGCGGAGCAGGGAGCCCGACGCGGGGCTCGATCCCAGGACCCTGGGACCATGACCTGAGCCGAAGGCAGATGCTTAACGACTGAGCCACCCAGGTGCCCCTCCTCTTGGGAAAATTTATCAGTGCATTTGGCAAGCCTCCTTCTGAATGCAGCCCCCAGATCCAACAAATGCAGGGAACAACAGTGAGCGAGTCATTTGCTGGAACCCCTGGATCTAGCCGTGCCCGGTGAAAAATTTCCCCTACTTCTACGATATGCCTCACACTCCCTTATGTCCTTTTTTATTAGTTTCTTCGAGTCTTAAAAAATAAAAAGCAACTACCGAGCTGTCTTTAGCTGTGTTTCCCCTCAAGCTAACCCTCTTCAGAGAGCTGTCTACATCCCTAACCCTCCTCTGCTGCCTCACTCCCTCTCCCTCCTCTGGCTTTGTCAGTCCCCACCTTGCAGGACCTCCTGGCTGACCACTCCTTCCCCCCTGGACCATTCTCTTTCCTTGGCAGCCAAGGCACAGTGGTCTCCTGGACACCCCCTCTGTTTGTTCTCCCTAGGTCCTCTTTGCAGGCTCCTCCCTCCTTGACACCCTTAAATGTCGGGGCAACTCAGTCTGGGGCCCTTACTCGCCTCACTCTGCTTGCTCCCTGACACCTTCTTGCCCCTCACATACCATCCATCCACCACAGCACCCACAGCCCAACCTCTAGCCCAAACCACATGTCCAGGTGCCTCCTGAGTGTTCCCCATGGAATGCCCGTTCTCCGATCATCCCAAACAGCGCTCAGCACCCCCTGCTCTAAAACCTCCCATAGCTCCCCCTGCCCTCCAGGTAAAGACCCCATTCCTCTTCTCCCTTCTCCCCACAGATGTGGGTGGCAAACTTAACTAGTTCCAGACACAAAGGCCCAGCGCTCTGGCCTCCGAGCCCTCGATCAGGTTGTTCCTCCTCTTAGAAGGCTGTTCTCCACCCGCCCCTTCTCTTTCGGGCCTCAGGCTGGCTGCCAACCGCCTCCAAGGGCCCAACACTGGTTCACCCTTCTCCGAGAGTTCAGCACTTTGCTCAGCGACACCGTCTACCGCCCCCAAGCAAAGATTACCAACCAGAAGCCTCAGTTTTAGAAACCTGGAACCCATCTGATTATGGATGGTCTGAACTCACTGCGGGCCTCAGTTTCCTATTCTGCAAACCAGCAATCATATTCCCCATTCTTTTTTTTTTTTAAGAATTTATTTATTTATTTGACACAGAAAGACACAGCGAGAGAGGGAACACAAGCAGGGGGAGTGGGAGAGGGAGAAGCAGGCTTCCCGCCGAGCAGGGAGCCCGATGCGGGGCTCGATCCCAGGACCCTGGGATCACGACCTGAGCCGAAGGCAGACGCTTAACGACTGAGCCACCCAGGCGCCCCCATATTCCCCAACCTAAGCAGGGTTCACATGAGGATGAGACGAGTGGAGGCATGTAAGTTACAAACACTAAACCAAAACCCTCCTGACTGTCCAAGCAATCGAGATGGCAGGTGGGCTCCAAATAAGCACATGGGTTAGTTAGCCAGATGAGTGTCCCCATCTGCATCCTCAGTACCACACACTTTTTCATGGACTCAACTTCCTGCCCTGCGGAATTCACTCGCTAGAAATTCTGTGGAAGGCAGGAGGGTACGGCCAGGGGGTGATGCATCAGGAAGCCTGTGATACAGCAGCCCTCCACCTTGACCGTGGTGGCAGTTATGTGAATTTGCACGTGGGAGAAAACTGCACAGGGGAGAGATCACACACACACACACACACACACACGGATGAAGTACTGAATCACCAGGGAAATGTGGATCGACACCGCAGAATATGCTCGTGTCGGTTCCTCGGTTTTGACACTGAGCTATTGTTACGTAAGCCGATATTAGTGGCGAAAACCGGGTATGTCCACACACGGGAACGCTATTCAGCCTTAAAAAGGAAGGAAATCCTGATCCGCACGACAACATGGATGACCCCTGGGGACACTGCACTCAGTGAAATAAGCCAGACATGAAAGAGCAAATCCTGTCCGATTCTGCTCACGTTAGGTACTAAAAGTAGTAAAAATCACAGGGGCAGGAAGTAGATGGTGGGAGCCAGGGGCTACAGTCAGTGTTCCATGGGGACAGAGTTTCAGTTTTGCAAGATGGAGAGTGATGAAGATGGTGTGATGATGGCTTTAGAACGTTATGAATGTACTTACTACTACCGAAGTGGACCCTTGAAGATGGTTAAGATGTAAATTTTATGTTACATAATATAATATATTATGTTACATAATATATAATATAATAAAAAATATATATATCGGGGGAAAAGTGGGGTATGTTTATTTTGATTCCGATGCAAAGGACAGGCCCTCTTGGTGGCTGGTAGCTTTTCTTTCCTGCAATTAGCATGCTCATTATTAACCATGTATGCTAATTACAGATAAAGAACAGGCTGATTACAGCCCAAGAGCTGTGGTGATGGTTATCTTGTCAGCAAGACTCGCCCCGCCGCTGAGGATTTCCCTTGGCTCAGGACCGCTTCTGAAACTCATTAGGGACCCCCTGATTTTACCCTTCCTCAGACCCTCCCCTACCGGCTGGGGGATCCCCCGCACGCATTCTGCTCTCTTACACCTGCCAAGGAAATCCCCAAATACTGGGAGGACGCCAGCTCCACGAGGGGAGGGGTTTTCGTCCGTTTTGCTTACTAATGCAAGGGCACAGCCCGGTACACCATAGGCACTCCATACACTGGAATGAACGAATGCTGGATGGTAGCTGGGGATGGAGAATGCCTTCTCCCCCTGGGCCTCAGTTCCCTCATCTGTAAAATGCTGATGATAAGCCTGTCCATTACATGGGGGTAAAACATTTAGTAAGCCCTCCATGAACAGTGCAGGGGCGATCACCAATATCGTTTTCATTATTATTACTTTCTGTTACTCCTGATCAGCCCAGCCAGGCCCCCCAGGTGAAAGGGGATCCTGGAACTGCCGAGCCACACCGGATTGGGAGGGTGGAAGGGGAGGGGTTTCGGCAGCAGGGCTGAGCTGCCCTTACCAGTCAGGGTGTACTCTGTCTGCCGGATGCCCTCGATGACCATCCAGGGCTGATCCTCCTTGAGACGGGGCGGGCCCTCGAAGTTGGTCCGACGGTACTCCAGCACGTAGTGGTCAATCTTGCTGTCCTCGTCTGGCATGCGCCACACCAAGGTCACACAGTTGTCTGCTACCAGGGACTCGGCCAGGTCAATCACAGGGGTGCTGGGCACTGTCCAGGACAGAGGGGCCACCTTACCGAAACGCCCCCACCGGCACCATAGGCCTTCTTGGGGCCGGGGCCCCTCCGGGTACTGGGGTCCATGGGTGGAGCTTCCCCAGGGTTTCACCAGGGTGGGGTGGCGGGGAAGAGCTTTCTCAGGGTTCAACCAACAAAGGGCGGGACCTTCTCTCGGGACTCCACCATTTAGAGGTAGACTACTTCCAGAATTCTCTGATAAGAGTGTCGCCTTCGTGAGACTCCACCCCTGGTGGGTGGGGCTTTTCAGGGCTCGGCTACTGGGGGCGGGCTTCCTCGTGGCTCAACCCATATGGGAAGGGGAGCCTCGGGGCTCCACCCCCAGGGCCAGCGCCTGTGGGGTTCCAAAGCCAGGCTCCCTCTGGCCTGTCTCAGGGTACCACTGGCCTGAAATCCAGGCCCCGAGAAAGTTCTCCTCTCACCAGGTAGGAACTTGAGTGCCTGTAGCATCCTCCGCTCTTGCGCGAAGTCCACCATGAGGTGACTCATGTTGTCGCTCACCTTGGCCTTCAATGACAGCCGGAAGGCAGGGGCCATTGTCACACTGCAGGGAAGAAGGTGGAGGCAGCCTGCTGGCAGGCACCTCAAGGGGGCCCAGGCCCGGTTCTCGGAAGTGTGTGGGAGACCCACTCCCCCTTGTTCTGGTCCAGTGCTCTGGGCCCAGAGACCCTCCCCTGGGTGTCCCCACCTTCACACCAGGGGCGGGGCACTGGGGTGGGAACCAGATCCCAGTATCTTACCCATCTTTGATTTGCTTGGCAGCCTAGAAAAAGCGACAGGATAAAAGTCAAAGAGTTTTCTTGATTGAATCGGAAAGCTACCGTACAGACAGGAATACTGAGGCCCAGAGGGACAGCCACTGGCCAAAGTCCCCGACCACTGGGGCAGAAACGCTTGGCTGTGCCCCAGAGGGATGGGGGCAAAGACAGGCTCCTACCCCACCCCTATCCCCAGTGCCTGGTGCCCATTATATCCAGCTAGTCAACTTGGCAAATAAAAATACAGGGTGCCCAGTTAAATCTGCATTTCAGATAAACAAAGTGATTTTTTGGTATAAAAATATGTCCCATTCTATATTCAGGACATATACTAAATATTGCATGGGACATATGATACTAAAAACATTTTCGTTGTTAGAGGCGCCTGCGCGGCTCAGTTGGTTGAGCGATCCGACTCCTGGTTTCAGCTCAGGTCATGATCTCGGGATTGTGGGACCCAGCCCCATGTCGGGCTCCGCGCTCAGTGTGGCGTCTGCTGGTCCCTCTCCCCCTGCTCTCTCTCTCTCTCTCTCTCAAAATAAATAAATAAATAAAATCTTTTAAAAATTTTGTTAAATTTGAATTTCAGATACACAACAAACATTTTAGTATAAATATGTTCCACGCAACATCTGGAAATACTTTTTTTTTTTAAAGATTTTATTTATTTATTCATGAGAGACAGAGAGAGAGAGAGAGAAGCAGAGGGAGAAGCAGGCTCCCAAGGAGCAGGGAGCCCGATGCGGGACTCGATCCCAGGACCCTGGGATCATGACCTGAGCCGAAGGCAGACGCTTAACCATCTGAGCCACTCAGGCGCCCTCTGGAAATACTTTAATACTAAACATTTGCATGGGATCTGCTTACACTAAACAAATTACTCCTTGTTAAATTTAAATTTCAATTTCAGATCAACCACAAATAATTTTTTAACATAAGTATGCTCCTTGGGATCTTTGGGACATACTTATACTAAATGTTGTGCGGGCCACACTTATACTAAAAAAATCACTTGGGGTTGATCTGAAATGCGAATTTAACCGGGTGTCCTGTATTTTATGGCCTAGCCCTACCAGTATGGCTTCTGAGGTACCCACCTGAGGGAAGTCGTTGCTGTCTGTGGCCTGCAGGGTCTGGTTGGCTGTCTCCAGAAGCTCCTCTGAGCTCTCCAGGGCCCGAGTGCAGGCGGCCAGCTGGTTCTGGGAGTGGCACGGCACCGAGGGAAGAGACACCTCACCCCACCGCATCAAACCCTCCGGGGCTCCCCACTGCCTTTGGGATTCAGGGTGCCATGCCTTTCTCCAACTCCAGATGGGGGAGGGAGGGTGGAAGGAAATGGGGCCTCACTCCTGGCAGCACTTCAAAATCACCTGGGGATCCCTTTCTTAAAAACTCCCCTGTCCAGGCCACACCTGAGCCTCAGCGCCCCAAATTCTCCCAGGATTGGGAATCCGGGATGTTAGAAAGTTGTCCAGGAGGCTTTGATGCAGCCCCAGTACCTCCATTTAGAGTCTGAGACCCCACGGGAGCCATGGGGTTGGGGGGTGTTTGGCAAGAGGGGATGTTGCCAGATCTGGGGGACCAGTGGGAAGGGCTGAGAAATTGGAGGTGAAGACTGGAGGGAAGGAGGAGCCAGATGTGGGGGTGGGGCTGTGGTGACAGAGAAGCGGGGAGGGAGGTGGTAGGAACAGAGATCAAGGGGAGCGGGTGGGGGTGGGGGATTGATGGATCACAGCCAGTGAGGGGGCAGAGAAGAGACCAGGAAAAAGAGGAGCTGAGGCCCATGCCACTGGGGTGTCTGGTTCTGGACACTGGAGACACCTGGGGGCCTTTCCAAGAAGTGGTGCAGGAGGAGGAGCAGATTTGAAGGAAGCCACTGAGGCCAGATGGGCTCTGCTGAGTCCGAGGGGTGCCATGGGGGAATCGGGGCTGGGTGGGGGTCTGGGAGAGTTTCCCCCCCCCCCCCCACCCACCCAACACACACCTGCAGCTCGTAGGTGCGGCTGGCCCGGTCCTGCTTTATCTTCATGAGCATGCCCTCCTTCAGCTCCTCCAGGAGAGAAAAGAGGGACTGGAACTCGGCCTCCAGGTCCTCCTGCACCTTGGTGGAGTTTGCCTGGGAGAGATGTTGTGGGGTCAGACAGGCCAGGGTGGGCCAAAGCCTATGCTCAGATGGGGAAACTGAGGCCTGGACACCGTAGCCAGGCCACGGCAGACAGGCATCAGCAGTAACAGGCTAACTCCTATGGCTGCCCCCTCCCTCCATCCCTTCCACGTACCTGTCCAAGACTTCCCCACCTCCTTCCATCCCTACTGCAGAGGCGCCTTCCTCACCTCCACGTTCAGCAGCATCTGCTTGAGGGAGTAGATGAAGCTTTGAATCTCTTCATTCTTCACAGCCAGGGTGGTAATGATTTTCCGCAGAGCCTCCTGCCGCCACCGGAAGCACGCACACATGCAGGGCCCGTAAGCCCCTCGGGCACCCGGCTCCCCCACCTGGGGGTCCCCACTCTGCCTTCCCGGGATCCAGGAGATGTGGGAGCCACAGCGCCAGTGAGCTCAGGTACCCGCCACGAGGCAGGCCCTGGGCAAAGCTCTGGCCCTATCTTCCCTCACTTAGCAGATGGACACTGCAAGCATGCCCATTTTACAGCAGAAGAAACTGAGGCTCACAAAGAACCTCTGGGGAAGGGGCAGACCCTGGGCTTGAGCCAGGTCCGCCCCAGCACAAAGCCTTCAACCTTGTACCTATCTACTGAGGGCGGGGCTCGGGGTGAGGGGTTACCTTGGGGAAAGAGAACCCCAGAGCAAAATCATGCCTGTAGAAAATGGGCTATCCTGGGGAAAGGGATACCTTGGGAACAGGGATTAGAAAAAAGAAAAGAGGAACCTGGAGAACAGAGTGCCCGAGAGCCCAGGTACCTGGGGAGTGGGGGACCGAGGTCTGGGTGAGGGGACGCCTGGAGAGAAGGAAGCCGCGTGGGAGGATCCTGCTGGGGCCTGGAACCCTGACCTAGGCCTCGTACGTGTCCCTTCCCCGGGGGAGCAGGATCGTGGGACCACCTGGGCTGAGGCAGAGGGGCGTCCTCCGGGGCGGGGCGGGGCACAGACCGGACACCTGGTCCGCAGTCCGGATGGAAGGCGTGGGGGATGGGTCAAGGATTCTGGGTGCGCGTGGGGGGCACGGAGGCGATGAGCTTGGACCCCGGCCCAGATGAGGAGAGGTCGGGGCGACGGCTGTGGGTGCTGCGTCCCGAATTAGGGGGCTTGATCCGGGCGGGGTTGGGGCGGGGGTGGGGCCTCGGCCGCAAAGCAGCTGCGGGGGTGGGGGGGCGCTGCGGCATCACCTGGTCCCCTCCCCCTTGTCCACCCCCGCCCGGGGCCCCGCCCCGCCCCGCCCCGGTCCTACCCTCTGGTCCTCCATGGCTTCAGCCCAGGTCGTCCCCGGCCCGGCCCGCGGGCCCCGCTTGCTCTTCTAGTCCTCAAGCTGCCTTTGCCGCGACCACGAGCCAATGGCCCGCCGAGCCCTCCCCGCCGCCGCCGCCGCCGCCGCAGCCGCGCCCCCCGTCAGTGCTCCATCACTGGCCGCAGTGCGCACGCTCGCCCCCCCCCGCGGCAAGCTGGGAAACGTAGTCCCGCGCTGGGGTCCCTGAGAGCCGGGATCCCCCCAGAGCCTGGGGCCCGCCAGGCGGCATTGGTAGTGATGACTGAGCTGCGGAGAGCCCGGAGCTGGGAAGCAGGTTGCCGGGGTTCGACCCCTGGCCCTGTTGTGTGACCTCGAGTTCATCCCTAGTCCTCTTGGTGCCTAAGCCTCCCCACTCTTGCACCCATGCCATTTCGTGGCTGTTCCTCAAACTGGAATTCCATACTCTCCTCCAATGAGATCTGGCCCCTAACCGCTCACACTCCTTGCATTTACTCCTAGCATTTACATTTTGCCCGAGCTGATATTCAGCTTCGAATGCCCTTTCTCTCCCCAAGGCACAACTGAACTCCTATACATCCCACAAAGCCCTAGGCTCTCACAGCCCCTCCTCCAGAAGTCTGTCTGCCTGACCGGAAGCCACAGGTCTCTGAATGTCTGTGTCCGGTTTGGTCTTCCCTGTCAGCCTGCGGCCAGATCTATCCAGGATCTCGAGCATTGCCTCTGGGCAGACTGTGGAGGAAGGGTAGAGTTGGTGGGGGAAGGGTAGAGTTTGAGAAGAAAGTCGGAGGGAAGAGGTGGCCTGGGTAGGGGAGGTTGGGAAGCTGTGTGTGTCCGCTGGGGCGGTGTGGGCAGAGTGTCGTGGCAGGCAGGGGCCGTCCTGCGGTTGATAGGAAGGGCGCTTCCGAGCACACAGGACCTCTTCTTTTTGGGTGAGAAAAGAGGTCATCATGTGGTTAGGGTGACACATTGAGGCCTGAATTCTGCCACCTCCTCCCACCCCACCCCCCCAGGGTGACAAATGCAGGGCTGGGAGAAATCCCAGGCCCTACGAACCTGCTCCACTGGGCCCCCAAACTTCTGTGCAGGCTGTGGGGACAGGGGAGCCCCCCCATACCTGTCATGGGACCTGAAGCCATCAGCACAAATCTACTCTGAACCTCAAAGGAAGACATTTTGGGGGCCAAATAATTGAAGCTAGGATTCCGATCTTCAATCCAAGCTCAGGCCTCTGCTGCCTGCCCCCTGTTCCCACACCTGCATCACCTAACCTTCCAGCGTGACCCCCCCCCCCAGCTCAGGTGTGTTTATTTTTTATTTTTATTTTTTTAAAGATTTTATTTATTTATTTATTTGACAGAGAGAGAGAGCGCACAAGCAGGGGGAGCAGCATGCAGAGGGAGGAGAAGCAGGCTTACTGCTGAGCGAGGAGCCAGATGCGGGACTCGATCCCAGCACCCTGGGAACTCACTGAGCCACCCAGGTGCCCTCAGGTGTGTTTAAATAGCATCTCCCAGGGCACCTGGGTGGCTCAGTCATTAAGCGCCTGCGTTCGGCTCAGGTCACGATCCCAGAGTCCTGGGATCGAGCCCCGCATCGGGCTCCCTGCTCAGCGGGAAGCCTGCTTCTCCCTCTCCCTCTGCCCCTGCTTGTGTTCCCTCTCTCGCTGTGTCTCTCTCTGTCAAATAGATAAATAAAATCTTTAAAATAAATAAATAGCATCTCCCAGAAAGATTTACACTCACTGGGACGCAGTATTCCATTCACATACACATACTGCTTTTCAGATTAAAGAAAACAAAAACAAAAAATCTTTGGGGAAACCTGGGCACCAGAGGGGAGGCAGCAGAGCCCTAACCAGGATTAGTTACTAGACATCTGGCCTGGCTGTCACACCTGCCTCTGTGGTGGGGGGGCGGAGACTGTGGCAGGAAGTCTGTCACCTAGGATGGGGGGATGGGGTGTCGGGTGCCTGCCAGGAGGGGGTGCCTGGTGGGCCAGGAATGGAGTCCCTGGGCACAGCGCTGGTCCTCCTGGTGCAGTTCTGGGGTGAGTACTTGGGCCCCCTCTCCCCTCTGCCCTCCCTGCTGTTGTCCATCACCCCAGAAGCCTGCCCCCTGGCTCCCAGCCCCTGGGACCCAATCTCTGTGCTCCGCTAAATAGAGCCTGTTTCTCTCTGATACCCAGAACCTTACAAGGCTTGAAGGGTTCTGGCAGGATCCTCAGACTGGGTCCCTAGAGTAAAACTCACACCACGACCTACACACCAGGCTTGCATGAGCGGGCTCCGCTGGCCTCTGTCATCTGCACCCTCCACAGCTTTCCTTTTCTCACCCTTGTCTGGCCTGCTGCCTCTTTCTTTCTTTCTTCCTTCCTTCCTTCCTTTCTTTCCTTTTTTTCCCAATACACCAAGCTCCATCCCACCTCCGGGGCCCTTGCACCTGCTCTTCCATCCGCCTGGATCTCATCTCTCTAGCATCAGCTGCCATTGCAGATCAAAGGCCAGGAACAGGCGCCTGGGTGGCTCAGTCGTTAAGCGTCTGCCTTCAGCTCAGGTCATGATCCCCGGGTCCTGGGATCGAGCCCCGCATCGAGCCCCGCATCGAGCCCCACATCAGGCTCCCTGCTCAGCGGGGAGCCTTTCTCCCTCTCCCACTCCCCCTGCTTGTGTTCCCTCTGTCGCTGTGTCTCTCTCTCTGTCAAATAAATAAATAAAATCTTAAAAAAAAAAAAAAAGGCCAGGAACTTGAGCTAAAGGCACCCCTTCTGGAGGGTCTGCTAGGCACCTCAGACATCTCAGGGGCCCAAAGCAAACTTTTCTTCGACTCCAGCCTTGCTCCTCTGTCAGGATCCTCCATATTGGCCCAAAGCCACCGCCCTTCACACAGTGCCCGAGGCTAAAACCTTGGGAATCTGCTACCGTCCTTCTTTCCTTTTCTCAATCCATTTGGCTGCTGATCGCTTTTTTCCAGGGTCCAGCCCCTGTTACTGTGCTCGTGGACCCTCATCCCCCAGCCACACCTGAACCCCTCTCCCACCCCCACAGTCTGTTCTCAACACAGCACAGGGTGATCTTTTTAAAACTTAAATTGGGGGGCGCCTGGGTGGCTCAGCTGGTTGAGCACTGACTCCTGATTTCAGCTAAGGGCATGATCTCATAGGGTCGTGACATCCTGAGGTCAGGCTCTGTGCTCAGTGTGGGGGTGGGGTTCTGCTTGAAATTCTCTCTTTCTCTCCCCCTCCCCCTGCTTGCATGCTCTCTCTCTCTCTCTCTCTCTCTCTCTCAAATAGATAAAATAAATTAAAAAAAAAACAAATTGGACCATGTTTTCCTCTGCTCCCCTGGTTTCCTATCACACTTAGATTAAAAAGCAAACTGCTTCCCTCTCCCCACCTCCACCCTGTGGGCCTGCAAAGCCTTGTAGAAGCCATCTTCTCTCCAATTCCACTTCCTCCCTCTCTCCCCCTCAGTCACTCTACTGCAGCCACAAGAGCCTCCTCGCTCTTTCTCCAACATACCAGGCATGGTTGTGCCCAGGGCCTTTGCATGGCCTGCTTCCTCCGCCTGGCGTGCTCTTCCTCCATTTTCCTTTCTTCCCACCACTGGCTACTTCTTACCATTTGGATCGCAATTCAAACATCACCTCCTCTGAGAAGCCTTCCCTGACCACCCTCTATAAGTGGATTCTCTCTCACTTCAGCCTTATCCTCCATCAGGATTCTCACTTCATGACATCCCGTGTCTCTCTCTCTCTCTCTCCCCCCAGACTGTCAGCTCCAGAGTGGGGCAAGAATTTCTGTCTGTCTTCATCACGTCTGTCTGTGTCCGTGGTGTCCAGAACAGGGCTCGGCACACACAAGGCAATATTTGTGTGCCGAGAGCTGGACTGGTCATAGAGTCCTCCCTGAAATCTCCCAAGTGCCGAAAGAAAGTTAAACCCATTTCACAAATGAAGACTTTGAGGGGCTCCTGGGTGGCTCAGATGGTTGGGCGTCTGCCTTCAGCTCGGTCATGATCTCAGAGTCCTGGGATCGAGCTCTGCTCAGCAGGGAGCCTGCTTCTCCCTCTGTCTGCTGCTCCCCCTGCTCGTGCTCTCTCACGCTCTCTGTCAAATAAATAGATAAAATCTTAAAAAAAAAAAAAGACTTTGAGCCTCAGTGAGACGTGATCTTGCAAAGATCACATAGCCTCAGCCCTGTGGGCCACTGGGGGAGTAAGTCCCCCCCCCCCACACACACCAGCCTTACTCACTTCTTGTATCCCCTCGTCCTGCAAGGAGCCACAGGCCTGAGAGTGCAGCAGGAGCCCAAGTGGTTGCAGGTGACACAGGGAAGCCAGGTGACCTTGGCCTGCTGGGTGATACAGTCCCAAGCCTGGGAGCGGCTCCGGGTTGGGTGGACCAAGGACGGTGTATCCTTGTGTGAGCCACACATCACCAATGGCAGCCTCAGCCTGGGGGTCTGCGGGCCCTGGAGGCTGCTTTCCTGGAAGCCGCCTGGCAACCTCACCCTGCAGCTGGACCACGTGAGACTCAACGACAGTGGGGACTACGTGTGCTGGGTGGCCGTGGAGATTCCTAAGTTGGAGGTGGAGCAGGGCAATGGCACGCAGCTCCTGGTGGAGAAAGGTATGGGAGCAAGTGGAGGGAAGAAAGCGGGCTCTTGGAACTTATAAGATCTTAAGACTCTAGAATCTCAAATTCCTTCCTAGGAACATAAACTCTAAAGTCTTCCAATGGGCTTCTTAGAAACAGAGATCCTGCAAAGTCAAGAACATCAAAATCTAGACTTGCAGAACCAAAGACATGCTGGAACTTATAATTCTAGATGAACGCTCAGCAAACATTCTGTAAAGGCACACAGAGTAAATATTTTCTGCTTTGTGTTCTACGTTGTAACGACTCCACTCTGCCATTATAGCGTGAAATCCTCCATAGACTGGACAGGCGTGAATGGGTGGGGCTAGGTTCCAATAAAAAACAGGTAGTTTTTTTTTATTTAAAAAAACAGGTAGTGGGCCTAGTTGGATCCACAGGCTGAAGTTTGCTGAGGCTTCTTCCCGAATTCTGCAATCAGGAAGACTCTCGAATACATGTAATTCTGGAGTTTTGATTAAACACAATCCCAGAATCTTTTTTTAAAAAATGTATTATTAAAGTATCTCCAACATACAGAAAAAAAACGCATATTGTAAGTGGCCGGTTTAGTGGATGCTTTCGTCCATTTGGGCTGCTATAACAAAATACTGCAGACTGGGGTGGTTTGTAGACAGCAGAAACTTATTTCTCATAGTTCTGGAGGCTGGAAGTCCAAGATCAGGGCCCCAGCATGGTTGTGTTCTGGTGAGGACTCTCACCCTGCTTTGTAGTTGGTGCCCTTCACGTGGAGGAAGAGACAGTGATGTCTCTTTTATAAGAACACGTATCCCATTTGTGAGGGCTCAGGACCTAATCACCTTCTGAGGTCCCACCTCCTCCTTCCATCACCTCCAGGGGTTAGGACTCCACGTAGGAATTGCAGGGGGACACGTTCAGACCACAGCCCGCGCCCACCCCTTGTACCAGCACCCAGCTCAAGAAACAAGACTTCCTGCCTCCCGGATCCCTTACCCCCACCCATGCACACACGCATCATCCTGACTTCTGGCTGCATAGACTTATTTGGCCTGGCTTTGTGTGCTACTTAAGGGAAATCATAGAGTACATTCTCTTCTGTGCCTGGCTTCTTTCATTCAACATTGAATCCCCCACTCGGCCAGAAGGTACGTCCATCTTGGTCACGCAGCAGCGGGATGTTCTTTCTCTTTCTGTAGACCACCACCATCCATCAATCCAATTTCCTGTGAATGGGCATTTTGGCAGCTCCTGGTTGTTGGCAATCACGAATAAGGGCGCTGTGAACAAATTACAACTGGTCTTTGGCCAACACATTTCTGTTGTGCCTCAGACAATTCCAGGATCTCGAACCACAAAACAGATTCTTGCAGTTCTAGAATCCTAGGGGCGTAGAAGTCTAGGCTCTTAGAACTACAGCATTCTCAATGGGGAATCTTGCTCCTAAGGAGGCAAGAATTGGTTCTTGGGGAGCAACAAAGATTTTATTTTTTTACGTATAAAGCACAGATGTGTGGGCAGTACATAGAGATTCACGCTGTATCTGTGGTACTGAAACGTCATGGGGAAACAACGTAAGATTTTAAAAGTCTCTTTGGGGGGTGATAATGAGAAAAGGTTGAGAAACTGACATAAAGGAACAGATGATTCTAGAATCTTAGAATTGCAGTATCTTAAATATTTTAAATAGGCTTTTAGAATTTTTCAGTCTCAGAGTGTGTAAGGACAGATATAGAATCCACATTGAAAGCCATTTATTCTCCAGGCTAGAAGGAATTTCCCAGTTCAGCTAAGCCGGCTGCCTCCATCTAGAGATGAGAAAGCTGAGGCCCAGAGAAGGCCTAGATGTGTCCAGCCACATACACGAGCCAGGGATGCAGCCAGCTTTCTCGAAAGCCCAGCTCATACACTCCCCCTATTCTGCATGACAACCCACTTTGGGCCAAACCCTGCATGGGGCCTGGAGACTCCAGCAGACCCAGAGGGGGCTCATGCTCTCTCAGTGGTTCCTGAGGGCCTCGGACACATGCCTGGACCCATGAGGCAGAGGATGGAGCACCTCCCCAGTTCCTGGCCCAAAGAGATGCCCGTTCCTCTCCTGTTGGCAGGACCCTCCCACCGCCTGCCTCTAGGGCCATGCCTTATGGCTGTCCTGCCTGCCCCCACCTTCTAGTAATGAGAGGGCCAATTACCAATTAGCAGAATCTGGATTGCAGAGGCACCAGGCTGTGCATTGTCGGCATCTGCAGGGATGGGGGCCGGTCTGCCTCCAGCTACACACAGCTGGCTCTCCCCTCCCCCCCCCAACAGCTGCTTGGTAGTCCCCAGGGACCAAAGCCAACTTTTTTTTTTAAGATTCTATTTATTTATTCATGAGACACACACACACACACACACACACACACACACACACACACACACACACAGAGGCAAAGGCAGAGGGAGAAGCAGGCTCCCCGTGGAGCAGCGAGCCCGACGTAACGATCTGCAACTAAGGCAGACGCTTAACCGACTGAGCTCCCCAGGTCCCCCCGACGCCAACTTTAAAACATACAAGGTGAAGAGGTCAGAGGCACTGGGCCTCATCTTAGTCACACCAAGAGCCTCTGGCTGGAGTTTATATCAACTATACAGACCTGGGAACATGTCCCCACTCTGCTGTTCACTTGCTGTGTGACCTTGGGCAAGTAACTTGACACCTCTGTGCCTGTTTCCTTAGCTCTGGGTTAGGTGAATTTGAAGTAATTATATCCAAAGAGTTTATTACAGGGTCTGGAACATGATAAGTCCTCAGTAAACCTAAGTTATTATTTATGTCTGTTAGGCTCATCACTCAGCAAGACTCAAAAGGTCAGGCCAGTATAAGCTTTTTCTTCCTTTCCTTTCTTTTTCTTTTTTCTTTCTTTTCTTTTTTCCTGAAACAGAAAAGGAAAGGGGAGCTGAGGTGAGCAACACCTTTGTTCAAAGCAAGGCACTGTTGCTGCCTGGGTGCATGACCCCAGGCAAGTGACTCAGGCTGAGACTCAGTTTCCTTGTACGTAAAATGCGCTCGACAGCAGAGTTGAGCTCAAAAAACAGGAGCCATAAAGATGGTGGATTCCATGACCAGGATCGTGGAGCTCACGGTGGCAATGATGGAGCTCATGATGTCAGTGATGGGGCTCATGGGGATGACAGGGCTTGTGATGGGAATGGTGGAGTCTTATGGGGGTGATGGGGTTCATGACACGGATGGTGGGAGCTCATGATGAAAAAAATCCATTCGGCGATTACTTTACAATAACTGAGCAAGGCAGAAACGGGCCGCCTCGTTTTTCAGAAGAGGAAACAGGTCCGGAGGGACACCTGCCCGGATTCACGCAGCAAGGCAGGGGCGGAATGCTGACGTCCCGCCTGGGGGGGGGGGGCTCTGACCCTGAAGGGTGGAGGCTGGACTCGAACGTGAGCACCCCCGAGACACAGGTTTCTTCTCTGCAGATGGCCTGCCCGCGAACCAGACCTCGGTCGATTCAGGTGAGCCCCGGCCGCGAGCCCCGCCTCCAGCCCCGCCCCGGCCCCCGCGCCCCGGCCCCCGCCAGACCGCCCCGCACTCCCCCTCCCCAGGACTCCTGGTGGCGCCGCTGGTGGCAGGGGGCGTGGCCGTGGCCGCCTTCGCGCTGAGCGCCTGGGTCTGGGGCCGACGTCGCAGCAGGCGCGAGGACTCAGGTAACCGCCCAGGTGGCGGTGGGGGCGGCAGACGGGTTCCGCCGGCGCCCCTGCCCCCGCGTGGCGGAGGTGGGAACTGCAGCCGCTTGGCCCGGACGCCGAGCGCGCCCCGTCTGCCCCTTCTGGAAGGAGGGCGGGTGGGGCTGCGCCGGGTGGGCGAGAGCAGAGGTAGGCTGTCTCATGTGATTTTCCCCTCTTACTGTGTGTCATCCCTCCCTCCCACCTTCGCAGGGCATCCTCTCTACGGGAACGTCCTTTACCAGCCCCGGAGGGCCCCAAAGAAGAGTAAGGCGTGGCGTGTGGAGGGGAAGGTGCTGGACATCCCCAGCGCGGACCAGAAGAGTCAGAGCTTCTATTCCATCTCTTTCCCCCAGCCTCCCGGCCCCCAGCAGCTCCTGGCCCAGAAGCCTTGCCCCAGCCCCAGGTCGAGTCACCCCATATCTACCGTCGGCCTCTCCCCTGACCCACACCCCTCTGGGCGGCAGTGGCCAAGAGGGCTCCTTGAAGTGGGGAGAGGACTCGAAACCCCAGAAAAGATCCCCTCCCACCAATGGCCATGTGAAGATGTGACCGATTTCCCAAAAAGTAAGGGAGTCCAACGGCCCAGCCCAAGACCCGGTCCTCATTACTATACCGCCGGATTCCTCCCTCACCCCCAGAGCGCTCAATAAAGGCTTATAGAGGAGAGCCAGATTTTGTGAGTTGGGGGGTGTTAAAGATATCTGAGGGGTTGTCTGGGGGTTCCTGAGCCCCAGGATGGCTGGGGGGGTGCGGTCCACCGTGGTGAGGGGGCTCTGTAATGACTGGCTACTTGGAGAGTAGCCTTCTCTTCTCTTATCCTTGGAGAGTCATGTCCAATTAGCAGAGAAGTGATGCCCCCGACCTCCACACAGCACCTTGAGCCGCAAGCACCCCCCTCTCTGGGTCGTTGTGCAGATGAAGGGTGACGGGGGACATCGGGGCTGCCTGGAATTCATCAGCTCCCTGGGTCTCCTGCCCGACTGTCACCTTGAAGTGTCACCAGCTGGGATCGGCTCCCCTCCCCCACTTCTGCTGTTTCCATGGGGACAGATGTCCTTTCCGCAGCAGCAGCATCAGGCCTAGGCAGGCAGCCCTGCCGGGGTGCAAGGGAGGGGCCGCGTGGGGGCAGGGCTGGCCTGAGAGCCTCCCCCGACGGTTTCTCCATCTTTGTATCTGTCTGTATCAGCTGTGTCCGGGTTTTCCTCTGACCTCATACGATCTCTCCCTGCCTACCCCTAGCTCTCTTACTTGTGTTCCCCGCCCCCACCCCCCGCTGACCCCGTGAGCAATTCAGGCTTCACCCCCAGCTGGGGATGCTCTTCCCCCCTAAGGGTGTAAGGGTCACTCATCCTCTCCTTTCCCTGGAGCTGGGATCCCTGCCTCCCAGAAAGGACACTTGAAACACACAATAACTTATTTATTTTCCAGGCCAGGGGAGTGCTTGGAGACACAATTCTGGTCCCTAGCATCCAAGAGAGGGCCAAGAAGGCAGCTCTGATGAAGACCAAGGGCCTGGAGGGGTGGTGAGTCTCTGGAAAGACTTGGAGCGTTTGCAGCCAGTGATTCTGGGCCGGCCCAGTGCAGGGCAGGGGCTGAAGGTGCTGGGGTCAGGGGGTCTGCATGACCACCGGGTACAGCAGGGCCAGATGCTCAGCGCCCTGCACAGGCAGCGGCCGGGAGCTGTAATGGAGGACCAGCTCCGGCACGCTGGTGAAGGGGCCGCTGTGCTGACCCAGCACGAACTGGTTCTCTCGGGTCCGTGCGAACTTCAGGTGTAGGAAGCTCTGGCTGCTCCTGGGGGACAGGCGTCAGAGTGCCTTGAGCACCCCAGACCTGCTCATGCTCTCCAACCCTAAAGCACCCCCCCGTGGCCCCCAGAAGCTGGTGGCTGGCATTCCCAAATATTTCTGCTAAATGGCCACTTGGGTGCCAAGCTCTGGGCTTGTTCCCCATTGGCAGGGATGCCTTGCCCGCCTGTCCGCTCTAAAGGCTGGGGTCCCTTTCCTTGCTTCCATCTCTGGTGAGTTGAATGACATTGAACCTGGGAATGATCTTATCATCACTAATATGAATGAAACACTTCCTGTTGCCGGGACACTAGGCTCAACAATTCCTGTGTGTGTGTGTGTGTGTGAGTGTGTGTGTGTGTGAGAGAGTGTGTGTGTGAGTGTGTGTGTGAGAGTGTGTGTGAGAGTGAGTGTGTGAGAGTGTGTGAGTGTGTGTGTGAGAGTGAGTGTGTGTGTGTATGTGTGTGTGTGATTTAATCATGGCAACATTACCATGAAGTAGGTGCTGTTTGTATCTTCATTTCATAGATGAGAAAAGCAAGGCCCAGAGAGGTTGAGGAATTTAGCTAAGGTAACACAGCTATAAAGTGGCAGAGGCAGGCTTTAAAGGCAATTCTCCAAGCCCTCTTCAATGTTGCCCTTTCAGGAATCTCACAGTCAGATGCCCAGTCGAATTTTGGAGCTTGTTATAATCAGACACATTTAGAATCTTAGGCAGAGAAGCACGTAGAATCAGGATCTCAAACTCAAAACTTCTGGCCCCGAGAGACACTTCAACTTTAGGACTGGAGGAGTTTAAAGGAAATAATCTAGGTCCCCACCTCACCCACATCCTAGGTCTACTGGATGGCTTCCACTCCGCCTTCTTGCATACCTCCGGTGACAGGGGGCTCACTCTTCGTTGGAACCCTGCCTACGGCCTCCCTGGAAGCCACACCCTCTGGCCCACTGGTCCCAGAAGTCCCCTCCACGGTTCCGAAAGCTTTGCTGGGCAGCCCTGGAAGCCCCGCCCGCTGGTGCCACCTTCTGCTCCCACGGAATTAACCCGAAAGCGAAAGCCCAAGGCAGGTAGTCCTGTGAGCCTCGGTCCCTTCAGGGGGCTGGGGCCTCACCTGAGGGATAGGGAGCAGTCTTGGGGACTGGTCTCGCTGAGCCGCACGAGGTAGCTGCCTGCCTTGCAGAGAGACAGGAGGTTCTCGGCATCTGCCCGGCTCAGTGGGCCGTGAAACCACCTAGGGGGTGGGGGCAGATGTCTCATAAAGGGCAATCCCCCTGCCAACACCCCCTGGGGGCTGGTGCAGGCACAGCCCTTTCCAGGACTTGTGAGCTCCAGGCAAACAAGTGAGAACAAGTCCCCTGGGTTTCTCAAGGGGAGCCTGGTTTTCAGGCAGACACGGTTTTTCCCTGCAAGGCAGCTGAACCCAGGTCCACGTGGAACTGCTCCCTCCAGTTCAATAGATACACCTGACCTTGATCTTTACAGCCTCCCTAGGTTAGGTGCCCAAGGTCCTATTTCCCCTTCCCTAATCCCTCAAGTTGAGTCACTTGCGTCTGGCTTTCTAGAGATTGGCCACAACCCGTGTCCCCACCCACCTGTTCCATCATTTACTTAATATTTGTACTGAATGTACTCCGAGAGAGGTTAGCATTTGCGAGCAAGGTCTCACACACACAGGAGCGCCAAACAGACTTCGCGGGTTTTGTATTGAAAGAAAACTGAATAGAGAGGAAACATCTCCCCCCCCGTGCCTCAGTGTTCGTCAGTAAGTTCTGTACGGCCCCCCTAAGGGGTTTGGGAGTAACTGTGATAAACACACCATGGTATCTTTTGGACTGGAGGGGTTGAAAGGAAATATCTAGCTCCCCACCTCATTGGGCTGGGCTCAGTGGGCTTTTAGGGAGTTCCTGGAGGAACTGCTAGGCTGGAGAGACACAGAGAAGGCCCAGAACCTCCCAGCTGGTGCACCTCACTCCAGCCCAAAGTTGGGACCCCCTCAAAACTCTGCTCCTCTTAGCTCCATCCCCAGATCCGCTGGGATGCGGATGATTGCTCTGTACCCTCAGGCTCATGAGCGTCGTCCAAGTGAACGGAGGACATCCCCTTTTACTCTGAGCTGGGCACCATCTTGGGGGTTTTGAGCCCTAGGTTCAGAGAGGTTAAGTGACTTGCCCAAAGCTACACAGCCAAGAGATGTAGAGCAGAGATTAGAACCCAGAATCTGATGCCAGAGGAATGAGACACCATGTGATTCTGCTTTGTACCTGGGCCAGGTGTCTGACACAGGCAGGCTCTGGCACCCAGTGAAGATTAGTTGAAGAAAGGAATGAAGTGAATGAATGAGTCATACTTCCCCCAGCCCCCCAGTCCGAGGAGTGGAGTCTGCAGCTGGTACGGGACGGAGAGGGATTCAACCCGGCTCCTCCAACGTCAGCTTCCCCACTCACGGCTGTTTCTCCAGGGGCAGGGCCGGGTCCACGCGCTCTGCGGGCTGGGGGCTTCTGGATGGGGGTCTCCGGAGCTCTTTGGCTGAGCCTGGGGTCCTTTCCCACTCCGGACTGTCAAACTGCACTGGAGGGGGAGGGTTAGAGAGGAAAGGGTTAAGTCCAACCCACCTGGGAGGGGCGGGACCGGGGTAAGCCAATGCACTCTCAGTAGGAAGGCGGTGCCAGTTTGGGAAACCTATCAGAATCCAAGACAGGAGGGGCTGGGTTTAAGGGCTGGGTAGGATTGGTCCAGGAGCAACCGGTCAGCCTTCAGAAGAAAGGGGTGTGGTCACCCCTAAGTGTGGTGGCTGGCGAGGGCGGGCCGGTTCCACGAGGGACGAGGGATGCCTTAGAGGGATGGGTGGGTCGTTCTGCAGATTCTGGCCAAGTCCTAGAGCTAGACCACCCCCCACCCCAGGTACGGACAGATAGAGCGAGGCACTGAGCCCCAGTGATCCTCCGAGTCGTACAACTTCTGGGGCCAAGCTGGGTTCGCACAACTCTTCCTGGTCCAAGGTATTTTATTCTTAAAGCGGACCATAGTGTTGTTACCCTTTTACAGAAGAGGAAACAGAGGCCACAGACTTATCCATGCTTCCCCAGCTCAGGACTTGGCCCCAAGCCCACCTAATGATCGTTGCTAAGAAAGGCTACCCTGTCCCCAACAGCTCCGTGTGAGCACTTTCTAGCACCCAGTTTACACGCTCCCTGTTCTGTAGCTGCTATAAGGAGCCCCATTTGATGGGTAAGGGAACCGAGACTAAAAGATAAAGCGCGTTTTCCAAGTAAGTGACACAAATCCAGGTCTACCTGATGCCAAAGCCTATCCCTATATTACAGTGAGCACTACAGGTGCCCTAAAGGAGTTTCTCTCCTCGAGGAAGATACAAGTTCTCCTAGGAAGAGAAATTTACGATTATCAGCCATTCACACTTTAGTGAGAATGAATAAACTACCAGAGTGGCAGGTGATAAGGGTCTATTTTATAAGTTGAATCAGAGGATATGACCAGAGCAGGAAACCGAAGGACATGGACATTCAGGGCCGGGGGACGGTCAAGGCCTGGGTCGGAGGGGCACCTGCAAACGCCTTGGAGATGTGGTCTTTCTTCCACTCCCAGGGCTGGTCATACTCATCCGCAGGCCGCTCGTCTTCCTGAGGCAGCCGGCTCTGGCGAGGTCTCCTCCCAGAAGGGGCCCCATCTCCTGGCTCTTGGTCCTGCTCCTCATAGGGAGTGTCATACAGCTGCACCCCCTTGCATGGCAGTTCTGGGGGGCCAAGAACACTGGTCAGCTCCCACACCCACCGGGCACCCGGTCCCCTTCCCACAAGCTCCGCTCACTCACCGCTCACGGCCCGCTGGGCATCATAGGGCTCCATGTAACCATCATCTGAAGGTGGTGGGTGAGGCTGGGCATCAAAGGGGTCTGAGTACTCTGTGTCGAGTTCCAGCTGGAGAAAGAAGTAGAGAAGTAAAGGAGTGGCAAGGGCTGGGGTGGGGGGGACCAAGCCCAGCCAGAGACCCCCCCCTCCTGGGTGATGGTGCACCTCTCTGGGTCACGTAACTCTTCCCCTCCACGAAGCTCATTGTCCCCCGGGGTAGGGGGTCCTCTCTCCCACCCACCAGGGTTTGCGTACAGATGTCAGCTTCCCTGGCTCTCTGCCTCCCTGACGCACAGCCCCACCTCCCTCCTTCAATAATTTTAATGTCAGGGCGCCTGGGTGGCTCAGTAGGTTAAGCATCTGCTTTTGGCTCAGGCCATGATCCCAGGGTCCTGGGATCGAGCCCCGTGTTGGGCTCCCTGCTCGGTGGGGAGCCTGCTTCTCCCTCTCCCTCTGCCTCTCTCCTGCACCCCGCTTGTCCTCACGTTCTCTATTTCAAACAAACAAATAAAATCTTTAAAAAAATAAAAAATAGGGGCGCCTGGGTGGCTCAGTTGGTTAAGCGACTGCCTTCGGCTCAGGTCATGATCCTGGGGTCCAGGGATCGAGTCCCACATCGGGCTCCCCGCTCAGCGGGGAGTCTGCTTCTCCCTCTGACCCTCCCCCCTCTCATGTGCTCTCCCTTTCTCTCTCTCTCTCTCTCTCATTCTCTCTCTTTCAAATAAATAAATCTTTAAAAAAAATAAAATAAAGGGGCGCCTGGGTAGCTCAGTCATTAAGCAACTGCCTTCGGCTCAGGTCATGATCCCAGGGTCCTGAGATGGAGAGCCCTGCACTGGGCTCCCTGCTACGTGGGAGGTCTGCTTCTCCCTCTTGTGTTCCCTCTCTTGCCATTTCTCCCTGTCAAATAAATAAAATCTTTAAAAAATTAATTGTAATGTTTATCAGCGGCAGGCGCTGTTCTAAATACTTCACATGTTTCCTTGTCATCCCAACACCCAGTAAGTACATTAGCCCCATTTTACAGATCAGGAAACCAAGGCACAGAGAGGATTAAGTGCCTTGCTAAGGGTCACACACTTCGTTTGTGCTCTTAATCACTGCCCAACACAGCCTCCTCAAATCCTTCTCTGTCTCCACGGAGGGTTTGGGGTCGACTTCCTGATCATCTGGGAAAAATACTGGAAAAGGCATGGGCATTGGGGGCAGATCTAGGTCAAGTTCTAACAAGCCAGGGCCATTGTGACCTTTGGCCAGTTGCTTCTCTTCCGTGAGCCTTGGCTTCCACTTCTGTGAAATGGGAATCGTGACAGAGGAGGGGCATAGTGGTGGGGGTTCCAAGGCTTGCTAGGGGAGTGACTCACTCTGATCTGTTTGGGGAAGCTGAGGGGAGGGGATCAGAGGTGGGGAGCAGGGAGCAGGGGACCGGGGGACAAAGCAGGGCCAGAGAGATAGTGGGGCAACCAGTGCTGAGCCCTGGAAAGGGACAGAAATCAGACTCCACTAAGCAGGTGGGGGATTGGGGAGTGTCTGCATGGTGCTCCCGCCTGCCCCATTCAACGAGGTTCCCCGACGTCCAGGGAGCCCAGCCTGGCCCTCCCCACCCAGTCTCCTGGGGCCACCCAAAGTCTGGGACTTAGCCACGCACCTCTTCCCCGGGGCTGCCCAGCAAGCCCTTGGCTCTGGCCATGGCTGCTGCCTCCACCTTGATGAGCCGGTGCTTGGGAGAGTCGTACTTGGCGTCTCCGAGGCCCTTGGAGTCCCCGGGGCCGGCGGGGTCGGCCTCCAGGCGGCCGTCTGAGTCCTCATAGGGGTCCTCGAAGTCCAGACTCTTCTGCTCGCGGTAGGCCCTCAGGATGTCGCTCTCCGTGTAGTCGGGGGTGGGCGGCTGCGGAGGGGGCCTCCGACCGCCAAAGCTCAGGTAGTCCCGCAGCCACTTGGCCATCTGTGCGTGTGTCGCGCCAAACCTGGCCACTGTC
This sequence comes from Eumetopias jubatus, assembly GCF_037043125.1. Classification (NCBI taxonomy): domain Eukaryota; kingdom Metazoa; phylum Chordata; class Mammalia; order Carnivora; family Otariidae; genus Eumetopias; species Eumetopias jubatus. Next base: position 215,523,788 of record NW_028274807.1, read on the forward strand.
AGAGGGGGACCCACATGCCCCCTTCCCGGCCCCCTTTCTCCGCAGAGTCCCCAGGGAGAAGGGGGGGCAGGAGGGAGGGGGAGGAGGAGAAAGAAGAGGAAGAGGGGGAGGGGAAAAAGATCAGGTGTGTCCCTTGGCTGGGCTCAGAAGGCGGTGAAAAGAGAAAAGAAGGAGACGGAGGGAGGACGAGGAGGAAGGAGAGCAAAAGTCCACCTTAGCCCGGCTCCTCAAGGACGGCGGGGGACGGGGGCGCCCCGCAGGGCCCTGAACGCCGAGCGCCGGGTGGCCGGGCCAGGGCGAGGGGCACCCGCGGAAGCGCGCGGAGTTTCCGCGGGAAGCGCGGTCCCCGTGAGCGGCTCTGCCGCCCGCCGCCTCCGGGAAGCTCGGGGATTCCCTTCTGCTGGGCCGGGAGTCGGGGAAAGCGCCGCCCGCGGGCGCCCCCAACCCCGGCTCAGCCCGGACGCCTGGGTCCTCAGCGCAGCGGGCGGGCTCCCCCGGGGCGCGGGCGCGGGCGCCGCGCGCAAAGTTGGGCCGCGGGGACGGTGACCTCCGCGCGGCACCTCCTTTGTTGCGCTCCTCTCCGCTCCGGGGGGAACCCGGGTCCCGCAGCCCCCCGGCCCGGCCGCCTCGATCCGGCCCCAGCCACCGGCACAAAGGGAAATAAAACCTCCTCCAATCCCCCTTCACGCTTTGGGAGACTTTCCCCGCCGCGGCCGGGAGGTGGGACTTTGGGGAGGGGGCGCGCAGGCGGACGCCCCAGCCCCTACCGGCCCCCGGCCGCGTCCCGGGCTGCGACGTCAAGGCTTCCCCGCCTCCCCCTCCGCGGCTTCCCCCGCCCCCTCCGCTCCCCCTGCAACCCCCTCGGAGGTGACTGAGACCTTCAGCTGCTCTGGGAAGGGAGGGGAGGCGCTGCACGCCGAGGGAGGGGGCTGCGGGGCGGGAGGCGCGGGGCCGAGGCCGCGGCAGCTGGACACTGACCCGGAGGACCACGGCTGGCAGGAGCGCGCGAGGCGCGCGGGAGGTGGGAGCGGACAGGGCTGACCTTGCTCAGGAGAGCGAGAGGTGCAGAGGCGGGGAGCAGCGGGGAGAGAGGGAGGCGAGGTGGAAATTGGCCGGGAAATGGGGGTCTGGATGTGACCGCGAGAGGGGTGAAACTGACCAGCGGATGGGGTGAGAGCGACCACTGTTGAGGGTTGAAATTGAACCAGTATCTGGCGGCGCAACTGACCAGCAGATTGTTCCAGAGGTCACTGGCTAAAATTGATGTTGATGCAGCTGAAGGAAGCGGGGAGGCAACGGGAGGGAGGGAGGTCTGGCGTCCCCTTCCCAAGAGGACTCTTCTCTGCAATACCCCCCCCCCCCACCAGGGGACTAATTGCAGCATGGGGGAAGGGGGCTGGGGCAGCTGGCCTTGGGAAGGGAGATGGTATCAGTGCCTGGAGCGTCCTCAGCATCTGTCCCTTTGTGGCTTCTGGGGATGGAGGCAGGGAGGGGGGACAGAAATGAGAGGGGTTTCGCCTGGCCTGGTTGCCTGTTGGCGCTGCAGCTGTCTGGGGGCGAGGACACTAAGAGGTTTGGGGTAAGGGAAGCAAAGAGGTGTGCTTGCCAATTCCAGAGCAAACACGGTTTTTCTTTCATCCTAAGGGGGCTTGTTCAGCTCCCCCCAATACTGAAGTAAGAGAGGGGTGATCGGGAAGAATGGGGCTGCAGATTCCCCTCTCCCAGTGCCCCACCCCCACCCCCACCCCCTGACCCCCAGGGTGGGCTTGTGCCTGTGGCTTGGAGGGGAGGGAAACCTAGACAGAAGTCAGAGCTGACACTGGTGCGAAAATGCACCTGGGGAAGAACAGTGCGTCGGGGCCATGTCTATGCTGTCTGTGATTTGCTTTCCTGGTTTCTAACAGGGGTTCTAACAGGAAACCCCCAGAGAGCTCAAGGCGGGATCGCCAGAAGGCTGTTATTTTTTCCCATGGGGAAACTGAGGCACAGAGATGGGGAGGACTTGCTCAGAGCCACCCCACAGCTCATGTCTGCCTGCATGTCCTGATGTGGCCTGGCTGGGGTGGCACTGGAGACCCACTAGAGTGTCTTCATGGGGTCAGCGTTTCTCTGCCTCTGCCCCACTGTTAGCCCCATTTTCCAGGCGACGACACTGAGGTGCGGAGCTGAGCGGGCAAAGCCCCTCACCGCAGCAGGGGCTTCCATGTGTCCTCTCCCCAGCTTTGGCCGTGTCGCCCACATGAACCTGTTGAACTCGGTCCTCCTCCTGCACTGCCTCCACGCCCCCCCACCCCACCCCCTCTGATCAGCGACAAGACAGCGTCCCTGGGGACTGCCAGGGAGCACGGCGGGTAATCGTCCTGTTTTCTGTCAGCCGCAAGGCAATTCCCGGCTCGGGGATGAGCTGTTGACAGATCTCATCAAATCTGAGCCCTCTCCCTGTCAGATAAATACGGGACGTCTGAGGTATAAATATTTGAAAGGGGCCTTCTAATTACAGCGTGTGTCAGGAATAGCAATTAGAGGCCCTGGAGGCAGAATCAAACGCGCGTTTGACTTTCCTGGGCTTTTGAGCTGGCTTCTCCTGGGGCTGCCCGCCCTCCCCCCCCCCACCCCGCCCTAGGGAGAGGAGCCGTCAAAGGGTTCCGGGAGGAGCGAGGAGCGGGAGATGGTGGATGAGGAGAGTCAGGCTAGGGGGCTGGCGACCTTGCTGTGTGCCCTTGAAGAACCTCAGGAACTCGGGTTTCTGCATGTTGATGGGCAGCGGAGGGTGGGCACTGCACGGACGAAGGCGAGCAGGTGGGGTGGTCTAGGGGTCCTAGGCTGAGGCTTCCGCCCTCCCTCCAACCCCCGTAGTCCGGGAGGCAGTGTATGAGGGCCATCTCCTGAGTGCGGCTCAGTTTCCAGAAACCCAGCTCTCCTGATCTTGAGTGGTGACCTGGGCTGTTTTCCCGTCTCTGAGATGGGAGAAGAACAGCTGACCTCTACTGAGTGCTTCTGGGCGCTGTTTGGAGCATCTTTTGTTGTTGGTTTTTTTGTTTTTTGTTTTTTGTTTTTGAGATACAATTCACATGCCCAACAATTTACCCACTTGAAGTGTGCATTTCAGTTTGAGAATGTTCACAAGATCATGCAACCATCACCACTCATTTCAGAACATTTTCATCACCCCAACAAGAAACCCCACTCCTATGGGCACTCTCTATTCTTCCCACTTCTCCCACACCTGGCACCTCTAATCCACCTTCTGTCTCTCTGGGTGGGCCTGTTCTGGACCTTTCACATAAATGGAATCACACTCTATGTGGCTTTTTGTGTCTGGTTCTCTCACTGAGCATTGTGTTTCCAAGGTCCATCCGTGTGTGTGTGTGTGTGTGTGTGTGCGCGCGCGCGTGCACTCCCTTTATGGCCCAATAATATTCTGTTGCATGGCACATAGTAGGTGCTCAATATATGCTTTAGGTAAGTGGGACCTTAAGAAGGAGCCAGTTGGGGTCCCTGGGGGGGTGCTGTGCCTGCCTTCTCTGTCCCCTCATCCTTGTCTCATGGAACAGCCAGTCTGGAGGGGGGATGGGAGCCAAGGCACCAGGATAAGAAGGGACGGCTCATGGTGGGGCCTAAATACTCTAATCTGATGGAGGAGACATAGCCCTGTGCTAGGAGCTCCTACTCTGATAGGAGAGACAGTCTCTGCTCTAAAAAGCTCCTAGACACACCCGTGCCTTTTAAAACTCGCAGTTTGATGGGAGAGGCATGGTCTTGACCTCAGAAGCCTCAGTCTGATGGAGGAGATAAGTATATGCCTCAATAGGCTCCCAGTCTGATAGGGGAGGCATGATTCTACCCACTGAAGCATTCAATCTGATGGAGGAGGCATGGCTCTGATTTCAGGGGTTTCCAGTCTGATTCGAGACATGGCCCTCCTTTTACGTGCCCCTAGTCTAATGGAGGAGACAAGAGCCTATCCTTAGGAGTCCCTGTCTGATAGGGCAGGCATGGTCCAGCCTTCAAGGACACCTAGTCTGATGGAGGAGAGATAGCTCTGTTGTCATGAGTGCCCAATCTGATGGGAGAGGCCCAGCCCAGCCCTTGGAGGCTCTGTCGGCAAGAGTTGCAGTGGAGTTTGGTCATTAAAGGTGTAGCCTCGGAGCCTTGCAGTGGCAAACCAGGTCCTGTCCCTCACTCACTCTGAGACCTTGGCCAAGGAGCTTCCCGCCTCTGTAAAATCGGGCAGTAACACGACATGTACCCGAGGGAGTGAGCGGCAGGTTTTGGTGTAGAGGGAGCTTGGTGCAGAGCCTGTCACGCAGTTAGAGCCTGGGAAATGGGGCAGTGGCCCCTGTCTCTGTGAAGCCCAGGCTCAGGCCAAGTGGGCTCTAGCAGGAGGGCAGGCCACCCCCACAAGTCCCTCTGCTGTGTGGCGGCCCCCAGGGGGACTGATGGAGGAGATTCTGGATGAGGCCTGACAGCTCCCCAGGATGACAGACATGGAGTGTGCCGGGGGTGGTGGGAAATGGGGGCTGCCAGCAGTGATTGGGGGAAGGCAGGCTCCAGAGAGTGGGAGGGGGCCCGGGGATGAGGGGAAGAGTAGGGGGGTGGAGGCCCTGGAGGATCAGCATGCACGCGCGCGCACGCGTGCGCACGCACACACACAACACACACGAGAGACCCTGATGTGTCTCTACCCCTCTGCTCACTCGCTAGACCCCTGGAACCCCCACCGGGAACTGGGGCCAAGAGCAGAATGGCTCCCAGGTCATAGGATGGGAGAATGAAGCATAAAAGCCTGCAGGGAGATAAGATTAAGCGTTCCAGTGAGTTCCACTTAGTTCCCACTAAGTGCCTGGATGGTCTCAGATGCTGGGGCTACACTCATCACACAACTACCCTCGCAGAGCTCACGGTTGACCAGGAGGCGGGGGTCTGGCAGGTAGACCCTCTGCTGCCCTCCAGTGACCCTGACCTGCTGGTGGTCACAGCCACGTGTAACCCCTTTCCTTTGAATGTGGCCAGACCTGTGGCTTGCTTCCAACCAGGGGGACATGGCAAAGGTGACAGAATGCCACTTCTCGAAGACTCCCGTCGTGCTGGCTTTAGGAAGCCAGCCTTCAGAGGGCCACGTAGGCCAGCAGCTGAGGGCGGCCTCTGGCTCAGAGCCCATGAGGAACTGCCAACAGACAAGTGAGCAAGCTTGGAAGTGGATCCGGCCCCAGACAGGCCTTCAGATGAGACCACAGCCCTGGCCCATGTCTCAGGGTAAGCTTCAAGACCCTGAGGCAGAGAACCCAGCAAGGCTGCACCCAGACTCCTGTTTGCCGCTGGGAACTTCTGAGAGATCTCGTTATGCAGGGGTAGCTAATACTGGGGGTGGTGGGCAAGACACACACCTCACGATGGCGCCCCTCCCAACCACCTCACCCTGCTGTTTTCATCCAGAGCAATCACTGCCTCCAGTGTATGTTTGCTTCACTTCATAGCTTATTATTGCTTTTAGATACATTCACGATCTTCTGCCCCATCTTCCGAACAGAACGCCACCACTATGAGGGGGAACCATGTGTTTTTTTTCTTTTCTTTAGGGTATTATGGTCGTATGTTTTCCTTCAGTGTTGTAGCCCCAGTGCCTAAAACAGATCTGGGCACAAAGTAGGTGCTCGATAAAATAAAATAATGTATAATAAATATGTATTATATATGTGTAACTCATACATCTTATATATAACCTATATCAACTATATTATATACATAAATTTTATAATATGTATTACACATATAAATTTTATACATATTTTATTTTAACATATATCTCGCATATAAATTATATACTTTTTTTTTTTTTAGCAAGCAACTTGCTTCAGGAAACTCAAACGAGTGAATCCGCACAAGCTCAGCACAGGTCAGGCAAGCGGCAAGGACTTCTCGAACGTCTGCTGTTACCTCACGAAGTGGATCCCGTGTACTTCATCCCCTGTGCCACACTGAGGAGAGCGCAGGTTGGGGTGAGGGGGTGTCGGCACCTTCCCCTGGAGGCCGTGAGGAGCAGGAAGAGCAGAGCTGGGCGACCCAGACGGGGGCTGGCAACCTTTCTCTACCAGGGACCCGACGGTGAACCCGTTGGCTCTGCCACTGCAGAGCGCAGCGGCCACACGTTACCCGCACGCAAACGGGCCTGTCGCTGTGCCGACAAAACTTTGCTCACAAACTAGGCTGTGGGCCGGCTCTGGTCCACCAACCGTAGCTTGCTAATCTGTGTTTTGGAATGGAGTTCATAATCTTTAGTAAAGAACAGTGACAGGTGGCACGCACACACGGCGACAAGCGACAGGAGCTCAGGAAACGGTCTGCGAGAATGAATCAGAGTGAACCGGGGGCCCCACGCCCCATCTCCTCCACAAGCGCTTCTTCGGCTGGATGCTTTCCTCTGGCCAACCGTCTGAGCAGGCTCATCGCAGGCACCGTGCGCGACACTGACCCTGACCTTGGGGAAAAGAGGCCGCGGCACGCTACCCGCCGCCCCCCCCCAGCATGGGGCACCTATTTGCAGCCCCTCCACTGTCAGTGTTTCAGAACCAGGACCCCGGGGCCTGTCTTCACAGCCGGGAGCTGCGAGGTGAGGACCTGGGGGCCTGGCTGGATCCCAGCTCGCTTCTTCCAGTCATACTTAAGCACAGAAATCATGGCAGGAAAGTGGATCCCCAAAGTGGGGGCTTCTCATCTCCCAAACTCTGATAGCAAGAAGCACAAGGCCTCATTACCAAATGCCAAACAAATGTGAATGTGCCTGAGAGAGAGACAGAGAGAGAGAGAGAGAGAGAGAGAGAGAGAGAGAGAGAGAGAGGGGAGGGCTGAGGCTGGCGACCCCGGGGTGGGGCGGACGGGAGCAGAGCTGCAGGTCAGGTGCTGAAGGAGTCTGGCGGGAACACAAGACCTTCAACTGGAAAACTCTGAAGTGGGAGGGAATTATACCAGAGTTGAAATCCGGCAACCTTGAAAGAACGTGAGCTTCGGAATCGATTCCCTGGGCACGTGACCAGTGACGTACTGGTGATCTACTGCCACATAACAAATTCTCCCCAAACACCCACTAATCAACGAGCCTTTCCCATCTCACAGCTTGTGAGAACCAGAGGCCAGATTGGCCACACTGTGTGGTTCTGTGGCCTCCCCCTCCCCCCCCCCCGCCCCCAGAAGCCGGCGGAACAGGGGCCCAGCCCAGACAGCGGTTCCTTTCATTGGCTTGCGGGTTTTGTGGCCAGAAGGGGCAGCGCTAGTAAGGGGTGGGTGCGTTCTCCCGCGTGCCCCCCCAAACACAGCCGAGCCCTCGCGGCTGTCAAGGGGAGGACCACGAGGCCTGCCGGGAGCCGAGCGCCGTTCCGGGGATGCCGCAGCCCCAAACAGAGGGCCGGGAGGGCGGCAGCGTGAGCTGGGGACCCCGAGGTCCCCGAGGGCCGGCAGGTGGGGGGACAGGAGGAACCGAGTCCCTCGGCCGAACCCCTCGCTGGCCCTGCCGCCGCAGAGGACGTCGGGGTTTGTCCGGTCATGCGCGGCTCCGGGTGGTGCCGAGGCATCCTGCCCCCACCACCAGCTGACGCCGGACACGGGACCTTGACCCGGGGAAGGGCCTGGGGTCTCAGTTGCTGCCGCTGCTGTCCTCGCTGTCTGAATAGGCCCCCAGCTGGCTCAGGGAGGAGGCACCGGGCGTCCAAGGCGCAGGCTCAGCCGGCTTCCCGCTCTGCATGGGGCCTGGGTGGGAGGCGAGAGCTAGGCTCCGCGGCCTCAACCCCACAGCCCTGGTTCAGGGCGCACCGCCCCCTCTCCCCACCACTCAAGATGGCTCCCCCAAGCTGCAAGGCCACACTGGGGGCGCTGCTGCCACCTGGTGGCGGCCGCTTGAGGCGCTGCACCCCGGTCCCAGGACCCCAGGGCACCTACCCTGGGTGGTGGGTGGCGACGGTGCCAGGCCCTGCTGGGTGCTGCAACCCAGGTCTGTTCTCTTCACCACGACTAGGCCTGACAGCTGGGGCCTGCTGCCAAGGGTGCCAACACTCCGTTCCCAGCTCTCCGCCTTCCTCTTGGCTTTTGGGGCCTGGGAGTGAGGGGGGGACATGAGTGGGTGAACTGGCCCAAACGCCACCTTCTCCAGCCTCCCTGCACTTAACACTTCCTGCAGTCACACCACGCCTTCTCCCCTCCGTGCATTTACCCGTGCCATTCCCAACACCTGCAATGCCCCCTTTCCTCTAAAGCATTTGGTGAACTCCTCCTCACCCTTCAATACCCAACCCAAGTATCAGCTCCTCTGGGAAACCTTTCCTTCCAATTCAGCCTCAAGTGATCGAGTGAGTGCCGCATGTCCATGCCCCCAGTGCCCTCCACTGCCTTCGTACGTACCCCCTCATCTATGCTGGGGGTTCCTGTCATGTTCATGACTGGGTCCATAGTGCCACGAACACCTCTTGGCACGAAGGTGCTCTCCCAATGCGTTTGAGGGAATGAAGAGAAACGGAGGCCCCCACTTTGGGGACTAGTGAGGGGAAGGCAGAGAGGGACTCAGCCCCACCTCCAGCCCTTCAACCGTACAGGAGAGGACCCCTTTTATGTTTTATGTTCAAACAGAGGAACGAGAACCCCCCGGATTCAGGAGGTCCTGTCTGAGCTAGGAGCTGGAGCCACGGGGGCATGATGGACAGGGTGCGGCCTTCCTGGGGCCCACCGTCCGAGGGAGGAGGGAGGATGGACAAACAGATCAACAGGACAAAGTCTGTCCTGACAAATGGTGTGACACGAAGACAGACATCAGTGTGGTGTGACAGCACGAGGGAAGCGCGGCCAGTCGACAGGGCAGTCAGGACAGGTCTCCTCAGAGAGGGGGCTGTGGGCTGACTTCAGCAGGAGGAGGACTTAACAAGCGGAGACGTGAAGGACAATGCTCCAGGAGGCGGACTGGGCTTGGCACATGCAAGGGGCTGGTTCGGCTGGAGCCGGGACCCCGCGAGTGCTGCCCCGGGGCAGATGTGGTCCAGTGGGGTGCGGAGAGGGGCCAGCGATCCTAGCCACAGCTTTCTGAGCCCACTCACGCGGCCCCCAGCGTTAGCCCTAGTGAGCCCCCTCCCCAAGCCCGTGTCCACCAGATGCACACGCTGCTACTAAATGAAACCACGGACACGGACACGGCACCACAGGCACGGAAGGGGACGGGCTCCCGTAAACGTCACAGTGAGGGTTTGGGAAGTCTCGGCAGAGCCGTATTGTGCAAAACTAAACAAAAAGTCTGTCATCAAACTAGGTGCAAGGAAGACACCTGGAACAGATTGGGCGGTGGGGGGGGCAGCAAAGAAACACAGATTGCTTTCACAGTGGATCCAATCTCTTGTTCCACGTGAAAGCAAAAAAAGGAAATTTTAGACAATTCTGGGGGCGGTTTATGCAAGAAAGACAGTGTGAGACCTGTCACCAGGGGACAGAAACTCAAAGAAAACATTCTGATTCTGTGTGGGAGAGTAAGGGATGGGCGTGCACGTCCCCCAGGGCCATTCTCTCTGCTGACAGTCCTGGGAGCCTCACGGGAACATGGCTGCGCCCCAGAAAGACTACAGTTCCCATCCTCCCTTGCAGCAGGATGTGCTCAGGTGACTCGGCTCTGACCAGTGGAATGTGTGCAGCAGGATGTGTGGGACCGAGGGTACAGCGGCCCTGAGCGTCCTTCTCCCCTGCCTGGCCCTCGCCCCGGGCTAGGATGTGAAGGTGGTACTGAGACACCCTGCAGGGAGGGCAGCCCCCCAGGCCAGCAGAGGCCCGAGCAGGATGCTGCCTGGGGCCCATCGCCGTTCGGGGTGGCTGTGCACAACTTTTCAACAGAAAAGTAACCTCCGTGCAGTCGAGACCGCGGGACTCTGGGTCTTACCCAGTGGCTGAACCTGCATCTAGCTAGCACAGACCACGAAGACGTCTGAGTTAAAATAAAATGTGTATGGGGTGACTACTCCTTAGCATTTCCCGCCTTAGCCCCTGACGTCGATCAACACACCAGCGTGGCCCTGACCACGGGGGATGGATGAGACGCCGTGCTGTGAAGTCCACCCGCCAAGTCCTCCTCCCTCCCTCTGCCGCAGCCCCCAGGTCCCCTGCAGCTCACTAGTCGGGCTGCCTCTGATGCTGAGCTGCGGGGCCCTGGTGGGTACCCCTCTCAGCCCCACCCCGGCTGGAAGCTGTGACCCTAGAGCTGGGACTGACGCTCCAGGAGAGAGCAGACGGAGAAGCTGGAAAGAGCCTGGGTCCCTGAGCGCTGGGAGCAGCACTGCCTGCCAAGTCCTGGCGGTCACCCCAGGGCTGTTACGGGGACCGGGAGATACACATCTGTGTTCCGAAGTCTCCAAGTTTGGGGGTCTGCTCGTCTCAGCGGCTGAGCAGAGGTCGGTAAACCGCAGCCCTGCACGCCTGCCACCGCCTTCGGAGACAAGGTTGTCCCGGCATGCGGCCGGGCCCGCTGACTCACAGGTGGTCTCCGGCAGGGCCAGGCTCCCCGTCTCTGCTGCCCTGAGAGCACTGGGTGTGGGGGGGGGGGCGCACTCACCTCATCCAGGATGGCGGTGGGCTTGGGCCGGAGGGCCAGCCGCGGTGCAGCGGGAGCACGCACGTCCTCCTCTGAATCGGAGTCCTCCAGCAGCCGGCGTTTGCGCGCCTCCTCCACCAAGGCCCTGTGGGATGGCACGTGCACCTGCGATGCCCTGCTCAGCTCACCACCCCTCCTGACAGCAGTGAGCGGGGCAGGGAGGAGTATCCAAACTCCTTGCAATCCTCTCTGTCCACAGAGGGCTGTGGGGCTAAGGGCTGGCTGATGGCACCAGCCCGCCTCAGCTGGGACCCCGGCTGGGTGACCCGGGCGGGGCCACGCCTGGAGCTCCCCACATGCAGACTCCTCTCCCGGCTGGGCGCCATTCGCCACCCCGCCCACCTGCCGTGCACCTACTATGCGCCTGGCCCTGTTCCAGGCCCCGGGAACGCAGAAGCCAAACAAGCCCCTGTCCAGATTCTGGAGGAGGGAGGGAAGGAGAGAGGCAATGAACCAGGAGATGGGTGAAGCAGGGTGGTCAGTGCCGTGCAGAAAGTGTGAACGCAGCAGGCCTGGGTGAATCATCAAACCTAGGGAGTGACGTCGGTGACCACGACACAGGTGCCATGGGAGAAAGTGAGATGGGGGGGGGGGCGTGGGGAAGGCCTCCTGCAGGAGGGACACTTGAAGGAGCCACAGAAGATCTGGAAGGAGGGTGTTCCAGGCGGAGGCCTGAGCAAAGGCTGTGAGGTGGCTCGAACGCCTGGGACCCCCGCCCGGCCCCACGCGGCCCACTCACGCCGTCTCCCGCTCCTCCTCCTCCTGCTCCTGCTTCTGCCGCTGCTCCTCCGACAGCCGGTGCTGCCGCAGCATGGCCTCGAAGTCCACGTGGGCCTGCCGCTGGTTCAGGTCCTTGAGCTCCTGCAGGTTCTCCAGAACCTCCATCTCCAGCTTCGAGTCCTTGGTCCGGTTCTCCAGCACCTGGCGGGCAGGACCCAGGCTGAGCGTGCGGGGCCGCCGCCCCTCCGTGCAGCTGCTGGGGTTACGGAGGGCAGCAGCTGCCAGGGGAGGAGCCCCCACGCCTGCCTGCACCCACAGCACCTGCTCAGGGGCCTCCTGCCCGGTCCCCCTGCTGCACCCATTTCCCAGCTCAGAGCACCCAGGCCTGGGGACGGGGAGTGGCCTCCTGAGGCCCCGTGGTTGGATGTGCAGCCGGGCACCTTCATGAATTAAAGGTAAAAACACAGATGAGGGGCCTGGCTGGCTGTTAAGGGAACGTGCGACTCTTGACCTCCCGGTCGTGAGTTCGAGCCCCACGTCGGGTGTGCAGCTACTTAAAAAAAATAATAGTAACAAAGATTAAAAACGACAATTGTTACATGCCAGGCCCCAGGCTGACACGTTGCCTAGCGTAAGCCTGTTTCATCTCTGCAACAGTGCAGGTTGCAGAGGTTGCATCTCTGCAACAGTGCAGGTTGCAACAGGCCAGCCCGGGTGTCTGAGGCGTGGGTGGGAAGCCTGCGTCAGCCGCTTCTGGGCTGAGACCCCGTACAGAGGGAAGCAGCAGTCCCGACGTTTTGAATATGAGTCCCCCAATTCTTTGATGCTCCTCTCCTGAAAAAGCAGAGCTTCATGCTCCTTCCCGTGAGTGCAGGCTGGACTCTGTGACCAAGTCCAGCGAGCGGAGTGTGATGGGATGACAGTGTGTCACTCTGAGAGCGGGTCCTAAAAGGCTTCCTCCCTGCTCCTCTGGATCACTGGCTCTGGGGAGGTCGGCGCCATGTCGTGCGGGGTGCAGAGGGCCCCGTGGCAGGGACATGGCCAGCTGAGCCTTCACAAGATGCGGCCTGGCCTGCAGCTTGACTTAGGCCCTCCTGAGAGACCCCAGGCCTGAACACCCAGCTCAGCTCCCTGGGCCTCCTGACCCCCAGAAACTGGAGGATGAGAGGTGTTTGGTAAGTTGCGGTTTTGGGGTAACTAATTAGGCCGTAAGCCCCTGTGGCCATGTGGGCGGTCCACGATGGACATGACCGCTCAGGCGGCTCTGGGCACACGCCGCCTCCGCGGAGCCTTCTTCCCTGCCTGCCGCTCCGCTCACTGCGGAACGTCCCGCATCAGGTCCAATGGAAGAGGCCAGCGGAAGATGATGATTTGTTTGAAGAAGACCAATCAGAGTTTCAACACTCAGGGATTCCTGCCTATGTGCCGGGCCCCATGCCCAGAGTTTCACATGTACAAACTCACTTAAGCCCCACCACAACCTCTGCGGCCGGTCTTCAATCCCATTTGACACACAGGGATGCTGAGGCACAGAGAGGCCAAGTGCCCTGCCCAAGGTCACACAGCCAGGAAACATTAAAGAGAATGTTTCCTTCCATACTTCTAGTCTTCACAGCCATTGGTCACGGGCATCTTCTTTGCAAACTGAGGGGCAGCCAGCCGCAGGAAACACCTTGCATTCTCAAGTCCAACTTCCTGCCTCCTGATACTCATTTCCTCTGGCTGCATGACAATCTGCCACCAGCTCAATGGCTTAACACCACAGGGACCTCGCTGTCCGCTGGCTGGTGTGGGTCAGGAGCCCGGCGCAGTGCGGCTGGGTTCTCCGATAAGGCTTCCACAGGCTGAAATCAGGAGCCGGTGGTCTCATCCAAGGCCCAGCCTCGCTCGGACTGCTGGCGGAATTCTGTTCCTTGTGGCTGTGGGACTGAGGTCCCCGCTTTCTTGCTGGCTGTTGACGGGGACGCCCACTGCTCCCTGCCATGCGGGCCCCCCCTGCAGGCCCGCCCCTTCACATGGCTAATGTCCTCCAGACCCAGATGAAGGGCTCCGCTGAGAGATCTGGCCCGTCGGACAACCTCCCTTTCCTGAGTCCGACCGTGACCCAACGTAACGACCTGACTGCAGGAGTGAGGTCCTTGCGTGCGCACTCCCAGGGCTACGCAGGGTGCGTGACCAGGAGGCAGGGCTCCCGGGGCCACCTTGGAGCTCTGCCCACCCCACCGCCCCGCCCGGGGGCCGAGGCAGGAAGAGGCGCACACGGGCAGCGCCCGGCTCACCTTCATGGGGTTGTTCAGCTCCTCGTCCTCCCGCTCCTTCTGCATCCGCTTCTCCTCCTCCTCCAGGAGCTTCTCCGCCTGGAAGTTCCGTGTGGCTCCGTGCTCCATGGTGTAGTCTGTGTTCTCGGGGTCTGTCTGGAGAACGGGCAGACGTCAATCCCGTGTCCCTGGGCATCCAGAGCTCCTGCTAGCCGGCAGCCAGCAGCCTGGGAGAGCGCCTCCCCGGGCCTCACTCCTGCTCATGCCTTTCCTTGTCTTTTTTTTTTTTTCTTGTTTAAGATTTATTTATTTTAGAGAGAGAGCGAGCCTGAGCTGGAGGGCCAGAGGAGGAGAGAGAGAGAATCTCAGACTCCCTGCTGAGTGCCGAGCCCGACACGGAGCCTGACACGGGGCTCGATCTCACAACCCTGAGATCAGGACCTGAGCTGAAACCAAGAGTCGGACACTCCACCACTGCGCCCCCCAGGCGCCCCCCCTTTTCTTAACGCCTGGGTCGAATACTACTTTCTAGTGTTCCCGTCCTTTCACAAAATGCCAAATTCCACAGCATGGATCTTCAGGCCCCTCTGCACCTGCCTGCTGCCACCCTCCGCCCTCCGCGAATATGAGTCTCTGGGCCTTTGCACGTGCCCTGCCTTCCTGTCTGCTCTGAGCGTGTGTGCACGTGTGCGCGCTCATGTGCGCATCTGTTCACGACTTTCCATACTTATAAATCACATATCAAGTACACACACGGCATGCTCCTACATGCATTTCTAGAATGGAGAGGGGAAATATAAGCTGGCATCCTGGATGAGACCCTGGAACAGAAAGACGGCATCAGGGAAAACACGGAAACCCACGTTGTGTGTGGAACGTGGCTGACGGTGACGTTCGGGTCGGTTTCTTACTGCAAGAGAGACAGAGGCACTGCGGGCGTGGAGGATGCGGGCAGGAGGGGAAGCGGGCGAGGGGCCGGCGCGACCCTCTGTGCCGGCTCTGCGGCTTTGCCGTGTGTCCAGAAGGACTGTTTCCAGGCACGGGGCTGGCTGGGCAGGGGGAGCGGCAGGTGGATTTCCGGCGCCGGCCCCGCAGCTCCGTTTGAGCTCTGTTTCTACCACGCACGCATGCGCGTGGGGATCCGTGACCCAAGCGTGTAACCCCAGCTACTTAATCACCCGAAGTTCTTCACCAGAAAGGCCAACTTATACCACTTTCCTCTAGTCTTGAAAAAATTCGTATGTATTCGTAAACATCTAAACACATCATTACAATTCAGGTAGAAAGATCATTTTCTGGAAATGACCCAAGTGTCCATCAGGAGGCAGATGGCTGCGCACAACGCGGTATGTTCCTGCGCTGGAGCGTGATTGAGCGTGAAGTGGAAGGGGCCCCGTCACACACCACGGTGTGGGGGACCCCGGAACCACACCAGGACACAAACGCAAGGACAGAGCGCGTGGCGCCACTCACAGAAACCATCTGCAACGGGCAGGCCCCCGGACGGAGAGCAGACGGGTGGCTCCCAGGGCGGGGGCAGGTACAATGGGAACCGACTGCTAACGGTTATGGGGCTCATTTTGGGGGTGATGAAAATTTCCTGGAATTGGGCACGGGGTCAGTTTAGTCCCCCGTGAATACACTAACCACCACCGGATCATACACTGTAAAAGGTGAATTGCATGATATCTGAATCATATCTCACTACAGCTGTTGTTTAAAAAGTACTCCAAATAGGGGCACCCGGGTGGTGCAGTCGGTTGAGCATCCGACTCTTGACTTCAGCTCAGGTCATGATCTCCAGGTGGTGAGATCGAGCCCCATGTTGGGCTCGCGGTCAGTGGGGAGTCTGCTTGAGAGTCTCTCTCCCTCTGCCCCTCCCCCGCAGCCTGTGTGCACACGTGCTCGCTCTCTCTCAAATAAATAATCTTAAAAAAAAAAAAAGTAATCAAAATACGTAATTCTTTCAATGTACTTTTTTTATACCCACAGTATAAATTTCATACCCATAGTATACCCAAAAGTACCAATGTACTTTTTTTTATTAAAGGGAAGAGCATTTGGTAAGAAGAAACTCCAACAGAACATAAGGTCCTCGGCCGTTCCCCCAAATTCTCAACACAGTTGTGACCGTGACCGGTTACACGCCACGTCACGGTGCCGTCTGTTCCCTGAATCCCGTGTCACGGAACATCTGGGCCTTTGTACATAATGCTGCCGGGAACAAGTCTGTCTCCTGGGGACAGAGTGAAACCGGAGCTCCGTGGAGGGAGAGGCTAGGCACGGGGAGCCCCCGGGGGGAAGGACCAGCCCTGCTGGGCTGGTGTCTACCTTGAAGGTGATCTCTGCCAGGCACCGTGTGCACTTGATGTAGAAGCGGAAGATGGGCAGGCCCAGGTAGGCCTCGTTCTGCACCGTCTCCTTGCGCGCATTGAACTTCTTGCCCTTGTAGATGTATTCTCCGCACGTCTTGCACCTGTGGGGCAGGACAGAGGGACTCAGGCCAGCACGGCACCCTGGTGCCCATTGGTGGGACACTGGCATTCTGGCAGATGGCTGCTGGCATACCTCACGGGACAGGGAGCTCCCCCATTCCCGAGGCAGCCTGCCTCAGACTCCCCCCACCTGGCACGCTCTTCTTACTACGTGCCTGGGCCTTGACCCCGGGGCCCCCTTCCGGGGAAGCGTCCAGGTGGCCCAGACCTGCTGAGACTCGCCTGTCACACGCTTGCAGCAGCCTGGCTGGAGCTTGTGGGGCACCTTGGTCCCCAGAGCGCCCTCCCTGCCCCGCCTAGGTCCTGACACACAGCAGGTGCCTGAAAGGATTGCTGCGTTTTAAAAATAAATGGATGAAGGAGAGAAACAGACCAATGAGATGCAAAAACACAATGAGTTTCAGAGAACAAGGTGTCTGATGATCGGGTGAATCCGACTTCAATTTGCTAAAATGTGAAAAAGCATGAGGCTCAAAATCGGTAAGACACAGTAATTGTGAAGCAGTACAAAGGGCAAGATCTGGGGATGGTGAGGGAGAGGGAATCATGGAAGGGGTCAGGCAGTGGGTCATGAGGGCCTCTCTGAGGCAGTGAGGTTTTTTTAAGATTTTATGGAAAAAAGTTTTTTGAAATATATATTTTTAAAGCTTATTATTTTCTAAAAAATTAATCTCTACACCTAACGTGGGGCTTGAACTCACGACCCTGAGATCAAGAGGGTCTACCAACTGAGCCAGCCAGGTGCCCCTGAGAGGGTGAGATTTAAGCCAAGACCTGAGGGGTGAAGAAGAGCTGGCCAAGTGAGAGCAGAAGGAAGAATGTTCCAGGCAGAAGGAACAGCCTGTGCAAAGGTCCTGGGGTATGAAGAAGTGTGGCTGCTGGAGGCGGTGAATTAGTACACAAGGTCCCATCTCTGCACTCATACTTATTACCTACGATCAAGATCTCAAGGCAGGGGCACCTGGGTGGCTCAGTCGTTAAGTGTCTGCCTTCGGCTCGGGTCGTGATCCCAGGGTCCTGGGATCGAGCCCTGCATCGGGCTCCCCGCTCCGCGGGAAGCCTGCTTCTCCCTCTCCCACTCCCCCTGCTTGTGTTCCCTCTCTCGCTGTGTCTCTCTCTGTCAAATAAATAAAATCTTAAAAAAAAAAAAAAAAGATCTCAAGGCAGATACTGGCCGGGAGCTCTTGAGTCAGGGGGTTAATCCCGATCTGTGAGGAAAGTGAGGGTTGGCATAGTCCCGTGCTCACTGAGTCGATGTCTGAGCCGGCACTGGGGACCTGGTCTGAGTACCAGGGATGAGCCACTCTATGGGGGTGTCAGGCACCGGGTCTGTCTGCCAGGACTTATGTGGGGGGCCACGTGAGGGGCCACGTGGGGAGTTACACGGGGGGGGCACTCACCTCATGTTGAAGGGAGCCATCAACCGCACCACGTACTGCCGATCTTTGGGAAGCTTGAGTTTGGGGATCTTTGATGGGTCAAAGTCAGGCGGGTAGTATTTCTGTGGGAAGTGAAAGTGTCAGGGGAGCTGTTTCGGGCACAGGAGCAGGCCAGGAGAAGGGGGAGGAGCTCTGAGGAGCTGTACGCAGGTCCCCAGGACCACCCTGTGGTCTGATGATTTGGTGGGAGGGCTCCTAGGACTCAGCATACACTCATACTTACGGCTACCACTTACTATGGCAAAAGGACACAGGGACACATCAGCAAAGGGAAAAGGTGTGTGGGAAGGGGTCCGGGGAGACCAGGCACAAGCTTCCAGAGTCTTCTCCCCGTGGAATCACACCAGACGTGTTAATTACCCCAGTGAGGAAATAGGACCACACATGTGAGATAGTGTCTCCCAGAGAAGCACACAGGGAGCCCAGCGCTTTCACTGAGGGATGGTCACCCGGCCCCTCTGCCTCGCAGCTTCCAACATTCTAGACCCCGGAAGGACGGCCGGTGCTCAGCATAACCCATGTTGTTTGTACAAAGAGTGTAAGCAAGGGAACCATCCCGAGATTCCAGTTCCCGGATGCCAGCCAAGGTCCAACCCGCGAAGCCAGCCGGGACGGCAGCCTCGGGCCTGCTGTATGCACTGCTCCTGCACGGGAGTCTGAGCTGGGAGATATGCGCAAGGCAGGTGTGGATCATGGAAAACAGCTTCACTGGATAATCAGAAAATATTCTGAGCACCTACTAGGTGCCGGGCGCTGCTACACGGAACACCTTATAGCCCTTGCCTCACAGAATGCTTGCAGAGCCTCTACGAGGCAGAACGTGATGTGCCCACGTCACAGAGGAGGAAACTGAGTCCCGGCGGGGACACGGCTCTGGGGGAAGCTGCGTGGTCCGGTGGCCAGGGCCCTGGGTCCAAGCCCTGCTCTCCCTGGCTATCTCCCTGGGCCTCGCTGTCCTCATCTGAACGGAGGGAACCCGTCCGCCTCCACAATCTGATGAGCAGGGCGCTGGCGCAGTATGCACCAGGAAATGAAGAGGACAGAGGGCTCCCGCTGGATCGTCAGGACAGAAGGCCTTTCGTGGACACAGAGTCCGGCACCTGCCCCGGACTGTGAAGACGCCGGGGGTGGATACCTAACTGCTAAAAAGATCAGAGCGCGAGGCCGCAGGGAGTGGCATCGGCCCGCCCGTGGAAACCTGGGCTCTTGGCCTTACATCCTGGGCTTACACACTCCCAGGCCGGGGAGCTCACTCCCCGACACGGAGCACACACCCCTCCCGGGGGGGTGCGGACGCGGACTCGGAACTCAGGGGCCTCATCCTGCCTTTTGAGCCCCCCCCCACCGGTTTTCCACCAGAGTCGGGAGAAGCCGAGGCGGCTGGGAGGGTCCCCTGCCAGCGGAGCGGAAGAGCAGAGCAAAGCCGAAGCCCCCCCAGGGACGCGAACCCCCGGACCCCCGGGGGGGGGCGGGGGCCTCACGGAGCCACGCGCCTGGAGGAGGAGCGAACGGCAATACTGCCAAGGCGGACCCGCCCCCAAGGGACGTGACTGGCTAACTCCCTTCGGCACAACCAATCAGGCGAAGAGATGGAGCAACCATGTTCAGCCCCGCCGCGAAGGCTACGGAAGTTGATTGGGAGGTTTCTGAAAGCCCCGCCCCGCGGAAGACCGTTGGAG
The DNA here is from genome assembly GCF_037043125.1 of Eumetopias jubatus. Lineage (NCBI taxonomy): Eukaryota > Metazoa > Chordata > Mammalia > Carnivora > Otariidae > Eumetopias > Eumetopias jubatus. The sequence continues at coordinate 215,542,991 of NW_028274807.1, forward strand.
AAAAGAAAAAGGTTCCAATAGGAGAGCATAGGAAACCCACCGAGGCCGGAGCTCCGAGGTGTCCCGCCCCGGCTAGAAAGCCCTAGTCACCAAATACTTACGTTTAAAACTTTTCGCTCCGACATCTTTGCCTCCTACTTCTCTCACAAGCACGAGAAGAATGCTTAGGCTCGGTGTTTGCCGAACTCCGCTGACCGTCCCTTGTATTTCCGCTAGCGTCACTTCCTCCATTCTGTTATTGGTTGGAGGATACGCAGGTCCCCTTTTCATTGGCTTTGGTCCCCGTCTGTCAAGGGCCGAATCCGTCTACCTTCCCTTCCGAGTTATACCCTCGCTAGTTGATGGCAAAGGTTCCGGAGGTCGGCTGATTTGAAGTTCCGGGGAGGTTCTGCGCCCCCTAGAGGTGAGCAGGAGCTCACGAAAATTCCATCGTGACGCGCAGTGGCCGCTGCTCGCTACGTTCCCTGCTCTTCACTCCTTTCTGGAGCGAACACGGAGGTCGGCGTTGAGCGCTTACTCTGTGTGCTGGGCTGCGGGAAGCCACACGTGTTCCTGTGTCCCTAGCGCGCACCAGGGGACCGGGGACAGCTCCCACGGGCTCATGTCCACAGAGCAGCCTGGACGCCCTTCCCCAAGTTTACCTGGAGTCCCGGGCAGAGACTCATAGACCAGCTCCCGCACGCACCTGCCCTGCACATGCACACCAGCTCCCAAACCCACCTGGTGCAACAGAGCAGTGTTGGGACAGTGGAGAGAAGGGGCACCTGAGAGGGTGTGTGAGCTTCCTGTGGCTGCTGCATGGTTACCGCAGGCTCGCTGTCCTAAAACCACACACGTTTATTATCCTATGGTCTGGAGATCAGGAGTCTAAAGTTGGGGCAGCCGGGTGGCTCAGTTGGTTAGGCATCGGACTCGATCTCAGCTCAGATCATGATCTCAGGGCGGTGATATCGAGCCCTGCGTCAGTGTGGAGCCTCTTGGAATTCTCCCTCTCCCTCTGTCCTTCCCCTCCTGTGTGTTCTATCTCTCTTTCTCTTTCTCTCTCTCTCTCAGGGTGGAGGGGAGAGAAGTCTAAAGTGGATGGGAGGGGGCTCCAGGGCAGAATCTGTTTCCTCGGCCTTCCCAGCTTCCGGAGTCCGCCTGCACGCCCCAGCTCGTGGCCTGGTATCCACTCCGGCCTCTGCTTCTGTCCGCCCATCGCCTTCCCTACCTCCCTCTGACCCTTGTCATTAGGCCACCTGAACCATCCAGGATAACCCGCCGGGACATCCGTTCACTTAATACAGGATCCTGAATCTTTGAATTAAGGATCTTCATGATCCTTAATTTAATCACATCCGCAAAGTCCCTTTTGCCATGTAAAGGACTATATTCCCACATTCTGGGGATTACGGGGCGGCTATGTTTTGGGGGGCCATGACTGCTGGCCATACGTGAGGTGGTGAGGAAAGGCTTCTCGGAGAAGGTGACCTTTGACTTTAGACCCGAGTGAAATTCACAGAGAAGCCCATGGATTTTTCTCCCACCTTCAGTCCTGGTGGCTTTGCACCCCCACCCCCCGCCCTCTCGCCAGAGAAATCTTCCCAAACTCATACCCTATTTGCATCTACCCATAGTGGGGCTCACCCCCAGGCAGCTTTTCAGGAGGTAGGTGAACTGAACTGCTGAGCTGAATGGATTTCACCCCTCACCCCGTCCCAGGCAGAGCCCTCTCCCCAGCCCCAGGCTCCTCCTCTGGTCCAGCCCTGACCCCAGGGATCCATGGGAGTGGGGATTCGCTGTGGGTGTCCCGCTTCACCCTCTCCTCTCTGGGTCTCATCTGGGTCTACTGAAAGGAGGAGGAGGGGCGCCTGCGTGGCTCAGTCTTCAAGCGTCTACCTTCTGCTCAGGTCATGGTCCCAGGGTCCTGGGATCGAGCCCCGCATCGGGCTCCCCGCTCAGCGGGGAGCCTGCTTCTCCCTCTGCAACCCCCCAGCTTGTTCTCACTCTCTCAAATAAATAAAATCTTTTTAAAAAATGAAAGGAGGAGGAATCCTGATTCCAGCAACAATCTTTTTTTAGTTAAACAATAAAACACATCAGAAGTTCATAGTTCCCAGAGCCCCGTACTGTGGCCTAAGGGAGAAGTGCATCCCCATTTCACAGATTGACAAACAGGCTCAGAAAGGCAAAGTCACAGGCGCCTGGGTGGCTCAGTCGTTGAGCGTCTGCCTTCGGCTCAGGTCATGGTCCCAGGGTCCTGGGATCGAGCCCCGCATCGGGCTCCCTGCTCGGCGGGAGGCCTGCTTCTCCCTCTCCCACTCCCCCCTGCTTGTGTTCCTGCTCTCACTATCTCTCTCTCTCTCTGTCAAATAAATAAATAAAATCTTTAAAAAAAAAAAAAAAGAAAGAAAGGCAAAGTCACTTGTCCAATGTTGCGCAGCAACTCAGCAGCAGCGAACCCAAGCCAGATGGGTCCCATCCGTCCTTGAGTGGGTGGCAGTGGGGGGCGGATGTCAAGGACCCAGCCCCTCTTCTGGGCGGGGGGGGGGCCGGGAAGCCCCACTATTTGCCCATGGGCTTGGAGGCAGCGGCAGGGGGACTCCAGTCACTTGCTTCCCCATAGTCGGTGAGGTCCTGAGCAGCCACCTGGATGCAGTACCTGGCTTGGGGCCTCACAGCCCTGAGGGTGAAGGATGTGGCTTCAATAGGCCCCACCTGAGAGCAGAAAAGAGGGGTGAGGTCAGTGGGGACAAGGAGGCTGGGAGGGGCCGTGGGGCACGGAACCGCATGACGGAGATTCGGTTCCCCTGTTCCATCCTAACAAGTATGCCCCTGAGGCCCCCTCCACATTGTTGGTCCTTCCTGATCCTTGGCCCCCCGAGCCGCCCATTTCCGGACACTCTTGTGGACCACACAGACCCCCAACCCCAACACCCCACTCCTCCTCCAGGCCCCAGCCACAACCTCTGTGATCAGCCTCAATGCCTCCCTCCCTCCTGGCCCCGCGGTATCACCCTTGTTTTTAAGTTTTCGGCATCCTCTCTTTCTGCTGTCGGCCACATCTTGCTGACCAGGGAGAGATGCCCCTCCCGGGCTCAGCGGATTCTTAGAGATGGCCGACCAGCCAGGAGCATGGCTCTCGTATACACACCAGCCCATCAGACCCACAGCCCACTCCCTCCAGCTCGCACACAAGCCAGCCGTCCCCCTGCCCTACAGCCTCCCGGGGCCAGGTGCCGCCCAGAGGCGGCCAGAAGTCTTCACGCTCGCCAGCCCCCAGCCGAGCGGTTCACCCAGCCCTGCCTTGCCTTCCCACCAAACCGCCCACAGGGGCTTTCTCCCCGGACTCCTCTTTCGGACTCCTGTTTCTGCCTCCCGTCCTGATGTTGCCCGTGTGGGCCTGCGTGGTGTGGCATGTCCCCTTCTCTGGGGAAATGTAATCAGTTCTTCTTGCAATGGCACTGACCTCTCTGGGTCCGCTCTCAGGCACCTCTATAGACTAAAACCCAAGGGCACAAGGGAGACACCCACTTCGGCTCTGCCTTTCCCCGTCTCTCTCCCGCCACTCCCACTCTCCCTCCTAGATGCGGCTCTGGCCCCCTGCCGGGTCCCCCTCATCCTCAGAACAGAACGACAGACCAATATCCGCCCCCCCCTGCACCCTCCAACCAACTTCCTGGCCCCAGATCTGACTGTCCGCCTCCCCGCTGGGTCCTGGGTCATCCTGATGGCAGGTGGATGTGGCGGTTTACGTTTTACTTTAGATTAACGATCGCGTAACTTTGCAAATATGCTCAAGGACTTTTTGCCTTGTGCAGTTTTTATGAATTTTATGACACGTGAGTTCTGTCTCAACCTAAAAATTGCAAAAATAGGGGCGCCTGGGTGGCTCAGTCATTTAAGGGTCCGACCCTTGGTTTCAGCTCAGGTCATGATCTCAGGGTGGTGAGATGGAGCCCTGCAAAGCCAAAGTCTGCTGGAGATTCTCCCTCTCCTTCTGCCCCTCCCCCAACTCTCTCTCTCTCTCTCTAATAAATAAACAAATCTTAAAAAAAAATCACCTTCATTCTGACCACTAAAAAATTTCCAAAAAAATAGAGGCACTGGGCTGGCTCAGCTGGTAGAGTCTGTGACTCCCTTTTTTTCTTTTTCTTTTTAAAAATATTTATTTATTTTAGAGAGAGAGCTTGTAGGAGGGCAGGGGGGCGGAACAGAGGCAGAGGGAGAGAGAATCTTAAGCAGACTCTGTGCTGAGCACAGAGCCTGATATGGCGCTCGATATCATGGCCCTGAGATCACGACCTGAGCTGAAACCGAGAGTCAGATGCTTAACCGACGGTGCTGGGAGAGTGTGACTCTTGATCTTGGGGTTGTGAGTTCAAGCCCCATGTTGCACGTAGAGATTACTTAAAAATAAAATCTTAAAAAGTAAAATAAAAATTTATTTATATGTATATAAATGAAAATAAATTGCAAAAATATTTAAAAGAAAACGAATGCACACTAAATAAAATGTCAAAGCCAGTTCCTTGACTACTTGCCACATCGCCGCTGCTCAGTAGCTACATGAGGTTCGTGGTACAATTTTAGTCAGTGCACGTGTAGAACATTTCCGTGGTCCCAGAAAGTCCCATGCGACAGGGTCGCAGAAGCCTATACCCTGCAAGCATGCAGCTCCTGGGTCTGGCATCTGAGGCTAATACACAACTGACCACAGATGCTCGGCAATACCCTTGCCTTACTTATCTTTTACTTTGTAAAAATTTTAAACAATGTATTTTTCAATCAAGGTGAAATTCACATGACATAAAATTAACCAATTAAAGAGAACAATCTGGGGCCTTGAGTATATTCCCAGTGTTGTAAACCATCACCTCCTTCTAGTTCCAGAACAGCCCATCACCCCAAAAGGAAGCCATGTCCCCATCGGCCATCTCTCTCCGCTCCCTCTCCCCAGCCCCTGGCAGCCAGAACCGCCCTCCTGTCTGGGGATGTGCCTGTTCTGGATGTTTCCCATAAATGGAATCGTGATGAACACACCCGTGTGGCCTTCTGTGTCTGGTTCCCTCCCCGAGTGTGGTGGGCCCAGGGTCTGTCCCCGGGGCAGCGCGTGTCTGCGCCTCACCCCTGTTCCCGCTGGGTGACCTGCCCACGCGTGGGTGGATACATGTGTTTTTCTATTCATCTGTTGACAGACATTTGGGCGGTTCCCGCCTTCTGGCCGCTGTGAATGGCACGTGCTGTCTCCCCTCTCCTCCCCTCCTCCTCACCTGGCGGAAGCGGGCGGATCTGTGATGCTTGTATCGGATCCAGTACTTGAGTGAGAAGATCTCTGGGAAGGGCCAGGACCGGGGGGGTTCCCACTGCACCCACAGCCGCTGTCCAGGGAGGGGGCTCAGGCGGACGCCTTCGGGAGGGTCTGGTTTGACTGACGGACAAGCAGGAGGCGAGGTCAGGGGCTGCTGGTAGGCTCACTCCTTCATCCAATCAACCAACAAGTATTTATTGAGTGTCTAGTGAATGTCCAGCGGCATCCTGGACACTGGGGACACAGCAGTGACCAATATAGACCCAACCCTTGTGCTCTTGGAGCTCAGTCCATCAGGGCAAAAGACAAGAAACAAGAAGCAAATCCATGGGGCATCAAGAGTAGGGAAGAAAGATCGAGAGCTATTTAACTCTAAAACATTCCATTACCCCCAAAAAGATACCCCGTCCCCATCAGCAGTCACTCACCATCCCCAGTCCCTTGCAACCACTAATGCACTTCCCGTCTGTGGATCAGCCTGTTCTGGACGTGTCACCCACGTGGACTCACACCCTGTGTGTCCTTCTGTGTCTGGTTCCCTCCCTGAGCATCGAGGGCTCGGGGTCTGTCCCCGGGGCAGCATGTGTGGGTGCCTCGCTCCTGTTCACGACTGAGTAATGTTCCATAATATGAACGGAGCCTGTTTTGTGTATCCATTCATCTGTTGACAGACCCTTGTGTTGTTTCTGCTTTTTGTCTATTATGGATAACACTGCATACTCCTTAGCATTTACTTAGCATGAACTTTACAAGTTTCTGAGTACATATAATTTCATTTCTCTGGGGTATACACCTAGAACCGGAATTGCTGGCTTATATGATAACGTATGTTTGACTCTTGAACTACGAGACTTTCTTAATAATCACCAGCAACAAAGAAGGGTTTGCAGTCTTTAATAATGTGCTCATGGGAGGGCTCACTGAGGAGATGACATCTGAGTAGATGTGAGGGAGGTGAGGGAGTGAACTGTGTGGAGATCTGGGGGAAGAGGTTTCCAGGCAGAGGGCACAGCCTGTGCAAATGTCCTGGGGCAAGGACCTGCTTGGTGGGCTGGAGGAACAGAGGAGGCGTGTGTGGCTGGAGAAGAGTGAGTGAGTGAGTGAGGAGGACAGAGGGAGGAGGGGAGGGCACGGAGGGGATGGGGCAGGTCGTGCAGAACTTTGGGGGCCTTGGGGAAGGCTTGGGCTTTTACTTCAGGCAGGTGGGAGCTCTGAAGGGCTGACAACAGGGGAGGGTGGGACCTGACTCGGGTGCTCACAGGCGCCCTCTGGTGGCCACCGTGGGGAGGGCAGATCGTGGGGCTGAGGGCAGGACTGGGGACCAGGGTGGAGGGGATTGAGCCGGTCCAAGCGAACATGGAGGCTGGGCCGGGTGGGGGCTCGGTGCGGGGAGAAGTGGGCGGCTTCTTGAAGAAATGCAAACGTGGAGCCGACAGGACCCCGGATGGATGACAGGAGGTGGGTGGTGAGAGCGGGGAGGGGCAAGCAAGCTGGCGGCCCTCCCCACCCCCCACGGCCCCGCGCTGCCACCCGCACTCACTGATATGCTCGGGAACAAAGGGCACGAAGCTGCTGCTGCTGCCCCAGGGCTGGACCGCTGTGACGTTGAGTATATAAGGCACCATGGAGAACAGCTGGACGTCTGGGATGGTGCAGCTGGTGGCCTCAGGGGTCAGCTGGAGGCAGGGTCTGCTCTCCCCATGGGCAGCCACACCGAGCCTGGACACGCAGGGGCAGCGTGAGGGCCTCAGCACTTCCCGCGGGATGGGGAAGCGGGGTTACTCAAGGACCACAGGCTGGGGTCCTGCTGTTGGCCGTGGGACCCGGAGGTAGCCGTTCACCCCAACATCACGGAGCCTGTGTGGACCCAGGGCCAGGGGGAACACCCTACAGGGAGACGCTGGGGTCCAGATTCTACAAGTTTCTGGAATGTCAGCATTCCAGCCTTAGAATTCCAACATTCCGAGGTCTACAGACTCACAGATTCTGAAATAAGAAGATTCTGATTGTCCTGAGTTCTGAGACCCCAAGGTTTCAGACTCTAGGGACAAGCTCAGCGCTGCACATACAGCCTTCCAGAACATTCCACGTGTTCCGACCACCCCGTCGGATGCAGTAGTCACTGGCCATGAGTGGCTGTCCGCTGTTCGAAATGTGGCTGGTGCAAGCGAGGGCCGCTTTCCAATTTATGTTATCTGCCCTCAATGTCAATTTCCCGGTGGTGAGAAAACTTGACAAAGTTGTTCAGGACGACCCAGGTGGGTGACTCTACATTCCTACCTACAGATTTTATAAAGTCTAATCAGAGACTAAGAATTCCCTGTGAACATTTAGCACGTGAGTTGAAAGGTGCTCTGTGTGTAAAATGCACATGGAGTTTCAGGTTTAGTATAAAGAGAATGTAAAATACCTCATTAACTTTTAACATGTTGATTACATGTTGACATGATCCTGCTTTAATCCCACTAAATAATACTAATTTCTATTATGAATTTACATATATAAATTGCACATAAGCATGTTAAGTGATACTCGATCCTATTAAGTAAATATTTGGAATATTGAGATGATACTGAAGCAAAATATTAAAAGTCACGTCATTTCTCTTTCCTTTTTAAATGTGGCTTCTAGAAGGGTTTGAACTCCACATGTGACTCGCAGGCTGTGTTTTAGGAAGTATATCTCTATTGGCCCATGCTGCTTTGGAATCCCGGGGGTTTCGGGTACTCACTAGGCCTCCAGCTGTCCTGGCCCCAGTGTGAAACCCCAGGACGCCCTCCTGGGCACTCTGACCTGTACGAGGCAATGAAGGACGTGGGCTTGGCGGAGCGTGCAGTGGGCAGCAGGGTCCAGGAGCAATCCACGGCAATTGGGTACCTAGAGGCCCGGCACCGCACCCTGGGCTGGGTGGGGGCTGCTGGGGCCCCGGAGGGAGAGGACGGCGTGTGAGCTTCCAACCCGCCCCGGGATTGTCAGAGCCCTACATGTGCCCAGCCTCAGCCTCCCTGCCAGCCGGAGGCACCAGGCACACAGTAGGTGCCTAATAAAGGTTTGTGCAGCAAATGAATATGTAAATGAAAGGCAGCTACAGGGGCGCCTGGGTGGCTCAGTGGTTAAGCGGCTGCCTTCAGCTCAGGTCATGATCCCAGGGTCCTGGGATGGAGCCCCGCATCGGGCTCCCTGCTCCGCAGGAAGCCTGCTTCTCCCTCTCCCACTCCCCCTGCTTGTGTTCCCTCTCTCTGTGTGTCTCTCTGTCAAAAAATAAATAAAATCTTTTTTTAAAGATTTTATTTATTTATTTGAGACAGAATGAGAGAGAGAGAGAGAGAAGAGCGCACATGAGAGGGGGGAGGGTCAGAGGGAGAAGCAGACCCCCTGCCGAGCAGGGAGCCCGATGCGGGACTCGATCCAGGGACTCCAGGATCATGACCTGAGCCGAAGGCAGTTGCTTAACCAACTGAGCCACCCAGGCGCCCAAAAAATAAATAAAATCTTAAAAAAAAAAAAAAAAGGGGCAGCTGCATCATCTCTCGCCTCCACTACAACCTGCGAAGGCAGGGAGTATTAGCCCATTTTCCAGATGGGGAAACTGAGGGTTAGGGAGCCACACAGGGGGACCTGAGTGGTGGGGAGCCCCGGTGGGAGGGAACTGTCTCAGTGTAGCCCCTCTTCCTAGCAGCTTTGTTTAGAAGTGCATGGAATGAATGCATGCAATTAAAATGTCTCCCTCCCTCCTTCCCCCTCCCCCTGTCCATGCTGTGGCTGCCACTTCCCGGTGTCGCTTTGCCGTGGGACTGGTCCTCTGTATCTCCATTTCCCCACCTGTGCAATGGGATGGTAACCCCCTCCCACCTGTGGGTTCTCTAGTAGGTGTGTGAGCTCCCACCCCACAGCCCAGAATATTCCATGGTAGACAGTTCAACTCCAGGCCCCGGGTAGTGTCCTTCTGCTCTTGCCCCCCAGGCCCCCCGGCGGGTCCCACATACCTTTTCTCCCGCTGCAGGGTGAGCAGCCCACCCAGAGGGCGAGCACCAGGAGAAGTCTTGAGGCCATGAGTCCACGGGCTCTGCCGTCAGGAGCTGGGGCCGGGAGCACCTTGGGGAGGCAGGGGCCTTGGGTCCCACCCGAGGGGGCCACACAGCCCCCGGTCAAAGCCCCCCCTTTCCCTTCCCTGGGTCTGACTCCCTGGGCAGTTTGAGGAGCCAGCAGAGAGTTGTGCGGGGACGGTGGAGGAGCCCTGGTCCCTTCACCTGTCACAGCTGGGTTGGGCGCGAGGTTCTGGAGGCCCTGGGCAAGGGGGCAGGAGAGGAGGTCTCAAAAGAGAGAAGTGGAGCCCCCGTGGCCTTTCCCACAACAGCCTGACTGCAAGTCCTTCCTTCCGCTGCAGGGAGGACGAGCACGGGGGGTGGGGGGGGGAAGCCCCAGGAAGGGGAAGGGGACAGGGAGAAGAACAGGAAGGCCAGTGCGGGCAAAGACACAGAGACACAGAGAGAAGGGGACAGGGACAGAGATGGGAGCCCGTGAGCCAGCGGCAGAAACAGAAGAGGGACCTGGAGACGGGGAGACACAGGGTGAAGAGAGACCCAGGCAGGACACAGAAATCACCCCTTTACTCACCGACCGACTGCAGGGGTGGGGATCCACCCTGGCCAGCACTCCACGCTCCAGGCCACGGAGACACAGACACGCGGGGCCCCGGGAGGGCAGCCCCTCCTGCGGGACCTTCTCTGAGCCATAAGGACGCCAAGGGACGGGCTGAGCCCCTACAGACGCGGTGCCGGCCCGGGACGCTCAAGGAAACCCCGGAGACAGGCCATATTCCCACCTCCCCCACCTCGGCTGGAAAGAGCCAAGAAGCCCCGGGGGATTTCAGGGGACTTGCCCAAGGGCAGGGAGGCTGGGGGTGGGAGTCTCCCAGGGGGGCTGGATTTAGGGTGAGGAAGGTGACTCAGGGCACACGCCGACTTGGATGCTGTCGTCACTTAACATTTGGACGGTTTGTTCATCGTGGACTTCTGACTTTTTACAACACCGCACGCACACAGTACTCATTCCGGGGTCTGAGTCATTGGTGCAGGAGGTGAGTGCCTCACCTGCCAGTCCCTGCTCTAGGCCACCCCTCTCCTCCCTGCCGCAGGGGCCCAGCGATCAGGCCATACACATTCATCCTCTGCTCTGAGAGCTTTTATTCCCAGGGTCCGGGGTGCTGCCTGGTTACAGGACCGACAGGACCAGACGCGGGAGAGGGGGCTCACAGATTCTCCGGTTGGGGCGGGGGCACAGCCAGGGCTGGGGATGACACCGGCCAGTGCATGTGGGGACCAGTGGGGCAGTGGACGCAGCTAAGTACAGTAGAGAAGGCCCAGGCTGGTGTCCGAGCTTAGAAGGTCAGCGCGTGAGCCTGGACGCCCCCACGCGTGAGCCTGGCGGGCAGAGGGTCAGTGCTGTGGTGCTCAGCGGCCCTGAGCTTGGAGTCTTTGCATCTGTAGGATCTGGCTCAGGATCCGCTGCACATCTTCATCCATCTGACCCTGGGATGGGGGGAAGCAGAGAGAGAGAGAGAGAGAGCCTGGGCACTCCTGCTCTGGCTTCCCGGTTCCCTCCCACCCCACCCCTGGAGGCCATGAATCTCTCCTCCTGTACAGATGGGAGAACGGGCCGGAGTGTTGGTGGCCAGGCGGGACTCACCTGAATGGCATACAGGAGGTGGCTCCTATACGAGGCCACCACGGCACTGTGGTTCCTGGCAGCCTGCTGTGAGTATGGGGGAGGGGTGCTTAGGAAAGCAGGTCCCCCCCCAACACGCCCCAAAGCCCCCTTTACACCCAGAGCCCCTGCCCCAGTGTGACAGCTGCTAAAATCCTGAACTGCTGGGGACACCTGGGTGGCTCAGTCAGTTAAGAGGCTGCCTTTGGCTCAGGTCATGATCCCAGAGTCCTGGGATCGAGCCCCACATCGGGCTCTGTGCTCAGCGGGAAGCCTGCTTCTCCCTCTCCCACTCCTCCTGCTTGTGCTCCCTCTCTCACTGTCTCTCTGTCAAATAAATAAATAAAATCTTAAAAAAAAAAAAAATCCTGAACTGCTTTCCTCCCCCCGCCCCATGTCCTCACCTTCAGCTGCTCCTGCAAGGCCTTGACCTGGCCTTGGAGGGCCTCCACCTCAGGGGTGCCTGGGGCCGCTGGCTGGTCCTTCAGGGCCTCCTTAAGACTGAAGACTTCCTTGGAGAGCTCTGTGATCTAGGCGGGGGGTTAGGGGGTCACCTACAGTCACCCTGAGCCTGGAGCCCAGGACATTGGACCTCCCTAGCACCTAGAGAAGAGGCTGGTGAGGGAAGGTCACATCCTAGAGGCTAGCAAACTCTGGCCCGCGGGAGTCTGGCCTGTGAGCTAAGAATGGCTCTCACATTTGTAAATGGTTGGGGGGGAAATGTTGAAAGAAAAATGATATTTCATGACATAGGAAAATTAAATCAAATTCCGAGCTCGTACATAAAATTTCATTGATGCGCTGCCAGGCCCATTCACCGACACGTCAGAGCCGAAAACATGGACTCTGGCTCTTTCCAGAAGTTTGTCGATCCTGTCACAGCCCCTCTTGCGGACTCTGGAAAGGGGAGGCTGACAGAACGGGAGGCCCAGAGCAGCCTGGCCTGGTGGGGCTGGGTCAGGCAGCCCTGGGCTTGGGTCCCTCCCTACGCCTTTCTTGCAGGAGATCTTGGGAAGACGACTTAACCCCTCTGAGCCTCAGTTTCCTTATCTGTAAAGGAAGGAGAATCACGGTTCTCACCTTGGCAGGTTACTGTGATTCTGAACGGAGGTTAAATCTACACTGTGCCTGGCAAACAGCAGGCACTCAATAAATGCTAAGCTTTATTATTATACTACAGATCAGAGGTTCTCAATCTCTGCCCCCAGGGAACCCCAGGCCATGTGTGGGGATGTCTGTGGTTGGCACATTGGGGGTGCTCCTGGCATGGAGGGGGTGGGGCCAGGGATGCTGCTCAGCCCCCCACAGTGCCTGGGACACCCCCCCACAGAGAATGACCTGACCCCAGTGTCACTAGGTGCCAAGGGGGAGAGATCCTGCAACAAATAAACCGTAATCTCAACCACAACTTTATGTTCATTTTGCAGAAGGTGGTGACAGGCTCAGAGATGTCAACTGACTTGTTCAAGGTCACACAGTGAGCCAGAGCTGGGGGACTCTATGCTGATGCACCTGGGGCTCTGGGAGTCACGTGCCTGTCCAATGAGCGAGCGACCTGACGAGTCACTCTGACACGTCACCTTGGCCTCTCAGAGCCTCAGCTTGCTCATCTAGAAAACAGAAATAAGAATGCCTTCTGGCTTTTGGGGTTAGAGGGAAATTAAAAGTGATAGTGTGTGAAAACCACCCAACTCGGTAGCTATGGCCTGCTGTCAACCATCATCGTTACTGAAGACCAGAACTTGGGAAGCTGGGCCCAAACGCTGGCTGAACCTCTGCGTGGCTGTGCGACCTCAGGCAAGTGGCATCCCCTCCCTGTGCCTTGCTTCTTCAAATGGGGACAACAGGAGCACCGATCTTACGGGAACTTGATGTGAGGATTACATGTGTTAGTCCATGTCGAATACATAGCTCGGGGCCTGGCATGCAGTAAGTGCTCAATAAATGTTAACTGTGGTTATAATTCACAGTTAGAACAGTAGCCCGCGTGTCTGAGTTGTCCCCTTCCTTCTCTGTACCTCAGTCTCCCATCTAGAAAATGGGCTGATCTCCCAAGACTCGTTCATCTGGGACATTCTTGGATTTCCCCCAACCTCTGTTGGGTGGGAACCCCCAGGGGAGCACAGGGAAAGGGGACGCACCTTCTTGTCCTTCTCCTTGGCCATGTCCAGGGCCTCCTGGGCGCGGCTCTGGGCCTGGCGTGCCCGCTCGGCCTCGGTCCGTAGCCCCCACAGCTGCTGTTCTGCGGTGGCCAGTTTGGCCTCGGCCGCGTGCCGCTCACTCTTCATGAACAACGCCTCCCTCTGGACCTGCAGCCCAAGCCCATGCGTGACCCCGGGGACATGAGGACCCCAGAGTCTCCTGACCCTTCCATTCGGGCCCAAGGACATTCAAGCCCATTCTGATATCGAGGAGTTTGACTCAGGGAGTGCTGGGTTCTTCCCGGACACCGCAAACATTCTGACCCATCCTTATGCTCGTGACCTGTTAGCTGTGTGACCTCAGACAACTGACTCAACCTCTCTGTGTCTGTTTCCTCATATGAAAGATCAGGGTAATAGCAGCCCCCACTTCGCAGAGTAATTGTGAGGAGGAAATGGACAAATACAGGGCATGTGCTTAGAACAGAATCATTATTCTTCCAAGAAAATGCTCTTTTAAAATCAGTTAATTCTGGCTGCCACTTACTGATCTCTTATACTATGACTGCCCTAAATCATTTACAGAGATTAAAACATTCAATTTTCACCCGAGGATTCAGAAGTATTATTATCTCTGTCCCAGGGGTGAGTAAACAGAGGCACGGAGAGAAAAATGCTTTCCCAACAACAACTAATGAATGTGGCTTCTTATTCACATATTTTGTTATAACACCTGCCAGTTTTTGTGGAGATTTTTGTTTGTTTTTTAAGAGCAGAGACGGAATCAAATGTCCACCATGAGGGACAAAATTATATATATATTCCCTGGCCTTAAACCAACAACTCAGCATCAAAATCTACTGGGTTCAAAATATTAGATTAAAAATCTCTGGGCATAAATAACGTCCTTCTACTTTGGGGCTGAAACATCAAAAATGATCCAAAGACAAAATGACAAGCTCTAAACAGCCAACTAGAAGAACCACAGGGAGATTTCAGGCCAGCAGAGAAAATGGATGTCATAGTAAAAAAACATCAGGTTCCCTGCTCAGTGGGGAGCCTGCTTCTCCCTCTGTCCCTCCCCGTGCTTGTGCTCTCTCTCCCTCTCTCTCTCTCAAATAAAGTCCTTTTTTTTAAGATTTTATTTATTTATATGACAGAGAGAGAGCACAAGCAGAGAGAGAGGGAGAAGCAGGCTCTCCGCTGAGCAGGGAGCCCGACGCAGAACTCGATCCCAGGACCCTGGGATCATGACCTGAGCGGAAGGCAGATGCTTAACCAACTGAGCCACCCAGGCGCCCCTCAAATAAATAAAGTCTTAAAAAAAAAAAAAAAAGGAAAAGAAAAAGTAAGTTGATGGGGTCAAAATAGCCAAAGGTTTTTAAGAAAAGATAACACAAGTTGAGATGTCCAAGAGCTCAGAACGGTTTCAGGGTCAGCCATCCACCCAGAAACGCAAACAGGGTCAGGTGTCTACAGGACGGGTCAGGCCGCCAAGTTGCTGCTGGCTGGGCTGGGACTGGGCTGTGCCGGGCGGGGGCCTGGCCTGGCCACGCTCACCTGGAAGACCTCGGCGCTGGTCTTCTCATGCCGTCGCCCCAGCTCCTCCAGCTGCCCCTCCAGCCGGGCCACGTCAGCCTGCAGGGCGCCCACGATGCGCTCGTGCTCCAGGCTGGCCGCGCCCCCCACGCGCTCCCGCTCCAGCTCGGCCCGCAGCCGGGCGGCCTCCTTGCCCGTGGCCACCACCTCCCGCTCCAGGCTGGCCGCCCGGCCCCGCAACTCAAGGGCCTCCTCCTGCAGCCGGCGGTGCTCGGAGGCCGGCACCGCCGACTGACGCAGGGCCTCGGAAGCCTCGCGCAGCTCCGCCAGGCCCTGCCGAGCCTCCTCGCAGGCCGCGGCCAGCTCAGCCGCTCGGGCCTCAGCTGCATCCCGTGCTCGGCCCAGCTCAGCGGCCACAGCCTGCTGCCGCTCCCCGGCGGCGGTGGCCGTGGCCAGCTGCTCCCGCAGCACCTGCAGCTCCCGGCTCTGCTCCAGCCGCACCTCCTCCCGCCGCTCCAGCTCTGCCCGCAGGCCCCGGGCCTCCTCCTCGGCCAGCAGCCGGCCAGCCCGGGCCTCGTCCAGCCAGGCTGAGGCCGCCTCCAGCTGCCGGAGGCGGGCGTCCCGCACTCCGAGGTCCTCCCGGGCCTGCTCCAGGGCGGCCCGCAGCTGGACCACGTCACTGCCCCCAGCAGCTTCGCCGCCCTCAGCCTGGCGCACCCGCTCCCGGAGCAGGCCGGCCTCCGCCTCTACGGCCTGGCACTTGCCGTGGGCCGCCTCCAGCTCGGCGGCCGCCTCCCGCTCCCGCTGCCAGAGTGCCTCCTCCAAGCCGCGAATCCGGGTCTCCAGCTCTGCCTGCAGCTGTTCGGAAGCCTCTGCAGCACCAGGGTGGAGGACCGGGCCCGGGGAGGCCTTCGGGACTGCGGCCCCCACCGCTGTGGCCTCCACATGCGTGGTCTCTGCGCCTGCAGGCTCGGCCTCCACGCCACCTGCTCTGCTGGCCCTCATTTCCCGTTCCTCTGCTTTCGGCTTTGTGGCCTCGGCTCCCCTGGCCTTTGCTTCTGGATTTCCTCCCTCTTCCAGAGCCTCCGGTTCTGTGGCCTCGCCCCCCGTGGCCTTTGCCTCTGGATTTCCTCCCTCTTCCAGAGCCTCGGGTTCTGTGGCCTTGGCCCGCATGGGTTTTGTTTCTGTGGCTTCGGTGTCCATGGGTTTTGTTTCTGTGGCCTCGGCCCCCGTGGATTTTGCCTCTGTGGCCTCAGCCCCCACAGAAGCTGCTTCCACAGATTCCACGCCTGTAGCCCCTTCGTCTGTGGTCTCAGCTCCGTTCACTTTGGATCCCAGAGCCGTGGCGCCGTCAAGCTCCATTTCCATTGGCCCATTCCTGGTGGTCTTGCCTGCCGTGGCCCTGCCCTCCCCAGGGGCGCCCCATGTTTCCTGTCGCTCCAGTGCCCGCAGAGCCTCGGCATGCTGCCTGCGGAGCTGGTCGAACTCAGCCCGAAGACAGTCGTAGAGGGCCAGAGGGATGACCTCGGCCGACCCGTTCACCTCCATCTCGTCCTTCTCGAAGCTCTCCAGGATCTGGGAGGTAGTGGGGAGCTGGCAGGAGCTTGTGGCCATGGGGGCTCAGAGTGGCACTGCCACCTTCCCTGCCCACAGACTCAGCGTGTACCCACCCCGACCCCCCCGGGGAACAATCCCTCAGGTCCTCAGATCTGTCCCCATCCCACCCTCCAGGGCCTCAGTTTCCCCACCTGGACCTTCTCCATCAGCTCCTGGTTTTGTCTGGTGAGTGCAGCCACCTGCTCCTGCAGTGAGGCCAAGAGCTCCTGGGCTGAGGGGCTTAGCCGTTTGGAGAGCAGAGCCTCGGCCCCTGGTGGGCGCACAGAGTCAGCCCCGCGTGTCCTGGGCCACAGGGGACGGGAACTAGGGGTCTGGAGCAGGGGGTCAGAGCCCCCAAGGCAAGCAGGTGGAATGGATGATGGGTGGGGGCCGACCTCCCTCCCAGCTTCAAACTCCCTCCGTGCCTGTGGGTCAAGGCTCCATTTCCAGGGGCCCCAGGGTCAAGGGGGACAGGGGTGCATGGAGGGAGGACGGGGGTGGGGGCTCACCTGGAAAGTCAGACAGTTCGCCCTCCTCATCCTGCAGAGTGGCCACATCATAGCTGGTGTTCTCCCGCTCATTCTGGGGCGGGGGGACAGGGTCCGGCACCGGTAGTACCCCCTTCCCAGCCCCAAACCCGCCCCCAAGAATCTAGAGAGGACAGGGGAATTCACGTGTCCTCATCGCTCCCCAGGAGCATCAGACTGGCCGTGTCTGGGCCACAGCGTTTGCGGAGTGCCAGCTGTGTGCCATGGGGCTATGCTGGGCTCCCCGGGAAGGGCAGGGAACAGCCCAGCCACCGCGCGAATGTGTGACCATAACCCGATGCCTGGGGGTGTATGTGCGGCCCGTGTGTGTGGGTCACAGAGAGAGGGATGCGGGGCCGTGTCCTCACAGGGTTATGTCTGGAATCCTGCACTGGGGTCACGTCGGGCTGAGGGTGTCTGCATGTGAGTATGGACAGCTCAGGGTTCATGGGTCTGTGGTGAGCACGGGGGTGTCGCGTGGCCCCCCGCCCCCCCCGTGTGAGTTCCTGTGACTGTGTGTGATTTTGTGCTTGTGTTTTAGTCTGTTGTGTGTGTGATTGCTTTGTGCTTGTGGATATGGGTGGGTCTGTGTGCATGAGGACAGGTGCACGCGGATGTTTGTGTAATCACGTATTGGGGGAAATATGTGTGCGTGTACCTGGGTTTGTGGGTGTGTCGTCTGTGTGGGATGGAGGAGCGTGTGTTGTGTAGGCGCCAGTATTTCTGGTGTGCATGTGGGAGTAAGCGTTCATCACGGATGCTTGCTGCAGTCACCGGTTTAATGTGCAAGACCACGTGTGTGAGCGCGGCTGTTCATCTCTGCGTGTCCCGGCTCCGTGTCTGGAGAAGTGTCCACTCTGCGCACGTACATGGGTGGGTGTGTTGTCTGTTGTCTGTGATGGTGCGTTTGTAGGTTTGACTATGTATGTCCCCGTGAGAGTCTGTACCTATACTGGTGTGGCTGCCCCATAACCACAGCGCGAGAGGCCCCGCCCCCGCCCACCTCCAGCAGGGACAGCCGGCTCTGCAGACTCTCCACCTCCCGTCCCAGGCTCTCCTTCTCCTCCTGCTTCTCAGCCAGCAGCTGCTGCAGCTCTTGCACCTGGAAGGGGGGCGGCAGCAGGGGGGCTTGGCCAGCCTTGGGGAGGAAACACGGGTGGCTGAGGGGCTGGCTTTCTCCGCACCTGCCACTTACCTGTCTCTCCAGGCTGTGGAGGGAGCTGGCCTCTGCCTCTGGCAGCTGGTGGGAAGAAGGGGGGGACAGGGCTTGAATCTGGGTCGGGGGTCGTTCCCACCCCACCTCCGTAGTAGCCCCCCATCCCCACCCCAGACAGTGGTTGTGCACCTACTGCGCACCCAGCACCTTCCTCTGACCCCTGACTCATCACTAAGGATTTATTGAGTGTCAGACCCTGTTTTGGGACCACTCATTCACTCGCTCACTCAAATACCCGTTCTTCCAATAAACATCAAGTGAATCCTGTGAGCCAGTCATGGTCAACCATGCCTATCCTCGTGGGCTTACAGTCAAATGGGTGAACGTGAATAAGATACATGGCATGCCCAATAGCATGAATAAAAATAAAGGGAACTAGGCAGTGAGTGGGAGCTGTGACAATTTTAAATAAGGTAGGCAAGGGAGGTGTCTTTGGCAAGTGGTTTCTGAGCAAAGACCTAAAGGAAAGAGCCACAGAAGCATCTGGGGAAGAGTGTTCCAAGCAGAGGGCACAGCACATGCAAAGGCCCTGGGGCAGGACCAGGCCTGGAACACTAGGGGAACAGCAAAGAGGCCCGTGTGGCTGGAGCGGAGTAAGTGTGGGTAAAGAGAGGGAGGCGGGAGCTAGGAGAGGTAAGGGGAGTCTTCCCTGCAGAACTGCACCCCACCCCAGGCTTAGCCCTAGGCCCGTATCTCTGTGGCCCCTCACCTCCTGCTTCCTCTGTTCCTGGTGCTGCTCCAGGCCCCGGATCTTCTGCAGCAGGCGGCCCCTCTCCTGTCGCAGCCGCACGATCTCCTCGTAGGCATCTTGATCATCCTGTTTCCTCCGCCCCAGGGACCCACCAGCTTCACATGAGGCCCACGGGCTGTCCCCTCCCGTACCTGAGCCAGAGCTTCCTCCCCTCCTGCCTGCCCCTGTTCCTCCCCGCCATGGCCTGGCCGGGGCATCTCTCACCGGCATGGGGATGCTGGCAGGGGGCTGAGGTGCTTTCCGCTTCTTGGGAGCCCCTCGCTTTTCATGGCTGGACACAGAGTTCTGAGGGAAGGGGTGACAGGGGCACATGGGGGATATGCCAGCCTCCCACCCAAATATGCCAGCCCAGGCCCACTGTCATCAGCCCCAAATTGGCCCTCACTTCCTGTGTGACCCTGAGCAAGTCCCTGGCTCTCCCTGGTCCTCACTGACCCCAGCACAGAAGAGGCCACACTTCCTGAGAGTTCCAGGTCTTATGCTTCACTCTCTGTCCCTCTTTGTGCCTTGGTACATGGTACTAGACCAGATTGTCGACACGTTCCCCTTCCCTGTGGAGCTGAGATGCTGTAGGGCCGGGAGAGAGAAAGAGGCCAGACCTGCCTTCTTCCCTGACCTGCACCAGCCCTCACCAAACTCAGTTCCCTCCACCGCCCCACCCCGGCCCCATGATTTGGCCCCATCCCCCCAGTGTTTTCACCCAGTTCTGAGACTTATGCTGTGGGTGTTGCTGTCGCTTTGGTGGCAGCATACCCTGAAGGTGGCATTCATCCCAAACAGGTCTTCCTAGGTCATAACCCTGGGACAGAAGTCCATCTCCTCCTTTTCCCATAAAGCTGGGCCAAGGGTGGGTGCGGGAGGCAGTGTGTGCAGGGGGAGGGGACTCATTCACTGCTTAGAGATCCGTACCTGAGATGATGCCTCGCCTGAGTCATCGTCTAGGAGGGCAGGGAAGAGAGGGAAGCAGGGTCAGGCACTCTGTTTTAGGGGCTCCATTCCCAGCCCTAGGCAGGACACTAGTGAGGGGACTTATGGCTGGGGGGGGCTCCCAATTCCCCGAGAATCAGGATTTTGAAAGTAGGATCAGCTACTTTTGCAGATGCTAATAGCAGGGCCCTTGGAACTCTCAAAAGGGGAGGACCATGGCACCTCCAGGACGGTGCAAGGAGGGGTGCCAATTCTTAGGAAAGGCAAAGACCCAAGGATAAGGATGGCTCAGGAAAGCAGAGTGGATCCCTAGATTAATCTGAAAGCTCTGGGGCTCCTTGAAACTGTTCTGAGTAGCATCAGGGGAAACACGAAACCTCCCGTAATGCAGCCAATAGAGATACCTCGAAACTATCTACAGTAGGGAAAGGGGTGACAAGAAACTGCTTGGAAGGAGATGGGGGGGCCTGAAATTGCATAGGCGAGGCTTGCATACCACTGGGTGGTGAAGGGCGCTGGGCTGCCTCCTGCAAGAGGTGCAGGATGAGTTTGTCTCCTGCTAGGGCTCCGTAGTGAGCAGCATCCTGGCCCAGTGCGTCGGTGATGCCTGGTTGGGCCCCACCCTGCAGCAGCACCTCCACTGTTTCGGGGCTGGCCCCCTCACAGGCCAGCATCAGGGCTGTCCTACCAGGAGAGGGGGCTACTGAGGAAGCGAGGACATTCTCACACCTCCAAGCCCTCCTCCACACCCAGGCCGGGTGGGTGGGGGGGAGGGTCAGCTAGATTCCCCCACCCACAGACGTTAAGAGACTTGCCCAAGGTCACACGGCATACAACGGACTAACTGGGAGGGGAGATACTCACCTGCCCTGCAGGTCCTGGTCATTTGCAGCTGCCCCCTGCTGCAGGAGAAGGCGGCACAAATCTGTGTGACACATCTGAGCCGCTATGAGAAGGGGCGTTGTACCTGACTGGTGGGAATTAGGGGAAAGATAAGACAAAAGGTGAGCGGCTGATCTTGGGAGGTAGGGAAGCCTATATGAGTGCCCCTGAACTTCACTCCAGACCTTTTCACACTTTTTAAAGGGTGCCTGGGATGCTGCCACTTGGTGACGGTGTACCTCAAATACAGCATCTTCCCAAAAAGATCCCAGAGGCTCACCCGATCTCGGGGATTCAGATGTGCCTTGAAGGAGCAAAGCATTTCTGAGCAGGAGAGGCAGCCACCGGCCGCTGGAAAAAGAGGGAGGGTATGTAGGCAAGGTTTAGATATTTTCTGGGGGCTTTCTGCCGAAGGTGATTCTTACTCCTTATTTCATGAGAAGTTCCCACCTTCCCTGGGAGGACAATGGCGAAGGTATGACTCCTATGTTACAGATGGGGAAACTGAGGTCCAGCCAGGTCCATGGTCAGCCAGTAGGGTCAGAGACAGAGCTATGATTAGGTCTGCTAACCTGCTGTCCCAAGTTCTTTCCACATTCCATCATGGTTCCCTCTTTTTTTTTTTTTTTAAAGATTTTATTTAATTTAAGAGAGAGAATGACATAGAGAGCATGAGAGGGGGGAGGGTCAGAGGGAGACGCAGACTCCCTGCTGAGCAGGGAGCCCGATGTGGGACTCGATCCCGGGACTCCAGGATCATGACCTGAGCCGAAGGCAGCCGCTTAAGCAACTGAGCCACTCAGGCGCCCTCATGGTTCCCTCTTAAGGTGGACCTTTTGACTAATGTTTATGTATTTCCTCTCTTGGATTTAACTAGCATTGTGTACCTGCCACGCACCAAACCTCATACAGAGAGTGTTAATGTTTGCTGGAGGGATCAGACGGTCAGCGGAGACTGGGCGGGCTTCTCGGGGTTGGGTCTGAGTTCTGAGTTTTGAAGGTGAAAGGGGGAGGGTAGAGTTTTCTTAGTAGGCAAGGGCTGTGAAGTGGGGGAGAGCATGGTAAGGTCAAGGAAGTGGGAGACAGTGTGCGTGTCCAGAGCCGTAAAGAAAGGAGGAAGGGTTTCATGCTAGGGGGTCACTGGAAAAGTCAACAAGCTCTATCTGATGACCTGCTGTGTGCCTGAGGGGGTATGGCATTTTGCGTTCTGCTGTAGTCCCCACGCTTAGAACAGAGCCTGACACACAGAGCAGGAACTTAAATATTTATTGCATGAAAAAACCTAGTGCGCTTCCAGTGCGACCAAAGGCATCACTACCACTAGGTGGCAGCATACTCCAACTGCAGGGAAGTTCTAACCGGTGATTAAAACCCCAAAGCAAACACAAACGTGTTCCGTGTTCCCAAAAGGTCAGACGTTTCTTGAGTCATTAGTGAAAGTCATTCCCCAATCTCACAGGCATGGTGGACAGATGCTGGGCTGACATCTGGTTCTGGCAGGTGGGTCCTTTCCCCTCCCTCATGAAGGAGTTTGGATTTAATGATTTCTAAGGATGCCCGGACCTTTGGTCTTCCTGAGATCCCCTAGGATTTGGTCAAAGGAGATTGTACTCTGGTCGCACCCCCCCCCCAAGACTGCCATCATGCAGTCACCCAGTGACACCCAGTGTCACCCAGGCCTGGCAAACATCAGGCTGTGCTTTGGAGTCAGACAGCCTGGGTCTTCCCTACTTTCTTGTGGGCGAGCCTCAATCACCCTCCCTGTCCCGTGGGGTGACTGTCTGTGGCTCAGAGGGTTGCTGAATATTAATGCTGAGCCCCAGGGCCTGGCACACAGCAGGTACTCGGTGAGGAAGGAGAAGGGAGGAAGCGGAAGGTTCATGGTAGGTCCCCAGGGCCCCGGGTAGAAGCATCCCCAGCCTAGCACCCTCTGGGTCATGGTGGGCGGGGCGAGGCTGGGCTGCACCCACCTGCATGATGCAGGGCCGTCCACCCACTGCTGTCCACAATATCCACCACGCAGGACGCCTGTGGGGGAGGGGTGCGGGTCACTGGAGGTTCTCTAGGAACTGCCCCTTCTTAGGCTGTGCCAGAGTTCAGACTCCTATAGCCTTAGCTCTTCTCTCCCCCTTCTCACAGGCCCCCAAGTGACTTGGCTTTTATGAAAACTGGTGAGCAAGTGGAAATTGCTGGGAGCTTGGGAGAAGCTGAGGGTTTGGGGGCTGGGTGGGGGCTCTGAGAGTGATGGTGGCTAAGAACTACCTAGGGTTTGGGGAGAAGCTGGGGCTCAGGAGATAGTCTGGTACTGCAAGTATCGGGACACTCAGGGAGTAGCTGGTTGTCCAGGGAGTAGCTGGGGCTCAGCAGTAAAAGAGGTTAAGACATATCTAGGATTCAGGGAGTATCTGGGGGCTTGGGGATTTCTAGAACTTGGGAGGGAGGTAGGGGCCAGAGGAAGGTAGCATCTAGGGTTGAGGGAGGAGCTGATACAAGAAAGTAAATGACCTGTAGCAGTTGCTTCAAGCACTGTGGGTGCCCATACTTGGCGGCCAGGTGGAGGGCATTGTAACCTGAAAGGCAGGGAGTGTCTGCTTGGGCTCCACACACTCAAGGAGCTTCTGGCCATTCTCCAAACCTGTGTCAACTATTTGTAATGAGCTTCCCCGCGTCCAGTAAGTTCCCGACCCCCAGGTACTTCTCCAAACCATGCTACTCCGTGGCCAGAGACTCTCCAAGCTCCAGCTAGTCTGCATCCCAGCCTACACTCCACTCCCGTGCATTCCTCAAGCCCTCCTGCCCCGGCGACTCCCCACGTCCCCAGCTACTCTATATGCTCAGTGCCACTGCCCCTGAGAATCCAGCTGCCCTATATGTTCCCGCCAGTCTGTAAACCCTTGCTATTCCACAGGCTCTTTCCCTGTCATCTTTGATACTCCACAGACCCTCAGAGGCTCCACACATCCCGGCTATGTCTCCTATGTTGCCCCAAAGCTTCAGACATGGCTATGCCCCACGCCTAGTTACCTCCTGAGCTCCAGCTATCCTCTCTGGCGGTGCAGTCTATCTCAGGGCCCTAGTCAAGCCATACACCCAGATTCTCCTTTTGTCCCAGCTACTCCCAGAGCTCCAGCTATTCAACATACCTGAGATACTACCCCCTAACCTCTACTTGCTAGTCTCCTGTCTCCAGATACTTCTCAAGCTCAGGTACTCCTCTCTTCCAGCTACTTCCTTGGACTTAACCACTGCCTGAGTCCTGGCCACTCCCCGACCACAAGCTGTCGACTGACCCTGATTGGTGCCAGCTAGAGTCTTCTTCCTTGGGCACTGCAGCCCGACACGTCCCTGTGCCTTCCTGGGAGCACTGAAAGGAACTCTCCCCCTTTTTCACCAGGTCACTGAAGCCAGGGGAGCAGGGCCCCACTGGACCCTCAGGCTGGGCACCTGGTCTGAGTTCCTCATCCCTCCCCCAGGGCCCGGCAGGCGGTACCTGCCCCATCTGTGCTCATGACGTTGGCACCGTGAGCCAGCATCACCTCTAGGCAGCTGGTTGCACCCCTCATGGCAGCCAGGTGGAATCTGGAGGTCAGAGATCGGGGATCAGCTGCAGGATGGCTGTGCCTCGTCCCTCACACCCCCCAGGGCATGGGCACTCACGCGGACTTGCCCTCGGGGTCCAGCTTCGTGGGCACCAGCCCCTTCCGGGTGATGAGGGCGGCCACCCGCGCTACGTCATTGCTCTCCACAGCCTGCAGCAGACGCTCATCACTTTTGCCCCACTCCTGGCTCTGCGGGGCACACCCAGAGGGTCGTGGGGCCAAGCGATCACTGCCCCCTCCCCGCTCCCCCTGGCCGGAGCTCCCAGGCTTCACCACCTGCCCCTGGGCACTTGCCTGGCGCCTGCCTCTGGCTGCCGGCTTCGGGATGGGGCAGGGGCCGCAGGGCGGGCAGGAGCCAAGGTCAGTGGGGCTGAGCCGCAGCTGCAGGGGGAGGTAGTCCTGGGGAAGGGGTCTGAGACAGCATCCCCCCAGTCTGCATCCCCCAGCATCTGCCCCCAGGTCCATCCTACACCCACTACCGGCATCATCCTTTTAAATTTCCCCCAGATCAGCACCCAGCCGGTCTTTTAGTGAAAACCCCCTTTCCAACATCACCCCCACCTCCAAAATCTTCCCATAAGAGCCCCTAAAAGGGTCCCTTTAAATGTCCTTCAGAACTGTCCTCTGTCATTCATCCTTCTTAAACTGACCCCAAAATGCCACAATTGTCCCCCAAATGTTCCAAGATCTGTTCCCCAAAAACTTACTTAGCATGTAATGCATTCCAAAATGTCATCCTCAAATTCCTTAAGTTTCTCCAAAATCATCCCCCTAAATGACCCCAACATCTGTCCTAAAAATATCCTTCCAAAAATATCCCTTGAATGTTTTCTGAAATTGTTCTCCAAATGTCAATATATTTTCCCCAAAATGATCCCTCAAAATATAGTCCAAATTGTCCCCTCAAACGAACCCACCCAAAACTGTTCCCCAAAACTGTCCCTCCATATGTCCTCTAAATTTTTCAGTGTTCCCATCTGTTCTCAAAACTGCCTCCCAGAACGTCCCCATGTCTCCCCAAATGTCCCACCCACCCCCAACCTCTGCCCCCTTCCCCCGCAACCCCCTCACTCCGGGTCCTCCCCGGGTCTGGGGCGGGGGTCCAGGCCGGGAGCGGCCAGGGACGGGGAGGGGCGGAGTGGGGAGGGGAGAGTAAGGGCCCGAGCCCCGCCCGCTCCCGCGCCCCCTCCCCTGGCCCTACCGCGGAGGAGGCGGCGGCGCACACGCACAGCTGCTTCATGGCGGCCAGGGCGCCGGGTGCCGGGCTAGGTGCTCCGGGAGGCGACCGGGCCGGAAGGGGGTTTGGGAGGGGCTGGGGGGGCCCGAGGGAGGGACTGGGGGTGTTGGAGGGAGGGGCTGGGGAGTCCGGAGGGAGGGGCTGGAGGGGACCCGGAGGGAGGGGCTGGGGCCTGGGCGGGGGTCCGGAGGGAGGGGCTGGAGGACCCAGAGGGTGGGGCTGGAGGGGGCCCGGAGGGAGGGGCGGGGGGGGGGGACACGGAAGGTGGGGCTGGAGGGGGCCCGGAGGGAAGGGCTTGGGGGAGCCCGGAGGGAGGGACAGGGGGCTGGAGGGGGCCCGGAGGGAGGGGCTGGAGAGGGCGGGGAGGAGGGGCTGGAGGGCGCTGGAGGGAAGGTCCGGAGGGAGGGGCAGGGGGGCACCCGGAGGGAGGGGCTGGGGGAGCCCCGAGGGGGTGGCAGGGGGCTGGAGGGGGTCCGGAGGGAGGGGCTGGGGGACCCAGAGGGAGGGGCTGGAGGGGGCCGGGAGGAGGGGCTGGAGGGCGCTGGAGGGAGGGTCCGGAGGGAGGGGCTGGGAGGGTTCCGGAGAGAGGGACTGCGGGGTTGGAGGGAGGAGCTGGGGGAGCCTGGAGGGAGGGGCTGGAGAGGGTCTAGAGGGAGGGGCCAAGAGGACCCGGAGGGAGGGGCGGGGGGCTGAAGGGGGACCCGGCGGGAGGGGCTGGAGGGCGCTGGAGGGAGGGTCCGGAGGGAGGGGCCGGGGGGGCCGAGGGAGGGCCCGGAAGGAGGGGCTACGGGGGGGCCGGAGGGAGGGGATGCAGGGCGCTGGAGGGAGGGGCTGGGGGGTCCGGAGGGAGAAACTTGGGGGGGGACTCGACGGAGGGGTGGGGGTCCGGCGGAGCTCTGCCACCCGGCCCGCGCGCCCCGCCCCCTCCTGGGGGTCCCGCCCCCACGGTGGGGGTCGTGTCGGGGAGGGGCTAGGCTCTGAGACCAGGTGCCGCCTGGGCACTCCCCGACCTTCCTGCCTGGAGGAGGATGCGGCCAAGGAGGCCGGCTCCCTTGCCCCCGCGGGCTGCCCGCTGGATCTCCAGGGACCCGCCCGCAGCGTCTCCGCCTCGTCCGAGCTGGCCGCGGGTCGCAGGTGACTCCGGGCCTGAGTCCCCGGCAGCCAGAGCTTCCCACTCTGCCGGGCCATCATGCACTCACGCAGCAGGGGGACCCAGCAGGGTGGCAAACTTGAATCTGAATCCAGGGCCCTATCCCCAGGCCCTCCGCACTTAACACCTGTACGACCCGGCCAAGATACTTGCTTACCTGCTTCGGACTTCACTTTCCTCACCTGGAAAATGTTGAACAAAATAAACAGTTGCTACTGCACGCAGAGGGTTAGCGGGAGGACTAATGAGATCGGCCACGCAAAGCACTGAACACGGATGTGCTTGCGCCCGTGTGCATATCTAATGCTAAATCCTGAGGGCACAGGCCGCCGTAGGTGGTCAGTAAAATCGCCAGAACACGGGGAGGACCCAGCTCCTCCCAGGGGCTGGTAGGGTCTGTGTCCGCTGGGTGTTCTCTCAGACTGGGGGCCCCTTCACAGCAGGGCCAGGCACCCCAGCATAAATGTTTGCTGAGTGAATGAATGACTCACAAGGCCAGGCCCTCTGAGCCATGTGAATTTCAGTCATTGAGTCCATTTGTCCTATGGGGAGCCTGGTGCTGCACGGGGCACTGTCTCCCAGTGGTGACAAGACAGATGTCCCTGCTATCCCTGGGGTCCCTGGGGAGACATACACACCCGGGAATTGATGAACCAGGGTGATCAGGGCCGTAATGGGGGACGCCAGGCCAGCTAGGAGCTCAGAGAGGACTCCTGACACTGGGGAGTCTGGGAGGGCTTCCTGGAAGAGAGGGCATTTGAGCTGAAACTTAGATGGGCAGGAGTTGGGGGCGGTGGCAGGGACAAGAACAAGTTCAGGAGAAATCACGAAATTATCGCTCTCCTCCACCAGCCCAGTTGCTCATGCCCTGGTCCAGGACCAGGTGGTTGGGGTCATACTTAAGGGTAGGGCAGAGGAGGAGGTGTGTCCACGGAAGGAGGGGGAATCCAGGAATGGGGTACATCGGGGAAGCTATGAGAGGTTCCAAAATGTGGGATGGTCCACTGCGTTGATGTGGCTGCAAATTCACGAAGGGGCCATGGGGTGGTTGGAGGTGGGGGGACACAGGGGTGACAGGGGAGAGAAGGGATGGGTATAGAGACAGCCTTCTGGAACCTGGGGTTAGCAGCCATGACTGCAGACAGGAAGGGGGGGGGGCTTGAATCCAGCTCGGTCATGTTATGCACACTGTGTGACTTTGGGCCAGTCATGCTCCTTCTCTGGCTCTCAATTCCCCAACTGCTAAACGGGATAGATAATGCAACAGGCACCACAGAGCTGGGTTCCTGCACCGAGGCACTGCGGACATTCAGGGCCAGACTGTTCTCTGTCGGGGGGCTGTCCCAGGCACCGTGGGGGACTGAGTGGCATCCCTAGCCCCCACCCACTCGATGCCAGGAGCACCCCCAGTGTGATCACCACAGACGTCCCTAGACATGGCTCAGTGTCCCCAGGGGGCAAGATCTGTCTGTGATTCTTCTTAGGACACCTTTGGGCAGGAGGAGGGAGAGGTGGGGCCGATAAATGGGGAGTCTGGTAATAAGTAATTGGGGAGGGGTGGGTATTGAGGGCTCCTGTCTCTCACACCCAGAGGCAGAGTGCCCCTCTCAGGCTTGCCCAGGGAGGAAACTGAAATAGATCTCCCAGTGCCCTGGCCTGTCCTCCTGGATTCTATACAAGCTCAGACGAACACCCCTCACCGCCACCCCCCGCCCCCGCTGGGGCATGTGGGCACCACCATCCCCCTCTCTCGTGCCACACTCCATCTACCAGCCAACCCCACTGGCTGTCAGCTCCATGTACGTACCCATTCCTGCCTGCAGTCCAGCCCCATTGCTGCGGGCTCCATGTGGGGACACCGCTGCCCTGGTCTCCCAGCCCCTGCTCTTGTCCCCCAGCTTCCTGAAGCCTGCATCAACTCTTATGTCTCTCCTGCTGAAAAGCCTCCAACAGCCTCACTCCGCGTAAAATCCAGACTGCTCTCGGGGGGTCCCCAAGGGTCTACAGAAACTGGTCCCCCGGGCCGAATCCCACCCCCGCCTGGTTTTGTGCAGCTCAAGAGCTAAGAATGGTTTTTACACTTATAGGTGGTTTGGGCGGAAAAAAAATCAAAAGAAGGGTAATATTTTGTGATCCATGAAAATGACCTGAAATTCACATTTCAGTGTCTATAAATAAAGTTTTATTGGGACAGAGCCTCACCCATTCGGTCTTGGCCGAATTGAGGTCTGAGGGCCCCAGAAGACAAAAATATTACTGCCTGGCCCTTTCCAGGGAGAACTGGTCCACCCCTGCCCTGAACAGTAGCCTGGTCATCTCCCGGAGCTCACCTCCCCTACGCTTGCCCTGGCCAGGCCCATTCCGTTGCAGGGGTCTCCTTTCTGGTCTGGGCCTCCGGTCTTGCAGTGTCCTCCCCCTGGAGCACCCTCCCTCCCCCACTGTCCACATGGCTGGCTCCTCTCCTGTTGTCTACCCTGGAAGGCACCTGAAGAGGGTGTTTCGGTTTTGGTTTTGGTTTTGGTTTTTATTGCTCTTCTCCCCACCTCCTACTGAATACATTCTGTTTCCTCCGGGTCTATTCCCTTACAATGTCAGAGAAGACAGCATTAAACCACACATGGGGCCCTTCCGAGTGTGGGTCCGTGAAGCCAGGCCTGACCGCCAGCACCTACCACAGGGTCTGGAACATGGTTGGGACCCAGTAAATGTCTGTTGAATGAATTCAATAGTAACTCCGGAGAACAAAAAATGAGAGACAGACTTTCCAGGAAGCAGTGAGGCAGTGGGAATCTATGAACCTCTAAAAACTCCGATCTTCTTGCTTGTGGGATTTTTCTAAAACCTGACATAAGGGCAGGAGGCCGGCAGGAACCCAAGGACGAGGCTCACGGCTCCAGTTAAATCCCATCTTACAGATGGGGAAACTGAGGCCCGGAAAGCTCTGAGAAGGCTCAGAGCAAGTATGGCGATGTGCTGGGTGGGGCCTTGAGGGAAAGGCTGGTGGTAAAGAAGCAGAAAGGAGTGGGGAGGGTATGCCAGGCAGCTGGGAGGACAGGCCCAAGGTGTCGTGGCTGGTCTGTGTGCTGAGAAGACAGAATGAAAGGTCCCGAGAGATAGCTGGGGGCGGGGGGGGGGGGTGGCGGTGTCTGTGTGTCTGCAGTCACGCAGTCACGGTGTCGTCCGGTGTTCGCTTTCGTCCCTCTGGGGAGTGAACAAAAGCCGAACCTGACTCCTGCTGTCTGCCCAGAAACTGGAGCTGGCCGGTGGAGGGAGGGAGGGAGGGAGGGAGGGAGGGAGGGAGCTGCCCGAGCTGCCTGATGGGGGATGCGGAGGACGCCCCCAGGCCTCTTGGCGCTGCCCCTGCTCCAGCCCAGGCTCCTCCCCACCTCCCAGACACCCCAGACACCCTCACACCCAGTCTGAGGCTTTAACACCTGTCCTCCGCGTGCCCCCCCCACTCACCCCATACCTGTGCTATGCACCCAATACACCCATGTCCCAAATCAGGTGTCTTTGGTTTTTTTTTTAGCTGCACACACTTTTTGAAGGATTCAGTTTCAGTATAAATCTACTTTTGAAATTAAACAATGACATGGTTTGGGTTACCGCTGGCTACAACATCTCAGGAATTCTTGGGGGGTAAACGTGAACAGTCCACCTTAGGAACGGATTTCAAACAGGGTGAAGAATTTTAGGATCATTCCTCAATGAATGAGTCTGACTCTGTGCCACATTTTGTAAGTGGTTCATAAGCCATTTATTCCTGTCTGGGTCTCTCCCTACCTCTCTCTTTTTCATCAGTAGACTCCCTCCGCCCTCAACCTGGGGGAAGTCTGGTGTCTCACTTCCTTGCTGTGTGACCTTGGGAAAGTTCCTTAAGCTCTCTGGGCCTCCCCTCCTCATCTCTAAAGTGGGATAATAAAAGCTCCTGCCCCATATGATTGTTATGAGGAATAAATGAGCTAACATCTGCAAAGCACGTGGTAAACTCCTTATAGGGTTCAAAAACACACAAATAAAACAAAAACAAATAAAACCAAAAATAGGTAAAATAAGTAAAAATGAACTCAATGATATTACATTTAAATTTTTAAAAATTAAATTAAAACAAATCAAAGGAAAAGGAATGTTAGGCTTAACAAATCATAGAAATAAATAAGATGAGTTGGGAAAACCTGAGGGGGCAACCGGCGGCTGGGGACAGACCCGCAGTCACCCAGCTAGCTGGGAGGAGAATGCACTCAAACCCAGAGCCACCTGACTGTGCTCCTTTGTGTGAACTGTGTGTTCCTTTGGCCCCCCCCCCTTTTTTTTGGCTTTCCAGGACTCCTCGGGCTGGGCCCTCTTCAGCATCAGCCCGCTTACACGCTCTACTCCAGCCCAAGGAACCTGCTCGTCGGGATCCCAAGATGCCCTAAATCAACCAGGCCTGGCCCAGCCTCTGAACCTTTGCCCACACTGGTCTCTGTCCTCCAACCCTAGATTCTCTCAGTCAGTGCCCTGGACTGGTCCCCACACTGGCAGGGACCTGGGGGGCCAGGAGGGGGTGGTACGACTGAAAAAGGAACATCTCCCTCTGGGAGTTCACAGTCCAAGGTGTGGGTACATGGGAAGCCAGCTCCAGCCTACCTCAGGGCCTTTGCACTGGCTGTGCCCTCTGTCTGGAATGCAATTCTTGAAATATACACACAATTCCTTCCCTCTTTCCCTTCTGATCTTTGCTCTGATATCAGCTTCTTGGTGAGGTCTTTCTTGATAACTTGCTTTAAAATTGCAACCATCTTCCTTGCCCTGGATGCTCCCTTTCCTTGCTTTCTTTGTCTCCATGGTACAAAAAAAAAAAAAAAAAAAAAAAATGCCTTTGCACTTACTTATCTTGTTTAGTATCCATCACCCCACTCAGCTGTCAGCTCCAAGAGAGCAGGCATTTCCTCAGTGCCTACAACAGTGCCTGATACAAACATTTGCTGAATGAATCCTCAAAAGCAAGAGATAAGGGTCCCTGAGCAATTGAGTCCTCAGAAAAGCAAGTTGTCACTGGAGCTTGGGAGAATGGACCTTCTTCCGGAAGAAGAGTTACCGGTGCCACCTAGGGTGGGGGCTGTAGAGGATTTGACAGGCAGCAATGCATGCAGGAGAGGGCTTTCCCGGCAGAGAGGGCTTTCCCCGGCAGAGGGAACAGCCGGGGCAAAGGTCTGGTGGCTGGAAACTGAGCAGGGATGCAGTGGGGACACGAGGGCAGCAGGGTGCAGTAGACAGGAAAGGGAAGAGAGGAAGCAGAAGCTACGGGGTGGGTGGTGAGGAACCCGTGCATGGTGAGGAACCTCAGGAGAGTCCAGAACATGGAGGGACCTGGTCATATGGAAGCTGCCAGGAGGATCAGGGGAGGGGCAGAGGACAGTACTCCAAAGGCCCAATGGCCAGGCCCCGGGGCACATGAGCCTGAAATGGGGGGATACCGGGCATCTCAGTGGCCTCAGACTCACCTCTGTCTTCTTAAATCGTGCCCGGAGGGTCTTCATGGCCAGCGTCTGATGGTTCTCTTCAACCTAGGCCCCCTGGGGAAGCATAAGGACTGGAGTGGGAGGAGGCACCTGGGGAATAGGAAGGGCACCCGCCTCCCCTTCCTCAAGAGGACCTCTTCCTCTTCCCTGGGCCATTTCAGACCCTAGAACAGGACCCAGACGCAGGACACCCCATCTCCTAATCGCTGTGTGTCCTTTGGCAGGTCACTTGCCCTCTCTAAGTCTCACCTTCCTCAAACTTAAAATGAGGGAGATAGTCCCCTTTTGACCAACTTGTGGTAGGTCTTCAGTGAAGTCCCTAGCATAGAGCCCAGCAAACAGTAGGTGCTCAATATATGTACTTCACCCGTATTCCCTGCTGTCCAAGCAGATCGAGCTTTTTCTGGTCTCCAAGCTTCCATCTGTGCAGTTATTTCTACACAGAACACCCTTTCTTCTCCTTCTTTTCTGGTGAACTCCTATTTACCCTTCACAGCCCAGTTCACAAAATCCCGTGTTCTGATGAGCTTTGCCTGTTGTCCACAGGCTGAACTCTTAACTCCTCAAGCTGGGTTTCCCTAGCCCTAGTTGGGTCCCTTCCTCTGCCCCAGCCCTGGCTTTGAAGGTTGGAAGCGTCTGGGCGGGTACTGTCTTCCTGAACAGTGAGGGGCACCTGGGGGACAGGCCCAGAACTGAGGCCCCTTAGCACAAAGGCACGGTTCTTGGATAATCAGAGAAGATTATCTGCAGCCAAGTCCCCTTACATCAGGCTGGCATCTGTGTGAGGGAGAGCATGGAGGCAAGTCACCCCAGGTGAGCAGAGGCCTGGGGTGACGGCTGTATACATGTATATGCACCTGTCTGTCCACCTGGGCCTGAGACATGTTCTTTGCGTGCACAGGGATAGAGAACAGGCAGACACATTTCAAGGTGTGTGGCTAGGGATTCCTTCCTATTTTGAGTCGGATTCCTGTGAAGACCCGTCCGTCACCTGTCCAACCTGCCTGTGAATTCTCGAAACTATCCTTCCTTCCACCTGTCTGTTCATTCATCTATTCGCCTGTGCATCCAACCTCCTACCCAAGCATGTATACAGCCATCCGCTGGCCACCAGCCACCGACTCACCTTCTCAGGGTTCTTCATGACCCTTCAACCATACTTCGTCCGCCATCCGTCCGCCCACCCACTTACATATTGAACAACCACCCACCCACCCAGCCACCCACGTCTACATCCAACACTCACCCATCCATCCACCTACCCACCTACCTACACATCCAACACTCACCCAGGCAACACCCACCCATCCACCCACCCTACCGTGCATTCATCCGTTCATCCTTCCATTTACCCACCCATCTATCTACTGACCACCCACTCATCCACCCACCCCTCCACCAATCAACATACCCATTCACTTAGCACTCACCCTACCCTTTCTCTTCCACCTCTGCCTCAATCACACCCAGGGCAGAGTGTAATAAGACACCCAAGAGGAGTCCACAGGTTGGCTGGGCAGGAGGGGATCCATGGGCTTGGGGGATGGGACTAGCTTCCTGGAGGAGGTGATGATATATAAAGGAGGGTCTGATGGCCAGGCAGGATGCTAAGAGGGGCAGCAGCAGTTAAAGCGGGTATGTACCCTAGACAATGCAAAGGCTGGGAAGTGGGAAGTGCGTGCATGAGTGTGTGTGTGTGTGTGTGTGTGAGAGAGAGAGAGAGAGAGAGAGAGAGAGAGAGAGAGAGGGTGCTGGGAAGTTCCTCAGCGTAGCCGGGACATACACGGGCCTCTCCTTGCTCCTACACACCAGGGCTCAGAGGCAAGGGGCTGAGGCCCTAACCAGCGCCTCCATCCCAGGCTTCCCTCACGTCCTCCTCTCCTACCTCCTGCAACTCCAGTGACTCTGGCCTCCTCGCCCACCGCTGGCTCCAGTTACCTGCTCCCAGCTGGGCCACCAGCTCACACCGGCAGCTCCAAGTGCTCAGCTCAGACACCCGATCAGCTCTGAGAGGGCAGCCGCCCCAGGGGGCCGGGGATGAGCAGAGGGAGGAGACAGGCTGGCCGCGGGGCTGCCTGCTGGCCAACGAGCCGTGGTGGGAAGACACCAGCTCTCTTCCACCACCCTCTGCCTCTCTTCCGAGCCTCTGCACTTGCTGTTTCTCCACCAGAAACGCCCCTTCTGTACGCCATGTCACTCCCAACAGGCTCACTCTCCCCGTCTCATTCCTACTGACTCTTCGGAGCTTTGGTGCAACACCCCCTCCTCCAGGAAGCCTTCCCGGGTGCACCCAGGCTGGGTCAGGTGCCTCCTCGGAGCTCTCTATGGCCCGTTGCCCTCATGGCACCTTAATCACACTAAGTCACCATCTCCCGGTCACCGGTCTGTGTCCACCTCTCGCCACAAGGTGCCGCCTTTGTTCTCCAGGGTCTCCCCGGCACGGTTGGTGCTCCACACGTCTCTTAAATGCATCCTCAAGGCCACCAGCCCCAGTGCCCTTGAGCAGTCTCTTAGCGGTGCACCTGGCCTGCCGAGCGCAGACTACCACCGGCCCGGATGACGTTCGGGTAATTCGTGGTGAGGCCCTACGTTGCCCCCCGCACACGTGCACGAGTGCCCTGCCTTGGTGACTTTGTGAACCCCTGAAATGTGCAGCGGAAAGAGCCGCGACTGGAAGCACGAGTCCTCTGTCCTCGCGAGGGACGTGGGGACTTCAGTTTACTCCTTTGCAAGAAGAAAAGGGGCACCGGTTGCTTGTGCCCCTCATTTGAGAGGTGACTGGAGGGAGGGCTGTCCCGTAGTCCCGCCACCCGCCAGCGCTTCGAAGGAAGCGGACGTCTCTTTGCCCGCAGTTGAGATGGCGCCTGAGGCGTCAGACGAGGCGCGTGCGCCTTTGGAGGGAGAGGCCGGGCGCGTCGAGGGGAACGCGACTCCTCCTCCCCCCTCCTGTCCCGCCCCGTTTCCGGCGGAAGCGGCCTCAACAAGAGAAACTTTATTGTTCCCGCTGGCGCGGCGAGGATGTCGGTGAATTACGCGGCGGGGCTGTCGCCGTACGCGGACAAGGGCAAGTGTGGCCTCCCCGAGGTGAGCTCGGCCCCGCGTCCCGAAGGCCGCCCCCGGCGCCGCGGGCTGGGCGGGGCCGGACAGCAGCGGGGCATTGTGGGAATATCGGGAGGCACTGAGGCTAGACAATGGGAGGGACTTCCCGGGGAGGAGGGGGCGGGAAGTGACGCCCCCTGCGCTCCCGGGGCCCGGGACGCCCCCAGCCCCGGGTCGGCCGGGCTGGACCGAGCGAGGCCCCCGCGTTGCGGGAAGTCCTGAAGTTCTGATGGGGGAAGCGAGGGGACGCAGTTGCAGGCGGAAGGCTCGGCAGGGGCGAAGGCGAGGAGGTGGAAATAAACACACCTGGGGCACAAATTAGGCCAGAGCCGGGACCGCCGGGGCCGCCCGTGCCAGACTGGGGAGCTGACACTTTATCCTGAGGGTGATGGACAAGGGTTTTAGGTTGGATGGACGTAGATATGTGTCAGGAAGACCCCTTCTGCCGCTGCAGGACTTGGGGTGAGTCACTTCCCTTCTGGGTCCCCTCGTCCCTCTGTAAACTGGGGGGGAAGATTGCCCCCCTCCCCTAAAGGCTGGCTGTGCGTTCTGAGGGAGGCATTTAATATGAGCCCTCAGAATCCCTCCGAAGCCCCTCTCTTTTCTTCCTGCCTGTCGCTTGATTCCACAAACATTTATTGAGCACCCACTGGGCGTCAGGCACTTTCTCAGCCCTGGGACCACAGTAGGGAACAAGGCATACAAAACCCCCTCATGCTAGCAGGGAGAC
Source organism: Eumetopias jubatus (assembly GCF_037043125.1). Lineage (NCBI taxonomy): Eukaryota > Metazoa > Chordata > Mammalia > Carnivora > Otariidae > Eumetopias > Eumetopias jubatus. The sequence continues at coordinate 215,578,885 of NW_028274807.1, forward strand.
AGACACGGAGCAAGTAAATATAAGAAGTCCGATGATGGTGGGCGCCTGGGTGGCTCAGTTGGTTAAGCGACTGCCTTCGGCTCAGGTCATGGTCCTGGAGTCCTGGGATCGAGTCCCGTGTCGGGCTCCCTGCTCAGCGAGGGAGTCTGCTTCTCCCTCTGACCCTCTTGCCTCTCGTGCTGTCTCTCATTCTCTCTCTCTCAAATAAATAAATAAAATCTTTTAAAAAAAGGGGGGGGGGGAGAAGTCCGATGATGGTAAGCTTCAGGGAGAAAAATAAAGCAGGGAGTGGTGAGGAGAGCTGGGCCTGCCTGAATCCAGGACCCAGGAGGCATCATTGAGATCACTTCTGGTTTTTCAATTTTTTGTTGTTGTTGTTGTAGCAAAATACACAACATAAAATGTACCACCTTAACCATTTTCAGTGCATAGCTCAGTGGCATGAAGCACACTCACCCGGTCCTGCAGCACCCCCACCCTCCGTCTCCAGACCTTTCCATCTCCCCACACGGAGACTCTGTCCCCATGAAGCACGGACTCTCCACCCCCTGCCCCAGCCCCGGCTCCCACCCTCTCCTCTCTGTCTGTGTGGACGGGACTCCTCTGGGGACCTGAAGCTTATCATCATCAGGCTTCTTATATTTACTTGCTCCGTGTCTGTCTCCCTGCTAGCATGAGGGGGTTTTGTATGCCTTGTTCCCTACTGTGGTCCCAGGGCTGAGAAAGTGCCTGACGCCCAGTAGGTGCTCAATAAATGTTTGTGGAGGGGCGCCTGGGTGGCTCAGATGGTTAAGCGACTGCCTTCGGCTCAGGTCATGATCCCGGGGTCCCGGGATCGAGTCCCACATCGGGCTCCCTGCTCAGCAGGGAGTCTGCTTCTCCCTCTGACCCTCTTCCCTCTCGTGCTCTCTCTCGTTCTCTCTCTCTCAAATAAATAAAATCTTAAAATAAATAAATAAATAAATAAGTAAGTAAATGTTTGTGGACTCAAACCTCCTGAGAGTGAGGTCCTGCGGGATGTGTCCTTCTATGTCCGGCTCCTCTCACCGAGCACAGCGTCCTCGGGCTCCCTCCACGTCGTGGCAGGTGTCGGGGTCCCTTCCTTTCTGTGGCTGACCGGTATTCCAGTGCGTGCGTGGACCGCAGTGTGTCTATCCTTCATCCATCTACAGACCCTCGGATTGATTCCACGTTTTAGCGATTGTAAATGATGCTGCTGTGAACAGGGGTGTGCAAATGAGATGACTTTTGAGCCAAGACCTAAAGGAGGTGAGGGAGGAGCCATGTGGGAGCACTCCAGGCAGAGGGTACAGCCCATGTAAAGGTCCTGAGGCAGGACCAGGCCTGGTGTGCTGGAGGAATAGTGAGGAGGCATGTGTGACTGGAGCAGAGTGGGCGAGGGGGAGAGAGGGAGGAGGGGAGGGTGGTCATGCAGGGCCTTGAGGGCCGCTGGGAGGGCTCAGGCTTTTGCCCTGAGGAATGCGGGAGCCCCAGAGGGCTGTGGGCAGAGGAGGGACATGAGGACAAGCTGCCTTTTCCAATCGGCTCTCCCCACTGGGCAAGGCAGGGGCATCCCAATCTGTGGCTAGTTGCTTTGCCACTTGGGACACGTTTTGACCTCTCCGTTCTGCTGTGTCCCCTGACAGATCTTCGACCCCCCTGAGGAGTTGGAGCGGAAGGTGTGGGAGCTGGCGCAGCTGGTCTGGCAGTCCTCCAACGTGGTGTTCCACACAGGTGCTGGCATCAGCACCGCCTCGGGCATCCCTGACTTCAGGTCTGTGGGCATGCAGGGGAAGTTGAGGCAGGGCCTGCCACACCGCCAGCAGCTTCCCTGTTAGCTCACAGAGGCTTGGGCATCAGAAGCCATCCTGCTGCCTTCCCCTTGGGGGTGCTGGGCACTGGAAAGACCCCCGCCCTTTTAATCGCGGCCCTTTAAGTCATGTGCAACATTCCACTCACACCCCATTGGCTAGAGCATGGTCACCTGACCATACCTGGCTGCAAGGGATCCTGGGCAATGTAGTCTCTTGCCTGGGCTCACCGTGCATGCCTAAATACTGGGGTTCTATTACTTTAGACGATGGGAAGAATTGATATCAGGGGCAATTAGCTCCACGCTCACTTGCAAATATTTTTCTATCGGACCTGGTGTCAGGCAAGTGGCTTAAACCATCCAGACCTCAGCCTCTCACCCATTAACAAAGGTGTGGGACCAGACAGTGTCTAGACTCCTCTCTCCTTGGCGCATCACGTGTTAGACAAGAGTCTTCTTGCTGAAGCGTCCACGTCTCAACTGGCACCCCCCTAGTGGCCCGTGTAGGCACTGAGTTTGCAACCCTTCCCCATCGACTGTGCCACCCAGGCGCCCCAGATTCCTGGTTCTGGAAGGAATGTTAGGCTTCTAAGGCGTGACTCCCTCCCACCCCTCCTTCACAATCTGCCATGGCTCCCCACTGCCACACAGGAGAGTTCCAGGTACTTCGGGCTGGAAATCAAAGCTCTTCCTGCTCCGGCCTTGGGACATCTCTCCCACCTCAGCCCCTGCTGCTCCCAGACCACTTGCGTTTCCCCAACTCATGGGCTGTTGTCAGTCCCCTAGGCCTCTGCTTACCCCTTCTGCCTGAATTGCTCTGCCCTTTCCTCGCACAGTTGAAGAGACAGCTCAGCCTCCTCCAGGAAGCCTTCCCGCACTCCCCGTGCATAGCCCCCACCACCTCCACTGGGCTCCTCCAGTTCCACAGGCTGCAGGGTCTGTGGCCACCTGTGTCCCCCCTCCACAAGATGGAGGACTCCTCGAGGGCAGGGCCCGGGTCCACTAGGACCCCAGCAGCACCCAGCACAGGGCCAGGCTCAGTGCAGCAGCAGGAAGTGCTGATTGAAATGAATAATTTTTTGCCCTCGTGCACCACACCCTCCCTCCTCTCCCCTCACCCTCCCCTTTTTCTCTCCCCTCTCTTTGTCTTGCTTACTCTGTCTCTCTCTCTCTCGTCTCCCTGAGTCTCTGTCTCTGTCTCTAATGCTCTATCTCTTATTCTGTATCCTTGTCTCCTTGAACCCTAAACTCTCCGTGTCTCTCCCCACCTGCCGCCTTCAGGGGCCCCCATGGCGTCTGGACGATGGAGGAGCGGGGCCTGGCCCCCAAATTCGACACCACCTTTGAGAGTGCGCGGCCCACGCAGACGCACATGGCGCTGGTGCAGCTGGAGCGCGTGGGCCTCCTCCGCTTCCTGGTCAGCCAGAACGTGGATGGGCTGCACGTGCGCTCCGGTTTCCCCAGGTAACCCCCAGCTTCCGGCCCCGCTTGGCCTGGGCCAGGCCACCCCTCTCTCTGGGCCTCAGTTTCTTCATCTGTAAAATGAGCATGGTTGCCAGCCCTTCCCCTGTGAGGCCACCGTGGCGATCTAGTGAGGCGGCAAGGAGAGGCACTTGGCGCCCAGTAGGGCTCTGCGAACCAGAGCTGTCGTGCACTGTCACTACCTCCTGAGTCCCATTTTGGAGGACGAAGCACTAATCCCCCAGCACCCACTGCGTGCAGACAGGAGCAAAATGGATCACACCCAACAACCATTTACAACCACTTACCCAGTGCCCACTGGCACCGCACGCTGTTCTAGACACAGGATGCTGGGCGCACAAGACAGAAGCTCTGCCCCCCCGGGACTTATGCTCTGGTGGCGAGGAAACAGAAGACGAGATAAATTAGTGAATTGCATTCTAGGTCAGGCGGTGATCACTGCCAGGAAAGAGAGGAGGAGGTAGGGTGGGCAATGGAGCCTGTAACAGGGGGGTTGTGACATAGGAGTGGGGACGTGAGGGAGGTGACCAAGGGAGGCAGGGGAAGAGCCCAGGCCTGATCGTTGCTCCTCCAAATATCCCAAAAGTTAGGCACTGCTGTCCCATTTCACAGACGGGGCCTGAGGCACAGAGAGGTTAAGCGACCTGCCCGAGGTGACACAGCTGGGAAGCAATAGAACCGGGAGTCGATCCCCTGTTCCTCTGCTTCCAAAGCTCATGCCCCCTGGGCCACCCATCGCCTCAGGTTCTTCCTTTGCAAACTGGGGATCAGAACTCCTGTCCTTCAGACTTGGTGACATTCGGAGGTTTCCGACATGATTGTGGATGGATTTTGTGAGTGGAATGGGCTGTCTGTGAACAGAGGTGGGGTCAGCCATGAGGGATAATGATTCCTCGGGCTCAGAGAGGTTGGGCCATCTGGTTGAGGTTGTACAATGTGTGGATGGTGGAGTCAGCAGCCAGAGGCACCAGAAGGAGAGAGTCCATTGATCCTATGGATGAAGGCTTAGGGAAGGCTTCCTGGAAGAGGAGGGCTCGGTACTTGGTCTGCAGCCTCAGGAACCAGAACCCTGTGCCACGGCTACGTGTCTTTCTTCTCCTCCCACAGAGACAAGCTGGCGGAGCTCCACGGAAACATGTTTGTAGAAGAGTGTGTCAAGTGTAAGACGTGAGTGCCATGGGGGTGGGGGGAGTTAGGGTTAGAACGGGCCGGCCCCATTCTCTGTCACCTCCCAGGTCAGGCTCTGCGTAAGGGCCTTATGCGTCTCCTCAGATGTGGCCAGAGACCCAGGCTGGGGTGGGGGCTGGGGGCTTGTGTTCCTCCTGGGGAAGCAAGTTCCCCTCCTGCGCTGCGCTGACGATGACCACAAGCTGAACAGCTCGAAACAGAAGTGTGTCATCGCGGCCTGGAGGCTGGAAGTCCGAGATCAGGTGTCGGCAGGGCAGGGCTCCCACTGAAGCCTGCAGGGGGCGCTCCTTCCTGCCCCTGTGCGTCTTCTGGAGGTTTCTCACAGTCCTTGGTGCTCCTCGGCTTGTCTTCCCCTCACGCCACCCTCCGCCTGGTTCATAAGGACCCCAGTCCTGTGAGATGAGCGCCAGCCTCCCCCTGTGTGATTTCATCTTAACGCGTCACATCTGCAACAATCCTCTTTCCAAATGCGGTCACACTTTAAAGTATTGGGGGCCGGGACTCCAACATATCTTTTTGAGGGGACACAGTTCAGCCCATAACGGAGTGTGACAGAGGTGTGTCGGCCTGCTCTGGGAAGGCTGAGCCAGAGCCCTTCCCGAAGCCGGGGCTCTCTGCTTGTGTCTCCTTGAGCTGGCTGAGCAGCCCTCCAGGTGGGGCCCCCAAGTAAAAAAAAAAAAAAAAAAAAGTGTCCCCAAATTTATTTTGAAAAATTTCAAATCTACAGAAAACTCATAAGAATTGCTGGATGAACCCGAACTTTGCCTAGACCAGAGCTCAGCAAGCTTTTTCCGTAGAGGGCCAGATGGTAGAACGTTTTCAGCTTTGTGGCCCTGACAGTCTCCGTCAGGATGTGACGCGAAAGTTGCCGTAGACAACACAGGAAGGAATGGGCGTGGCCGTGTGCCAATAAAACTTTATTCACAAAGACAGGAGGCTGAGGGCCAGATCTGATCCTCGGCGCCATAGTTTGCTGATCTCAACGTGGATTTGACAGTCTTCCGTTCCTATTCTGTTAGTCCTTGCTGTCCTGTTGAGGCGTCAGCGTGTCCACCGGCCCAGGCCCACAGGATACGTGTCTCCCTCGGCCACAGCACATTCGTGGTAAAGGCCGGGATGTGGAAGACCGTGTAGATCATCCGGGCCCTCACCTGGCTTCCCAGGGCTCCCATGCCTTCTATTTTTGTCCCAGTCCACGATCCAACCTGGGGTCACGCTTTGCCTGTCATTGTCCGGTCTCTCTAGTCTCCTGGGTTTGGAATACTTCCCAGCCTTTCTGTTTCCATGACCCTGGCATTGGGGTGCAACCAGGCCAGCTGTGTTGTGGAAGCCCCCCACTTCCCTGGGAGAACAGCTCCCCCAAAAGAGCAAGAGCCGCCCAGCTCAGGCTGCAGGGGAGCGGGGGGTGGGCTGACCCAGCCCCACGGGGCCCCCTTCCTCCCCCAACACAGGCAGTACGTCCGGGACACCGTCGTGGGCAGCATGGGCCTCAAGGCCACGGGCCGGCTCTGCACCGTGGCCAAGGCGAGGGGGCTTCGGGCCTGCAGGTGAGTGACCTCTCGCCGTGCCCGGACGCCGGGGGGGTGGGTGGTGCATGTCTCCATGTTGATCCCCCCACCCCTCCCCTGCAGAGGGGAGCTGAGAGATACCATCCTGGACTGGGAGGACGCCCTGCCTGACCGGGACCTCACTCTCGCCGACGAGGCCAGCAGGTCGGACCCTCAGATGAGCCCAGATCGGGTGGGTGGGGACACAGGCAGAAGCACAGCCAGCTCCGGTCCTGGGCCATCAGGAGAGGCTTCCTGAAAGAGGTGGCTGCCCTGCTCTAGGCCTCCCTGTCCTCTAACAGCAGCTACTCATGCTGCACCATGCACGTGTTACAGGCAGGGAAACTGAGGCTTCAGCAGGTGGACTGTTGTCCAATGCTACTCCTCTGGGAAGTGGATGAGCCGGGATAGAACCCAAGTCCCAAGCACTGAAGGTCCTGCCCACGTCGAGAACCCTGCTTCTGCCAACGGGGTGGGGAGGTGGCTCAGGCAGAAGGGAAGCGGCAGGGGCAGGACTCAGGGCAGCTCGGAAGCTGGCCCAGGCTGTGGGCGGCCCTTGAGAGCAGAGGGTGTGGAGTGAGCTGACTTCCCAGGGCCGGGCGTGTTGTGGGAGCACAAGGTGGGTGGTGAGGCCATGGGGCTCGAGCCAGGAGGGGTTGGAGGTCTCCCAGCCTAGTGGGGCAGAAGGAGGGCTGCAGAGACCCTTGTGCAGGGCTGGAAGGGGCTCCATCTGACTCTGCCTTCCCGTCCCAGGAACGCAGACCTGTCCATCACACTGGGCACCTCGCTGCAAATACGGCCCAGCGGGAACCTGCCCCTCGCCACCAAGCGCCGAGGAGGCCGACTGGTCATTGTCAACCTTCAGCCCACAAAGCATGTACGTTCTGAGCCCACCCTGACATGCTCCCTGCCCCAGCCTCCGTCCCCTCTCGACCTCTGCCTCAGCCTGGCCTGTCTTCGCCCCCGCAGGACCGCCACGCCGACCTGCGTATCCATGGCTATGTGGATGAGGTCATGAGCAGGCTCATGAAGCACCTGGGCCTGGAGATCCCTGCCTGGGACGGCCCCCGCGTGCTGGAGAGGGCGCTCCCCCCGCTGCCCCGCCCGCCCGCCCCCAAGCTGGAGCCCAAAGAGGAGGCCCCCACCCAGCTCAACGGCCCAGCGCCCGCCAGCTCCAAGCCGGAGCCCTCAGCAGAGCCCTGCACCCAGCACAATGGCTCCGGGCCCGCCAGCCCCAAGAGGGAGCATCTGGACAGTCCTGCACCGCACAGGCCCCCCAAAAGGGTGAAGGCCGAGGTGGCCCCCAGCTGACCCGGGGGCCCGGGGAGGGTGGGGCTTTTGATAGAAACCATGGATTCATCTTTTCTTACTGGTCTCACTTTGTTACTTGTACCTGCCCATGGGGGTAGGGGGGCGACCTCAGGGTGCTGATGGCCGGGCTCCAGGCCCCAGGGCAGGCTCACCCTCCACTGCCTCTCTCTCTAGCTCTAGGGGCCTCTGGTGTGGGCCTGGGGAGGAGCATTTTCACCCTGGACACAGACCTTGGATCTGACACCCCAAGCACCTGCTCCTCCTGGGCCCCAGCCCCTGACTCAGGATGTTCTGGGAGGTGTGGCCAGGCCCTCCCTAGTTCCCAGTGTAAACGAGAGCTAACTCTCTCTGCCCCTGGGCCCTCATCCTCCCCTTCCCCTGCCCCCCCCCCCAAATCGCCTTCACAGTCCCTCTGGGAGGTGGGGGGGGGCAGAATCGCCATTCAGGAGCCAGACTTCATGGTGGCACAGACAATGGGGGGTTTACACTGCCTTTGGGGCTAGAGGGAGAGAGAGGTGTGTCCACCTGGCTGCCTCCAGACTTCCAGAGAAGTCTTCAATGCAATAAAGGCAGAAATTCTTGCATTGGAGTCTGTGTTCGACATTCATAACCTTGTGCCAGGTCCTGGTCCTGACAGGACTGCATGGTCCCCTTGCCCCTGTGGACCCGGCCTGGGCCTCTCTGCAAACCAGGCCCCGGGGCGAAGGAGGAGGGGCAGTACCACACGGGGCAGTACCACACCGGGCATTCCCGGAGCCCTCAGTGTGTGATGATGTGCCTGTGTGTGTGGTTTCTAAATATTTGCCCTCCACTACTAGGCTGTGAGCCCCTTGAGGCTAGAGGCCGTGGCCCTTGGTCTGGTTCAAAGCCCCTGGCACCTGCTCAGAGCGGGTGGAGAGTCACCACACATTAGGAGAGCGCAGCCACAGCTGGGTTCCAGCCAGGTCCCTTCACTTCCCATGCGTCAGTCTCCCCATCCGGAAAACAAGCAGGGCGGGCTGTGCAGCCCCCAGGAAGGCAGGTCCCCAGAGCTTCCATGGACACCCTGAAGGGCTCCCTGGGGCCCCCAGACGCCTTGCGGTCCAGGCTCAGGTGTTCCCTGCGAGCTGCTCGCGGCTGCTCTCCAAGGTGCTGAAGGCACCCCTGGGGCCTGGCAGGCCGCCTTCCCAGCCTGGGGGTCCGCCCGCACCTCCCTCCCCATCCCAGGCTGGCCCAGCCCCTTCTTCCAGGAGTTGAGGAGCCCGAGACTCTGCTTCAGCTCCCACCCTAATGCCGCTTCGTGGCAGCCGTGTTCTGTCAAAATATTAAGAAAAAAAATACTTTATTAAGGATCTCTGTGATCTTAGAAAAGAGGGTGGCTGTGGGCCAGGGTCCCCACAGACTCAGCTGGTTTCTCTTCCCTGTGTGCAGGAGGCAGGGAAGAGTCCGGGGGCAGGGGAGCTGCTGAGGCATGGGGTGTATCTGTGTGTGTGTGTGTGTGTGTGTGTGTCTGGGTCTGTGGATCACTTTGTGTCTGCCTGTTCCTTTGCCTGGATCTGTGTATTTCTCAGGCTTCGTGGCCCTGTGGTTGCCCTGTGAGCGTGTTCTGTGTGTATCTGGGTCCATGAGTTTGCACGACTCCACCCTGGCTCTTCCGCCAGGTCTCACCTCTCACCCCCATGCCCATTGTCGCTGTCCACAGAAGGGCCCCTAAGCCCAGGCGCCTGGGGGCACATGGGGATGGTGCTCACAGCTCCTCCCCTGCTGCCTCCAATCCCACCCACCCAGAGCTGAGTGCTGGCTCAGGCCCAGTCCAGCCCAGCAGGGTGGCCCCGTTCAGCTTCTCCTTTGAGTTGTCCGGGACGAGTGTCGAGTTGTCCCGGGTGAGTGTCGAGTTGTCCGGGACCAGTGTGGAGTTGTCTGGGATCAGAGTCGAGTTGTCCAGCCCCTTCGTCAAGTTGTCCAGAGCCGACTTGCCCCGAGATTCCCAGTCCACCGTGGGGCTGCCTGGAGACCCTTCCTGGGATGTGCCATCCTTGGACCGTGGTCCTGGGCCCTCGGAGCCTGGTGTGTCGTCGGGGGCCACGCGGGATGCAGCGTCGTTGTGCAAAGTTCTGGAGAAAACTGAGCAAGGGTTGGGAGGATCATAAGGGATGGCGTGGGGGACTGGTGTCCCTCCGTTCCCTAGCCCCAGCCTCAAGGAGTAGCAAGCAGGCAAGGGGACCCCCTCCACCTCCCCCAGAGGCCCAGGACAGAGACTTGGGGAAACAAGGGGATTGGGCCCACGGTGCAGCCCGGAGGGGTTTTGAGGACAGAGTGTCCCTAGCCCACCCACCTCGAACAGGTGCGTAGTCTCCGGCGTTCTCGGCTTTGTTGGCGACGAAAGGGCTAATGGAGGGTAGGACGATGAGGGCAAAGGAGAGCAGCAGGACCTGGCAGAGATGGGGGAGGTCACCCCGTCCCTCCCCCACCCTGTGAGCAAAGAAACCGAGGCCCAGAAGATGGGATCGTGCTTGAATTGGGGCTCAGGCTGTGCTCAGCTCCCCACACAGGCCCCCTTTGCCAAAGCTGAGGGCCCCCTTTATCCTGGGGACCAGGGCTTACCGCTATGCAGGTGCCCGTCTGGGCCGACTTGCTGGTGGACTGGACCACAATGGCCTGGAGTTTCTTCAGCTGCTCCAAGAGGGACCTTAGTGGGAATGGGGGGGCCTTGGCTCAGCCCCATGGGGCTGTGATCTGACTCCCATCCACTTCTGGGATCTCCCAGCCTGGCTGGTGTCTGAACCCCATTCATCCCTCACGGCCCCACTGGTCTTTAGAGTCCCAGACTCTCCCTCTTTGCTTCATTAAATCTCCCTGAACATCCCAGCCCCTTGCACCCACTCACTTCTCCGCCACCCCACCTCCCTGATCCGGGCCACCATCATCTATCACCAAAATGCCAGCCCCAGCCTCTACGCTGGCCCCCCCCAAGGCCCCTCCTGCCCCCCTAGGGTTAATGCTCCAAGCAGTAGCCAGATGGCACTTTTCAAATGTAAGTGGGCTTCTCTCCATCCTCCCAGGGCTCCCACCCCCCTGGGGTAAAAGCCCAAGTCCTCCCCATGGCCCCCAAGGCTCTGCACGACCTACCCCATCCCCTCCCTGCCCTCCCCTCCTCCTCTCCCCCTCACCCACTCTGCTCCAGCCACAAGGGCTCACGTGCTCTTTCTGCTACATGCCAGACCTGGTCCCGCCCCAGGACCTTTGCACATGCTGGCTCCCTCTGTACCAAGGACACTATTCCCCCAGGTCTTCTTGTAGCTGGTTCTTTCTCATCCATCAGGTCATATCTCAAAGGTCACCTTATCTGACCTCCCTGCTCAGAATAGCCCCCACTTGCTCTCCAGGCCTTCATCCTGCTTCGCTCTTACCCTCAGTGACAATCATTATTTGAAAACAATCATATATTTTCATTTGTCTTGAGTATGTCTCCCACTAGGCCATGAGTTCTCTAAGTTGGGAGACTGTCTGTTTGTTTGCTGTTGTGGTTCCAGTGCCCAGAACAATGCCTGGCACAGACGAGGTACTAAATATATGTTGAGTAGATGCACCTCTTAGATGGAACACATGCAGTCCTCCAGCATGCTGTGTTTCTAGCCTCTGGCCATTCATGTGTCATTTCCTCCACCGGAAATACCTGTCCCCAAGTCCAAGTGCCCTCCTCAATGCAGCCTGCCCCCTTTCTAGGTGGAGCCCTTACCCCCTGCTCTGCTTTGCCCTCACAGAGGCTGTTCCCCACATTGTCCACCTCTCCTGCAAGGGACTCTGGGGGCCAGCTACCCCCGTCCTCTGTCACAGCTAGACCAAGACTCACAGGTTCTGCTTCTCGAGATGCAAGACCTTCCTCTGAAGCTCCTGGTTCTGGGCAGTGCAGGCTGACATCCTGTAGGGACAATGTCACAGCGACATTCTGAATATGCCTGTCACCACCTGGCCCAGCTGACCTCTCCCTGTCAGGCCCCCCTTGAAAGGCAGGGAACCTGAGGTTAGAGATGGGACGTCACTCATCCAAATTCACCTGGCGAGTTTGTGGACAGGGCCAGGATTTGAACCCAGGTCTGCCTGGCTCCTAGGTCCCACGTCTGCATTGGTGTGGGGGTTTCACTCCAGTCTGTGCCCCGAGGACTGGGAATGGAATGCCCAACTTGGGCAGTGATGCTTCCAGAAGACCAAGGAGTGGGATGACTGGGAGTCTAAGGAGAACCAACTTACAATCCTCACCCTCCCCGTGAGCTCAAGCCACTCTACTCTCTGACCTCAGTCCCCTCACCTGTAAAATGGGGCAACAATTACCTAGTTCACAGAGTGTTCGGGAGAATGACATGAAATAAAGTTGATTAGGGACTTTGTGGATTGCATCTGAGGAACATGACAATGGTGATCCATCCATCTAGGGATCCCAGATCCAGGCTGGGGCCCCGCCTTTCCTACCTGCATCCATCTGTGATCGTGGTGTTGGCCCAGACCACTCAGATGTGGAATTGAAATTCTCAAATCCCAGCATGTGGATATGTTGGGTCTTCACATTGCATCCAGGGAAAGGAATAAGCCCCCCCCAGCCCCCCCCCACACACACTGAAAGGCCCTTCTTCTAAATAACTCATGGGATAGAAAAGAATCCATGATGTAGATTAAGGAAGACCCAGGAACCCAGTGGTAATGTCACTGGTGCAAATCACAATGCGTGAGGGGCAGCTAACGCAGGGCCAGGAGGGACAGACCTTTACCAGCCTTTTTACAGCTCAACAAGCTGAATGCACACGTGCTGAAAGTTAGCAAAAGGACAACAGAACAAACTCCCTCCAAAATAAAGCATCAAGGAAGAACATACATACTAAAGCTAAGAGCAATAAGACTGATGAATCCCTGAACTCTACCTCTGAAACTAATAATACACTATATGTTAATTAATTGAATTTAAATAAATTAAAAATAATAATAAAGATAAGAGCAGAAATGGAAGAACCAGAATACAACACTAGAGGTGGGTGGGAGGAAAAGCCAGAAAGCCATTCTCTGGCAAGAATAAGTAAATAAATAAGTCTCTGACAAGATGAATCAAGAAGATGAAGGAGAAAAAGAAGGCACAAATGAACAGCATGAATTTATTAAAATGGGTATGACTGCCAACAACGTAGAGCTTAGCAAAATAATAAGAGACAACTATGAACCATTTTATGGTGCTACATTTGTAACGGGCAACTTCCCAGAAATGTACGACATCCCAAAACTGACTTGGGAAGACAGAACACCCAAATAAACCTATAATACTCCATCATCAAGTCAGTCCCAGGTTAGGAAGTGAGCATGCTCACTTGTTATGTTCCTGTTAAAGAAGAAAGAGGAGCCTGTCCCCTTACATGAGTTAAGAGAGAGGTGAGTGGATGAAACTGGGGTCACAGTTTTTCAGTTGGGGAATTTCTGCCAGGAATGATGTCCCCTCTGTCCTTCCCAACACACACACTCAAGGAAGCCGTGATAGCTGAGGACCAGGGACGCTCAGACTGGGGGAGTAAGCACCCCATCTTCAGGCAGAGAGCCAGAACAAGATGGGTCATACATTCTCCCTTGTTGGTGCCACATATTCTAGGGGTAAAGGGACCTCGAGACTGAGCCCTCTGCCATCTCTAGGCATCTTTCCATCCTTGCAATTAATTCACATGAAAAATAACCTCTCCCCCAGAGTGGAAAAAAAAGTCTCTCATTTTGTCAGGCCCCCCAAACTGTGACCCTATTCACATTGCACCCCTCTCCCTGGGCCTCTGTTCCCCTCCCCCACCCCGAGTGTGGCATCCCAGGCCCCCAGCCTTACCGAGTTTCCAGGCCATCAATATATTCCTTCTTCTTTTTCCGGCTTTCTTGGGCCGACTGTTTGTTCCGGATTTTCCGGCGGATTTTTTTCAGCACTCGCTCCTCGTACTGCACAGTGACATGAGGAGGAGAGTCCACTCCATTGTCTGGACCCATGCTCTCTTCCCATGGGAGCCCCCGCCCCAGACCCAGGGACCTGGGGGAAGACTCCAAGTGACTCCCTCTAAATTCTTGCCGTCTCCGGGGCGGGAAGGGGGGTGTCCTGGGTCCGGATGATCTTCCCAGACCCCATCCCAGTTAGCAACTGGCTACCAGACTTTGCGCATTGGTGCGATGGCGCCACCTTCCGGCCACGCCTGGGAACAGCGCCTTTCCCGGGGCCGGCTGGTACCGAGACGAAGCCGTGGGAATGGCAAACCTAGGTCTTGAGCTGAGTGAAATACGCTTGGGGTTCGGGGGGCAGCTGCGGCGAGCTGGTCGCATATGGCGGTGTGGGAGTATGGGGGCCACAGTCACGGAATTCTTGCGTGGAAACTCCCGGCCAGAGAAATGTTAGCAACCAATTCAAACATTCATAAAATGCAGCACAGCCCAGTCGAAGCCTGTCTGCAGGGGTACCTGGCCTGCGGGTCACCCCTTTTGTGAGCTCTGGCCTGCAAGGGGCTATGATAAAGCGTGAAAGGCTCGAGGAAGGCCCCCAGCGCCCGAACCGCCGCCGCCTGGAAGCCCACCCTTGGTTCCTGGATGTCAAGCCCTGCCCACAGAGTTGGCCTTTAGGATGCATTTCCCGGCTCCAGCGACAGATGCGTCATGACATCCTAGCGCAGGAGGCCCACAAGGTGAGATTCCTGGGCAGGTAGCTGCAGGAAAGGGGGCGGGGCCCGGAGCCCCGGCTCACCTTGGTGAGGGGCAGCTGGGTGGGCAGAGTGAGGCCTTCTTTGGCCAGAAGCTTCTTCTCATCCTCTGTCAGCACCAGCTCCTGGCAGTGCTCAGCCCCGGGGTGCAGCAGGTGGGGGGCTGCCACGTGATGCTGTTGCTGTGGGAAAAATCAGGACACGGCGCTGGGGGCAGGGAAACCGACCCCCTCCAGGAAATGGAAGAGGCACTAGATTTGAGAAACTATCGATTCGTCTGCTGTCAGGTCCGCATGGGCGCTGGGGCTCAGGAGAGCCAGCACCAGCCCTCTGAGCCGGGAACTGATCCTACGGTACCTCACGCGTGGACAAAACGGCGGAGGCACAGGCTTTTCATCTGCTTAACAAATAGTCACTTGGCAACTATGTGTTTAGCACCTGTTAGGTATCAGGCACTGTTCTGGGCTCTGAAATTCACTGCAGTGCTGTCCGTAATAGCAAAGGGCTGGACACAGTGGGGATATCCAACAAATAGGGGATAGATTAAAAAAGGCATCACCCGGGTATGCAGGGTGGGGGGTACTACACGGTGGTGTAAAAGGACGGGGCTCCCCCGTATCGTGATATAAAGCAATCACCACGATAAACTCTCAAGTTAAAAAATAAAGGGGCAAAAACGTGTTAAGGGTGGGATGCTAGTTATTATGTCAGACTTAAAAAAAGAAGAAGAAGGAATCCCTTTGGGAGGAGTCCTTGGCACCTCTGTGGGAAGGGAGGTATCTGGCAACATAGGGTGAGGGAGAAGATCCCCCCCACCCCATGCCTGTGTGTGCCTTTGGAACTCGGGCTGTATGGATGCATTTGCCAGTTAAAAAAAAAAAAAGTGTTTAATTAAATTTAAATTATGAAAGATAAACATTAGAAATGTCACCCGAGTGTCAAAGTCTTAAAAATGTCACCCTGTGGAATGACAGACCCCAGAATAAAGGTGCAGATTGGGACAGTCTGTCAATCCTGTGGATCAGTCCCCACTACCCAGAATTCTAGGCCATTAATCAGCCCAGCTGGTTCCTCATCTGTGAAATGGAGGCACTAATTGGGTCGGTCAGGTCTGGTTTATGGGTACTCAAAGCCCTTGGAAAGATAGATGGCCCTGGGTCAGTGTGCAGTGACCCAATAGGCCAGCCCAGAGATCGAGCCAGCAGCCGTTGTGTGACTTATGGCAAATTGCTGACCCTCTCTGTGCCCATTTCCTCAAGGGTGAAATTAATGTAACAAGAGCCCCAATCTTTTGCATTACTGTGAATTAAAAGATGATACATGGAAAGGTTTTAGCTTTTTTTTTTTTTAATTATTATTACTACTGGAAAGTCCCCTACCCTGTGTGTGACTCAGCCTTCCGATATCTGAAATGGAGGTACTGGGGCCCCATGAAGCCCTCCGAGCCCCAGTGCTCTGAGGGGTGGGGTCGGGGCTGCTCACCAGGTCGGTGGCCCCGCTGCCGGAGAGAAGAAGATCTTTCACCGTGAGGTTGCAGGATGGAGGCTGGTCCATCAACTCAACCTGCTCCTCGGAACACAGGCCCGGGCTCCACATTTCTGACGAGGGCGGATGGGGACAAAGACAGGGAAAAGTCAGGTGGGGGCCCCTGAGCTCCCAGCTTCTACCTGCCGCCTCCAGAAAGGCTCCCAGGATTGACCACAATGTGCTAGGGATTTGGGGCACAGCTTGGGGCCCCAAGGCCTGGGTTGAAGGCGACAGCCCCAACTGGTGCCTCTGTCTTCTCGCTGAGGGAAATTGGGAACCCGATTCATCAGGACGCTGCTGAGGGACCCACTGCCAACCCAGGAGGAGTGGCAGTTATAGCCCGGGATTATAGACAAGATCTCCAGCCAGAGCGGCCTTATCTCCTCCCCCTGGGGGCAGGGAGCAGGTCTACTTCACCTCAGGTTCCCTCCCACCTGGCACCTGTAGGCAGGCTGCTCTCCAGAACACAGACTTCGGGGTTACACAGCTCTTGGGTTCCTATCCTGACTGGGCAGAGCTGTGTGACCTCAGTTAAGTGACTAAACCTCTCTGAGCCTCACTTTTGTCAACTCTCCAATGAATCTAATAAGAGCTCCCACCTCGTTGCAAGGCTCAAGGGGCAAAGGACGCCCTGCTGGGGGGGGGGGGAGGTGTCTTCTGCATAAGGCTAGTTTCCCCCAGATCCAGGAGGAGCGTCCCGAGGCCTAGGGTCCCATGACCTCACACACTTTGATTGAGCATCTCTATGATCCAGGCATGGGAGGTTCAAAGATGAGGCTGACAGTGTGGCATCTGGGGCGGGAACCAGCCTGCCAGGGTTACAGCCCAGCTCAGTGGCTCTGACTCATTCCTAAACCTCACGGGGACTCCATTTCACCATCTGGGGAATGGGCCCATGACAGCATCTATTTCAAAGGGCCGGTGTGTGTGCACAGTGCCTGGAACGAGGAGAGGGCGGTGAACAAAGATGCAGAACCCACCCAGGTCTATGGCCACAGAGGTCTCCAGCACTTGGGCCACTGGTCCCGGGGGACTGGCAAGGCAGGGGAGTCCAGGATGGTAGGAGGGGCAGAGCCCCTCTCCTGACTCCATGGTATGGCAGCTGGTGGGGGTGGCGGCCGCCCCACTGCGTGGAGGGGTGTCCGGGAGGTCAGAGGGCAGGTCTTCAGAGATGCCACTGTCACTGGCTGCAGGGGACCAGATCGGGGAGCTGGGCACCGAGTCTCCAGAAGTCAGGATGGAGTTTAGGAAATCATCAGAGTCTGGGCCTGGCAGGACCTGCTGGGACAGAGAGAGACGGGGTGGGAGATGAAAGCGCTAGGCTTTATTCTGGATTGCTGTGTGACTCCGAGCAAGCCACTGATCCTCTCTGGGCCTCACTTGTCCTCTCTGCAAGACAGTCCTCCCGGGGTTGTTGGAGCCTGAACACAATCGTGCAGCATGGGTACACCCCCCCCCCCCCGCCGCCAAGGCACAAGCCCGGAGTTTGAGCTTGAACCCAGCCCCAAAGTGCTGTGTGACCCTGGACAAGTTACTGCTCCTCTCTGGGCCTCGGTTTCCTCACCTCTAAGAAGAAGCTAATGTCACCTGCCCCTTAGGGTAGCTGAGAGGTTCGACACAATGCTGTGCTTTGTTAAAATTGAGTTCTGTGAGCCCTAAGTGCGGCAGTACATGGAGTGAGGCTCTGGCTCTGTGGCCTGGCATGTCCTCACCTGGTCCTCGACATGGTCCCAGCCCTCACCCAGCTCCACGTGTCTCAGGATGCCGTCCTGCTGATCAAACAGGAGATCCAGGAGCTCCAGGCTGCCAATGGGGTCCATGGGACCGGTGGAGGAAGCCATCTGGGGCAAGGAGGGGACAAGCATGAGGATCACACAGCCCCCTCCCCTCCCGCCACCCATCTGCACGCCACCCCAAGGTCCATGAGGCTCAAACTCAACCACCGCTCAGCCCCCAGGCCGGCCCACCCTGCCCCTGGAGCTTCCATCTCCAGATGGGCTGTGGAGCTGACACAGGCCCTCCCAGGGCATGTGAACCAATTCCTTTAAAAGTGCTAGACAGGTGCTTGTCTGGGGGTGAGCAGCCTTGTCAACTCCTAGGAGGCTGATGAAACCAGCCCCCTCTCATCCTCCCGCCTGCCCAAGTGCCCCCCTCCTGGAGGAAAGACAAGAGCAGCCCCAGGATGGAGGCACGAGTTTGGTCATTCCGTGTTCTCTCTGGGCCTCCGTTTTCCCATCTGCAATGGGGGGTGTGTGTGTGAGGCTCCCTCCAACTCTGGGAGCTTGGGGTGGGTTTCCTGGCCTCGACCCTCCCTCCCTCCCCCATGGATCTGGACAGGGCTCACCTTTCCAGCTGCTAAATCCCCATTCATGAGGCCAGCCAGCTCTGCCTCCCACCGCTTTCCGAGTCTGCTCTGAGCTGGAGCCTCACCCCACCACCAGGACTCCCAGGCTCTGCTCTGCTCCTCGTTCCGGCTCTGTAACCACCCCCAAAAGATGCTGAAATAGTATAGGGAGCTCCCAGCCCATCCCTGGGTGCTGATTGGGGGACAGGCAAGATGGACAGGGTTAAGGGCCAGTGACACCAGGGCAGGCTGGGGGAAGGGAGGGAAGACCGTTATCTTGATGTTTTGTGCTTTTCTAGACGGCAGTGGGCAAAGGCCAAAGTCTGGGGTGCCTCAGCTCTGCCATGACCTCTCCCCTACTTTCAGGGACTGTTTCTCTTCTGAGTCCCAGGTTGTGGGTCTCCAGCAGAGCCCAGGGCCCCTGGCTGTGGGTCCTGTCCACTCCCAGGACAGAACAAAACCAAGAGGAACAGCCCAGGCCTTTGCTGGAGCCGTTCCCTCTGCCAGAAGCTCCCTTCCCTCAGGACCTAGTAGCCTCCTACCCACCCTCCAAGCCTTCCCCAGACAAACCGAAGCGGCAATCAGTTCCTTCTAGAATCTTCTATTGTTCATTTAGTCCTTGAATACTGATTGAGCCAAACTTGGTCCCAACCCCAGGGCCTTTGCACTTGCTGTTCTGCCTGCCAGGAAAGGCCCTCTCTCCCACCTCTGACTCTGTCACTGTCTTTGTATATTCAGCCCAGATGGCTAAGAGGCTATGGGTGACCACCCCCTTCCCCAGAGCCCAGGCCCATAGCTCTTTGTGACATCACTGTTTTCAGGAACCCCTCACCGTTTGACATTGTCTTCTGCCTTTACCTGTTTTTGTGTCTTCCCTAATTTCTCTCCTCCCCACCCCCAGGGCCTTACAGGCTAGAATGGAGTTTCCTTTGTTCTCTGCTGGGTCTCCAGGATCTAGGAAGTGCCTGCACATAGCAGAGGTGCTCAATCAATGCTTACTCATCGAGCTCACCACTGTTTTAGGGATAAAGCACTGAACAAGCTAGACCATAAATAAATAAATAAATCAGGAAAATTATAAACAAGTAAGTGCTACCAAGAAACTGCATATAACCACAGGGAAAGGCAACCAAAGGCTGGAAAAGCCTCCTTGAAGAAGGTGACCTTTTTTTTTCTTTTTTAAAGTAAGCTTTATACCCAATGCGGGGCTTGAACTCAGAACCCCAAGATCAAGAGCTATATGTTCTACCCACTGAGCCAGCCAGGTACCCCTTAAGAAGGTGACATTTAAGTACTATCCTGAATGACGAGAAAGAGCCAGCCATAGGAAGATCTGGGGGAAGCATGTTTCAGGCTGAAGAAACAGCACATGCAAATGTCCTGTGATCAGGACTTGGTCTAGTGTGTTGGAGGAACCTCGAGGAGGCCCCTGTGGCTGGAGCAGAGAGAGGGGGTGGAGAGAGGGAGAAGGAAGGGCAGGCAGGGGACGGGGCAGGTCATTCAGGGTCTTGGCGGGGGGTGGGCAGGCAAGGAGTCTGGTTTGTACTAAATACAGCAGGAAGCTGTTGGGAGCTTAGCGAGCGGAGGAGAACTGAACCCAGACTTCCGTGTGTCAGGTACGATGCTGGGCTCCAGGCTCACAGCGGTCCGGAAAACACCCTCCTTGTGCTCAAGAAACTCCCATCCCAGTGTGTTTTTCTCAATGGACCCGTCACCATTCACGTAGCAGACATTTAATGAAAAGCCCACGACGTGCCACGTCTGGTGCGGTACTTACTTGTATCTGATGGGGACACACAAGACAGCGGCTGCGCCCCAGGGTTCCCCGGGACCACGTCTGGGAGCCGTCTGTGACTGTCGGACTCGGGGGGCTCCCGGCAGGGAGGGGGTGGGGCCGGGGATGCTGCTCAGCCCCCCGGTGCCCCGGGGCACCCCCGCCCCAGAGAGCGATCCAGCCAAGGGGAGTCACTGTCCTCTCTCACCCTTAGCCTCCCCCCACCCCGATCTTCCTTGCTTCCTCTGTGACCCACCCTGTGTTGGATTTTTAGGGGCTTTGTTCGGCTTGGCTTGGCTTTCGTGATCCCAGCCGTAATATTTATTCAGCCTTTGCTGTAGAGGCTCTTTTCCAGGGCAGGCAAGGCAGGTGTGGGAAGTGGGTGAGGTTTGACTTTTGGTTTCTCCCTGCCTCTGCCTCCCCCCTCATTGCTGACCCCCAGGAGCCCCGGTGCCCTTCAGATAGAGCTCTCCCTCTTCCTCGTACCCAAAGCTGCCGGAGGAAAGAGTCTGCATTCGCTCGCTCACCCCCTTCCTGTAGATTTAGACCCCCTCGTGCCCTTCCCCAGGATCTTTGTATTTAAATTTTTTTATGTATAACCATGGACTTTAGAAGGCATTTATATGCCCCAATGAAGAGATATCTGACCAAGTCCGATAAGGATAAGCAGCGAGGGGCAGGAGGGCTTTTTGACGCCCTTGACATCATATGATCTTGGGTATGGAACAGGAATGTGTGTGTTAAGGCAACGCTAAGCTGGAATGCAAAGTAACACTCCCACAGTAGCTTCCACCAACATGTGTAAGCGTGAAACGCAGCACAAGAGATGCCCCAGCCAAACAAGTTAAGGAACGCCGCATTAAGAAGCAGCTCTGCGGCACAGACCAGAGCCCTTACACTGCGCTGCTGTGTTTTTAGAGCGGACAGAGTTTGTAGCATTTCCCAAACATAATTGTGTCAGCGTGGGTTTTGTTTTTCATGTTTACGTGGTTGCTTCTGAACCATTACCGACGGGTGAAAAGGTTAACGATACCCACCAGAACAACTAAAGTAAAACAAATGAAACAGATGGACATCAGATACTGGTGGAAAATAAGGAGCCACCAGAACTCTTCCGTTGTTGGTGGGAATCAAAATGTTCTACCCCGTTTGGGAGATTGGGTAGTCTCTTATAAAGTTGGACATGCATTTACCATATGATGGTACCACACTGTATGATTCCATTTATATGAAATCCGGAGACTAGACCAAGTAATCTTTGGGGACAGAGGGTGGTTGCCTACGGTAGAGTGGGGAGCTGAGTGGACAGAGGCATGAAGAGACTTTTTAGGGTGGAAATTTAGGAAAATATGCTAGAATTTAGGAAAATATGCTAGATCTTATTTTTATTTTTTTATTTTTTTAAAGATGTTTTATTTATTTATCTGAGAGAGTGAGCAAGAGAGAGAGATTGGGGAGGAGCAGGGGCAGAGGGAGAAGAAGACTCCCCTGCTGAGCAGGGAGCCCAATGCAGGGCTCGATCCCAGGACCCTGGGATCATGACCTGAGCCGAAGGCATACACTTAACCCACTGAACCACCCAGGCGCCCCTAGAACTTATTTTTAGTGGTGGTTACATGAGTGTATAGAGTTGTCAAAACTCGTCAAATTGGACACACCTAAGACCTGTGCATTATTACTGTAAACTAATTCTACTTCAGTAAAAAGTGTACAAAATATAAAATGAACAATGGCAGAAAACACTTAGCAAAACATTAGAAACAACAAAATAGCCATCAGTAGGGGATTGGTTAATAGAGTTTGGTGTATTCCCATAATGGAATGTTATATGGCTTTGAAAATGAATGACGATTGTTTGTATGTACCGATATGGGGCAATATTTATTTTTTTAAAGTAGGCTCTACACCCAGCAGGGAGCCCCACATGGGGCTCGAACTCACTACCCTGAGATCAAGACCTGAGCTGAAGTTAAGAGTCAGACACTTAACCAACTGAGCCACCCAGGCGCCCCAGACATGGGGGCATGGAGGAACTGCTTCCTGGATCTTTACTGACTGGAGATTACATACTGTACCAGACTCTAGCTCAGACACGTGGCAGTTAGAAGTCAGAAAAGACTGGGAAAAACTCAGATGAGAGAGTTCTTGAAATTGAGAAAATGCTACCACTTCCTCTACAGCCTGAGGACAGGTCCATAGGAGGCAGTATGATTCAGTAGTGAAGAACTCAGGGTTCAGAGCCAGATGGACCAGTGCATGAACTCTACCTTCACTCCTCACAAGTGTTGTGTGAGACCCTAGGGAAGTCACTTCACTCTGCACTTCCTCTTTCCATATCTGTAGAAAGGGTATGCTGGGCATGCTGGGGATGCCAGGCTGCAAGGAATGTAGGTTTGGGGCTGCTGGTCGTCATTACCCCACGATGGGAGAATGAAGCCCGCCCAGAACACAGCAGAGCAGACAGAGAGAGCAATTGATCCCTGACAACATGGTCTGCTGTCCTGGATCCAGTCATACCTGAAATCCAATCCTTGGCTTCAGATGCATGGCAGCAATGTGAGTCAGTGGATTCCCTTTTCAGCTTAAAAATTTCGGTTGATTTTCTGACCTTTCCATGGTGGGGGGTGGGGGTGGGGAGCTAACTATTCACTTTCCCTGATTAAGTCTGTCCACAGAGTTCTTTCCCACTCAAACTGCACACTTGAATATGGGGGTTAGCATTAACATATTCCCCTTGGGTGTCTGTTGATCGGTCTCATCTGTCTGCCTTGTCTTTTCACGACGAGAAGGAGCCCCTTGAAGGCAGGTCTTTTCATCTCCCTTGACACTACTCAGGCCATGAGAGGTACTCAGGAATGGCCAGTTCTGATCCTGCCAAAAGGGTTCTTTCCTACCCACATAGCTTTGGTTTCTTTCTCCCTATTTTTTGACTGTCAAGGTCCCATTATTGAATCACTGAAAGTACTTAAATTATTTAATCTCGTGGCAGGCTATTAAGCATGAGTTTGCAACCAGAGCCTAATTGTTTAAAATATATGTGTAATATAAACATAATATTATATGATATGTGTTATATATTATATGTGTATGTGTATATAATGTATATTATATATATTATATACAAGCTCATATATAATACCAGCCCTCTCAAATATAAGTGTACAACTTGGTGAACTGTTACGTGTATATACCGATCTGTATAAGCACCCCCCAGAACAAGACAAGAACTTCCCCCTCACTCCAGAAGCTCCTTCCTAGTCATTACCACTGTTCTGACTTCCGTGCCCTTTTGCTCTGCTTCCTGAATATCTGCCACTTACCTCCTTTCATTACATCCCACTCTCGTACTTATTTTTATCTTGCAATGGGATTGGCTGGTGTTTATTAAAATCCACCCATGAGTCTTGACAGCTCTGCCTTCAAAACACGTTCATTCCCTGCCTGCTGCGTTCCCGCATCCCGGCCCAGCCCCAACAGCACTCTCCTCCATCTCGCCCTCTTCCTGGCTTGGCCCTCACTCCCCACCACCGTCTGCTTCCCTTATCATGGCATGAAAGTCTGTACGGGGCCTGTGCCCTCTCCCTTACCACCTTAGCATTGTCTTCCACTGCTCTCTCCCGCCCTCACTCCACATGGGCCTCACCTACACCAGGCACAGTCCTGCCTCAGGGCTTTTGCACTTGCTGTCCTCTCTTTCTGGAAGTCCCTTTCCTAGATCTCCCTGTGGCTGGTTCTTTTCACCTTCAGATTTCTGCTCAAATCCACCTCCTCCATGAAGCGCTCCCTGACCACCTCCTTTAAAATTGCAACTCCCCCCTCAATCCCCATCCCCCATCCTGCTTTACATGTCTTCATAGAAACTTAACCATCCTCTGAGACACCATAAGTTTTATTTATTTACCAGGGATGCATTCATTCAGCAAACATTTATTGAGTGCCTGTGCCAGGCAGAGGGCAGCATCCTAGAAGAGATGAATAGTCATTAATTGTTTCATTAACAAAAAATGCCTTTTGACCCTTCCCTGCATCAACATTGGTCCAAGTGCTTAACGAGTCAGAGAGAGAAAGGGTAGGCTGGGCGTACCTTGTGGAGAGCTAGAAAGTCTCCAGCTAGGATTATCTGCAAAATTACGACAAGACCTATGTAGGAATCCCCAGTGCCTGGCACACAGGAGCTACCCGACCAATGTTTGTGGAAGAACAACCGAAGATGTATCAATATAACCACAGAGTTTAGTGCACGGTTGACAAACTACAGCCTGTGGGCCAATTCTGGCCTTCTGCTTGTTTTGTAAATAAGCTTTATTGGCACATAGGCATGCCCTTTGGTTTACTGACTGTTTACGGCGGCTTTCTGGCCACATCGGCAGAGGTGAGTAGTTGCAGCAGAGACCCCGTGGCCTGAAGAGCTGAACATATTTACTATCTGGTATACAGTGTGACTGACCAACTGGATTGGAAATGTTACTTCATTTTGGTTAATTTGCATTTAAAGACCAATACTCAATTCAGTTAACGGACAACTTTTGGTACCTACGGAACAGCTTGGCTCCATGAATCTACCTTTGTAACTGTAAAGTTTACGAACTCTATAAATACAGATCAAGGATTTCTGATGAGAATTTAAGGTCCATATTGAGGTGTGTTTTAGATGTGAAAGACACTAGGGATACGCAAGTGTTAGTATTCTGAAAAGTGAAATATTAATAGTTTTGGTATTGGGACACCTGGGTGGCTCAGTACCTTAAGCATCTGCCTTCGGCTCAAGTCATGATCCCCAGGGTCCTGGGATGGAGCCCCGCATCGGGCTCCCTGCTCAGCGGGGAGCCTGCTTCTCCCCCTGCCCCTCCCCCTGCTTGTGCTCTCTCTCTCTCTCTCTCTCTCTCTCTCTCTAACAGATAAATAAATAAAATCTTAAAAAACTATGGTTTTGGTATTGATTACAAGTTGAAATGATAATTGTTTGGGTTTATTAATCCAATTGTTTGGATTAACCAACCGTATTATTAGGTTGAAACTTAATTTTACTGTGTGCTGTTTCAATGTAGCTGCTGGAAATTTTCAAATGACACGTGCTATTTCCACCAGACGGCGTTGGGTGCGCATCCTGCTCGCCACGTGCAGCTGTGTGACGGCAGCCCTCCGATTCTGCCTCTCCCTGCCTCAGTTTCCTTATCTGCAAAAGGGGGTAAAGGCCATGCCTCCCCGAACTGTTGGCAGGAGTCGACAAATGAAAGCATGCGAGGTGCTGAGAAGGAATCTCCACAGACCCGGGTCCCTAAATCTGCTGTCTTTGCACTGGTTTCCGTTATGACCAGTACGTCCGCCTGTAAGAAATCCCCGGTGCTCCAAACCTGAGACACTCGGTGGGCGCCTGCCTGGCGCTTTCCGGCCGCCTTAGCCCTTTGGCCTCAGCACAGTTCTGGTCATGACAACAGTCCCCACTTCGCCCATGAGGACAGAGACGCTAATAAGGGGTTATGACTCACCGTGCCACTCCGTGAGTCAGCCACGGCTCAGACAACGCCTGGTTTCCCTGCTCCAGACGGGGGGCTTACCCCTGGCCACCACGTCACCTCTCCCACTAATTTGACTTCTTACTGGAAGGTTCTCTTTACACTTCCCTTTAAGGTCAGTTTGGGGAAGAAGAAGCAGGGGGTCTGGGAGCAGCAGCTCCTTGGCCAACTCCCTGCCTGCCTCCTCTCCACCCCCCCCCACTTCCTCCTCCTCTACCTCCGGGACCCTCCCTTGGTGTACCGCCGGGCCGGGCCGGGCAGTGAGTAAAGCCCTCGTGATATGGGTGTGGCAGGGGCAGGCGTGGGGCTGGGGCGGGGGGGCGTGCAGGGGGACTCTGATCCACCTCTTGGTCAATGCCCAGTGATTAGCACCTCATCCCCAGGGCTGCCCATCCTCCCTCCTCCTACACCATGTGCTTCGGTGCGTCCAGGAAGTTCTGAGCTCTTGGGGGTGGGTGAAGACCCGTGATTTGAACCAGGGTCTCCAAGGAGACCCTGGGAGGAGCGCTTGGCAGGGAGTGAGCTCCCTCCGTTTTCCCTAAAGGATGAAGGACATTATGGCTGAGAATTCACCCATGTATTCATTTATCCCTGTGGTCACTCCTTATGGGAGCACCTGCTATGTTCTGGGTGTCGGGGACACAGCAGGGAGCATACCAGACAAATCATCCCCCGCTCCGCTCCCTGGTGGAGGTCATGTTCCGATGCGGGGAGACAGTGGCTAAATAAAATCATTTGCACAAAGCCCGTAAACAAGTAAGATGAAGACACCGTGCATAGAGAAATAGGAGGAACAGCAGGGAGGGCATGGGGCTGAAGTGCAGTGAGCAAGGGGCAGGTGCGGGCAGGGATGCTGAGGGCCTGTTCCCGGGTGAGGAGGCTGATGGTCAGGCCCGTGACGGTCAGTTGTTGATGACTCTAGAAGTTTCTGTGGGGGTCTGGGTGGGACACGTGTGTGGACGGAACGGGGAGGCCCGGTGTGTCAGGGATGCTGTTCTCCAAGCCTGGTGTCTGGGGCTTACTCTTGGCCAGTCACACGAAGGTGGCTCCCCAGCTTCAGGAGGATGGGCAGCCCCTGGGGCTATGCCCCAGGAAGGCCTTGAGCGGAGGGCAGTGAGCAGAGCCGGCCCCCCACTCCTCTCCCGGCCCACACCCCACCGTCCCATCCCCACCCCTCCCTCCACATCTAGCCGCCATCAAACCTTGGTGATTGCTTTATGGCCGGCTGGTCCAAGGGTCACAGCGATGCTTTCACAGGGAAGGAGGCCTCCACTGGCTGAGGCTGTGACCACTCCAGCTTCCTTCCCGTGGCCGCGGGGGGCCGAGGGGGCGTCTCCTCCGGCTCCACCCCAGGGCATTCTGGAAAGGAGCCCACAGTGTAGGGGTGCAGAGGCATTTCCATGTCCCCAGATCCTGAATTTGTCCTGCCCCTTCATCCTTCACCTTCTGAATTGGTTTGCCAGGCTGCTGAAAGGAATCTACAGGCAGGGTGGCTTGAACCACAGAATTTATTGTCTCCCAGTCCTGGAGGCTAGAAGTCCAAGATCCAGGTGTCAGAAGGTCTGCTGCCTTCCAAGGCCGCCCCTTGCCACGTAGACCCCATCTTCTCCCTGCGTCTCTGTTCATATTTCCCCTTTTCACAAGGACACCTGTCGTATGGATCAGGGCCCGCTCCAGTGACCTCATTTTACCTCGATCGCCTCTGTAAAGACCCTATCTCCAAATACAGTTACACTCTGAGGTCCTGGGGGCTTGGCTTCCAACTTACGAACCAAAACACCTTCTCAAAGCCGGTGGTGTCAGCCCAATTGTCACCTCCCTAAGAAGCCATCCTGAGCACCCCAGCCGGAGGCAGCCCGCACCTCGGTCCCTCTAGCAGAGCACCTGGAGGTGGGGAGGGGCTCTGTTTATCTGTCTATGTTACCTGTTCACCCCAGGGAACAGGCTCTTGTCTATTTTGGCCACTGATGGCCCCTGAGCGCCAAAGTGGCTCCAAACACATCTGTGGAATGAACCCCACAATTCAGTGCGCGCTGTGGATCCCAAGATAGACGTGCCGGCGCTCGGCCAACTTGGGACGTGTCAGCCTCAGCGTCCCTCATCAGTTCATAACTGACTCTCCCATTTTGTTGTGCACAGTGGCTTTCTGGACCAGATGCTGTGTGACCTCAGTCCTACCCCCAGCTCAGCAATGAACTTGGCTGTGACTCCACATCACTTCTTCCCTCTGAGACTCTGTCTCCCCACCTGTAAAATGTGACGATTGACCTAAAGGTTATATAAAGCCCCCCGCAAGGCCAAACCTGGGGGTTAATGTTTAATCCCAGGGAAAATCGGATCAGGAGTGGCATTCGATTGAAGCGACAGGCCCCAGTTCAGGTACACGGAGAAGCCCACCAATTAGAGGCCAATCCCCACCGACATAGCAGTGAGGTTGGCCATGCTGAGAGGGGGTTCAGAAAATACCGCCCCTTGGCTCTTCTCACTGAGACATGCTATGAATTTCCTCACAGAACTCCCTGCCTGCAGCAGGCAGAACCTCAGATCCCTTGGATCTCCATCAACTTAGAATCTCCAGGTTGGGGGCGCCTGGGTGGCTCAGTTGTCGAGCGTCTGCCTTCGGCTCAGGTCATGATCCCAGGGTCCTGGGATCGAGCCCCGCATCGGGCGTCCTGCTCAAGGGGAAGCCTGCTTCTCCCTCTCCCTCTCCCACTCCCCCCTGCTCGTGTTCCCTCTCTCCCTGTCTCTCCCTCTCTTTCTGTCAAATGAACAAAACAAAACAAAAAAGAATCCCCAGGTTGGAATACACTGGAAAGATCGCTCAGCTTATGTACACCCATCTTTGGTGGGATTTAATAACATTTATTTTTACAGCTACCTTCTGTTTAGGGCATCTGATATCAGTCTCAATTTACCATCAGGTCACTAATTGTTTTTCTAAAAAATCAATTTAAGGAAGAAAAAAACCAAGTTCACAATAATGTCCAAGACTGTACTAAACATTTTTCCTCTGATACATTTATCTTAAAAGGAAACATTATAACACTAGAGTATATTAAAAATAAAAAACCACAGTATCAGATGCCTAAATTAGATGCAAAGGAAAATAAACAATGTTACTAAATCTTAGGCAGCTACTGTGGCCTGTGGAAGGTTCTGGATTAGGTGACGCTTAAAAAGAGATTAACAAATAGATATTAAAGACACAGAAGCTCCCAATTTGAGTAGTCCTCGACATAATCAGAAGATTTAAAAGAGGATCAAGGGGCTCCTGGCTGACTCAGTTGGTGGAGCGCGCAGGTCTTGATCTCACGGTTATGAGTTCCAGCCCCACGTTGGGCATAGAGATGACTCAAGAAGAAAATAAAAAAAAAGTTTTTTTAAAGGAGGGGATTGAAAAGGAAGCAGTCTCTTACCTTTCATTAGGTTTATTTTGTGTGTTCAATGTGCCCACAAGCATGCACGAACTCAGTTTGTGCGTTGAATCCCCGCAACACCCCATTCTCTCGGACTTTCTTTGTCCAAGGAAAACACCACCATCCCTCTAGGCCCAGCTTCTGGGTCTAAGCACACAATCTAATAAAAACTACAGCCAACATTTATTTATTTATTTATTTATTTATTTATTTATTTATTTATTATCTATTTATCTGTCTACCTATTTATTTTTTTAAAGATTTTATTTATTTATTTGAGAGAGAGAGAATGAGAGATAGAGAGCATGAGGGGGAAGAGGGTCAGAGGGAGAAGCAGACTCCCCGCTGAGCAGGGAGTCCGATGCGGGACTCGATCCCGGGACCCCAGGATCATGACCTGAGCTGAAGGCAGTCGCTTAACCAACTGAGCCACCCAGGCGCCCTACCTATTTATTTTAAAGTAGGTTCCATGCCCAGTGTGGAGTCCAATGCAGGACTTGAACTGGTGACCCTGAGGTCCAGACTTGAGCTGAGATCAAGAGTCAGATGCTTAACCAACTGAGCCACCCAGGCGCCCCTCCAGCTAATATTTATTGATCCCTCACTATGCCAGGCCCTATGCTAAGTACACATGTAAACTCCATCCTCCAGAAATCTCAGTGAGTGGGGGATTGGTCATACCCATTTTACAGCTGAGGAAACTGAGGCATTGGGAGGCAGGAGGAGGGGATGTCTCTTGTCCAAAGGTGTACGGGCAGTTTGTACATGGCAATCCTGAGATTCCAGGCAGGGATGCTCTTGAGTGGCAGTGCTCCTGGCGATGTCAGGCAGGATGATCATGTGACGTCACGGTCACAGCCCTGTGAATTCAATCCCAGCCCCTCCTCTTGCAGGCTGTGCGATCGGAGGCAAGCCACTTGGCCTCTCTGTGCCTCAGCATTCTGCTCTTCAAAATGGGGATAACTGTATAGATCCCGTGAGCTCCTACACATAACAGTGCCATACCAAGGATGGGATGGGGCAAGCAGCCCACTGCAGGTGCTAGTCACAGAGGGGCACATCGTCTAAAGAAAATTCAAAAATTGATAATAAGCCCTATTTTATGATCTGTGTTTTTATTATATCTGTGTATAGGCAATTCTGAACAACGTCAATGACAAGAATCTTCCCCCGAAGAAATCTTGTCTTGATCTAAGCAGGGGGTCAGCAAGCTTTTCCTATCAAGGGCCAGACAGTAAATATTTTCAGCACCGTGCACCAGATGGCACCTACTCAGCTTTGAGGCCCCGGTGGGAAACAGCTACACACAGTTTGTGAATGAACGGGCGTGGCTGTGTGCCAACCAAATTTTATTCCCGACCCTGAAATTTGAATCCTATATACTTTGCACATGTCGTGAAATATTATTTTCCTTTTGATCTTTTTTCCCCCAACCAGTTGAAAAACTATCCTTAGTTCCTACGAAAATAGACATTGAGCTGGATTTGGCCAGCAAGCCATGGTTTGTCAACTCTTGGTCTAATTGCTGCCAGTACTAGTGATATTTAATAGTTGGAAGTTTTGAATTAGCACATTTTCTTTGTTTATCCTTTGGTAAACATTGTATCCTATTTGGAAGGGATTTTGGAGAACTCCTTGCTGTGCATTTGGCCAGAACACACACAGACTCAGCTACACGTGTCCATCTTGAGAGTTAGTTCCTGAACTAGTCCAGATCTTTCGAGCCCTCTTTGGGCACCTTTGTGGTGTTAACACATTCTTCTGTTTAAACAGTAGATTTGGGACGCCTGGCTGGCTCAGTAAGTTAAGCCTCCAGCTCTTGATTTTGGGTCAGGTCATGATCTCAGGGTTGTGGGATCGAGCTCTGCGGGGAGTCTGCTTGCCCCCCCAAACAAATAAATAAAATCTTAAAACAGTAGATGCAAAAGAAACAACGCTAGCCCGTTTGTTTTAAATACAAGGAAACAGAGTTTGCTCCACTTCACTTCCTTTATTGTATCTGAACACTTGAAGGTTCTAATTGTGTCTAAAATTTTTAAGAGCGCGCTGACCTGCATTTATTTAAATGACCTGCATTTTTTTTCGGTCAGCTCAGATTTTAATTCAAACACAGAATATCTTTACTGAACTTGAGCCATATCTTTACGATTAAAATATCTTCTTCCTTTATTTTTTTAAAAAGATTTTATTTATTTATTTGAGAGAGAGAGAGAATGAGAGATACAGAGCACAAGAGAGAAGAGGGTCAGAGGGAGAAGCAGACTCCCCGCTGAGCAGGGAGCCCAATCCGGGACTCGATCCCGGGACTCCAGGATCATGACCTGAGCCAAAGGCAGTCGCCTAACCAACTGAGCCACCCAGGTGCCCTATCTTCTTCCTTTAAATTGATATTTTTATCTGATTGTTTCCAGTTATTAAACGGTCATGCTATTATTCATCACTGTAACAGACCAGTATGTAAGGATAACTTTTCCTTTAAAATAAAATCGTTAGGGGAGCCTGGGTGGCTGAGTTGGTTAAGTGGCTGCCTTCGGCTCAGGTCATGATCCCAGTGTCCTGGGATCGAGCCCCGCATCTGGCCCCCTGCTCAGAGGGGAGCCTGCTTCTCCCTCGCCCTCTCCCGCTCCCCCTGCTTGTGCTCTCTCTCTGTCTAATAAATAAATAAAATCTTTAAAAAAATAAAATAAAATCATTAACGGGGGGCACCTGGGTGGCTCAGTCGATTGGGCGTTTGCCTTTGGCTCGGGTCATAATCTGAGGGTCCTGAGATCGAGCCCCGCATTGGGCTCCCTACTCAGCGGGGAGTCTGCTTCACCTTCCCCCTCTGTGCTCTCCCTCTCTCTCACTCTCAAATAAATAAATAATTTTTAAAAGATTTTATTTATTTATTTGACAGAGAGAGACACAGTGAGAGAGGGAACACAAGCAGGGGGAGTGGGAGAGGGAGAAGCAGGCTTCCCGCGGAGCAGGGAGCCCGATGTGGGACTCGATCCCAGGACCCTGGGACCATGACCTGACCCGAAGGCAGAAGCTTAACGACTGAGCCACCCCGGCGCCCCTAAATAAAATATTTTTAAAAAAGAAAGAAAATCATTAATGGAATGAAAACGTATCCATCCATTACTCTTTGCACTCTATTGGACCGTGGTATTTATTTTATGTACGTTACTGGCATGATTACCCATGTGATGCTCAATAAAAGAAAAATTTTCACTCTGGATTTCTTTTCTGGCCATTACTATTATTCGTTGCTTTTCGTAATTATTCCTGAGGCTCTTTGTGATATAGATTTAGGGGTGTTAGCACAAAATCTACTTGGGCCATTCATTACATGTGTGACACAAGCCACTGCCTTTAAGCACTTACTACCTGGTATCTAGTAAGTGTCAAACAAATATTTATTACCATAGTTACCCCACTGATGAACTACGCACCCCCCCACCCCCAGGCTGCCTTTGTATAGCCAGAGAGCTCAGAACAGTTTTTGCACTTTTATTTTTTTTTACTATTTATTTATTTCAAGTTATCTCTACGCCCCACGTGGGGCTCAAACTCATGATCCTGAGATCAAGAGTCGTGTGCTCTACCGACTGAACCAGCCAGGTGTCCCCAGTTTTTGCATTTTTAAATGGTTAAAAACTATGGAAAAGATTATTTCGTGTCACAGGAAAGTTATATGGAATTCAAATTTCAGCTTCCAGAAACAACACTGTTGGCACAGAGCCACGCGCATTTGTTGAGATGTTGTGTGTGGCGGTTTGGTTTAACTTGCGGGTATGTGGCCCTTTAAGAAAATGTTTGCAGACTCCTGCCCTAAGTTGTCAACCCCTCTCCTCCAAACCCCCAATTCTGGAAGCATAGAAAAGGCCGTCCAGATTCAAAGACATAGACCTCCCCACCCTCTTCCAGCCGCCCAGCATCCCCAGGGGACCCTCCTTCCCCTCCCACCCAGGGCAGGCCTGAGGCTGGGGGACGCTGAGGTCGGCTTCGCAGTCCCTGGCGCCCTCTAGTGGACACTATTAGCAACTGCTACCCACTTCCCTAGGGCGCTCCCGTCCAGGGAAAGTGGGGGCGGGGTTATCTTTGCGTCCCTTCCTTGCCCTGATTCTGCCCCCAGCGTCCTGGCAAGGTCTCAGAGCTCTCCCCCATCCTGGGACCATGCTCCCACCATCCCACCATGCTTTACACATTTGAATTCAATCACACTCAGCTAGTCAAGGATGCCAACAAATTTGAACTTTCCAAAGCCCCTTCCAACATATACCTACAAACTCCTAATTTGTGCTTTTTATCTGTACGCCTTATATTTGTGTGCATGCCACTCTCCCCCTGTCTCACTCTACCCAGGCCACGCGGGCCTCCTCCCTGCTCGTCCAACACACCAGGCCCAGTTCTGCCCCAGGGCCTTTGCACAGGCTGTATCCTCTGCCTCAAAATTCTTCCTCCAGACACCCATGGGACCCACTCCCACCTTTTATGCCTTTGACCAAATGTCACCTTCTCAGTGAGACCTTCCCTGCCATCCTATTTAAAACAGCAGTCTTGTCTTAGACTTCCCTTCTACACCTCCCACGGGCCAAACCCAGCTTGTCACCTGTTTCTACATAGCCTGTAAGTTAAGAGTGATTTTTACATTTTTTAATGGCTGAAAAAAAAATTAAGACTATTTTCTGACACTGAAAATAAAATGAAACTCAAATTTCAGTGTCCATAAATAGTTTTATTGGCACGTGGCCCCGCCCACTTGTCCGTATATGTACCGGCTGTGGCTACTTTCTAGCTACGAGGCAGAGTTGAGTAGTTGCAGCAGAGACCCTCTGGCCCTCAAAGCAGAAAATATCTACTATCCGGTTCTTTACAGAAAAAGTTTGCAGAGCCCTGATTTAGTGTCAAAGGAGGAAATCATGTTCCCAAAGGGGGAACTGAGGCCCAGTGGGTTGAAGTGAGATTTTCTTTTTTTTAAAAGATTTTATTTCTTTATTTGACAGAGAGAGACACAGCAAGAGAGGGAACACAAGCAGGGGGAGTGGGAGAGGGAGAAGCAGGCTTCCCGCTGAGCAGGGAGCCCGATGTGGGGCTCGATCCCAGGACCCTGAGATCATGACCTGAGCCGAAGGCAGACGCTTAAGGACTGAGTCACCCAGGCGCCCTGAAGTGAGTTTTTCAAGACCCCACATTTCTGAGG
This sequence comes from Eumetopias jubatus, assembly GCF_037043125.1. Classification (NCBI taxonomy): domain Eukaryota; kingdom Metazoa; phylum Chordata; class Mammalia; order Carnivora; family Otariidae; genus Eumetopias; species Eumetopias jubatus. The sequence continues at coordinate 215,612,671 of NW_028274807.1, forward strand.
GATTCCTCATTTGCCAAATTATTGAAACAATACCTCACATGTTTTGTTTTTTACAAGAAAAATATGTTTTGCTTTTACAAGAAACACAGAAATCGGACCCGTGAGTCCCTTCATAAACTGAAGGTCATGTAGGATACCGACCTTGAGAGAGAAATCTGAACACACCCATCAGATCTTGCCAAGCCCTGAAGATTTTTTAATTGCCCCTGTAAAAAAAAAAAAAAAAAAGTCATTGCTCTTTTTAGAAATCTTGAGTTTAGGACTTTGATCGGAGTGATTACAACATCATATTAAAACCCCATTTTGACTTGATCCCTTCAGGAGGTATTTTATTAACACAGTCAGAAGTTGGTAGCAAGAGGCAACCTTCATCCACAGAAACGGAAAGCAGATTCGTGGTTGCCAGGGGCTGGGGTGATGAGGAATGGTGACTGACCGCTGATGGGGATGGAGTCTCTTTTTGGAATGATGGAAATGTTCCAGAACAAGATCGTAGTGACGACTGCATAAGATGGGGAATATGCTAAAAACCATTGAATTGGGGGCTCCTGGGTGGCTCAGTTGTTTAAACATCTGCCTTCAGCTCAGGTCATGATCTCAGGGTCCTGGGATCGAGCCCCACGTCAGGCTCCTTGCTCAGTAGGGAGCCTGCTTCTCCCTCTCCTTCCCGCTCGTGCTCTCTCTCACTACCTCTGTCTCTCTCTCTCTCAAATAAAGAAATAAAATCTTAAAAAAACAAACAAAACAAAAACCGGGCCCCTGGGTGGCTCAGTTGGTTGAGCGACTGCCTTCGGCTCAGGTCATGATCCTGGAGTCCTGGGATCGAGTCCCGCATCGGGCTCCCTGCTCGACGGGGAGTCTGCTTCTCCCTCTGACCCTCCCCCCTCTCATGCTCTCTCTCTCAAACAAAGAAATAAAATCCTTAAAAAGAAAACCATTGAATTGTACACTTGGGAAGGGTGGATTTGACATTACATACATGCTGTCTCAATAAAATAATAAAGTAAAAAAGACAATGTCCATCGGTGTAAGTTATTGCTAAAAAAAGTGTCGTGGGAAAATAAATAAATAAATAAATACTAGGCAAAACATAAATCTCACCTATTACCCTAGTCACGTTCCTTCCATTTTCCCACATTCTCTCCTGGCTCTTGTCTATCTGCAAAGATCCTTTTGGCACGGCTGTAAAAAGGGTATCATCTGGACCACCCATTGATCAGGACCTGGTACAAAATTATAAAGAAGCTCTAGGGTTGGGGGTGGGTGAGAGATGCAGAGGAGGTCCAAAGGTACAAACTTCTTCCAGGTATAAAATAAATAAGTCCATGGGGCGCCTGGGTGGCTCAGTTGTTAGGCGTCTGCCTTCAGCTCAGGTCATGATCCCGGAGTCCTGGGATCGAGCCCCGCGTCGGGCTCCCTGCTCGGCGGGAGACCTGCTTCTCTCTCTCCCTCTCCCTCTCCCCTTGTGTTCCCTCTCTCGCTGTCTCTCTCTCTGTCAAAAAATAAATAAAAAAATCTTTAAAATAAATAAATAAATAAGTCTCGGGAATGTAGTGTGCAGCCTGATGACCGCAGGTAACAATACTGCATTACGTATTTGAAAGTTGCTGGGAGAGTACATCTTAAAAGTTCGCACAAGAAAAAATTTGTAACTATGAGAGGAGATGGTTGTTACCTGGACACTGTGGTCTTGTCACGATATATGCATAAATTGAATCACTGTGCTGTTCACCTGAAACTAGCATAATGTTACAGGTCAACCATATATCAATGAAAAAGTAATAAAAAATAAAAGCAGATGAGGAAAAAAAAACAAAAGGAGAAAGCCTCTAAGAATGGTAGCCCACCCCAACACAAGTGGAACTCTGTGCCTCTGCACATTCTGTTCCCCAGCTGGTTCATTCTTTCCCCACCCCTCCCTCCCTCTGACTGGCTGAGTGCTTGGACCAATGTCGGTGCAGGGAAGGGTCACAAAATATTTTCACTGCATGAAATGATTGCTGGATATCCATATCCCCTCGGATACGTCTCTCTGCCCGGCAGGAAATAGACACTAAATTAACGATAGTTGAATGAATGCATGCGGTGTTGATGAAGGAATATCTCAACTCTCAAATGTATGAAGGTAATGGTGTGCTGGTCAATGTTCAACAACCGGCTCTCCGGAGAGACCATATATATTTCTACCTACTGGGTGCAGCGTATATACTCTGCATGCCTACAACATATGTATGTATTAAGCGTTACTGACATAAAGTATGTGTAGCACACCATTTACAAATAATAATAAAATATGCAATGCTCTATTACAAAGTCTATTGTAATAGTCACTTGAATGTCAAAATATGGTTTTGTTGATTCTTGCCAAACTCTTGTACCCATAGCAAACCTATGGTGGCAAATAATGGAACAAGTGTAGTTCTGACATGAATGTTGGCAATATTTTCATTTATGTTAGTAAGTAACATGAAAGTGAGGGCATATGTTGGAATTTCACTTGTTCACCGATAACATGAATGTCTTCTTTGATGAATATGATAATAGATTTGGAATACTGGAAAAAATGTTGCCCCAATTGTTTGTGCTATCCACAAACTAACAACTAGAGACAGGACATTGTCTTTTAAGATTTTATTTTTATTTTTATGTAATCTCTACATTAAGTTCTACAATAATCTCTACACCCCCAAGGTGGGGCTCGAACTTACAACCCCGAGATCAAGAGGCATACGCTCTACTGACCGGGCCAGCTAGGCGCCCCCAGACGTGACACATTTTAAAGTGTGATTTGCATTATTAATTTTTCTCCATCCCACTTTTTTTTTAAAGATTTTATTTATTTATTTTTGAGTGAGAGAGAGAGCACGAGCGGGGGGGGGAGGAGCAGAAGTGGAGGAGCAGAGGGAGGGGGAAGACCCTCAAGCCGACTCCACACTGAGCATGGAGCTGAGGCAGAGCTTGATCTTACAACCCTGAGATCATGACCGGAGGCAAACCAAGAGTCAGATGCTCAACCAGCTGAGCCACCCAGGTGCCCCTCTCCATCACTTTTTATTTATTTTTATTTTACTTTTAGTATTTTTTAAAGATTTTATTTATTTGTGAGAGTGAGAGAGAGAAAGCACGAGCAGTGGGGAGAGGCAGAGGCAGAGGGAGAAGCAGGCCTTCCGCTGAGCAGGGAGCCCGAAGCAGGGCTCGATCCCAGGACCCTGGGACCACGACCCCAGCTGAAGGCAGACACTCAACCGACTGAGCCACCCAGGCGCCCCTCCCATCACTTTTTAAAGCCTAAGCCGCGGGTCGGCATGCTGTGGCCCTCCACCTGTTTATATAAATAAAGTTTTATTGGCACAGGGCCACGCCTATTGGGTTATTGGCTGCTTTCTCACTACTACCGCAGGCTTGAGCAGATGCAATAGAGACTGGAAGTGTCCACAAAACAGAAAATATATACTATCTGATCCTTTACCATAAAAGTTTTCTGACCCTTAATCTAGAGAATCAACAACATCATACACTCAGCCTTCATTTGTGACATTTGCCAATTTCTATGATGCAAATACTCCCACCATGGCCCACTTCAGGCTGCCAATGTGACGTCAATGAAGTCAAGTTGAAAAGGTACACAGTAAGGGGCGCCTGGCTGGCTCAGTCAGTTAAGTGTCTGCCTTCAGCTCAGGTCATGATCCCAGAGTTCTGGGATCGAACCCTGAGTTGGGCTCCCTGCTCAGCAGAGAGCCTGCTTCTCCCCCTGCCCCTCACCCTGCTCATGCTCACTCTCTCTCTCTCTCTCAAATAAATAAATAAAAATCTTAAAAAAAAAAAAAGAAAGAAGAGGTACACACTAAGCAGCTCACCATCATATACTATTTCCACCAAACAGGTACAGTCACGAAAATAGAGGAAAATAAAATAAAAAGCATGCACAATGGCAAAATGTCATGTAGTTGGAAGGGATGAGAGTCACATAAGATTAACCCCTTCAAAGTGAAGAATTCAGTTGCATTTATTTTTTTATTTTTTTAAAGATTTTATTTATTTATTCATGAGAGAGAGAGAGAGAGAGAGGCAGAGGGAGAAGCAGGCTCCCAAGGAGCAGGGAGCCTGACGCGGGACTCGATCCCAGGACCCTGGGACCATGACCTGAGCGGAAGGCAGACGCTCAACCATCTGAGCCACCCAGGTGCCCTTCAGTTGCATTTAATACAGTCACAATGTTTTGTGACCATCAGCTCTATCTGGTTTCAAAACATTGTCATCACCCCAAAAGGAAACCCAGTATCCACCAAGCAACTGTTTTTTATCCCCCTCCCCCACCCCTGGGTCCCACCATCTACTTCCTGTCTCCATGTATGCAACTCCTCTAGGGACCTCACATAAATGGAATTCTGCATCATGTTAACTCTTTGCAATTACCTTCTTTTTGTCTGCACAATGCCGTTGAGATTCCCTTAAGTTCGTGTGTATATTCAGTTCATTCCTTTTTATTACTGAGTAGTATTCTCTTGTGTGGAGTTAATCCATAATTTTTTTTTTTTTTTTTTTTTACTCATTCAATCCAGAATTTATCAGTTCACCCATTGAAGAACACTTGGGTTGTTTCCAGTTTTTGGTCTATTACCAGTCAAGCTTTTATGAACATTCATGTTCAGATTTGGGGTGAACCTAAGAGTTCATTTCTCTTGGGTAAACAACCCAGGAGTGGGATTGCTAGGTCGTAAAGGAAGTGCTTGTTTACCTTTCTAAGAACCACTAAACCATTTTCCCAGAGAAGATGTACTGTTTTCTCATTCCCACCAACAAAGTATGAGAATCCCAGTTTCTCTGCATCCTTGCCAGCACTTGGTATTGTCAACCTTTTTTACTTTAGCCATTCTAATGGCATGCAGTAGTAATAGCATCTCATCGGGGTTTTAACTTGCATTTCCCCAATGGCTAACGATGCTGAGCCAATTTCATTTTATAAACATGGTGTCATAAAGACATATTCTATAACTCTATATTTCTAAGACTTTTATTTTTTTAAGTAAGCTGTATGGCCAACACAAGGCTCGAACTCATGACCCCAAGATCAAGGGTTGCCTGCTCTACCAAGTGAGCCAGCCGGGGGCCCCATATTCCCAAGACTTTTGTTTGTTTGTTTGCTGTCATTTGTGAGTTTTCTGATGCTTAGTATCTCTTTGTGGGACTATTCTAGAACATATTTTTTCCATTGATTTGTATTTGTGTAGTTTCCAGATTCCTGCCATTGAGAACATTCATGTATATGCCTCCTGGTTATACAAGCCAGGAGTTTCCTAGGCTAGATGCCTACGAGTAGAATTGCTGGGTTGTATGTATTCTAGATAGTACTAAATTGCTTTCCAAAAGGGTCATGTCGGGGCGTCTAGGTGGCTCAGTCGTTAAGCGTCTGCCTTCGGCTCAGGTCATGATCCCAGGGTCCTGGGATCGAGCCCTGCATCGGGGTTGCATTTCCCCTGCTCCGTGGGAAGCCTGCCTCTCCCTCTCCCACTCCGTCTCTTTCTGTCAAGTAAATAAATAAAATCTTTAAAAAAAAAGGGGGGGTCATGTCAACCATCGTTTTTGTTAATATCCATCTTACAGGTAAGAAATATAAAGTTCAGGGCACATTTCGAGATTGGAAGAGTGTACACATGCGCTATTAACATGAGATCGTGCCTCGACAACCAGATAAATGTCACCTTGGATTGACTCTATCAACAAAGCTATTAGAAATGTATTTCCTGGGCTGGGGGCAGATTTAGGAGACACCCAAGTTTCTGGGACCAGGGAACCAATGTACTAAGAGAGTTGTGATTAGATTCAATGATAAGTTCAGAGATATGTAACAGGGAAAGGTTGCAGAGCAAAATGTGCTCACCAGTAGAGATAAGGAGGAGGGTAGAGGGCATGAATCAATACTGTTATCGCAACAATAAAAGCTCGTGTTCTCTAGCAAGTGCTGAGAACCACGTGACTAGCAGGAAACTTGTGTCCCCCTGGACAGAAACACCCATTACATTCATTCAAGCAGCATATATGTAGAAAGCTTTAACTATATCCAAGGAGCTGGACTGGGAGAGAAAGACACAAATCCAAGAACTTCTTTGCCCTCGGAACGTTCATCACTTGTGGGGAGGACATAACGCACGGTGGGTTGGAAGACAAGAGGTAAAAGCCAGAAACAGGCAGGGTATATCAGAAATTCCAGAAGAAGGGGGCTAGCAGCAACTGGCAGAATCAGAGTTTATGGAAAAGGGGGCTTGTGAGCTGAGCCCTCAAGTCTGAACTAGGGGAAACCAACAATTCTGAGCATTTAGAAAACACTTGATCTCTTCATCCTCCTCAAGAAGAGGGAAGGGCAATGCCCAGAGGACACACCTTGAAGTATCGTACAGCAAGGAAATAGAACCAGTCACGGTTAGATGCAACCACATGGATGAATCGCAAAAACATTGTGCAGGGCCAAAGAAGTCAGACACGGAAGAGTACATACTTATATTTCCACGAAGCTCTAGAACACAGAGAACTCATCTATGGGGATAGAAATCGGACTCTGGGGTGTCTGTAGGGTAGTGGTGTGCAGTGGCCCGTCCTGCCTCATCCCTGCCAATTGCTACCATTCTTCACGACTTCACGATAGGAGAAAACCAGCCGCGGTGGAAATATTTACACCATGAGAAAGGGCGAATACTACACATTACAAATCAGTCTGTCTCTCTCTCTTCCTCCCTCTCTTTCTCTCTCTTTCATCTCTCTGTTTGCCAGTCCATCTCTCATTTCAAAAACCCTTTTTTAAACATTTACCAGCACACCACTGTCGGTAGGAGCGAGAGGGATTAACTGAAAAGGGTACAGAGGAAACTTTCTGGAGTGATGGAAAGGCTCTACATCTTGTTTGCTACATGGGTATGCTTACCTGGGTATATGCAGTTGCAAAAGCTCAAGGAATGAAACATTCAAGAACTGCGCATTTATTACATGGGAGTTACAGCTAAATGAAAAGACTATATGTACATAGAGCCTGAAATAAAATACAATGATGGAGAGATCACTTTGCAGAACAGAAAGAAGGTAGAGAAACACCCAGAGCTGGGGAAGGCCGCGGTGTTATTTGAAGGCAGATAAACCTTTTTCCTAACTTTGAGTGAGTGGGTGGGAACAGCTGGAGGAAAAGCTGAAAAGGCTCAGCTTATAGAAATGGGGAAGCAGGTTTAATCAGGGAGAACCAGAGTTACACTGCAATTTTGATCATCGCTACATTTTGTAATCATGTATATATAATGTTTCTATTTTTTAAACATTGTGTTTCTTGTGCCCACTACAGTATCTGTCATATAAAGAGCACTGCAACCTGAAGGCCAAAAGAATGACTGAAGGGGAGATACCTGGGTGGCTCAGTCTGTTGAGTGTCTGCCTTTGGCTCAGGTCATGATCCCGGGGTCTAGGATCGAGTCCTGCATGGGGGGGGGGGTCCCTGCTCAGCGGGGAGCCTGCTTCTCCCTCTGCCTGCTGCTCCCCCTGCTTGTGCTCTCTGTCTCTCTCTCTCTGACAAATAATAAAATCTTTGAAGAAAAAAAAAAAAAAAAGAGGGGCGCCTGGGTGGCTCAGTTGGTTAAGTGGCTGCCTTCAGCTCGGGTCATGATCTCAGGGTCCTGGGATCGAGCTCCAGCTCGGTGGGGAGTCTGCTTCTTCCTCTCCCTCTGCTGCTCTCGCTCATGCTCTCTCCCTCTCAAATAAATGGGTAAAATGTTAAAAAAAAAAAAAAGGAATGACTGAAGGACAGCTGGACAAGAAGGGGACAGGACTGAGCCAGGGTGACCACGGGACCTGGGCTGGACCCTGGCAGATGGGTGTCGATTGAGCCTTTCCCTGTTTCTTTGCACGTGGTTCCCAAAGGTGCACGCCACCATGATATGTACATGGATGCTCAAGGATGTGACAAAAAGAAGCCCAATGTGGTTGGTGAGATTTTTGTGAAGTCAACTTTTTTCCCATTTAAATGACTGTTCTTTATTCTGTGCCATGTACTTCTTCCCTTTTTTTTTTTTAATTGGTGTCAGAGTGTCCTTTTCTCATCAAATGGAGTAGCTGCTGGGGAAACTAGTATGATGATTCCTCAAAAAATTAAACATAGACTTACCATATGACCCAGCAATTCCAGTTCTGAGTAGATACCCAGAGGAATTAAAAGCAGGACTTGAACCGATATTTGTGCACTGTGTTCATAGCAGGAATGCATAACAGCCCAAAGGTAGAAAAACTCAAATACCCCCCAATGGATGACAGGATAAACAAAATGCCATCCATTCACACAATGGAATATTATTCAGCCTTAAAAAGGAAGGAAATTCTGACACCTGCTAAAACATGGATGAAGCTTGAGGACACTATGTTTGGTGAAATCAGGCAGGCGCAAAAGAACAAATACTCTATTGTTAAAAAAACAATTCAACTGGGTAAATGTAAGATCGAATTGGCTTTATTTAATAATTAATAAAACGACCAGCATCCTATCTTAGCAGGTAGAAAGGAACTCCGAGAAGCTGTACAAAAGGGAAGGTTTTTATAGGCAGAAGCAGGCAGAAAAAGGAAGTCTCTAGGAAAGAGTAGATTGTTTCAGGCCGGAGTCTCCTTCCTTTGGGGGAAGGCAGGGGGTCTATCAGGCGGATTGCCTCACTTGTGACCACCGGATTGACTAAAGGTCACATTCTTGGGAAAGGCCAAAACTGCAGTTAGGCTAGGGGCACCCGGGTGGCTCAATTGGTTAAGCGGCTGCCCTCGGCTCAGGTCATGATCCCAGGGTCGCGGGATCGAGCCTCGCATCGGGCTCCCTGCTCAGCAGAAAGGCTGCTTCTCCCCTTCCCTCTGCCTGCCGCTCTGCCTACTTGTGCTCTCTGTCAAATAAATAAATAAAAAATATCTTTAAAAAGAAAAACCAACCGCAGTTAGGTTAGGTACTAAGTCTCGTTTTGCTGACGTGGGGCTTAACACGAGTGAATCCATCTTGGGCCTGTTGTTTCTTTTTTTTTAACACATGACTTCAATTATTTGAGGTCCCCAGGGCAGTCCGGCTCACAGAGACAGAGAGGAGACGGTGGGAGCCAGGGCTGGGGCAGGGGGTGGGGAGTCCGTGCTTCGTGGGGACAGTTTGGGGAGATGGAAAGTTCTGGAGACGGAGGGTGGGGGTGGCTGCAGGACAGGGGTACTTCATGCCGCTGAGCTGTACACTTAGAATATAAAGTGGTGAATTTTATGTCATATATATTTACAACTTAAAAAAAATGTTTTGAAATGATCCTTCTTTCGGGGGGCTGTGTGTCCATTAGCGACAACAAGACTAAAATTGACTCTGGGTGGTCTCTCGCACAACTTTTGGGGATTTTCGTGGCTCCTGTAGCCCCAGTCGGGCACCACAAGGCTTACACGGGCCTGGCCTCAGCTCCGCGCACCTGCCCACTCTCATCAGCCCCTAAGAGGCCTCCCTCAGGCTCCGCCTCCCTTGCGCCTCCGCCCAGAGCCTCAGGCGCATGCGCAAAGCAGCAGAGGGAGAAGCGAGCGAGTGCGCACACTCCGGGCACCGCCTCGGTAGGTCCCCGCGCCTTTCCCCCACGGGGAAGGCGGCCTCGGGCTGCTGCGCACGCGCCGCGGTGAGGGGCGGGGCCTCGCGGTGAGGGGTGCTGGCTCTCGCGAGAGGCCGGCCCGCGATCTCGTCGCTCCCCCTCCCTGCCCGCGGCCTCCCGGGCTCCGGCTGCAGCGTCAGCCTCGGACGGGCCTTTTCTGCGGCGGCGGCGGCGGCGGCGGCTCCTCGGCCTCAGCCCCGGGGCACCTCGGCGGCCCTCGGCCCGGGTCCGCAGCGACGCTCTCACTCACCACCCGGGCGCCCGCCTAGGCCGCGGCCGCAGCCCCGGGCTCGCGTCGGCGCCGCCCGCTCCCGGCCCGCCCCCTATGGGCCCCGGTTAGAGGTGCCGCCGCCGCCGGCCCGCGGAGCCCCGATGCTGGCCCGGAGGAAGCCGGTGCTGCCGGCGCTCACCATCAACCCCGCCATCGCCGAGGGCCCGTCCCCCACCAGCGAGGGCGCCTCCGAGTGAGTGGGCCGGGCTTGGCCGGGGTGAGGAAGGGGAGGGGGTCCCTGAGTAGTGAGGTCCGTAGAAGGGGGGGACCTGAAAGGAGAAGATGGGGTGGGAGTTCCCTGAGTGATGAGGACAGGGGAGGAGGTCCCTAAGTGGAGAGGATGGGTTGTGGGGCGCTGAGTAGCAAGATGGGGGAAGGAGGTCCCTGAATGGAGAGGATGTGGTGCGGGTCCCTGAGCAGTGAGGTCGGGGCAGGGGGGTCCCTCAGTGAAGAGGATGGGGCAGAAAGGCCCTGAGTGAAGATGGGGTGGGAGTCCCTGAATGGAGAGGATGCGGTGTGGGGCCCTGAACAGTGAGGTCGGTGGGGGGGGGGGTCCCCTGAGTGGAGAGGATGGGGTGTGGGGCTCTCAGTAGTGAGGTTGAGGGGAGGGGGGCCGTGAGTGGAGAGCATGGGGTGTGGGACCCTGAGGACCGAGGTCAGGAGAGGGTCCCTGAGTGGAGAGGATGGGGTGGGAGGTCTTGAGGAGTGAAATGGAGTTGAGGGAGGGTTCCTGCCCACAGAGGATGGGGCAAGGAGTCTGAGCGGTGAATCAAGGCAGGAGGAGGTCCCCGAGGGAGAAGATGCGGTATGGGGCCCTGAGTAGTGAAATTGGAGTTGGGGGGGGTCCCTGAGGAGTGAGGTAGATGGTGGAGGTCCTTGCATACCAAAGAATGGGGTGAAGGGGTTCCTGGGAGGAGAGGAATGGGGGGAAGTTTCCCTCCAGGGGAAGGGTGGTTGAGGGCTCCCTGAAGGGTAAGATGAGCCAGGACCCCCTGAGGGGAGAAGACTGGTTGAGGGGTCTCTGAGGGGACAGGGCCAGGCGCGGCCCTTGAGTAGTGAGGTCAACTGCAGGATTCTGGTGGGGAGGAGGAGAAGGAGCCTCTAGGGGCTGGAGCCGCAGGCACCGAAGCAGACAGGAGGACTTGGGGGGAAGGGACAGAAAGGAGCATCTGGGACAGTGGGGTCTCCAGATGGGCGGCATCATATTGTGGGAGGGGCACATGCTTGCGAGGTCAAGCGAGGGTGACCCCTTGGCCACAGAAGAAGTCCTTGTGACCTCCCCACTCCTGTTCCCCATGCTAAAGAGGAGCAGGACGGTTCCAGAGGCCCCTGGCTGGGGTCTGTTTGCTGTGCTTGTGGTGTGACCCCCTGAGAACCAGGTGTGATGGGGAGCAGCCTGTGTGGTGCCTCTCAGGGGACATGGCTCCTGCGCCCCCAGCCAGAGAGTCTGATGCCTGTGTGTGTGAGTTGACGTCTTTCTCTGAGCAGGCAGCTCAACATGGGGATGTGTTCCTTATTTCCAAAAGTCTGCTGCCTATTCTTCTCAGGAGAGCGCCTCCTTCATTCTCTCTCCTTTCTTTTACGTGGTTTCTGATTTCCATCCCTTCCAGAATTCCCCCTGCAGAGAAAGCCAGCCATTGGAATTCCAGGGTTTTTTTTTATAACCACAGCTGGGTCGCTATTACATTTAAAGGGGATTAATCAGCTGACTCCAGAACACATTTTCGAGCTCATAGGGCAGTGCGAAGACGACTTTGCGGAGTCTGGCCTCAAAAGCCACCTCCTTTGCCTTCCCTCCTCTGTCCCTTCCTCATCCAGGTCTCTGTTAACCAGGCATTCAGGGAGCACATAGTAGGCCCACAGTCCTGGCTCAGCATCATGCCATGATGAGCAGGGCTTTGCGGTGCGGGAGGATGCAGGTTTGATTCCAGGCACTGCCACTTCCTTCCATTGTGACCCACAGGCAAGTTACTTAACCTCTCTGAGCCTGTTCCCTCCTGCGTGGGCTGGGACTACAAGATACCCACGTCCCAGGAAGATCTTGAGAGTGAAACAAAGTGGGGTTTGTAAAGCCCTGATATGTGCTCAGGAAGTGGCACCTAGCCCCCTGCCTTCTAGCAACTTTGCTGTAGCAGCTCAGATGACTTTCCTCATCTCCTTCCCAGCCAGTGCCCCTTTGCTCAAGCCTCTAAGTTCTAGCCTAGTTACAGTCAAATTTGAGGATTGGGAGGTTCCTGAGAGAGCTCCAGTCTCCCCCTTCATTCCCTGCTTGAATCCCCCCACCACGTCTTCCCCCGGGTTGGGGGTCAGCCTGGGCTTAAATGCCCTCAGAAATTGGTGGCTGGGGATCACCCAAGGTCCTTTAGAGACTTTTCTTAGCTACCCACCCTCTGTGGTCCCGTGGCCACTGCCAGTGCTTGAAATGTGGCTAGCCGGTCCAAATTCAGGGGAGCTGGAAGGATAATATGCATTCCAGATTCCAAAGACTTCATATGAAGAAAAAGGAAAATATTCATTAATTTGTTTTTTCTGATTTCATACTGAAATTTATATTTTTGATGGGTTAAGTTGAATATGATAAAATTAATTTCACCTGATATTTTTTTTTTAACATGGCTAGAAAAATTTTAATTACACACGTAACTTTTATACTATTTCTTTTGGACAGCACTGGGTTAGTCCTTGTGTGCATTGAGCTAATGTCTGCCCGCCTGTTATGGGGAGCTGCTTTTGACTCCAGGATTTGGTTCAAAGTCAAGGCGTTAGTGAAAATAGCTTACTATCAAAATTCCTTGGGAAATTCCTCGAATCACCCAATAAAGTGCAGTTTACATGGTTGGGTGGGTTTTTTTTTTTTTTTTTTAAGATTTATTTATTTGAGGGGCACCTGGGTGGCTCAGTCGGTTAAGTGTCTGCCTTCGGCTCAGGTCGTGATCCCAGGGTCCTGGGATTGAGCCCCACATCGGGCTCCCTGCCCTGCGGGAAGCCTGCTTCTCCCTCTCCCACTCCCCCTGCTTATTTCCCTCTCTTGCTGTGTCTCTCTCTGTCAAATAATGAAATCTTTAAAAAAAAAAGAAAAAAACATTTGAGAGAGAGCACAAGAGAGTGGGGGTGGAGAGGGAGGGAGAGAACCCCAAGCAGACACCGCACTGAGCATGGAGCCTGACTCGGCTTGATCTCATGACCCAAAATCATGACCTGAGCCAAAATCAAGAATCAGACACTTAACTGACTGCGCCACCCAGGCGCCCCTGGTTGGTTTTTTTAATGACTGGCTCCAGGAATGTCTGTGCATATAAATGCTTAATGTTTAGAGTCATATCATAAGAGTATGCTGGCTGAGCAGCATGCCCTGGAAATGTCTGCACTGTTTGCTTTCTGCCCCTCTTCATTTCCCCTCAAGTGCTCATGCGTCATTCATGTGCATTAAAGGCACACATCCTGCAATTTCTGTTTTCTGCCCGCTGGTTCTTGCTCTTGGCCCTGAGACCACTCAGAACAAGTTTGCTCCTCAGTCCCGGCCTGAGCCTTCACTCACCTGATCTGTGGCTCAGCATCCCCCCCCCCCCCCGCCCCCCGTTCCCGCATCTCCTTCCAACGTGGTCTGGAGTCCTCGTGTCAGGAAGAGGGGCTCCTGGGTCTGAGACTCGCACCACTGAACCAGAGCCAGTCCTGAGGGAGGGGCTGGTGTCTGATCCATCCCCGTGTCCTTGCAGCGACACACCTGGGGCCTGGCACACAGCGGCCTCCCTATAAGCTTGGCCGGGTCCAGCCTGCACATTCTTCACTAGCCCTTGCCCTTGGGGTCTTTGCAGAGCAAACTTGGTGGACCTCCAGAAGAAGCTAGCAGAGCTAGAACTCGACGAGCAGCAGAAGAAGCGACTGGAAGCCTTCCTCACCCAGAAGGCCAAGGTCGGGGAACTCAAGGACGATGACTTCGAACGAATCTCGGAGCTGGGAGCCGGGAACGGTGGGGTGGTCACCAAGGTCCAGCACAGACCTTCCGGCCTCATCATGGCGAGAAAGGTGAGAGGCTGTCGGTGAGGGCGGGCGCTCCATCCCTGGGCCCTGCCGCGGTGTGTGATGAGACAGGCCCCCCCGGAAATGGCAGAGAGGTTTGAAAGGTGCAGGCCTCTGCTTTCTGATACGCCTCTGGGCTCCGAGCGCTCAGCACTCACCCTGTCCTCAGGGAGAGCCGGCCTCTGGTTAAGACATGGCAGGGCCCGTCTGCCTCGAGCAGCTCTTCCCTTCCGTCGCCGACCTCTGCCCTCCAGGGCTTAAACTCCCATTCTCAGAAACATCCTGACTGTTCTGGACTGGCTTCCTCACCCGGGCTCCCAGCTAAGCGGTCGAGAAGCCTCCCTCACACATGGACGGGTAGAGAAGAGGATGTGACCCTTTGGGGATAGTGGCTCCCAGACACAACCAGGGAACCTTATGTGACAAATTACTCGGCTCCTACAGGCGTGTTCTCTCGGGCACGGAGAGCCGGCTCTTCTGGAAGCCCCTTCCCCTGTAGTCCCCACTCTGTGTGCTCGGAAAGCCGGCCACCCCACGCCCGGGTGGAGGGCGCTGCCCTGCCTTTTGCGGGAGCGCTGTGCTGGCTCTCCGCGTTGTAACTACTTCTGCCCCCAGAGCCCTGCCTGCCCTCCGAGCCCTGGCTCTGTTCCCGCACCACGGGCAGCCTTGGCTGCCCCGGAGCTGCCCCGGACATCTCGGGTCTGCCGTCACCTCGTGAACAGGGACTGGAAAGGCAGACGTGAGATTCCGAGGATGGCGGGGCAGGAGGGGGGCTGCAAACGGAGCGCTGACCCAGGTCGGCGTCAGGGACCTCGGAGCGTCCCCAAGCCAGCTGAGCCGTCACCTGGTGGGGTTGGGGCGGGGAGCACGGTTGCGCCTTGTAAGCATGACTCCGGGAGCTGCTCCGCAACTTTGGTGGAAGCCTTTGGAGCCAGATCTGAGGGTATGAATGAGGTTGGGCGCCCAGATGAGTGGTGCCGGGCGGTCACGGTGCCGGCCCGATGCAGGTTTCCAGGTTTCACACCGTCCCTCAGCCACAGGAGACACCACCGTGGGCAGTGAGTGGAGGCTGCACAGGGCACTGCTGGTGCTAGAGCTTTCCCGAGCTTCCGTAAGTCTTTCAAAGTAAAAAGCTCCAGGAAAGTAGGTCTGAGATCTGGGGGGAGAAGGACGTCCAGTCTGGTTCTCTGTAGGTGGTGAGCTCCCCCGTGGTGTGAGCCCTGAGCGGCCGCACACCCCGGACAGTGGGCACAGGGTGCAGCTGTGCTCCCAAGCATCTGGTGAGCGCGCTGAATAAGAAGGCCGGCCACCCGGCCGTCGTGTGGCTCCGGGCTGTGACTCGGTGATGGCCCCGGAGCTCGCGCCGGTCCCCAGGAGTCAAGGGCTCCTTTCAGTCTAGCTAGAATGCCAGTTCACCCGCGAGGCCAGTTTGTCTTTATTCAGCTGCGGGCACCAATGGGAAATTGATGTGGCAAAGTGGTTTTGGGGAAACCAGCCTCGGTCCTTCTCCCTACTACCCTGGGTGGACTCTGAATTCCCAGGTGCCGCGTATGGATTCCGTGCTTTCCAAGTACTTAAGCTCACCAGATCTCCAAATTCAGCCTGCCACAGGGCTGGAAACTAGGGGCTGGGGTGGGGCTTCCCCGCGGGCGAGCACCCTTTGTTGCCAGCATCCCTGTAGCCCCTTCGATCGGCAGAGGATTTTCCTAACCAGTATGACCTGCCGGGAGAGCAGGGCGACCAGTTATGTAAGCCCCAAGTGAACTGGTCTCAATTTTTACAGTTGCACGTGATGGTAAGCGTGTTCTTGACTCATGCGTGGCGTTCTGACTCCTCTTGCATCCTTCTGAGAGCCCGAAGAGCAAAACCTCTGCGTTGCTCGGGCCAGGAGAGCCATATGATGAAGTTAGCGTGTGTGTTAGGCACGTGCCTTCCTCGACTCCCCTGGACTTGCGGGAGGAGCATGTTTGGGCCTCGCGTTTGTGTGGGCCCCGAGGGCTTGCTTGCCTCTGATGGAGGTCTGTGACTCTGCAAGGCCACGTCATGGTCCTTCGGCCGTCCTTCACGTGACTGCCCCGTGTCAGAGCCGGTGTCGTGTTCTGGTTTCAGTTGAGCAACAGCTCCATTTTACACATGAGGAAACAGGCCAAGGTGGGTCAGCGTCTGAATTGGGTTCGAACCCTCTCAGGTCTGCCCTTTGCAGTTGGTCCTGACGTGATGGAAGATGTCATTGTTTCACCTCCAGAATTTATTTTCCTCTTTCTCTTGTGTGTACTCCCCGCACCCCCATTCTGCCGTAGAAATCGCCTTAAACTCCTAGATGGGCTTGGTGTTGGGTTCGAATGCCTCGCACCATCCCTATGTAAGCAGCTCCTGGAGTGTGCATAACCCTAAGGTGGTGGCGTGGAGAGAGCGTGGGTTTTGGTGATCTGGGAGCCCGGCCCCGACACGGACTTGACTGCTCAGCAGCATGTGCCCCTGGAAACAGGATTGAGCCTCTCAGAACCTGAAGCTGCTCATCAGTGCAGTGGGGTAGATCCCCGCAAGGGCTGTTGTCAGGGTGAGGTGTGACCATGCATGCTCAGAAATGTGCCCTTGCTTCCCGTGCCTGCTTTCTCCGTATGCTCTCAGCGTGGCTCCTCAGTGATCTGGAAGGCTCGCTCTACAGGCCCGGATACAAGGGGCCCGTGAGCTCCTGCGTCCTCCCTACTGCATCTTCCCCAAAAGCCTCTGACTTCCTGTGGCCTTACTTCATGTGGAAGGCCCCAACTCCGGGCTCCGGTGACCTCTGGGTTTCTGTCCAGTGCTGCCCACCTTTGTCCACCCCTTCCTTTGTGTGAAGCCTGTAGGGTTCTCGCTCCCCAGCTCGGTCACTCATCTGTGGCTCTTCTGAAGTTCTTGGGTCGAGAGCTGCAGTGTCCACGGCGGCTGCCCTGGTCAGCTCTGGACACAGAGCCCTTGAGATGGGGTCAGTCCAGCTGAGATGTGCTGTTCGTGCAAAGAAATATGCCAGATTTCAAGGGCTCAGCATGGGGCAATCTCATTCATATTTTTACATGGATTACATGTTGAAAGTAATTTTTTGATATACTGCATTGAGTTAAAATACGTAAAAATGGTCATTTCATCTGTTTCTTTGTACTTTTGTAATGCGGCAGCTAGAGGATTTAAAATTAAACATGAGGCCTGATTGTATTTCTCCTGGCTGGTGCTGGCCTCCATCACCCTCCATGGTCCATCTGTTGGTCTCAGTGAATCCTCTCTGGGCTTTTGAGAGCAGACCTCCTGCCTTCCACATAGACCGCAACACTTCATTTTCAGACCCAGCCTCTCACGTGTGTGCTTGTTGGGCATCACGTCACAGGTGTGGTTCCACCAAAGGAGAGAGCGTCCCTGGGTCCTGCTGGGGGTGGCGCTGGGGGGAGTACGGGGCCTGGAACCCGTGGCCAGAGCTTGCCTTTGCAGGGGGAGGCATGAAGCTTTGCTGGGAGTGGCGAGAAGCCCCGGGCACCATCCCACCAGGACCCACCGCAGTTCCCAAGGTGGCAGGGTCACTGGGGAGCGGGTGTTGCTCCGCACACATACCCTGTGCCTCCCTGAACTTGGCACATGCCCCTTCGTGCCTTGGTGCCCTCAGTCAGCACTTTGCACCCCCCCCCCCCCGGAACACCCACCCCCACCGTATCCGTCTGGCCAACTCCCACGTGTCCTGCCAGGCGTGCATCCACTCCGAGCAAGTCTTTGCCATTCCCTCTCCCCATCACAGGGTTCCGATGAAATGTAGGCTCTGTGGCGACAGGTTCAGACACCCTTGATCTGACAGGTGGGTAGAAATCACCTTTTTCTTGTCGTGTTGCAATGGTCGGAGCAACTGAGATTCTAAGTGGCCAGGACGTGGAGCCCCGGCCTCAACTCTTTCCTGTTGGGCATTGCTCTTGGCACTTTGTCACCTGTGTCCTGCATCTCTCCAGGCAGTCCTCGGGTGTCTTCCCATCTGAACGTCGTGATGCCGTGGGTGACGACCCACGGCTACTGACTTGAACTCAGGTCTAAGGGGAGCCAGGAGCCTCCTCGGGTGGTGGTCTGAGGCTCTCTCTGTGTCGTCTCCAGCCCGGAGGGGGAAGGGTTCCAGAAGCAGACCCCCACTGAGAGGGGCGAGGTCATGGGCATCCCTGGTCTAGGTCCTGGGAAAGGCGGTACTTTGTACAGTTGGATGGGAAGAGAATTCTTCTTAAGAACGCCTTGCTCCTGTTCCTGGCGGAGTAGCGTGCCTCTGTGTGTGTGGGTGCATGTTTATCTGTTCACCTTTGGGTGGACACTTAGGTGGCTTCCATGCTTTGGCAATCGTGAGTCCTGTTGTGTGAACACAGGCGTGCAAGCTTGTGTGTAGACATGTTTTTTTTTTCCCCTCTAAGTAAATGCCTAGGAGTGGATTGCACAGTTTTGAATGCTGTCGTGTGCACATCCGGGGCAGGGGGCCAAAGGCCCCTCCTTCTGGGCCCCTCAGAGGCCTGGTTGTGAGCGCCCTTTGCTTTCCCCTGCAGCTAATCCACCTGGAAATCAAGCCGGCCATCCGGAACCAGATCATCCGTGAGCTGCAGGTGCTGCACGAGTGTAACTCTCCGTACATTGTGGGCTTCTACGGGGCCTTCTACAGCGACGGTGAGATCAGCATCTGCATGGAGCACATGGTGAGTGCGCTCCCTGCCCCCCTGTCTGAGCCCGCGTCCTCAGATGCAAAGCACACTTGTTTCCAAGGGGTCCTTCTGGAGATACTCCGTGCTGTGCAGGCGTGTGCCCGTAGATCCCTTGGTTCTCTAAGCACAAGATGCTTAGCGAACGGCGGGAGTTCTCGCCCAGGCTGGCCTCTCCCCGATACGTGGTGGAAGCCGTTCCCTGCTGGCGTGCAGGGAGCTGGCGTCATTTTCCCCACTGTCCCATGTTCCAGCCACGGCGAGGGCCTGTGAGGTAGTTTATCGAACGCTGTCTTGGTGGTGGACACAGGTTGTTTCTGACCTGTGGGGAGCGACAGCGGGAGAAATGTCCTTGGGCCAGAGGTGGGATAAGGTCCCAAAGGGGGAATTGCTGGGCCCGAGGGCCTGTGTGGCGGAGACTTGGGTGGCTGCTTCCCAAGCACCCCCTGAGCAGAGAGAAGCGATCTGGGTGCTCTGTTCGAGGCGAGGCCCGGCTTTGCAGCCCAGCTCAGGTTTGTGGAATCAGATGCTCTGGGGTGGAACACAGGAACCGATCTTGTTTCAAACCACCATGGTTGGTTCCGATGAGCCCCCTTGTTAAGAAATTCTGGTCTTGAACCTCAGAAATGGGTGGGATCGGGGACAGTGAAAGCAGAAGTGGTCAGAGCTGAGGGCCCTGGGAGGAAATGCCGCCGACCCCGCGCCGAGCCTGATTCGTCGGGTACGGGGCTGCCTGCCGCCCGGCTGTCCAGGCTCAGGCCCTTCGGGGCCCTTGCAAAACCAGGATGCGGTGGCCTTAGGCCCAGCAGCTTCGGTTACGCCTCGCAGGCGCAGCGCTGTCCCCACTGACGATTTTGTAACGGAGGCAGGAAGTGAATTTGAGCAAGCGCCTGTGAGGAATGCACCAAGAGCAGCCGCGTGGCGGTGTCGCCGTGCCCTGGAGAAGGTGCTTCCCGCCCCCCCCCTGCCCCTACCTGGGCCCAGGCCCCCCGCCCGGCGGCGCCCCACCGCAGCCTGTCCTCCCCTGCAAAGGGAGACGGAAGTGGGACCCGCCGGCTGCCCGGCACTCACTGCCATGCAGGGAGTCCCTCCACCTCCTCTCCCTGTTCTCCCTGTTCTCCCTGAAGGCGGTGCTTGCACTCTTGGAGGAGGGGGAGCGTCACAGGCTGGCTCACCTTCTGATTTTGTTCTCAGTGAACTTGAAGCAGAGGTTTTCAGCATGAGGAGCGAGCTACACTGATGCGGGGGGAGATGATCCCAGTGGTTTATTGTGCTCATCCTCTGCAAATTCCTGGTTGGATTTTTTGGTGTGCTTTTTGTGCCGGGCGTAGAAGGGCAGCGGAGTGAGGGAGTAGTGCCCTGGCGACCGTCAGGTGAGGTGTGCACCTGTGCTCCCCCAGCACCGAGCTCCAGCTCCGCTGTTCTCAAGTTAGCAATGAGCCTGCAGGAGGGGGCGCTGTGGGCAAGGAAGGGGCGAGGAGAATAAAATGATGTAAAAGTACCGGAAGGGGGAGGTAGCCCCCGCCCCACCGCCCTTCACAGTGTTTCCACGTCACATAATCCGCTCCAGAACTGTGCCCCGTGCCCAGGGCATTCCTGTGCGTGCGTGCATGCGTGACATTTCTGCAACATTCGTTCGCGTGCCGTAGTGGGGGACACCCTGGGGTCAGGCGTGTACTCCACCGCTAACCTCCTAGTGGTGTGACTTGGGACCAGGTTCTCCCCCCTCCACCTGTAGAGCTGAGGGGTGCCAGTGCCTGACTCCTGGGGCTGGGGTGGGGGAAGCCAGTCTTCCTGCGGCATCTGGAGCAGCGAGCAGAGGGTGAGACTTCATCTCTGTGCAGGTTTGGGTGTGAATTGGCCCTTGTTTCTGACTGGTCGATTCCAGCCCCGGCTTGCAAGCAAAGACCCTGAGTTGGTGATGAGCAGCCCAGACTCAGCACAGGAGGGTGAACTCACTGGGCCAGCGTCTGGCGCTTAGAGCGGGCGGTGGTTTCCCCGGGGCCTGGGGCTATCACTGGGGCAACCGCAGGCACGGACCTTGCAGACAGTGGTCATCTGGGGGGGCAGCTTACTGACCATTCACAGGCACCTGTTGGTATTTCTTGGGATCTAGTCATATCTGAAGCACACGCCTCCTTGTTCTGTAATAGTGAAAAATCACACATCTGCTGGTAAGGGAGAGAGAGCTGTACCGGGCCACTTGGCAGTGGAGAAACGAGATGGTGTGTATGTGCCGAGGGAGAAAATCCCCGAGGAGAAAATATGCATAATGTGAGCCCACTTAGATATATTTTTTAAACTCTGTATTTCCCAGTGCATATGGATGCATATGCAAACACACAGAAGGATCTGGAAGTCACACTTCAGGGGAGGCAAGTGGAATTTTTGGGAGATGAGAGTGTTACTTACCTATAGTTGTTTTTGTTTTGAGAGAGAGAGAGAGAGAGAGAGAGTGAACAGGGGAAGGGGCAGAGGGAGAGTCTCAAGCTGACTCCGTGCTGAACACAGAGCCCAGTGAGGGGCTTGATCCTATGACCCTGAGATCATGACCCGAGCCAAAACCAAGAGTCGGATGCTTCACCGACTGAGCTACCCAGGTGCCCCTGCAGTTGAGTTTTTTTATAAAACGGTATTCATGTACCACTTAACTTAATAAAAGCACAATTTCCAGAATATTTAGAACACATACACAAAATGAAAGCATGTGACGCTGCACAGGGTGTGAGATTTGGGGTCAGAGGGACCCAGTTGTGTGCTATCTCCTGTACCACTTCCTGTCGATTTGACTTGAGCATTTTATGCTCTTCTTAGCGTGGACCACGGGGTCTCATCTGGAAGTGATCCTGCCTCAGGGGACGCTGGGCCACGTTTGGGGACATCTGTGGTCGGCACGAGGGGTGGGGTGGGGCAGAGCCAGCCGGAGAGAGAGAACAGAACTGTCCACTCACCGAGGAGCCCCACACAAGGCCTGGCCTATCGTGGCCTCTGTGGATGCTCCCCCCGGACATCCTCACATATAAACCTGTCACAGCTCCATAAACGTTCAGAACGAAAGGAGCTGTGTTGGGAAGCAGGGTCATAGTTTAAAAAGATTTTTTGGGGGCGCCTGCGTGGCTCATTTGGTTAAGCGACTGCCTTTGGCTCAGGTCATGATCCTGGAGTCCCGGGATCGAGTCCCACATCGGGCTCCCTGCTCAGCAGGGAGCCTGCTTCTCTCTCTGACCCTCCCCCCTCTCATGTGCTCTCTCTCCATTCTCACTCTCTCAGATAAATAAATAATAAAATAAAAAGGTTTTTTTGTATTCTTTTAAGGTTGGGTGATACAGAAACGAGAATAGAAGGCATTTCCCCTGGTCCTACAGGCGAAGCTGGGCAGAGCCAGGAATGCTGGTCCCGTGCTTTTCTCCTTGGGCACAGCCACCCTCTGTGCTCAGTCCCGCACCCTCAGTCTGGAGCTAATCCAGAGTCACGTGCAGGTTGTAGAAGCTTCACAGGGTGTTGGGTTTTCTAGAACTCCCCACCCACGGCCTTTCTAACTGAGCAAGGCTGGGGCAGAAGTGCTGAGACAGGAGGCCCCGGCATCCCTGGGACTGCAGGCTTCCCCCCCACCTCCCCGGCCCCCTCCCCTCTCCTCTGGCGGCCGAAGCCGTGTGGCTCTAGGTGGCCTGGAGCAGCACAGGAGAGAAAGCACTTGCTCCGAGGTTCAGTTCAGTGTGTCCACCTAGCGTCCCAGGGGGCCCGGCGGGGACCCTGGCCTGGGTCGGTCTCCAGGTTTGCTGTCAGGCGACCTGTGGATTTGAGGCCAGGCCTGGGGTGGGGAGCTGACCGGGAGGACCTGCGTCCCATCCTTGGCAGGACGCGCCAGTGCATGGTGGCGAGCACAGGACCTCGGGGCCAGGGGCAGGGGAGTGGGGAGCAGTGGGCAGCAGCGGCTCGGCCTGCGTTCTCCTGCCCTGGCGCCTCTGGGCTCTCCATCCCTGGTGTGATGGGGCTGCTGCAGGCTGGCAGGAGTAGAACCCAGGCCCCAGAAGCAGGCTTCGCGGTTGCTCTGGTTGCAGGCCCAGCAGTTCCGCTCGTCCCGCTGCTGCCGTGGCAACCCGGGGAAGGGGCCGGCTGAGTCCCGGGCCTGGCTTCCCGGAAGGCCGGGCTGCCGAGGGAGCATGCTAGTGCCCTTATTCCTTCCTTACTGGATGGGCTGTCCGGAGGCCCCAGAGGTGGCAGGGCCCAAAGGAGGCCCTGCTCTGGGCCAGCGGGTTGCGTTTGGCTGTGGTCTGGCCTCCGTTTCCTGTGGAGGAAATTGAGCTGCAGCTTGTCAGGAAGCGGGGAAGTGCTTCGCTTTTATACCTGCTGCCCCGGTGTCCCTCTGGGAGCCCTCCTGTGCCCTGCAGGCACTGTCCGGCCAACTGCTTAGCACGGCTTGCTTTTTCTCTTCTGTGGCGACCCTAGGATGGTGGCTCTCTGGATCAGGTGTTGAAAGAAGCCAAGAGAATTCCTGAGGAGATCTTGGGGAAGGTCAGCATTGCGGTAAGTGGCTCCAGCCCCCTCAGGCCACGCACACTGGGGGTGCAGGCACAGGCTCCTGGCCCTGTGCTCTGCCGGGTTTGTTCTTACCCCGCCCCGTTCACATGGCCAGGGTCGGAGCAGCCCATGCCCATCTCTGCCAGCTGCAGGCCTGGCACGTGGCATCTCGTGGCCCATAAGACAGGAGTGATGCTTCCCTGCCCTATACAGGTGTGGGGGGTGCCCGGGGCCCGAGTGGCAGGGTCCCAGCCTTGGTGAAACAGCCATCCGTCTGCGGGGCCTCCACGTAAACCCAGCACAGAAGCACTCACCAGCCAATGCCCACCGGGCCTGTGTGACCTTCAGGGCAGGGTGGTGAGGGCGGGTGAGCCGGGCATCTGCCCACTGGCCTAGGATGGTGTGGCCGTCCCTGCCATTCTTCTCACTTGCCCCTGGCCCTCAATGTGGGCTCCCTGAGCTTGTCCCAGATGAGCGGCCCCTCAGGTCCGCCCACGGCACTGCCCTGCTGACCCCTCCCTGGGGCTCCCCTGCAGGTTCTCCGGGGATTGGCGTATCTCCGGGAAAAGCACCAGATCATGCACCGAGGTGAGCTGGATGGGGGCGTCTGGGGGTCGGGCAGGGCTGGCGGGCAGGCCAGGCCCCCCTCACCTGCCACTGGCTGTGCCCTCAGACGTGAAACCTTCCAACATCCTCGTCAACTCCCGAGGGGAGATTAAGCTGTGCGATTTTGGGGTGAGCGGGCAGCTCATCGACTCCATGGCCAACTCCTTCGTGGGAACTCGGTCCTACATGTCTGTAAGTCCATTGGGCGTGAGGGCATCTGTGCCCTCCCCCGTCCTGTCAGCTGTTCCGTGTTCCAGAAGCTTTTCCAAGGCCTGCGGTTCTCCATAGCACACTTTCTGTTTCCACTCGGTTTCTCCTTTCCGTCCAGATTCTAGTTGCGGCTGTCTCCTTGCTCAGGGTGTTCTCTGCAAATGCCCGCCCGGTGGCTTCCCTCTAGCAGGAAGAGACTAGTCCAGGGGAGCAGGTAGTCAACCTCTGAGCCAAGAAACTACCCCCCCCCCCCCGATATCTCAGGAAGCGTCTGGGTGATCTCAGGAGCAGACTCTGGGAAGCTAGTCTTGGGATCGTCATGGAAACGGAGGCACCCCGCTGCCTCCTGGGCCAATTTGGGTGTTGAGCACTGTTGTCAGCACTGGCTAGGACATGGTGGTCCCGCAGCAGGGGCAGGGAGGAGACGGAGGTGCTGGGTCTTTGGAGGGTGGCCTGGGGCCCAGGTGGGGCTGTGGGGGGAACCCCGTCAGTGCTCCCGGGCCCCAGCGTCCCTCGGGGCGTCTCTCTGCTCTCTCTCGCCGACAGCCAGAGCGGCTGCAGGGCACGCACTACTCGGTGCAGTCGGACATCTGGAGCATGGGCCTGTCCCTGGTGGAGCTGTCCATCGGAAGGTACCCCATCCCCCCGCCAGACGCCAAGGAGCTAGAGGCCATATTTGGCCGGCCCGTGGTGGACGGGGTAGAAGGAGAGCCTCACAGCATCTCACCACGGCCGAGACCCCCTGGACGCCCCATCAGCGGTACGGCCTGACTCTGGAACTTTGGGCTGGGACAGGCCGTGATCCGCATGCGGGGAGAGCCGCACCCGGGGGTGGCAGCTGCCTCCCCTCTGGCCCCCGTCAGCACCACCTGTCCCCCTGGGTCACGGTAACTGCGCTCAGTGGTCCACAGATGGTCCCAAGGCTTCTGGGGACAGCTCCCCAGGCCACTGCCATCCAGGGCAGCTGTGTGGGTTGTAGCCAGCTGGGGGACCGGGGGGGGCGGGTTGTTCTCGAAACAAACTCCTCAGCCAAGCCGCTGGTTGGGTGGGTTTTCCAGCATTTCATCACAAAAATGTTCAAACGTAGTAAAAGGCCTGCCACGATTGCCCAGCGAGCCACCTGTGTGCCCACCGCCTGGACTCGGCAGCAAATGTTCTGCTGCATTTGGGCTGGGCCTTTCAGAAACTGAAAGTAATAACTCAGAATTTCCTTGGGTGGCCTGTCAGATTCAGTCCTGATACACAGTGTGGGAGGGAACAAGAGGCTGGGGGGCTCTGGGGGACAGCTGGGCTCCCAGGAGACTTTCCGGGCCAGCAGCAGGCCCCTGGGAGGTGGGGGGCGCCCCCATGCCAGAGGGGTTCAGGCTGACCCTTTGACCATTCTGGAGGTGGCGAGGGGGGAAGGGTTACGGCGGACGCAGCTTAATTAGGAAGCAGCACTTAGGACTCTGGTGATTTCTGTTTTTTAAGTCAAGTGACAGGAAGGGAGTTGAGTGAGTCTGAAGGGGTGTGCAGCTGAGTGCGGGTGGGTTGCGTTTGTATGATACCAGCTTTATTGAGATAGACTTCAGCTGTACGGGGCTCCCTTGTTGAAGGTGTACAAATCAGTGGAATTTTGTATCTTCATAAGGTTGTGCCAGCATAACCACTACCTAGTTCCGGAACAGTCTTGTCACCCCAAAAAGAAGCCCCTTCCCCATCTGCATCCCCCTCCCCAGCCCCGACGAGCCCCCTTCCCGTCCGTGGATGAGCCTGTTCCGGACGTGTCACCCACGTGGACTCACACCCCGCGCCGCCTTCCGTGTCTGGTTCCCTCCCTGAGCGTCGTGGGCTCGGGGTCTGTCCCCGGGGCCGCGCGTGGGGGTAACTCGCTCCTGCTCATGGCCGAGGCCACGTATCCCTGCTTGTGATGGCCCATGTTGTGTGTCTTCGCTGCTGATGGACATGGGCCGTCAAGTGGCAGCTTTCACAGTATTTTCAAGCTCAGCTCCTCCTTTCCTGGTGCCAGACCCACATCGCTGGGGTGTCTTGATTTTCTCCAAGGGGAGAACCCCCCGCCCCCATCTGTGTCCCCGGGCCCTGGCCCTGGCCCTCCCAGCACCAGCTCCCAGATGGCATCGCGGGCCTTCAGCTGGGGCCCCGTCCCAGCAGGGAGGAGCGGCGGGCCATGCCAGGCCACCTTGGCCTGCCAGCCCCTCCCCCAGCCCCGGCCCGCGTGCCCATTCCAGGACAGGGGAAAGAAGGCGAAAGTCCAGCTGCCAAACCCGGCCCTGGCCAGCTGGGTCAAAGACAAGGGTCAGCTACCCCCAGCCGGTTGTCCATTCTGGGCAGCATTTGGGGCCTGATGCTGCCTTCACCCGCAGCTCTGTGCAAGGTCACGCTGCTGTCCTTGCTACTGGTCAGCACCACCCCCCACACCCTGCCTGTGCGCCAGAAAGCAGGGGTTGTGACTTTGGCACAGCCTGGAAGCAGCCCCGTGCCAAATGTGTGATTTCTCAAAAAATGCCCCTGTTCACGTTGGCGTTTTGCTTTGTTTTGTTTTGTTTTGTTAATTCGGCGGAGGCTCGCAGAGAAGCTGCTTTCCCAAGAAAGCGAGCTCAGCAGCAAGGACCCCACCAGGGCGCCTCCCCTGGTTTAGGCCAGTGTCGGGGGAAGGGTACCCAGCTGACGCCCGCCTCACCCCTGTCTCTGTCTGCCCGAGCAGGTCACGGGACGGACAGCCGGCCGGCCATGGCCATCTTCGAGCTGCTGGACTATATTGTGAACGAGGTGTGTACCGGAGGCCCCTCTGGCCCGTCTTCACGACGGCGGATTAAGCCATTGGACTTGGAATTCGTTACCCAAGGGAAGGGAATTCACGCAGACTCGATTCTGTTGGGGAGGAGTGGGGGGCAGGGCAGGGACCTCTTTTCAGTGGTCAGTTATCGGGGTAGAAGTGCATAGCCTTCCTGCCATACCTCATGAGTCTGCCACGTCCTGAGAGGAGATTACGTGCCGGTGTGGGTGTGGGTAAAGACACCCCCCAAGGCTGTAGCCAAGTGCCCAGGCCCCGGAGCTGCCCCTGGGAGCTCTCTGCGCATCTCGGAGTCCCTGCCTGTGCAGTCATGAGTGATCCACTTCCTCGGGGAAAGTTCAGGGGAAGAGGCACGGAAGGCCCAGCACCCCCGTCCCGATCTGCCTCACCACTGTGTGAGCAGGTAATGGGACTGTTTCCGTCGTGGTTGTACAGGGATGGGACCAGCCTCCTTGGGCCTGCAGCTGGAAAGGGGCAGAGCGGGACCTGACCCTGAAACCCACCCTCCCTGCCTGGCTGGGTCACCGTTCCTGGGCCTTCTGTGGGCCAAAGTGTGCTTTTGGGGCCCCTCAGAGTCAGGGCAGGGAAATGGGGTGGCCGGGTGGCCTGTGGCACTGGCTTGGTATAGGGTTGAGTGTTGGGGTGAGTGGCTCGGAGTGGGGCTGGCGATGACAGAACAGGACGGGCTGGCTCTGGTGACACAGCTCGCCCTGCACCTGGCAGCCACACCTAGGCCCAGCAAGCACCTCCTCCCGGGAGCCTGCCAGCACCCCCGACCCCTGCGTGGAGGAAGGCCCCGTGGGTTTCACCAGGCCACCTGCCCACTGCCTGCCCTGACGGGGGCTTGACCCTGCACACAGCTATCCCCATCCTGGCACATATATATGGGGCCAGGCTCCTTGGGCTTCTGGAACCTGCTGCCCCACCCTGCACCCCTCCCCCCGAGGATCTGGACCCCCAGCTGGAAATGGATGGGCCCTGTTCTACTCCCCCCTGGAACCAGCTGTGATCCCAAAACCAGAGCTTTCCAAAGAGAACACCAGAAGGGTCTGACCAAGTTGGCAGGGCGGGTGGCAGGGCCTGTGGGGAAGCTGCCAGAAGGCGGGCGTGGGGTGGGGGGGGGCTCCCCCTCCAGCAAGGTGAAGGGACTGGGGCCAGGAGAGATGCCTTCTGAGGATCCCCAAAAAGTGCTGTTCTCACGGGTTCAGGGCCATGAAGCACCTCCCCGTGATTCCAGAACCATCCTCGAGCATCCGACCCGCATCTCTGCTCTCTCCCACAGCCACCTCCTAAGCTGCCCAGCGGCGTCTTCACGCAGGACTTCCAGGAGTTTGTAAATAAATGGTAAGGTGCCACAGTCTCAGGGTGGCCCCAGGGTGGGTTGCCAGGCCGTCAGAGGCCCCGCCTGCCTCCCGGGACGGCTGCCCACACCCTGGCCGCCGGCCCAGATGCACACTTCCTTCCTGGTCCTGGGCTGGGCCCCTCTGCCAGGATCGACGGCATCTGGGGGCACCTGGAGCTCACATGAGAACCCAGTAGGTTCCCTTTCCAAGGTTACTGAGTTGCAGTGTCCAGCTGCTGTCCCCATCCTGTCCCCAAGGCCAGAACAAACCAGGATTCCTGCCTTGCCTTCCGCCAGCCCGTGTCCCAGTTTCCTAAGCCCTCAAGCCCTGTAACCCACCAGCTTCCCAACAAGGCTTCCAAGTCGGGTTCTGGCAAGCGGTCAGCTGCTCTTGATGTGTCAGCAGGGCCTGGGGCGCACAGGCTCTGCAACAGGAGGGGCCGGGGCCACCCCTCACCTTGAGGGCCGTGCTGCACGTCAGGGCGGGTGGAGTTGGCCTGGGGAGCACATCACACACAGCAGCAGACCTGCGCCACTGGCCCTTTGCACAGCCACTGGCCCGAATCCAGGGATCCACGTGAATGTTTCTCTAGCCCTCTCATTTTCTTTTGGTTCTGAACAGCCACCGTTTGGCCTCAGGCCGATTTGAGCAACTGTCTTTAGGGGCAGTTCTGCTTTTTTGAAGGAAAAAGTTCCATTTTGACATCCAGACTCCCAGGTTAGGGGTTGTTAGCAGTGCGGTTGTGCTGTGCCTCAGACCGGGCAGTGGCCAGCAGGTCCCCTCAGCATTTCCCCCTCTCTCTTGTCCTGGTCTCAGACCCTTACCCTTCCCTCCCCAGGGGCCTGCCCTTACACCCGAGGGACAGCAGAGCGGGTTCCGTTCCTTGCTGCATCCAGCCTCAGGCCAGGCGCAGGGACGGGGCTGACCGATCACAGCTCAAAACCCAAGTTCCCGTGGCCGCTGGCTAACTGCCCTGCCTTGTCTCCCCCACCCTCTGTCTTCCTCTCCAGCCTAATAAAGAACCCAGCAGAGCGAGCGGATCTGAAGATGCTCATGGTAGGTGATGACAGGGGCACGGGCTCACCTCAGGGAGACCCCAGCCAGCCGTCGAGCCGGCTCTGCCGTCCTGGGTCGCGTGTCCCACCAGAGCGCGTCTGTGGTCTCCTGGCTCCGTTAGTGGGGAGGATCTAGAGCAGCCGTGGTGCCCGCGGCTCGTGGAGGCACGGGATGGCCCATCCATGCCCGTGGTCAGGGGTGTTACTGAGAGTGGTAGGGCCCCACAGGCTGGGAAGACCCGGGCTTACTAGCCCCCTTGTATGTCCACGCTGTCTGATGTCCCTGAGAACCAAGGTGGGCGTCAAGACTCCCCTACCTCTAGCAGGCTGGGGACAGGGCTGCAAGGCCACTGGCGCATTCAGCCCCCTCCACTGCCGGCTCTCGTCCCCCCACACCCCTGCCATGCCTGCGGCAGCCCACCCTTCACACCCCTCCACGACATGAGACCGTGACAGTCACGGGCGCCGGTCCTTTGTCTCGGGCATGCAAGCGGCAGAACTCGAGCCTCTATTCGTTGTCAGAACTCAGCCTTTCCATTAAGGGGGCCACGGCCTTCCTGCCTCCTCCAAAGAGCCTCCACCTCAGGGCCTTTGCGAAGGACAGGCCTGCTCCCTGGGGGACACGTCCCTTGCCGCTCTCGGCTGGCTTGTCCCCATCTTGGGGTCTCCGCCTCAGCGCCTCACGCAGCCCTGCCTGTTAGTTTTGGTGACAGCCAGCGTGTCCCGGTCCTGGGCGCCGAGAGCACCATGTGGGAAGGGTCTGCCCGCCCTCGTTCTTGGAGAGTCTTTGTTGTGTCTGCCGTGGAGAGTGTTCGTGCGATGTCGCAAATGCGTGTTGGGTGTAAGATGCACAGATCTGTGACCTAGACAAGCTCCTTGATGTTGAGGTCCCCGGGGGGCCCCCAGGTCTCTGCCCCACTTAAACTGCTTTCTGTGGGGCCTGCTGCCCCAGACCGTGGGAGTCTGGCCCTCCGTCCTGTCGCCCCCAAGCCTGTGCCGACTCTTGGGAAGGTTGTCTCCTTGGGATGGCGTCTCCTGCCCCCCCGCCTGGGCATCTTGTGTGGGCCCAGGCCTCCTCCCGTGCACCCCGACCCCCCAGGACCGCCCCTCCCCCGCACACCCTGTGGGGGTAGTGTTGCTCACGGCCCCCAGCCTTCAACCAGGAACCTCTGTTGCTGTGCCATCCCGAACGGGAACCGCCAGCCGTGTGCTGATCTCAGTTACTTGAAACGGAACGTGCGCTTCTCTTCTTCAGCCCCAGGAGCCGACATCCGAGGCTCAGGAGCCTCACGTGGCCAGTGGCTGCCACATCAGACGGAACGAGTCGGGGACTTCCTGTCCTCACGGAGGCTTCTCTCATTCCAGATCCGATGTTCTCACCCAGGGGCAACTCTGTCCCCAGGGGACACAGGGCGGTGTCTGGGGACGTCTGCGGGCTTCACGGCGGGGGTGCTCTGGGCGTCGAGGGGTCGAGGGGGTGGGGGCTGGGGACACTGCTCAGCCCCCCAGAGTGTGACCGGCCCCTGCACCGGCGGGGCTGGGTGGTGACCTGGGTCTGGTGAGCGCAGCATCGCCTCCCACTCAGGCTTAGCGCCGTTTGGCCTGCCGGGCCTCCCTCCTTCCTGATGCGCTTCTCCTCCCCTTGCAGAGCCACACCTTCATCAAGCGGTCCGAGGTGGAAGAAGTGGATTTTGCCGGCTGGTTGTGTAAAACGCTGCGGCTGAACCAGCCCAGCACACCCACGCGCACTGCCGTGTGATGGGGTCCCATGGGTGACCTGCCCGCCGTCCCACCCGTGCCCCGCCCCTCCTGCCCAGGACAGGCCAGGGCCTCCTCTCCCCCGGCCCGGCCCGCCTCTCCCTCCGCCTTCCGCGGAGCTGCCCGCACACCCCGCGGTGGACATTGAGCCTCCGGTCCCCGGGGAGGGTGACGCTGCTCGCGGGGTCTTCTCGGACCTGCTTCTTAGGTTTAAAACAAAACAGGGAAAGAAAAAGCAAACTGTGCCCATTGTACTTCTTGTTCTGTTTGTTCGGGGGGCGGGGGGGGGGGCTGGCAGTCCCAGCCCCGAGCCCACCGCCCACCTGGGGCAGAGGGGCGGTTGGGGGGGGACACCAGCAACTGGGGATGGAGCCTCAGGGAACCTCTAGACCTTGGTGTCTTTCAGCAAAAGAAAGGGAGGTGCCGCCGCCCCACGCTCCTATGTCATCCCTTGCGTGGCACCCGACGTTCACCCCTGGAGGTGGTCCCCAGGGCCCACTGGTGGTATATGGGGTCCACTCCCTCCCTCCCTCATGTCACGCCACTGACCCGCCTGTGCTCAGTAGCCTGTGGCCTACCCCCAGGAGGGACCTGCTCATCCCCTCCTGTGCTGCAGGGGCCAGACACATCTAACTCCTGGTGGCAGTTGCTGAGCTGACACTTGGCAGAAAGAGAGCAGTGGGCTTCCAGGCTGTCAGTGTGGTCGAGAAGCCCTGCAGATCCAGCAGAAGGGCCTGTGCTGTCCCCACGCCTCCAGGCTGGCAGACGCAGGCAGGTGGCTCT
Source organism: Eumetopias jubatus (assembly GCF_037043125.1). Lineage (NCBI taxonomy): Eukaryota > Metazoa > Chordata > Mammalia > Carnivora > Otariidae > Eumetopias > Eumetopias jubatus. The sequence continues at coordinate 215,644,349 of NW_028274807.1, forward strand.
TCGTGTCACCTCTGCTTCCGCAGAGAATCAGAAGTGACTGCCCGGGGCACGTCCCTCAGGCCCCCCGGCAGGTCAGCGCCAGCTGCTGGGAAAGGAAACGGTGAGGGTGAGGTGGTCCCAGTTCTCATGTCCATCTGGATGCGCACTTGGCCCAGGACCCAGGGTCGGGCCGCCTCTGAGGCTTCCCCCCAGCTCTGAAGATGGCGGGGCTGTGAGCGCCCCCTGGACGCTGCAGCGGGTCCTGGGGCCCGGCTGCTCTGCGGGCGCGGCAGGCGGCCAGCCCTGGGTTTCTGGAGGCTGCCCTCCCAGTCTCCTGTGCTTTTTCCTGTGGATGCCAAAGAGGAGACGAGTTGCTGCCTCCTTCCACCGGCTTCCTGGGTTTCCACCACTTCCTAGTCCCCAAAGTCTCACCCATTGAGAATAAAGCAGATACCCCGAAGTCCGCAGCTGTCGCTCTATGGGGCCGGGAAGGTGGGTCAGCGTCTGGGTGGCGGGGCCCGGCGCGGGCCACCATGACGGGCCGCATCTTGGGGCCTGTCCTGCACACGCCACGGCCGCCGAGCCTCCAGTAACGGGCTGCCATTTTCAAGGAGTAAGAGACCACGGTGCCTGGGTCCTGAGGGCTCGGGGAGGATTTGGAATCGGGGTACGGCCCCCACTGCACCGTGTCCCAGGGCCGCAGCACAGAGAAGTGGACTCTTTCTCTTCTTGTCTGTCCCAGACCAGGCTCCTAGGAAGCCAGGAGCTCACCAGAGCCTTGGGGCCCTTAGGCCGGCACCTCCCAGTGTCTCCCCTGCACCGCCGTCCCCTGCACACACCCAGCCCTCCCGTCGGCCCGACAGACCTGCTGACAGGCTCTATTGCGAGGGGGCAGGCTCCTCATGAGTTGCGTGGGAGCTGTTGGTTTGGGGGTCTCCTGACATGGGGGTCAGGCAGCAGGTGGCCCTCAGGAGATAACAGAGCGTTTTGTGTGGCCGTGTTGAGGTTTCTTGGCTCCTCTTGAAGAATCCCGATGCCACCAAGTACGGGAGCCTGAAGACCCCGCCTCCGTGTTCGGGGGCCCCTGCAGACACGACACCTGTGACCCCGGACACCCCATCTTTCTGACCACTCTGTCCAAACAAAATCAGTCAGGAAAGGCATGAGAGCTTTGGGATCTTGCGCGTTGGTTGGGTTCTTTTGTGTTGTCTTCGCTTTTTTGTTCCCGCGCTTGGTTTGGGAGAAGACCCCGAGTGTCGTGCGCCGGCTTTCTTCCTCCTGTTCCCTGCGTGCCCGGAGCGGAGGCCCCGTCCCCGGCTGGTTCCCTTCCGCACCGTTGGTGCCGCAGAGCCCTGAGCGGCTCACCCGACGGCCGGGTGGCGCACCCCCTCCCCCAGGAAAGCCCCCCCGCATTCCCTTCCCGCAGCAAGCGCGGCGGGGTGGCCCGGGCGGAGTGCAGGGCACAAGCCTGCAGACCCAGCCCAGGTCACCACCCGGCGCGGCGTGCCGGCGCCAGTGTCACCTCCCGGCGCTGCAAAACGGGGAAAGACACAGGGGAAGGTAACGTGATGGCATGTTTTATCCATCCCAACAGAGGCGAAACACTACCCTTTCACCTTGTAAGCAATAGGAGAAATTAGCAGTGTGGTCTTTTACGTTCTTTGTTTCTTCTTGCACGGAGCCTTTGGAATCCGGCGTGTCTTTTGCCCTCACAGCACACCTCAACCCAGCGTGGCCGTGTCCCCGGGGCCAGGGGCCGCGTTGGGCAGCACAGGCCCAAGCCCGCTCTGCTCTCTGTCTGCACCGGCTGTCAGCCCGCTGGGTCTCAACCTGGGGACACAGGGCCATGTCTGAGATGTCTGTGGTCACACTGGGGGTGCTCCTGGCATTCGGTGGGTGGGGGCCGGAGAGGCTGCTCAGTCCCCCACAGCGCCCTGGATGCCCCGCAGAGAAGGATCCCGAATGGCTGCAGCGGGGCGGTGGCGGGGGAGAGACCCTGTGTTAATTATTTGGAAAAGAAATTGAGTCCAGCCCCTGCTCATGCTGGACCCCAGAGTAAAGCCCCCAGGGTACAAACCAGGGTGACCTCGGTGTCTATGAGTCACCCCCTCTCTCCCTCCCACTGTGTGTTTATCTGTTTATTTTTAAGTAAGCTCTAGGTGGGGCTCAAGCTCACGAGGTCAAGAGTCACGCACTCCACCGACAGAGCCAGCCAGATGTCCCTCAGTGTGTGTATCCAAATGTGTGCGGCACCCCAGGGGTCTCACCTAGGGCAACCCTGCCCCCAGGGGACACTGGGCCATGTCTGGGACGTCTGTGGTGGTCACACTGGGGAGCTCCTGGCATCGAGGGGGTGGGGCTGGGGGTGCTGCTCCACCCCCACAGCGCCCCGGGGACGATGCCGAGGGTGTAGAGCCTGGCTCAGCCCTAAACCCTACCCCAGTTTGATGGACCAAGAGGCAGAGCATCTGTGTCCCAGCCTCCCTGCCCGGACCAGTGGACTTCCTGTGGCCATAGTCCGGGACACGGTGCGGCAGGAGGGATGTGGGCAGAGGGGGCCCGGAACCTTCTGGAAGGTGGGGAGTCCAGAGAAGGGTGCTCAGCCAGCCCTCTGGGCGGAGGTATGTGCCGGGCAGGAAGCCTCAGGTCAGAGGCGGAAGTCGGCCTCCCTCTGTGGGCCATGGACTCCGGGTTAACAGAGGTCAGAGGAAACGGCCACAGGGTTTCCCAGAAAGTGGGGTCCGAGGCGGAGTGGGGGTGAGGAAGGGGAAGGGGTGCCCTCAAAACGAAAGCAGCAGGGGCCCTCCAGGCCCCGCCCCTCCCGGGCTCAGAGCTGACCAGGTGTGTGAGCCTGGGGCAGCCCCGGGCCAGGTGGGTGGAGGACCTGCCTGGTCTGCCGTCCCCATGGCAACGTGGGGCTGGCTCTGGAGGAGGAGGAGAAGGAGGTGGAGGAGGAGGAGGAGGAGGAGGAGGAGGAGGAGGGGGAGGGCCGGAGGGAGAGGGCCGGAGGGAGAGGGCCGGAGGGAGAGGGCCGGAGGGAGAGGCCTGGGCCCCACCGCAGCCTGAACAGCCGGAACCGAGGCCGAGGCTCAGTCTCGGGTTTCTGCCCGGGCTTCCCAGGGGACAGAGGGGGGCCCGCAAGAGCAGCCCTTGGAGAACCGGGAGCCTCGGGCGAGGGAGGGACTGTGGCCCTCCTGCCCCCTCCCCTGGGACTCCCACCCCGTGGCCGCTTTCCCCCTGGCTCTGCAGCCTCAAGGGAGGCCATGCCCCCGGGAGCCCCCCCTTCCCTCCCCGCCCCGCCAGCAGAGGGGTTCCTCCCAGGCCTACCGAGCAGATCCTCTCCAGAGCAGCCCCGAATCCCTTCTCCCTCCACCCCGGCCACACCCCGTATTGTGGGCCACATAGGTCTCTGACCCCCGGAGACGCTAGGCTACTTGCCCAAGGTGACATGGGGCCCACCCAGAGGGTCCCACCTACCCCAGGACAAACGCCGGCCATGCTGCCGCCGCCAAAGCCACGCTTTCTTCTGACTCAGTCACTGTCTTTTCGATCCACCGATGCCCCGCTACGGGGTCCGCAGTCTGGCCATAGAGCTGGACAGAACTCACAGCGCCCATAAGGCTAAAGGCAAAGCGAGGCAGAACCCCGTGGACTGGGTGTTCTCGCCGAGAACCGCCTGTGAAGGAGGGTCACCAAGGGCCCTCGGGCAGGGGGCATCCCCAGCAGGGGAACCCCCGGAGGCCAAGGCTTGGCAGTGGGGCCACAGAACATGGGCCCTGGAGAAGATCCGCCGGCCTGGGGAGGGGGAATGGGGCTCAGAATACTTAACAGCCATCCCGTGGAGCAGTGACCACCCCCTGGACATGGGAAGGGACCTGGGTTCCGAAGGGGGTCAGGGGACCCCGCTGTGCCTGGTATTGACCCTTTCAGGTGGTGCAGTGGGAAATAAAGGGGCCGGGTTGTTGGCCACCAGGTGGAACTGAAGTCTGTTAGCACTCAACCCCCCACTGGCCTTGGGCGCAGGACTGGGTGGTGGCCGTGCCGGGAGCCAGGTCAGTTGGGTGTCTGGCTAAGAAACTAGTCGTGTGTGCCAGGGACAGCTGCCAACCGCGAGCCAGGCAGTAACCTCAGACAAACAGGTTTAGGAAGCTGAGTTAATAAGGAGCAGGACGCACAGATTGCCCCACACGGGGGTCTAGCCCCGACTGTGGCTGTCCTCTTGGGGCCACACCAGCGACGTGGGGGTGCACGTCCAGGCATCAGTGGGGGGCCTCAGGGAAGCAGACCTCGGAGTGCAAAGAACGTCACAGAGCTGGGTCCTAAAGGGCAGGGCGAGGCTGTGGCCTGGAGACCCCTGCGCGGCCTGCCCTTAGATCTGTCTCTTCCACAGGGACCCTGGCTGGGTGGCCTGCCTCACGTGGAGGTGAAGGCTGGCCCCTGAGAAGCTGTCCTGGGTGCCCCCTGCCCCCCAAAGAACCAAGCCCACCTGGCTCGGCTGTCCACTCCCTGCACATGTCCGGTTCTGCTCGCCTCTGAGCCCTTCCACACACTGTTCTCTCTGCACCTGCCTAGCTCCTGCTCACTGGTATGTGGGCAGCTGCTCAGAATTCACCTTCTCAGGGAGGACACCCCTGCTTTCCTCACCCCTGTAACCCTCCTGTGTGGCTGCAGTCACCCCCTCCGCTCACGTACAAGCTCATGCAGGGGTCACTCGCCACCCCCGTGCCCTGACCCTCATCTCCTTTCTTCCAGTGACAGGATTTTTTCACAGGGACCCAGGTTTCTAAACACAATCACATCACCACCCCCATGTCTGTTGGGCCCTGGGACCCAGGGTGCAGGCGCAGGGGCTGTCCAGGGGTCATGGGGGGGGGGAAGGGGAGGGGCGCAGGGGAAGTGCAAATCTCTCACTCTTGCCTCCCTCCCTGTGTGCACCTGCTGCTCCCTGTTCTGGAAGCTTCTCTGTCATCACCCTTCTCCACCCCCAACTCCTGCTCAAACTTCAGGCTCAGGACAAACATCCCCCCTCCCCCCACTCAGGGCAGCCTGCTCCCCACCCCCACCCCACCCCCGCCCCAACAAGGGCCACCGTTGGGGCCACCAGACCTTCCAGTGAACCTTCAGCATCGCTGCTTGTTGGATTTTCTCCCACCTTCCATCTTCGTGGCCTCGGACTTGGCAGTGGGTTCTTCAACATAACACGTAAGCACAAGCAGCAAAAGAAAACACAGGTGCGCTTGGACTGATCAAACCGGGTGCATGAAAGGACCCCATCAAGAGACAACCCAGAGAGTGGGAGATGGCTCTAGGGTCCAGAGCATAAAGAATCCTTACAGCTCAGCAACCAAAAGACAAGCGCCCCAATTAAAAAGCAGGCAGAGGGTTGGAATGGACATCTCCCCGCTGGACCCACGAGCAGACATTGGACTTGGTTCCCCACGGATGACACCTGGATTTGGGCTGGCTTTTTGGCTGGCCCGCAGGGGGGGCGGGGTCCCAGCACCAGGACCTGGGAGGTGCATTGGCAAGGCCGAGGCCCGGGGTCCTGGGGTTGGGGGTCAGGAGGGATGCTTGAAGGAACCCCTAGGTGTGCTGTCCCCTGTCTTCACCCCACATTAAAGAGCAGGAAGTCGCTCCCTGTGTGACTCCTCCTTCCCCTCCCCACCTCTCCCCTCCCTTGCCCGCCTGGCCCCCTGCACTCTGTCAGCCAGCACCTGAGGGCTGCCCCTGAGTGTGGGGGAGCCTCTGGGGGCCTCTGGGGGAGTCCCGGGTTCACCAATGGGCCAACCTAGGGGGTGGGGAAGGGGTTCCCGGAGCCCAGCAGAGACCTGGAGAGCCTGGGTGCCAGAGCCCCACTGCGGACTGCCCCTCCTCTCTCTGCACGTTGTGGTGCTTGTTACCCCACAAAACACAGGGTCCCCAGACATCACTTACTGGGGGGTGGACACGCACTAGTCAACACTTGTTGTGGTCACCGTAACACCTGCCCCCATTCACAGCAGTGTGATTCACCGGAGCCCAGGCTGGAAACAAGCCAGATGTCCATCAGCTGAAGAGCAGATACACACAGTGTGTCCCCCCACGCACGGGGGCGTCCCTTGGCCGCGAGCAGGAGCGAGGCGCCCACATGTGCGGCCCCGGGGACGGACCCCGAGCCCACGACGCTCAGGGAGGGAACCAGACACAGAAGGGCCCACTTGGTGTGAGTCCACGTGGGTGACACGTCCGGAACGGGGTCACCCACGACGGGAAGGGGGCTCATGGGGGCCGGGGGTGGGGAGGGGAAGGGATAGGGCTTCTTTCTGGGGCGATGGAACGTTCCAGAATTAGTGGTAGTGGTTGCACAGCTCCGTGAATGTACTAACTAGTGAATTATACCCTTGAAGTGGGTGAATTAATATCTCAATGAAGCTGTTATTAAAAAAACAAGCCACCCTGTCCCATTGGCACACATATTGTCTTATCTTGCCCACGCCATGTTATTGACATATGCCTCGGGTGACTCCCCGGTCCTGTCTGGCGAGTCCTCTACCAGGCCCTGAACCTGTGCTGCAGAGACAGGGGCACGGGGCCCGGTTCCTGCCCTGGTGTGGCTCTCAGGCTCAGAAGGCAGTGGACCCCCATTCTGCACAAGGGCAGCAGGGCCCCCCAAGGAGGAGAGGGGCGCATGGGGCTAAGCAACAAGGCCACGCCCATTTCACAGATGAGAACACTTGAGTCCCAGAGCCGGGCAGGTGTGCCGGAAAGCCAGCAGAGCAGCTGGGCTTCCAGCCTGGGTCTGCCAGACAGATGCCACGGCAGGTGGCTTCAGGGACACTGTCCTCTCCCGCCCCCCCACAACACACACACATATCCAGGCCCAGACTCGGACCACATGGAGCCTCCTTCCTAGTGGTTTCTGGGCCAAAGGGTCTCTTGCCGGGGGAAGTCAGCTGACCCGACATCCTGTTCTGCCTTGCACCTTGCCCCACCCGCTCCCCACTGGGGACGTGGTGGGACGGTCCTTGATGTTGGCTGGTGGAGTGACTCTCAGCCCCACTTTCAAGGGGGTGGGTTTGGGGAAAGGAGCCCAGAGGGAGGAGGTGGCTTGCCCCGCCCACAATCACTAGCGAACTTGACCTTGACCCCTTGACCTTGACTCTGAGAGAGACGAGAATCCCCGGGCCAGGAGTAAGGTCAGGAGGCAGCCCCCCGGGATGGGAGTGCGGCGGCCGAGGCGGCGGGCGGGCGGCTGACCCTGTGGCCGGCGGAGCCTCCTGTGCGCTCTCCATCCCTTGCTCGGCCTTCTCTTTTCTTCTCCTGCCCGAAAGTGAAACCGGTGGCACCAAAGTGAAACCAAAGCTCCTGCTGCCGGCCCGGCCCAGCCCAGGGAGGGCTGGGGGACAGGGGCGGCTGCCGGGCGGCCCACGTGGCAGGCGCAGGACGGAGGGAGGAGTCGCTCTTTCAACTGCGGTGATTTTAAAAAAAGAAAGAACTCGGACCAGAAATGCAGCAGTGTTCTCCCGTTCCCCCCCCACCCCCACCCCCGCGGTCTGGTCTCCTCTGCTCTCCATCTCCAGCCGGGCTGGGGGGCGCGGAGCCAGGACCGACCTGGTCCTTTTGGGGTCCCGCAGGCGAAGCCGACCCCCGGGGACCATCTCTGAGGCTTCCCTCGTTGTCCAGCTTCAGGCCCATTGCCCAGATGGAAAGCTGAGGCCCTGAGTGGAGACGCGCTGCCTGGGGTGGCAGGGGCAGTGGGCAGCGGGATGGCTCAAGTCCTAGGTTGTCCTGAGCCATGGGGCAAGTATTCCTTCCCTGCAGAGCACAAAGAGGGAGAAGCAAGGGGCACGCTTGGCAGCAGGCAGGATTGAAGTTAGACCCAGGCCAGACTTTCTCCCCATCGGCACTGTGGCCATCTGGGGCCTGATCATTCTCGGGGGGGGGCCTGTCCTGAGCACACGGCCGGGGGGGGGTTCAGCAGCATCCTCAGCCCCAACCCCTCGATGCCCCAACCCCTCGATGCCAGGAGCACCCCCTAGTGTCACAACCACTGATGTCCCCAGACATCACCCTATGTAAGCGGGGGGGGGGCCCGGGGGGATGCGGAATCACCCTCTCTCATGTGACCCATGGCCCTCAGCAAATTCTTACAACGTGGGGCCAGGCCAGGGAGAGATTGGCAGAGACAGAGCTCTGAGCCAGTCCCCAAAGGCAGGCAGGCTGCCCCCGCCCCCCGGCTTTGGAGCCCTCTGTCCAGGTTCTGAGAGGCCCTGGGGTCCTCGTCCAGCCTGGGAGTGCAGGGGCATCCAGGAGACCAGGGCGCAGGCGGGGAGAGAGGCCAGAGAGAGGCATCCTCCGGGAGTGGCGGCTGCAAGGCCCATTGCACAGATAGGAATACTGAGCTGCAGGGTGCAGTAAGGGACCGCAAGCTGTGCCAGAAAAGAAAAGACCCCCCCTTCCTCTACCTTGTGGGCCAAGTCTAAAGAGCCTACAGGGGGCGGGGTGCCCTAGCCCCCCAGGCGCAAGGAGGCTGGGCTTCTCCCCAGCTGCTGTGGATCCGGAGGCTGCAGGACTCCTGTGATGCTCCGGGGCTGACTTGGAGAGGCTTCCGGGCGCTCCAAGCGGCAGTGATTTGCCAGGCAGGTATGCTCCTTCATACCTGCGCACCTGGTTTGGCCACCCTGGGCGTGCTGGTTAAATGTTAGCTCTGCCCGGGAGCGGGTTCGGGTGGAGCCCGGGGACCTGGGAGGAGCCCGAGTGGGAGGAGGCTTCACCTGCAGGGGAGGAGCGCAGAGGGGCTCCTGGCGGCCCCCAGCCTCCCTCGTGGCCCACACACAATCCCGGGTTTCTTGGGCACCCATGGCCTGTAACGTGGCGGCCCCCAAATTCAGCGCTGTGGCCCCAGCGGGACTCAGAGTCTGGGGTGGAGGGGGGCCTTGTCTCTGTACTTGTGGGCAGCAGTGTGCCCCTTCTTTTTTTACTAATATCCTTACTTGCCAGATTAAAAAGGCTGGCCTCTGCGGAGCTGGACCCTGATATTCTTTGCTTTCCTTCTTTTTAGTCTTTAAAAAAAAAAAAAATCAGAACTCTTGATATTTTTATTGTGTAAGATATACATAAGTCACCATCGTAACCATCTCTAAGCGCACAGCTCCGCGGCGTGAAGCACACTCACCCTGTCCTGCAGCCACCCCCACCTGCTGTCTCCAGAACGTTCCATCTCCCCCCACGGAGGCTCTGTCCCCACGAAGCACGGACTCCCCACCCCCCGCCCCAGCCCCGGCTCCCACCCTCTCCTCTCTGTCTGTGTGGACGGGACTCCTCTGGGGACCCCCTGGGACTGGGGTCCTGCGAGATGTGTCCTTCTGGGTCTGGCTCCTCTCACTGAGCCCGGTGTCCTCGGGGTCCCTCCACGTCATGGCAGGTGTCAGGGTCCCTTCCTTCCTGAGGCTGGAGCGTGTTCCCGCACGTGGATGGACCACGCCATGTGTATCCTTCATCCATGGATGGACACCTTTAGGTTGCTTGCACCTTTTGGCGACTACGAACATGGTGTGCAAACACCAACATAATTTTAGGAATTAAACTTCGCTCTGGATTCTCTGACTTAGGCCTCAGCAGCCCTGTTGGCGATTTGGAGCTGGACCTGATGAGTCTGATGGAAGGGCTCTCCACAAGGCTTCCAGGAAATTCTCCTGAGGTTGTGCACATCTGCCAGCCCGGGGCTAGAGTGCCCCATGCAGTGTACCAGACAGTAGGCAGAGGCCCAGCTGCGACCAAGAGCTGGTCTGACATCCCCCTCTCGGGTACTTGTCCACTCAGTGCTCAGGCTTTATCAGGTGGCCAAATATTCTAAATATCACCCCTGTGTATTTCATTACCCAAAACTCCTGCCACAGGACATTTGCATCATCTCCCCGTATCTTGCTTTTATAAACAACGCTCAGTGGAACATCCTTGCAGCTACGTCTTGAAGCACAACCCAAAATATTTCCTTTAGATACATTTTTAAAATGTGGACTCTCTGGGCCAATCTGATGGACGTTTTCCATCAGGTGACTTTTGCCGGGTATCTTTAAATTAAGGTATAGGCTACGGGCACCTGGGTGGCTCAGTCGGTGAAGCATCTGCCTTTGGCACAGGTCATGGTCCCAGGGTCCTGGGATTGAGTCCCGTGTCTGGCTCCTTGCTCGGCGGGGAGCCTGCTTCTCCCTGTCCCTCTGCCTACCACTCCCCCTGTTTGTGCTGTCTCTTGCTCTCTCTCTCAAATAAATAAATAAAATCTTTTTAAAAATTTAGATATAGGCTACATAAAGTAAAATGCACAGATATTAATTATGTAGTTTGATGGGTCTGACAAATGTATACACCCACGTAACCTTGAGTTTTGCTGTCTTTGGCTGTTCAGCTTCATTTTAGAAAAGTTTTATTTATTTATTTTTTTAAAGATTTTATTCATTTATTTGAGACAGAGAGAGAAAGCATGAGCAGGGTGACACGGGGCAGAGGGAGAAGCAGTCTCCTGCTGAGCAGGGAGCCCAATGAGGGGCTCGATCCCAGGACCCTGGTGGGATGGGATCATGACCTGAGCCGAAGGCAGACGCTTCACCGACTGAGCCACCCAGGCATCCCTCTTAGGAAACTTTTAGAATTTTATAGAAAAGCTGCGAAGATTCTAGAGAGACTTCCCATACACCTTTCACCCGGCTTCCCCCAAAGCCAGCATCATACACCCCCACCTTTATTTGTCACAGCTGGGAACCAACATCCATAAACCCCCATCAGTAAAACTCTGTTGTGGATTTGGACTACGCCCGTTTTTCCACTAAGGCCCTTTTTCTGTTTCTTGACCCCATCCAGGACCCCGCCTTGCAGTTAGCCAACTGACTTTTCCCCCCTTTTAAAAAATAATTGTAGTAAATTATACATTGCGTAACAGTTACCATTTTAACCCTTTCTAGGTGTGCCGTTCAGAGGCCTCGAATACTCACCCTGGGGAGCGGCCATGCTCACCACCCGTCTCCAGAACTTTCTCATCTTCCCAGACTGGACCTCGGTCCCCATGCAGCCAGTTGGCCTTTGAGAGCATGCACAGAATCTTTACGGCCCCTCCAGGAAACTTGGTGTTCATTCGGGGGTTTTCTCGTGGTGTACCTCGAATCCAGACATAGCTCTGTTCAGCCAGATGTGGCTCCCGAATGGTTGATAAGCTCGCCTTCAGCACCTCGGCATCTTCACTCGAGTCAAGGTAAAAATGACAGGTGATGGGTAGATAGCCAGGTAGGTAGGTAGATGTGTTTATATGTGGACATGTGCGCGCACGCATGCGTGTACGCGCACACACATGTCATGTTCTAGTCCTAACCTCCAGCACCTTAGAATGTGACCTTCTTTGGAGATACGGTTATTGAAGACGATATGATTAGTTAACATGAGGTCATGCTGGAGGAGGGTGGGCCTCTAATCCACTATGACTGCTGTCTTTATAAGAAGGGGACATCTGGACATGGAGAGACAGACCCACACAGAGGGAGGGCGCTGGGAGGCGATCCTGGGACCAGGACATGGGTCTATGAGGTTCCTGGAAGCTAGGAGAGAGGCCGGGACCTGGGGTCTTGGGAGGGAGCGTGGCCCCACCAACACCTCGACACCTCGACTTGGGACTTCTGGCCCCAGAACTGAGAGACTGTCTTTCAGCTGTTCTGTGCTACCCAGTCTGGGGAGCCTACGACAGCAACCCTAGGAAAGCAGCTGATATATTTTATAGGGTCCATTACAAGAGGAGGGTAGGAGGGTCAGAGAGATCTTGGAAGAATGTCATACTGCCGGTTCTGAAGACAGAAGAAAGAGATCAGGAGCCTTTTAAAAAATAATTGTGTCTATATTATTTATATAACATTGAGGTTAAGAGTAAAACGAAATGTGTGCACACACATACACACAGGCAGGTCCAGGAACGGGCCATGTGTACCCTGGTCTGTTTGCTGATCAGCATACCCCGGCCACATTCTTCCTCACTCCCGGGCACCGCCCAGCTCCTGACTTGGCTGGAATTCGGGGTACCCTCTGCCTGTCTCCTTCTATGGTTCGCTCTAACAAGCGAATGAAGACCTGCTTTGGTGTGACTTGTCCCTAGTGATTGCATGAGGGTTCCTGATGCTCGCCATTTTTCTCGTCTGCAAGCTTAAAGGCAAATGTTCGTTCTTTAAGCAGGTGTTTAGCGGGCACCACTCTGCAGGACTGTATCCTGAGCCCTGGGGATTAGGCGGTGAGCGGCCAGGCCTGTTTGCTGGAAACTGCTGGCCGTGACCCAGTCGTCTTCTAGTTTCCCACTGACCTCCTTTCTGCCCCCTTTGCTGGACTCCAGCATTGGGGTGCCCGGGAATGCCCTCTCTGTCCGTGCTCCCTTGGGGGATGCCATGCAGCCTTCGAGCTGGGGAAGACCAACCCCTCCACTCCCAGTGCCAAGCCCACCCTCTCTCTGACACTCCTGATCCATCTGTCCACTGCCTCTGGACATCTGATGGACACATCTCCACTGTGAAGAAGAAGAACGGAGTCATGGCTCACGCCTCACACTTGCTGTCTTCCCAAACCAATGTGTTGTGGCCCCCAGAAGCCCTTTGGGTTCTTTGCTTCCCATCCCCCTGACATCTGACGCAGCATCAAATCTTCTCGACTTGACCTTCAAAGTAGATCCAGTCTTCATTCTGCTACTGCTGTCTCCGTCTGTGCCCCCCGGATGCCCACCCCAGATCCGCAGCAGGCCGCTCATGCCCTGCTGGGTGTTCTCACTCGGCCATGGGTGTGACGGAGGGAACATAAAGGTGGGCAGTCATCTGCTTAAAGTAATGCTAACATCTTCCCCTCACACTGTTTGGGGGCACCTTTCCATTTTTAATTCTAATTTTTTGGAAGAAAAAATTGGATTTTATTCCTAAACAACCACACTTATATACTAATGGGATGTGCCATCCACTGGGACATTGGAACCAGACAGAACATGGCCACCCTCATATCTTCCTTCAGGTCGACTTATTTTTCTTTTTACTTTTTTATCGTGATAAAATATATATGGCGGAAAATTGACCATTTCGGGCGCCTGGGTGGCTCAGTCGGTTGGGCGACTGCCTTCGGCTCAGGTCATGATCCTGGAGTCCAGGGATCGAGTCCCGCGTCAGGCTCCCTGCTCGGTGGGCCCCACCCTCCGTCTCCAGAACGTTCCGTCTCCCCACACGGAGACTCTGTCCCCACGAAACACGGACTCCCCACCCCCTGCCCCAGCCCCTGCTCCCACCCTCTCCTCTCTGTCTGTGTGGACGGGACTCCTCTGGGGACCTCCTGGGAGTGGGGTCCTGCGGGATGTGTCCTTCTGGGTCTGGCTCCTCTCACTGAGCAGTGTCCTCAGGGTCCCTCCGCGTCGTGGCAGGTGTCAGATGTCCTTCCTTTTTCAGGCCGAGTAATATTCCAGTATATGAATGAGCCGCCTCTTGTTTATCCATTCCTTTGCTGATGGACATTTGGGTCGCGTCTACATTTTAGCGGTTGTGAAAAATGCTGCTGTGAATATGGGTGTTGCGTTGCTTTGCTTTTTAAAAATTTATGTCGGGCGCCTGGGTGGCTCAGTTGGTTAAGCGACTGCCTTCGGCTCAGGTCATTATCCTGAAGTCCCGGGATCGAGTCCCACATCGGGCTCCCTGCTCGGCGGGGAGTCTGCTTCTCCCTCTGACCCTCTTCCCTCTCGTGCTCTCTCTCTCTCATTCTCTCTCTCTCAAATAGATAAATAAAATCTTTAAAAATAAATAAATAAATAAAATATATGTCATCCACGTACCAAAACATTCACTCTTTAAAGTGTATGATTCAGTGGTTTTCAGTGTACTCTAAAGTTGTACAACCATCACCACAATCTAATCTTGGAACATTTTTATCACCCCTAAAGGAAACACGTCCCCATTAGCAATCACCCCCACACACACTGCCCCACGAGCCCCCTTCCTGTCCGCGGATGTGTCACCCACGTGGACTCACACCCCGTGTGGCCTTCTGTGTCTGGTTCCCTCCCTGAGCATCGTGGGCTCGGGGTCCGTCCCCGGGGCAGCGCGTGTGGGCGCCTCGCTCCTGTTTGGGGCTGATATCCAGCGTGTGGATGGACGCGTTGTGTGCATTCATCTATCAGGTGATGGACATTTGGACTGTTTTTAGTTTGGGGCTGTTATGAATAATGGTGCTATGGATGTGCACCTCCATGTTTCGGTGTAGACCAGATGTCATTTGTCTCGGGTACACACACGTTGCCAGGTTTAACTTTGGGAAGAAGTGCCGGCCTATACCCCATGGCAGTGGCATCATCGTGCTTTCCCACTAGTATGACAGGAGGGCTCCAGTCTCTCCCCATCCTCGCGAACACTTGCTATTGTCTGCCTTTTTGATTCAGCCCATACTAGCAGGGGTGAGGTGGTGTCTCATCGTGGTTTTGATTTGCATTTCCCTAATGACTAATGATGTTGAGCAACTTTTTTGTGTGTATCTTTTTTTTTTTTTTTGGTATATCTTTTTTGGAGAGATGTCCATTAAAATCCTTTGCCCATTTCAAACAATTGGTTATTTTGTTTTTATTGCTAGTTTTAAAATTTCTTTACATATTCTGAGCAGCAGACCCTTATAGCTATGATTTGCAAATATTCTCTCTCCTTCCGTGGGTTTTTCTTTCACTTTCTTGATGGTATTCTCTGAAGCACAGAAGTTAAGAAATGTGACTGTATTTTAAATTTCATTATAAATAAAATATGCATCGTGGTGCCTGGCCGGCTCAGTCAGGAGAGCATGTGACTCTTGATCTCGGGATCGTGAGTTCAAGCCCCATGTTGGGTGTAGAGGTGACTTAAAAAAAATTTCATGATGCAAAATTCAAAAGATCAAAGACAGTGAACAGAAGGTCTCTGACCCTGCTCCCCATCCCCTCTGTTTCTCCATCCCAGAAGCAACCCCTGCTTAGGGTGACAAAAATTATCTGCTCGAAATATATACATTTGCAGCCTCGCCAACGTAACTCGAATTCAGGTCCATCCATTCACTTGCTGTGTGTCTTTGGCAAGTTATATGCCTTCTCTGCGTCTCTGCACCATCATCCTGTCCATCAGGGATGATAATCCCTGCTACACAGAGGGACTAAAGTTGCATTCGAAGGTGGAATTCAGAAATCCAGAGCTGATGTTACTACTTGCCCCGGAACAAATTTGTTCTGAGGCAAGTGCCAAATATTTGTTGATTTTCATGCTGTTTTATTGCTAAGATGGAGCTGGTCTTGACATACCCCGAGAACACTTTTGCCGAGCAACTTATGGGGGTCTGCCGATGAAGTAAAACATGCAGAGTGTGTGTGTGAACTTTTCATCTTTGAAATGTGGGTTTTATTGCTGCACTGGCCAGGAACAGGAGCAGGGGTATGGCCCAAACAGTAGTAATAACATCAATATAATAACATCTAGCGCGTATGGAGGACTTCTCTCCTGCCCTACTGTGCTGTTTTATGTAGGGTACCTAGGTGGCTCGGTTGGTTAAGTGTCTGCCTTCGGCTCGGGTCATGATCTCAGGGTCCTGGGATCGAGCCCCATGTCGGGCTCTCAGCTCAGCAGGGAGTCTCCTTCTCTCTCTCTCTCTGCCTCTCTCTCAAATAAATAATTTTTTTTTAAAAGAATGTTATATGTACCATCTATTGTCTCCCTTGTTAGTACCCTAGGAAGTCTCTATCATTATACTCTGCAATGGACTCTTGCAGATCAGAAAGTTAAGTAATCTGCCCAAGGTCACACAGTAACTCAATCTTTTATAACCTTATTAGCTTTTAAAATAGTATCTACTTGGGTATTTGGGGGGGAGCGACGGAGGAATGGGGGTCAGGACAAAGCTTTGCCTCCCTCACTATTTTCATATCAGGGACGGGAGTGAGCTCCTGGGAGGTAGGGGTCTGCCATCCTGGCATATCCTGAAGGACCCACCCCCAGCCCTTCTGGCAGGATCCAGAGCCAGGTGAACGCTGCCTTTGACATCCTTGCTCATGGTCCCTCTCTGGGCCTCAGTTTGCTCATATATAAAATGGCCTGCTTCTTTTCAGGGCGTGTTGAGGATTAGATTCAATGCCAATCTTCTATATGCATTCCCGTCCGCTTCTGAATTAGGTTCTCAGCTGTAGAGAAAGGGTGCAGGATATTTGAGACTGGGTGGTACAGGAGGGGAAACTGAGTACTGGCTGAGTGGGTGGAGCTTGGGGTGAGGTGGGGGGCGGTGAGACCCTTGAGGAGTAAGGACAGAGCATTAGTTATCTGCCGGAGTCCAGGCACAACCCTGAGACCTGCAAAGTGTCTTTCTGCTTGGCCCTTCTAATCCCAAGGCTGATGGCAGGGTGGTTTAAGGAAGGAAGAAGGGCTTACGTCCCAGGCAGGGTCGTTAGAGCAAAGTCCCTGGGTTCCACCCTCACCCGGGACCTTCGTGGCCCCTCCCTCGGTCCCTTCCCACCTATTAGGGGCTGGTTTCAGGCTGCAAGTCCTGGGGCTGTCACTTCCCCTCTGGGGGCCTCCCGGGTTTCCCCTTGAAGCCAAATTATTATTACAAAAGCCGATTCAACCCGTTTGGGAGTTGAAAGGCGCCTTTAATATGTTGTGCGTAGAAGTAATAAAGTACAAGGGGCGGTGGGAAGCTTTGAAGTCAGAGAAGGACAGACTGAGTCCACTTCACCCAAGTTTCCTGCCTGTAAGGTAATGGTGGTAATGATAATAGCAATAAATGAGTATAATGAGATTAGATGTTAGAATGGAGGTAAACAGGACCCCGGACAGAGCCAGCCACTCGAGAAGCGCTCAGGGAAAGGCAGCTATTAAGCAGGTGCCAGCCCTCTCCGTCCAAGGGAAGGAGGAAGGGGAAACTGAGGCCCAGAGACCCCACGCGGCGGGTCACACCAGCCAGCCCTCCCCAGGCGCCTACTGTGTGCAGCGAGCAGCCGGCCGGGCCGGGTCAGGCTGTTCTCACCGCTCGTCCCCTCCTCCCCCTCCCCCGTCCCCCGCCGGACCTCTCCCACGACCGGGGAGGAAGTGGGAGAAATGGACAGGGAAAAAAGTTGGGTTGAGCCAACGCCTCCCCACTCCCCATCGCTGCCCCTCCGGAGCCACGCAGACCCTGGCGAGAGCGGCCCACAGGACCCAAACGTCCGGGGCCCGGTCCCCGTCCAGCCCAGCGGCCCGCAGTTGGGTGGGGGAACTCGGAAAGCCGGGAAAACAACCGCCCAGCCCGCCCCTCGCCAACCCCTTCCCCCGCTACGCCCCTGGCGCAGCGGGCGGAGGCGACTCTTTTATATAATCGCGGGCAGGCAGGTTGGCTGCTTCATTTAGGGACCCAGGAGCCCAGCGGACCCAAGCCGTCATTCGAAAACCCGCCCCCGGGTTCCTTCTGCGGCTGGGCAAACTGAGGCCCGGGGAGGGCCGGCGCCTGGCCCGGGTCCCCACTCCCTCGCCCCCCACCCACCCCCAGCAGCCCCGGCCGCAGCGACCCACGCCCGCGTCGGTCCTCGCAGTGCGCACAGCCCTCCCCGCCCCCGCTGCCATCCTGCCACGCCCCGGGCGTCGGGGGCAAAGCCCGCGCCCCCCCGCGCCCGCCCCTGCGCAGAGGCTGGGGGCCTGTTTATCTGGAGGCCCCCACCCCCCCTCCACCCCGGGGGGCCCGCTCCCCCCGCGCCCCGGGGAGCTCTGGGGCCAGATAAGCTGGCAAGCTGGCACGGCGCCGCGCAGCGGGGCGGAGAGGTCATAGGAGGGGGGGCGCGCCGGGGGCGGGCTGGACCCCCCCCAACTTGACAAAACCTAGTAACAGCCCGGTCTCCCCGGCGCAGCGGGCGAAGCCCCACGGGAGGGCAGAGACGTGGCAAGAGGGGACCTGCCGAGCCTGTTCTGGCCTCCGAGGCCAGGGTGGGGGGGGCGGGCTGGGCGTGGGGGGGGGCCGGCGGCTGCGGCACCTTTAAGACAAGGGAGGACCCCTCTTGCCCTCGGAGAAACCAGGAAGGGAGTCGCGAGCATCATACGGGGCTTTGGCTGTACTGTACAGTTACTGTAGGGGCAGTGACGCCGCCGCCGCCGCCGGAGCGAGGGAGCGACGAGGGGAGAGCGCGAGAGGCGGAGAGCGAGAGACGCGGACCCCGGAGGCAAGCGGCCGAGGAGCCCAGTCCCAACTCCGGGCCCCGGCCCCTCGCGCCCCGGCCCGGCCCGGCCCCGGCCCGGCCGCGCGAGGTAAGTCAGCGCCCGGCGCGGCCCCCCGCACGGGGTGCAGGGCGGGGACGGGCCGGGGGCGCTGCGCCCACCTCTGCCCTCTCGGGAAGGGGAGATCAGGGGAGCCGCGGACGTTCCGCAAGTTTCAGAGGAGGGGGTGGTTGGCAGCTGCCGGGAGGCTGGAGGCGCCCTGGATCCCGAGCGCGGGGAGGGGGCGCCGCCCGGGAAGGGGGATTGGGGGCGAAGTGCACGGGCTTGTGCCCCAGCCCCCCCCCACCCGGGTGCATGGCTTTTCGGGGATCCCAGGCGCGCGGGGAGAGGGGGAGGGGAAGCGGGGCCGCATTCAGGGTGGGGGAAACCGGCGTGGGGAGATAGGGGGGCGCGTCGCGTGCTAAGTTTGCAGCTAGGTACTGGGGGTGCTCTCGCCCCCCGGGGGCCTATTCGGTGCTGCGTGCATACGTTGGAGTTGGCCAGGATTGAGCTCCATGGGGGATGGGGGGGAGGGGGCTGAAAAAACAGGGAGGGGGGCTTTGCAAAGGAGGGGGAAGGGGTGGAGTGTCCTAGTGGGCGGGCGCGGCCGCGGGGGCTTCTGGACGTCGTAGTCCCCCTGCCGCTTGCGGTTGGCAGGTGGCAGGCGGCTCGGACTACAAGTCCCAGGGTGCCTCGCGCCGGCGGCCCGCCGCGGTCCGCGGGTAGGGGCGGTGCGGAGGAGGGGCGGTGAGCGGCGGGCCGGCGAACCAATGGGCGCGGACCGATCGCGCGGCGGGGCGCGGGGGCGGGCCGAGCCGGCCCGGGGGCGGGGCCTGAAGCCGGGCTCCCCTCGCCGGGGGCCGGTGGCGGTCCCCGGCTTCCGGCTGCGCGGCCCACGGGCCGGCCCCCTCCCCGCCCCGGGGCCCCTCCCCGCCTGGTTGTGTAACCGTCCCCAGCCCCCCTCCCCTCGGCCCCCCGCCCTGGGGGGGGGGTCACCCACCCGGCGCTCCCCGGGGAGGGCGGCGGCCCAACCGGCCGCGCGGCGCAAGCGAGCTCGGGGATGCGCGGCCTAGTGCAGGCCGGGCCCGGGCGTGGGGGAGGCGGGCGGGCGGACCCAGATCCGGGGTAATTTGCATCGCCCTCCCCCCAGCCCGGGTGGGGATTGGCCGCCGGCGGCGGGGGGTGGCGCGGGGCCAGGCTCACTGCCGCCTCCCGGCCCCTCGGAGGGAGCCAGCCCAGCCGCAGCCGCCGCCACCGCCGCCGCCGGGGCCGGGCCCCCTTGCCGCTGCCCCGGGAAGGAGGTAGGAGCCCCCCGCGCGGGCGGCGCGGCGGGGGCCCGCGGGCCGGGGCGGGGGCCGCGCGCTGCGGCCGGGGCGGGGGAGGGGGCCGCTTCCTGCCCCCGCCCGGGCCTGACTCAGCCTTGGGTGGGGGGACCGGCCTGGTCCCTTGCCCCGCCCGCGCGGCCGCGCGGCTCCGGCCCCCGGGGAGGGGGTGGAGAGCACCCCTCTCCCCCCGCCCGCGCCCCCAAAGCGCGTGACCCCTTCTCCTCTGGCTCGGACCCCCCTCCTTCCCCTTGACGCCACCACCACGTGCGAACCCTGAGCCCCGGCAGAGGAGGGGGTGAGCTGGTGGGATCCGGCCCCCTCCCTCGTTCTTCCTCCCTCCCTGGCTTGGGAACCAGCCCCCTCCCCCAGCCCCAGGCCTGGGAAGCAGGCAGGGACCTGAGCTGAGCGCTGGGGCTGGGTGCACCCCCAGGCACAGGCCTTTGCGGGTTCTGGGAGGCACTGCCCGCGCTGGCTGGCTGCGGGGGAGCCGGGTGGACCGCAGCAAGAGACTGCTGTCCAACGCGGCCGGGGCACCCAGTGGGCGCCCGCTAAATGTTTGGGGAATGTAGCCAGCAGTTGAGTGAGCGGCAGGGGGAGGCCGACAACTCGTCTCTCTCGCCCTAGGCAGGCGGCGGAAGTGAGAGAGCTGCTGGTGCCCCTTCCCCGGGCGTGCCCACCTGGTTCACCCATGGGTGGCGGGCTTGGTTTACTCCCCCCTCCTCCCTGCCAGCTGCCTCCGGGAGCAGGCCCGGCTGGAGAGGGCATCCGGGATTCCATGTCAGCACCCCCCCCCAACAACAGGGCCAGGGCGTAACCCTGAGTGTGCCGCTCCCACACTGGGGGGCCCTCGACAGGACCCGCTGATCACTTCCTATTGGCAGAGCTGCTCTTGGGAGAGGTCGGGGGAGTCCAGGCTGGGCCCTGTTGCTGCCCGGTGGCCGGCTCCGGGCAGGGGGCATTCCCCCCCGCCCCCGGGGCCACCCGCCCTCCCCCCTCCCCGTGGGGCCCCTGGAGCACACCGGGCCTGGCACTTGTCGGCTGGGCTCGGGGCTCTGTTTACCGCCTGCCATCGCTGTGGAGACGGGAGCCTCGGGGAGAAGGGGGGGCAGGAGCCAGTGACTGGAAGAGCGAAGCCCTGGGATCCGCATGCCTAATGAAGGAAAGAGGAGCCAACGGGGACACTGAAATTTTAATTCGTGGGTCACTTTGGGGGGGTATTTATTATTCAGTTCTGATTGGCTGCGTGGTGGCCAGTCAGCACCCTGGCCCGGGCCGGGCGCCACGAAACTCTCAGCGCTCGCAGGCCCTGGGAGAAGCCGCGGTTAGGGTGGCCTCAAGCGCTGGTGCACCCTTCGCTCTGTGTGGGATACTGAGGCCCGGCAGAGCTCAGCCTCCATCCAGTAGGGAAGGTTCCCGAGGCAGTAGCAAGTACCTGCGTTTGCTTTTTTCCTTGCTTTCTCTTCCTTGGGGCCCTCTGATCTATTGCTGGCGCAGGTTGGTGGCAGTCCCCATTGCCTTACGAGGAAACCAAGGCTGGGAGAGGAGCCTGGCCTGGCGCGGGGCTTACAGCAACCCGGGGAGCTGGTGGCGTGGCGGGGGGTGGGGGGGAGACCGAGGCCCAGGGGGAAGCAGAGAGCAGCCCAAGGTCACCACGCTAGAGCTGGGTCTGACCATCGTGGTCCTGCCTCCTGGCTCGGGATGAGGCCCACTGCTTCCTTCCTCTCAGCTGAGCGGCGCCCACCCACCTGTCTTCCAGAGGGCCTGGGGGTCGAGAGCAGGCGCCTGTAGGCCAAATGGAGCTTTCCTGAGGCTCATGAAACCCTTTGCGCAAAGAGGACAGTGAGACTCAGAGAGGGCCAGCAAGGTGCCCAAGGTCACACAGCATGAGCCCCTGTCCTCTCGCCTGCCAGCCTTCTGTGGCAGGCACTTTTACGGCTTTCTGGGGCCTTTCCCACCCCCTCTGAGCCACAGTCCCTCGCCTTGGCTCCTTGGCCCCTTGGCCCCTGGAGACGGGCAGGGCTCTCTGGGTTTTATGACCCATTATACCTGAGATGACCGAGGTCACCTCGAAAAAGCCAAGTCTCAGGGCCAGCCCCTCTGCAGCAGAGCTGGCCCGAGGCCTGTGGGGGGTTCGAATGACGGCCCACTAGTTGCTCTGTGACCTTGGACAAGCCCCTCGGCCTTTGGGAGTCTGGGTGTCCCCCCTTGTAAAATGGGGTTATAGGGTATTCTGTGGGTGGTGCCTGAAGATCTACCTGCGTTCCTGTTCCTTCCCTGCCTCGTGGAGGGAGCACCCCGGTCAACTCAGGGCGCCACCGGGATTCTGCTGGAGTGTGTCGCCAGGCCAGCCACTTGAGACACGCAGCACCCGCACCTGTCACCTTGTGCTCCAGGCACCTGATGGGCCATAAACCACCCCGCAACAGCTCTGGGCAGTGGGGACCAGAGGAACAGGCTTGGGTGGGGGCCGGTGTGGTCCAGCCTCAGCCCAGCCCTCTCCTCCACCTGAGGTCTACCTGGGGAGGTCACTGCCCCTCTTGTCAGCCTCAGTCTTGCTGTCAGCCCAAATCTGTAGGCCTGAGGGTTTGGTCAGCCATTCCCCAGGAGCCCTAAGGAGCATTTGCTGGGTCCCTGCCGTGCTGGGTCAGGGCCTGGGAGAGCCCCTGCTGCATCCCTGTCCTGATGACTAGGGCTCCGGGGCCCCTGTCCCGGAGTTCACAGATGCCACGAGTTCACAGATGTCAGCCCGACTCCGGTCCTGCCCCAGGCGCCCTGTGTGACCTCAGGCAAACCTCTCCCTCTTCTGGGCTATCACAAGGCAGCTCTGAGGGGGCATGAGAATAAGCTGTCCTCAGCTCCAAGGCCCCCAGGGGAGGGGGATTTAGTCCCTTGCTGGTGCCCCAGGGGTGGTGTGTGGCGGGGGCGGTATGGAGCCCTGGAAGGATCAGTTAGTACAGAGCCAGTGGGTCTGTGTTAAAATTCAGCTCTGTCGTGTGACCCTGGGCAAGTCCCTTACCCTTTCTTGAGCCTCAGTTTCCTGACCTGTGAAGTGGGGCAATGATTACAGACCCTGTAATGCTTGATGTTAGGACGTCAGCCGCGCCACCCCCCCCCCCCCCCCCCCCCGCCCTGCCCTGCCCTGCTGCCCTGGAGCCTGTGGGGGAGCAGCCCCTCCCCTCGGGGCCTGAGGCGGGAGCACCAAAGCACGGAAGATGCCCTGTGGAGAATCTGGCGCTTGTGAGGAGCATGGCCAAAGGACCAGCCGCTCCATCTGTCCCCCCAGCAGGCTGTGAACGGCCACTCAGTGGAAGTGTCCCCACCCACGCCTTTCTGGTTTAACTGGAAAACAAGGCCTCGTCCCACCTCCCACCAGGATGTGTTTGATGGGAGGGAACTTGGCGGGTTTGTGGGCACAGGACACTAGGGCCCCGATGGGCTGAGCTCCCCTCTGGGGCGTCCAGGCTGAGCCCTCTCCAGCTGCCCAGGCGGGGGACAGGGGTGGGGGTGGTGCAGGTACCTCCTGGTAACAAGCAGGCCTCGGGGTCTGGAGGTAGAGAGGAGTCCAGCTCCTACAGGCCACCCAGGCGTCTTAGGGCAGTTTGTACAAGCAGGTGCAGCCTGAGCAGGGGCGGGCTAGGAAGTGATGGGATTCTGTGAAACCTGGCTTTACTTACCCCAGGTGATGGGAAGCTCATTCCTTCTAACTCACCATGAACGGCTTCTCCCTTCCCTGGACTTCCTCTTGGAACCCAGTGCTGGTGTCAGGGCTGTTACTTCCTGACCCGTGACGGCACTCAAGAGCGTGGGAATAGGGTGAGCCTCAGCCCCACCCATGAGTTGGGGGTCAGATGGGATCCCCATGACCTCCTCATCGCCCCCCCCACACACACACACTTCCCACTGGGCCCGCAGCCTTCCTGCCTCTGGCCCTTTAAGGCCTGGGCAGGAAGCCCCTCCCCATTTAGGGCAATAAATGGACACATAAAATGGCCGAGGGCCTGTTTGCTGGTGTCTGGCCTGGAGGGAGGCCTATGAGGACAGGCGGGCTGGCAGCCCAGCAGCCACGCCGGGCCGTTGGTGCCCCCCACTCCCTAATTGGGACGCTGCATTCCTGTCCCATTAAACCCCAGGCCGGGGACCGGGCCAGGCAGGGATTGGCACCAGGTCAGGGCGGGGTTACCCGTTGGGACCAACCTTGCAACACAGGCCGCTGGCCTGTGAGGGGGCGGGGGCGGCTGGGCGTGGGCCTGGCAACCGCACCTGGGCACCAGACTTGCTGTGTGACCTTGGCCCGGCCACCCACCCTCTCTGGGCCTGGTTTTCCCCTCCAGGTGACGGCTCCTCTCCCCTGGCTTCCTCCCGGGGCCCCCCACACACACTCCCCTGACACATCGTTCGTTGGTGGGGAAGGGGTTGAATTCCTGCAGTAACGTTCAGAAGTTAAGTTCAGAGCCCCCCATGCACAAGGAGGGGGACAGTAAACAGCCTCATTGGGCCTTTGGGGACCGGTGCAGGCACACAGTAGGTCCCCAGGAGGAGTTTGCCCAATGGGCGAGAGCGGGACCCTGGGCCTAGAGCAGCCCCAGTCCCCTCGCTGCTGTCATGACCTCTGAGGAGACCGAGGCAGAGAGGCACCGCCTCTTGCCCAGTGTCCTAGCCTCGGAAGTGCAAGAGCCGGGATGAGGGCCCAGGCTGCTGTGTGTGGCACATAGTAGGTGTCAGAGTTCCCTTTGGTTTCCTGTCGTAGTGTCCGTGGGTGGGGGGTGGAAAGGCCTTGACCCCTCATTAGGCTGCACCCCGCTCCTCCAGGAAGATGTCAGGTGGCAGTTACCTGCCCACCCCGTGCTGGCCGCCCCCTCTCCTTCCTGAGGAGTGCAGGGAGGAGGAGGAGGAGGCCCGCCCCAGCCCTCACCTTGCGCCTGACCTTGGGAAGCCTGGTAGATGCAGCCTCCTCTCCCTGTCCCTCTCCCAGGCGCCCACCTCCGGGCCTTGGCCTCTGCTGTTGCCCATGCTCAGGACGCCCTTCCCACAATCCTGGGGTCCTTCCTGGGTGGCACCTGCTACTCCTGGGACCAGAGGAAGGCACTCGTGACCTTACCCTGGGGCCCCAGCATTTGAGTGGCTGCAGCTCGGGTCCGAGAGTCCGAGTCCCAGCCTGGCCGCTGGTCTGCTCACTGCTCTTGAGCCTCTCCTCGTCTTTAGTAAAGCCCAGGGTTACCGCGGGAAGGATGAAGTCAAGATGCCTGGTTCGTTCCTCAATTAGCTCCTGAAATGTCCGGGGCACAGAGGAGGCCCCACAAGGGCCGAAACCGGCTTGGGTTCTGCTGCCTTGGAGAAAGTGCAGCAAGCAACCCCGGGTTAGATGGGAGGTGGGACGGGGGGACCCCGCCAGCTAGGTGGATGGGGCTGGGTGTGGGCTCTCTCCAGCGCCTAGCTCTGTGGTCCTCGGGTCATCCGGTTTGCTGCGCCCCTACTGTGCATCCGCGGCAGTGGGGGTGGCGAGCACAGAGGGAAGGGGTGCCCCACCTCTAGCCCGGGAGGAGCCTGCTGAGGCCTGCCCCTCGGCCGCCGAGTCAGCACCCAGCGCCCCGGAAATCCCACGGAGGCGAGCGCGGGGGCGGAGCTCTGATGAAAGATGGGCTGGGTGGGTGTGGGCCTGAGCTCGGGGACCCTGGCCTGCTGCTGAGGGTGGGGACCTGGTCGGCGTGGGGGTGCGGCTTCCTAGAGGAGAGCAGTTTCATTGGATTGTCATTGCCAAGGAAACCACCTGGTGTGGGGGCACCTGCTAGGTGCCAGGTGCCAGCCGGGCCTGTTAGAGCACGGGAAGCCACAAGGCTCTCCCGGTGAGAAGATGCGGTGCACAGTGCGTGTTCAGCAGACGGGGCTGTTTATTGCCCCGAGCCCACCTGACCCAGCAGGGGGGGCTCAGCCGCCCTGCCCTCCCTCTCCCGTCTCATGCGGTCTTCTGCCTCTTTAGAGGGAGGGCCACAAGAGGCCTGGGTGGGGGCAGTGGCCCAGGGCGTGGCGGGCAGGTGGCATGTGTTCCTGGAGAGAGGGTGTGGGCCAGGTGTCTGCAGAGCCAGTTTAGTTTCCAGGGTGAGGGACGAGGTGACGGCTTGCTGAGCCGGTGGGGGGAGCGGGGAGGTGGGAGGCCAGACCCTGCGGGTCAGGCTCGCCGGGCGCCCTTGGCCAGGATTCCGAGTGTGTCTGGGCCTTTGTGTTCTCTTCTCTCGGTGGGGGTCATGCTGCTCTCACGGGGAGGGGGGGGTTCTTTGGCCGGCATCCATCTTCCCAGGCCTGGCCCTTTGGGGGAGGATCCCTTATGGTTATGTGGGGAAAGAGAAACTCTCGGACCCCGCGCAGACCCCCAGTCTTGGTCCGGTGCCGCATGCCAGGTCTGAGGCCCAAGCTTGCCTCCTTCCCAGCTGGGTGGTTTCCAGCGAATGAGAGCCCGGGCATCTTCAGCCTTGATGTAGGGCTGTGCCAGCCCCCTTGCCCGGCGGCCTCAGTGCCCGTGGGAAGGCGGAGGCGGAGCGGCCCGTGGCGGGGTGGCTGGTGAATCATCTGAACCATTTCAGGTCCCGACCTCGAGGCCCCCAGAGACACCTTGGTCCAAGGGGACGCTGAGGCACCTGGGGGCACAATGGTGAGCAGGGCCAGGGTGGCCATCTTGAGGCGGATCAGAAAGGGGTGAGGAGGGCCGAGGCCAGTCTGATCCGGAGCCCATCTGCCCACTTGCTCCCTGGGGCCTGGGGCCAGACAGCAGATGGTGGCAGGGGGTGGAAGCCGCCATAGGGGCTCCTCCGAGGCTTCCTGGGGCTGAGCCTCAGATGGGGTCAGCCCCCCATCTTCCTGCTCCCCGCAGCCACACTTGAGCCTCTCCCCCCCCCCCCCCCCGCCCGCCAACGGGCTGGCGGAACAGAGCGGGGAACGGAGCAGCTGGTGTGGTCAGCGGGGAAAGGGGGCGGGCTGCAGAGAGAGGCGTCCTGGGAAGTGTAGTACGTGCCTGGGTGGCCGCACAAAGGCCTCTGTGTCAGCCCCAGGGCGGCCCAGGGTTGGGACAGTCCCGCCCTGGCCTTGGGTCCGGCCATACCAACCCTGGGGTCCTTGGCCAGGCTGGCCCCTCAAGGCAGGAGGGATCTGGTTTCGACCTGTGTTGGGCTGCTCCGCACGGGGGGCTGGGGGGTCCTGAGGTGGCCAGGGAAGGCACAGCTTCATCCCTGCCCCGGGAGATGTCCGGGGGCTCTGTCCTGAGAGCTGACCAGCCAGAGGAATGTGGGTTGTGTTGGGTGGCTTGGGGCAGCCGGGTGCTCCCCAGAGAGGGTGGAGGGGTGGGGACAGGAGCCAGAGGGTTGCACAAGCGCCCGGGTGGGTGGATGAGTCACAGCCCAGGGGAAGGCGGAAAAAAGGAGTGGAGGAGAGGGGCAGGACAGACAGAATGCCGCCCCCCGCCATGGCCCGCTCTTCCAAAGGCCTCTGTCCATTTGACGGATGGGGAGACTGAGGCCCTGGGCCGGAACAGCAGTGGCCAGGGTCGCCAAGAGTTGGGGAGGGGCTGGGTGGGCCTGAGGTGGGCAGGAAGCCCCTGTCCCCCTTGTTTCACCTTTGTGGGGTTCAGCCTGGGTGGGCCGGGAAAAGGAGTGTCAGGCCATTCCCCCATTACTCGACCAAGGCCAGACTGCGCGGTGGGGCCTCCCCGGGGCAGGAGGGGGTTTGTTGTGCCGTCGTCGCTGGCTTTGCCCCTCCGGGGCACGCCTACGGCCGGTTGACCCCAGCCCGGTGTCTGGGTCTCGGCTTCTCCCTTTCCCTCTGACTCAAGAGCCCCCCAGCCCAAAGAGAACCGGGCCTCACTGGGAGGCAGGAGTGAGGGTCAGAGAGGCCAAGGGGCCAGGCGGACACAGACCCTCAGGTCATGCAGCCAAGATCTGAGTTGGGCTGCAGCTGCAGGGCCGCTGGCACAGCTCCTGCCTGAGTCCTGGTTTCTCGCCTCCCACCGTGGGGATGGTGCTGCCCGGAGGCCTGCTGGGGGCTCGGGTGTGGTGGCACACAGTGGGTGCCTTGGGTCCCTGCCTCCTGGGAGGCTGTGGGTGGAAGCCAGCGCCCGGACGCGTTAGGAAGCAAGTCACGTGAGGCATTGGTTGAGCACCTACTGTGTGCTCATCCCACCTCAGCTCAGCCCTTGGACGAGTAGTGCAGTGGGCCCTCTAGTGGAGGAGAGGGCGCCAGGGTCCGTCTCTGAAGCACCCGGCGTGGGTTTTGCCAACGGACGACACGGAACTGGCGCCCAGCTGGGAAACTGAGGCTGGGGGCGGGGCGCTCCTTTCCGAGGGTCTCCGGCCCCGGCCGGCGTCCCTCACCGGCACCCCCTCCCTCCCTGGCGCTGCAGGTCTCGGCGCGGAAGATGGCCGGCGGCGTGGATGGCCCCATCGGGATCCCGTTCCCTGACCACAGCAGCGACATCCTGAGCGGACTCAACGAGCAGCGGACGCAGGGCCTGCTGTGCGACGTGGTGATCCTGGTGGAGGGCCGAGAGTTCCCTACGCACCGCTCCGTGCTGGCCGCCTGCAGCCAGTACTTCAAGAAGCTGTTCACGTCGGGCGCCGTGGTGGACCAGCAGAACGTGTACGAGATCGACTTCGTCAGTGCCGAGGCGCTCACGGCTCTCATGGACTTCGCCTACACGGCCACGCTCACCGTCAGCACGGCCAACGTGGGCGACATCCTCAGCGCCGCCCGCCTGCTCGAGATCCCCGCCGTGAGCCATGTCTGCGCCGACCTCCTTGACCGGCAGATCCTGGCGGCCGACGCGGGCGCCGACGCCGGGCAACTGGACCTCGTAGATCAGACCGACCAGCGGAACCTCCTCCGGGCCAAGGAGTACCTCGAGTTCTTCCAGAGCAACCCCATGAACAGCCTGCCCCCTGCCGCCGCCGCCGCCGCCGCCTTCCCCTGGTCTGCCTTCGGCGCGTCCGACGACGACCTGGATGCCACCAAGGAGGCCGTGGCCGCAGCCGTGGCTGCCGTGGCCGCCGGCGACTGCAACGGCTTGGACTTCTACGGACCGGGACCACCGGCCGATCGGCCCTCGGCCGGGGATGGGGACGAGGGCGACAGCAACCCAGGTCTATGGCCAGAGCGGGACGAGGACGCCCCAGCCGGGGGCCTCTTCCCGCCCCCTGTGGCCCCGCCGGCCACCGCCACGCAGAATGGCCACTACGGCCGGGGTGGGGAGGAGGAGGCAGCCTCGCTGTCGGAGGCAGCCCCCGAGCCGGGCGACTCTCCGGGCTTCCTGTCGGGTGCGGCCGAGGATGGGGACGGGGACGGGCCCGACGCGGACGGGCTGGCGGCCAGCACGCTGCTGCAGCAGATGATGTCATCGGTGGGCCGGGCGGGGGCGGCGGCGGCGGGGGACAGTGACGACGAGTCGCGGGCGGACGACAAGGGCGTCGTGGACTACTACCTGAAGTACTTCAGCGGCGCCCACGACGGGGATGTTTACCCGGCCTGGTCGCAGAAGGTGGAAAAGAAGATCCGGGCCAAGGCCTTCCAGAAGTGCCCCATCTGCGAGAAGGTCATCCAGGGCGCCGGCAAGCTGCCGCGGCACATCCGGACCCACACCGGGGAGAAGCCCTACGAGTGCAACATCTGCAAGGTCCGCTTCACCAGGTGAGCCGGCGGCACCGCGGCGGGGGCGGCGGCGGGGGCGGCGGGGGCCCTTTGCTTCAACTGCAGCCGCGTGTGGGCCCCTCCCCCGCCACACACAGACACCACCTGCGCGCGCAGGAGCGGCGCTGTCCTGCCTGGAAGGGTGCCGCCTCCGTTTCTGGGCGCCTGCCTCCCCTGCACCCCTCGGGACCAGCCTTCGGCTGCGGGGAGAGCTCAGGCCCTCACGAGGGTGAGCGTGCGGGCGGCGGGGCCGAACCACACGAGGCTTGAGGGAAGGCGCAGGGAGTCGCTCTTCTTTTTCTGGGGGGTGGTTCTTCTCGACTGCTCTGGAGGCAGATGTTTGCCTTGGGAGAGGGTGGCTGCCCCGTGGGGCGCGGGGAGCCCGTGTGATCTCCTTGAGTCTCCCGGGAGCCCTGAGGACTCGCTGTCTTCAGCCAGCACTTATGGAGCACCTGCTGGGTGCCGGGCCCTGTTCTAGGCAGCGGGGACCCAGAAGTGCAGAGACACACTAGAGACCCTGTGGGGGCGATGGGGCGCATCTGAGATCAGAAACCACGGAATTGGTAACGCGAGTTGGCAGAGCTGCAGAGAACAAGGTTGGGGGGCGGCAGCTGTTTTAAACAGAGAGCTGAGACCCCGAGGAGGCAAGGGGAAGGCCAAGTGAACAGCTAGTGCAAAGGCCCTGAGGCCAGTGGAGCTTGGGGGTCGCCACAGCCCGTGGAGGGAAACGGGCCTAGGAGCCACCACTGGGCTTGGTCTCTAGGCAGGAGGAGTTGGAGGCCAGGCTAAGGGAATTTGTGGTTGGATCTTAAGAGTCCAGAGCTGGCTGGTTGGGCCTCGTGGGCCAGCCCAGTGGGGGTGGGGGGCTGGCGTGCAGGGGCCTGGCCAGGCTGGGTGACTCAGCATCACCCCCTACCCCCACCCGCCCTGGGGTTCCCCCAGCCACGCCCACCCAGGCTGAAGAAAGAGGCCATTGTCCCAGCTTCCCGGCCCTGCCCCATGGGGACAGGACCTAGGGGCCGACCCCTGGCCCCCTCCCCAGCAGGCCAGGAGAAGAGGGTGTGGCCCAGACTGCAGGGCCCAGGAGCCCAGGCGAGGGGCAAAGGGTGCCAGCTGGGAGGGAGGCAGTCTAGTTGGTGGCCCAGCTCCCGCCCCTTCGGTAAGATTGGGGTGCTGGTAGTCTTGGGGCCTCCCTCTTCCTCCAGACAGGAGTCCTAAGGTGGCTGTGGGCCCTGCCCGCCGGGGTCTCTGGGCCCAGGAGGGGCAGCTTGACAGAGGCCCAGCAAGCCACGGTCTGGAGAGGTGACCAGGCTGAGCAGAGGCCTGGAGCCCCCCCCACTCGCCCCAGCACCCCTAAGCACAGGCCTGAGGCGGTTTCATTCCGACCTGCTGTTCTCTTGGTCACCCCACCCTGACTCGGGCTGATCCTGTTTGCCAGTCAGGGAAACTGAGTCAGGGAGAGGGCCACCGGGCTACGCCTCTTGCCCGCATGTGCCCACCCGGCTCCTCTTTGCCCCCAACCCAGGGCCCCAGCCCCCACGCCTTCCTCCAGGCCAGGGAGCCCAGGGGCCCCTCTGAGTCACACTAGAGAGTTGAGTAAGCGGGACCTGTGGCAGCCGGGGCTATAATTACCCAGACCAGGGCTTGGGGTGACGAAACAGGCTGCTTCCACCCCCACCCCACCACCGTGCGGCCCCTGACCCACTGTGCAACTTGGGACAGGTCACTTTCCCTCTCTGAGCCTCTGAGTCTCACCTGGGGAGATTTCTGCCCACTGCTCGAACAGTCCGAGCCTCTACTGTCCCCTCTGGACCTGGTCCTGGGCTGGGATCTGGGCAAGGCAGCTGGAGGACCACGTTAGTGGACTTAGAGGGGGTGAGAGGAAAGGAGCTTGGCAGTTGCATCCCCTCACTGCTGACAGACCCGGTCAGTCTGGGGAACGATGAGTTCACTGTGGCCTGAGTTCTTTTGATGCACATAGAAGAAATAAGGCTGGAGAATGGGCAGGGGTGTGGTTGCAGAGGGCCAGGCCTTGACCCTCAGAGCAGTAAGGAGTCGAGAAAGCGTTAGAGCAGGTAAGGACACCAGCTGTGTGAGTGATTCCAGAGGGAGGGACCTGGGGCTAGACGAGCCTAGGGGAGACCAAGTCTTTGTCTGAGGGGTGGGAAAGGCTTCCTGGAGGAGGAGGGCAATTGATATGGGGCTTTGAAGGATGAATAGGAGTTTGTCAGTCCTGGCACTGACCAGTCTGGGGCGTCTGAAAAGTGAGAGACCCAGGGCATCTCGGACGTAGGGTGCAAGAGGCCGCAGCGAGGAGTGGGTCAGATGCTGGCCAGCGCTCCTGAGACCCAGGTCTCTGCCCCTGCTGGTGGGTCCAGGCAGGAGTCCTCTCCTGTGACTGTAGACCAACACAGTGCAGTAAAGCATCATGTGAGTCACCTCTGTGATTTTACATTTTCTGATAGCCGCATTTTTAAAAAGTAAAAGGAACAGGTGAAAGTAATTTGAATCGTATTTTACATCCTTTTTTTTTTTTTTTTTTTTTACATTTAACATGTAACCAATGTGCCAAATCATAAATGAGCTTTTTTTTGCGTTACATTAAGCAGATGAAGTCTTCAGGATCTGGGGTGCCTTTTGCACTTCTAGCGCATCTCAGTTGGGACGGGCCACATTTCAAGGGCTCGGGGCCACGTGTGAGCAGTAGCTGCTGTGGGCGACTGAGCAGCAGCCAGCCTGTAGTTGCTTTGGGCTGAGACGCTGACCAGCTTTGTGGGCCAAAAGGCCCCCGGCTGAGCGGGGTCCATGCTGTTCCCTATGGGGCAAGATGGGCAGGGAGGGGTCCCGGAATCACCCAGACCCTGCTGTCTTGGGGGTCACAATCCAGTCAGGCAGACAGAGGAGGAACAAGGAAACCTGCACACAGATGAAGAGTCGGTGGTGGTGGTATGAGGGACATGGGGTGGGGTTAGGCTGTAGCAGCGGGGAGTGGCCTCTCCGAGGAAGTGCCGGTAGAGCTGGAATTCAGATACGAAGATCTGGGAAGAAAGTGCTCCAGGCAGCAGGAAGAGCATGTGCAAAGGTCCTGAGGTAGGCGCGTGCTTAGCATGTTGCGGTGACAGCTAGGAAGCCAGTGTGGCCAGAGCAGAGAGCGGCGGAGGTGCTGGGAGAGTTGACAGGGACTGGGGGCAGCGGGGTGGAGACTTGCCGCCCCGGGATGCAGGACTTTCAGTGTTAAAAACCAGGACAGCTGGCCATCGTCTTTTACCAGACCCCCCCTCCCCCGCCCCCGGCATCCTGCCTTGTGCCCTGTAGTGTATTTCAGCCCCTGGAATAGAGCCTGGTAGTCAGCAGGCACTCCATAAATGCCCCAGGAGGGAAGCCCCTTATCGTCGTCCTCCTGTGGATAAGAAAAGGGGTTCAGAGAGGTTCAGTCCTTTGCACGAGACCACACAGCAAGTGGGGTCCGAGGCCTTTTTCAGTCCCCGTGGGCCCTCGGTGCACCGCCCCCCCCCCCCCCCCCCGCACCATAATGCCCAGGACTGTCCCTGCTCGAGCGCCGACGTCCCCCAGCCCCAGCCCGCCTGCCCCAGCCGGCTCCAACTCCGGGCCAGTGGGGGGGCGGCTGGGGGGCCCCCAGGCGGTGCCCACTGACCCGTCGCCCCCCCCCCCCCCCACAGGCAGGACAAGCTCAAGGTGCACATGAGGAAGCACACGGGCGAGAAGCCGTACCTGTGCCAGCAGTGCGGGGCGGCCTTCGCGCACAACTACGACCTGAAGAACCACATGCGCGTGCACACGGGCCTGCGCCCCTACCAGTGTGACAGCTGCTGTAAGACCTTCGTCCGCTCCGACCACCTGCACAGACACCTCAAGAAGGACGGCTGCAACGGCGTTCCCTCGCGCCGCGGCCGCAAGCCCCGCGTGCGGGGCGGGGGGCTCGGGGGGCCCGACCCCTCCCCGGGGGCCGCCGCGCCGCCCGGCGCCCCGGCCCCGCCCGGCTCCCCCGACGCCCGGCGCAACGGCCAGGAGAAGCACTTTAAGGACGAGGAGGAGGACGAGGAGGCGGCCAGCCCCGACGGCCTGAGCAGGTTGAATGTAGCGGGCGCCGGCGGAGGGGGAGGCGACGGGGGCGCCGGGCCCACCGCCGATGGCAGCTTCGCGGCCGGACTTGCCTGAAAACCAAAAAGAGAAAACAGAAACCCGAGCGAGCGAGCGAGAGAGAGAGAGAGAGAGAGAGAGAGAGACAGAGAGAAAATCACCCACCACCCCCCAAAAAACACAAAAAAAGAAAATCTATCTATATGCAGATATCTATATATATATATACAGATATATATATGAGGCGTCACAGAATCTAGGGTAGTGCTTTTCTCAGATTTTTCTCCTTCATGATGTTCTCTCCCTCCACGGGGACCCTCGCCCCTGCTCCGGCTCCCCGTCCCCCCCCCACCCCGTCGATGGGTTTCGGGGCTCGGTTTGGGGTTTTTGTGGGACACAGAGATTCGGAGGCCCCCTGGACATCCCCCGGCATGGAGCCTGGGGTCCCCTCTGAGGCCTGGTCAGGGCCCCAGGCCCCTGGTGGGGGTGAGGGTGGCCACGGGGGGCTGGGGGTGGGGGCGGGCTGTTGTTTTCATCCCCTCGCTGGTTTCTAGGAGTCTTTCAGACAGGACCTTAAACGATCTCTGTCCGCTGTGAGCGGACGTTAAAATGCACCCTGTCCCCACCCCCACCCTCCTTCCTCAGGGCACTTACTAAGTGGGGGTCTCCCCCCCCATCTCCCCGATGGCCTCCCCGCCTCCCGTTCCTGCCTGTGGTCCTCCGTGTCTCCTGGCCGATGTGACACAAATCTATTTATTTCCAGGCCTGGAGAGAGGGGGGCAGTGGGCGGGGGGGGGGGGGTGCCAGGGCGGCTCCCTTCACGGCACTTACACCCCGGCGGACCCCTACCCTGGACCGCTGCTCAGGGCGCCCCCCCCGCCCCCCAGCCTCGCTCCCTGACCCAGGCTGCCCAGACCCCACGAGACGTTTGGAGATTCAAAACTTTTTTGTCTTCACCCTCCCCTGCCCCTGCCCTCTCCCAAGTTTTTAAAGCACTTTTTAGATTTTTTTTTTTCTTTTCCTCCTTAAAAACAAAATTTATATATAGATATATATAGATATATATATAAAATATGCTTTCCTCAGAGGAGCAGGCAACAGTGTGGGGTGGACGAGCCCAGAGCAGAGGGAGCCCAGGGTCTCATGGCGGCAGGGAGGAGGGGAGAGAGTCCAGAAGTTCCAGTGTCACAAAAGCAATAAAAACAAGATTTTACAAAATGAAAGGAAAAAAAACAAAAAAACAAAAAAACAACAAAAAAAAAAAAGACAACCAACCACAAATAGAAGTCTTGGCACTTTGTAACAGAACGGGTACTACACTTTATCTTAATTCTTAATTTAAAAACATGTTTACAAGTTACAACCAACTTCTATGAAAAGTCGAAAAGACAAAAAAAAATAAATAAAAGAGAGCGAGCGAGAGAGAGCGAGCGAGCGAGAGAGCAAAAAGAAATTCCTAAAAGTCAATTTATTTTTGTACAAAATAATAAAAAAAAAAACCCACCACAGACGCAGAATCCACTTCTGTTCCCCGAGGTGAGGAGGGGGTCAGGAAGGCACGGGGGCGAGGTCTTCTGAGGTGGTCTTCGTGCTTTGCCACGGGGGCCTGCCCTGCAGGCAGGACCGTGGGGTTTTTGTGTTTCTGCCGTGTCCCCCCCACCCCCACCCCACTCCTGTCCCTTTTTGGTTCTGATTTGGAGATGTCTCATCACCCGCCAGCCATACAGTGGCCAACCCGTGTCCGCGGGGACCTTCCTTACTGACTCCCCAGCTCAGGGATGGGCCCGAGAGAGGGCTGGCCTTCCGACCAGCCGGAGCAGCCCAGCCCCCAGCCCCCAGCCCCCAGCCCCACGCCCCCTCCCTGCCGCCCCTGCCCTCATCCCTTGCCCACTTCGGGGCTCCCCGCCCTCCAGCATGGCCGCTTTTCCTTGTGGCCACCAAGGAGCCGCCATCTTGGACATGCCATCCCCGTCGAGGTGGGTGACGGGGCCCCACCTCCAGGGCCTTACACCCCCCCCCCCAAGCCACCCCTCTTTTTATTCAAAGGCACTGACTGTAATCTGGGGGCTGGCACCTGCCTCCCCCCAGCCTCTGGCTCCCCAAAGGCCCGGTATTGACCGAGCCACAGGCCACGGACAGGGGGCCAGGGCTGGGGGGACCATGTTGCCAGAGGCCAGGGCACCCTCACCCCAACGCCCTCTCGCATATGCAATGCCTAGCGTGGGACCCTGTAAATAGACGCCCTGCCAAGCCGAGACCCTTCCCCATCAAAGCCCAAGGTGAGGGGTGCCCCTGCTCCCCCCCTCCAGCTGCTGGCCCGTCTCTCCGCGCCCCTTTGCTCTGTGACACAGACTCCGTCTTCTCGTCTTCTTTTTCTTTCTTTTTTTTTTTTAAAGGGAAGCTTTTTAAGAAGGCAACTTGCATCATTGTTTCTACAGGATAGTTTTCGTGTCCCACCCCACCCCCGAGCCCGTCAGCCCCCCAAATGTCTCAGGACCCCCCCTCCTGAGGGGGGGTGGCAGGGGAGCCCAGGGCCGGGTGGCCTTGCTCACACCCCGGTGTCACGGAGTGAGCTCTTTCAGAGAACCATCTGTGGAGGCCAAGCAGAGAGCTCGGGCGCCCAGGCCAGGGACCTCCCCCCCCACCCCAACCCCAGCTGAGAGGTTCCCTGAGGGGACAGCCCTCTCCCCCCTCCCCCACCCTACCCGTATACCCCCTCGCAATAAAACCAACTGAAAAATCACAGCTGTCGTCCTGGCCAGTGGGGGCGACTGGACTTGGGGGATGGAGGCCTCTGGGACTATGGCGGGGGCAAGGGCTGAACCCCCGCCGAGCACACTTTTAACACAAACTTCCTCGGGAATTGCACTAAACCCCTGCCCCTAGCTCTGAGCTCAGCTTCTGACAGCCCTGCCCACCCACTCCGCCTTAACCCCTCTCCTGCTGCCCGCCAGCCCGTCCTAGGGCCGCAGCGTCTGCATGGGCCCAGCGCTGGGACCCCAGCCCCCCCAACTCTGCGCAATCACATACTGTATATAGACGTGGATCGATTTTATTTTTATTCTTTAAATTAAGGTCGTGATAAAGTGTTGCCAAAGATACTGCTGAATTCTCGCGTTTCAGGAAACAAACAAACAAAAAATATTTGAGGGGGAACGTGCTGACTGGTCAGAAGGGACACAGCAAAACGTTTTTTTGTTTGGTTGTTTGGGGTTTTTTTGTGTTTTCTTTTTTTGGGGTGTTTTTTTTTTTTAACTGCCTGGTACAAAAAAAAAAAAAAGAAAAGAAAAACAAAGCGAAATTGTTATTTCCATCATCTTGGTGAAGTTGCGTGGATGTGTGTTGTGCGCGCGTGTGCAAGAGTGAGGTCCCGGCCTGGGGCTCCGGGTTGGGGGGCTCTGGGGGGGCGCTCGGGGTTGGGGTGGCGGAGGCCCCCCTCCCCCGAGCTGTCCACCGGCCTGCAGGACCTGGGAGAGAGAGGTTAACACCCTTGCTACTCCTCCCTGCCTAGCCCCCCACCCCAACCCTGACCCTGCCTTTTGAGATTAAGAAAAAAAAAAACAAAAACAACACACACACACACACACACACACACACACACACAAAACAAAAACAACACACACACACACACACACACACACACACACACACACACACACACACACACACACACACACACACACACACACACACACCCTTAAAACCCAGTGAATGTAAATGGGCCTGCAGCCGGGGCTCCAGCAGGCCGTACCAAAGTCTGCCCCCGTTGGGTGGCTTGCCCAGGAGACCCCATGTGGCCATCTCATCCCGTTTCCGTTTGTACATGGCTGTCCCTTTGCTTCCTTCCGGGGGGAGGGGGTCTCAGGTGGGAGGGGAGGGTCCCGCAGTCAGTCCCTTCCAGGGCCCTCTGGGGAGTCTTTGCACTACTGAGACCCTTTGACAGGTGGCCGGAGTCGGGGGTGGGGGGGGCAGTGGCGGACGTGTGGCACGCGGTGGGACCGAGGCCGGGGCCGGGGCCCGGGGACCCCCCCCCCCAGGACCGAGGCAGTCCAGGCAGCCGGGATTGTAGGAGGCCAGACAGAGTGAAAGGAGAAGCAGGACAAAAAATTTTAAAACCAACAAAAAAAGCAAAAATCCTATTTTTTGAGAAAGAAAGATATTTATATTTGCAGTTTTATTTTAAAAAGTTATTTAAGCTGAGGAAGCAGCCTTCCTGGAGGGGTGGCTGGCGTAGGACGGGTCAGGGCCTGGGGGCTCAGGTGCCCCGGGAACCATAACCTCAGAGTTAAGACTAGCTCGCACTAAATACATAGATTTACATGGGGGGTGGGCGGGCAGGGCCAGGAGATGGAGGGGGCCGGGGAGACCCCCGTCCCGGAGTTGAGGCTGCCTGGAGGCCGCGGCCAGGGGTTCAGATACCCAGGTTCCCCCCTGCCCCGCCCAGGCCCGGATACGAGGTGCCTTGGACTTTGGGGGGGCCGGGCCTGGTGAATGGGGGGCAGGGGCGGCGCCCCGGGGCACAGAGCACAGAGCAGACATTCCATAGACTGTATTTGAGAGTCTTTATAAAAGTGTGGGAGATTTAAAAAAAAATCAATTGATAAAAATGCACTTTTTGGGGGTGGGGGGGAGAAGCTTTAAAAGTAATAAAAAAAAAAAACAACAAAAAGACAAAAGATGAAAAACCAGACAAAAAAAAATCATTTTTCTTGTACATAAAAAACCACTAAACGCAGCCTGTTACGAATGCTGCTGCCTCATTTGCCTGATTTTGATGTTCTTTGTGTTTTGTTCGGTGGGTGGGGGGGAGGCTGGGGAGCGGGGACGGAGGGCCCGGGGGCCCCTTCACCAAGGGTCTGGCTCTTAAGCGCCCACACCAGTTGGGGCCCCATGCTCAGCCTGACCCGTCCTGCCAGGCCTGGGAGGCAGTGTGGGAGCTGGCCTCTGGGCTCCCGGGCTGGGTGGGGGTCCCCAGCATTGGCAGGCCCGGGGCCCCTACGCCCCGGCTTGGGCAGGTGGCACCAGGAAGGGGCCCCCAGGGGCGGGCAGGGAGAACTGGCCCGACAGGCTTCTCGGTCACCTCCAGCTCCAGGGTTTCTGGAGGCCGGGGGCGGGGCGTCTGGTTGGGGAGCCCCAAGTCTGTTGGAGGTCCCCGGGTGCGGCCCCACGTTGGGCCCCATGACATGATCAAGGATCGGCGCTGGCCGCTCCCCTGACATCGCCCCCAGGAGGAAGGGGGGCCGTTGCCCACCCACGACGAGGGGTCCCGGACTGCAGCCTCCACGTCCGGGTTGGGGTTACCAAACATGGCCACTTTCAGGGCCCCGAGTGGGGAGTGGGGGGTGGGTGATGGAGGGGACCGAGGGGCGGGATGGCCATGCCACAGCCTGGGAGAGCACCAGCGAGGGCTCGGGGAGGGATTCGGGGTCCCGTGGGGACAGACGCAGGCAGAGTGGGGGTGGGGCCGGCGGCCTGAGGCAGCCACCGGCCCACCAGGGCCTCTTCCCACGTGCCCTGTGTCGCCCCTACCCCTGCTAGGAGGGAGGAGTCTGTTTTTAACTGAAATAGTACTCACACAAGACTCATCCTGCAGCCTATTCCAGGAACCCACCCCTGTCTGGTTTCAGAACGTTCCATCCCCCCAGAAACCCATCCCTGTTAGTAGTCACCCCCACACACTGTCCCGCGAGCCCCCTTCCCGTCCGTGGACGTGTCACCACGTGGACTCACACCCCGTGTGGCCGTCTGTGCCTGGTTCCCTCCCTGAGCGTCGTGGGCTCGGGGTCCGGCCCCGGGGCAGCGCGTGGGGGCGCCTCGCTCCTGCTCGCGGTCGTGGGATGTGCCCGCACGCGGTGGACACCCTTTCCTTTATCCGTCTGCCTGTCGCCGGACACGGGGCTGTTTCCGTTTCCGCCTTCTGGCTGCTGTGCCCATGCGTGTGCAGGTTTGTACGTGAGCTTGGCTCACTAACCTAGGACAGGGGTGGCTGTCCCGTGGTCGCCCCGTGTCTCACCTGGGGGAGGACCTGGTGTCCTGTCCTCCAGGGCGCCAGCCCTTGTGAGGGTTCCAGCCCCTCCGCATCCTCGCCGACACTTGCTACTGTCTGACTGCAGGCCCCCCGCCCGGCGGCTCCGCTGGGTTCTCCGGGCTGTGGTCCGAGGTCCCTCCCACCAGCTCAGCGGCTCCCCAGGCGAGCGGGGACAATCCTGGATCTGGCAGATCTGCCTCGGCTCCTTTGCCCAGCCTAGCAGAAAGACACCACGGCGGGCCCGGCAGCGCAAAGCGAAACCTTCCGCATTTGACCGAACGCTGCACCTTGTGGAGCCCCAGCGCCATGCTGCCCAAGGGGACCATCCACGGGGAGCCTGCGTCCCTCGATCCCCTCACCCCCAGCCGGCGCCCCAACGCACAGAGAAGCGGACGCCTCGGTGGCTTCACCTTGACCTTTTTTATTTGCGTTTTTAAAAAACAATTAAATTAGAATACAAATATTAGAAAACCGCGGCCCTCAGCTGCCAGTGCAGCCGGAGGGGGGCCGAGCTGCACGGCCGAGTTTATACAGTAAAACTGAATTTGCCCTCGGCCAGATTGATGTCCCTTTCTTCTTCAGACCTGAAACGGTATTGCTTCCTGACTAGAAGAGCTGTTTGCACAAAGGAAATTATTCCGGGGCTGGGGGACAGCAAGGAAAAAAAAAGCAGAACAGAACGGAGGGCAGAGGCGGTGGGAGAACCGAGCGCGGCCTCCAGAGAACAAGGACGCTGGGCCGGGCACCCAGCCGTGGGTTCCTGGAGGCATCGGGGACAGCGGTAGGGACCCCCCCCCCAAAGCCGGGTGCCCCCAGGGGCTGGGCGAGTCGCTGACGGGTGGCCCTCAGCCTGGTCCTGTTGGAAGACGAGAGTGAGGCTCCCGGGGGGGGGTGGGGTGGTGGCCAGGCAGGCCTCTACCCGTCGGAAAACCCAAGAGCAAGAGGGGGGTAGGAGCCACCCCACGTGGAGAGGGTGGGGCGGGAGTCCCTGCTGCCCCCTGGGAAGTGGCCGCCCGCCCCGGCCCCCTGAGGAGGGCTGGTGGTGGTGGTGGTGGTGGTGGTGTCTGTGGACATCTGCGCTGTTCCGTAGGGAAGTTAACCTGAATTGGAGTTACCGAGGTAGCTGGCTAGAAAACTGAGACCCCCCCCCACGCCACACGCTGCCGCACCCTGGGGCCCCCGCCTTCCACAGGGGGTCCTGGCCACATGCTGGGTCTTCAAAATACCAAGTTATTGCACTTTCAAAAAATACAACACATCTGTGGCTAAACCCTCCCCGGACCCCCCCCACACCCCCCACTGCCCCTCCTGTGCCCCCCCGCCCCCCTCCCCGCCCCAACCCACTCCATGGCTTCTTGGCTAAAATGCTCCCTGCTCAGCGGTGCGCTCCAGGGTCTCTGGGCGAGAGAACGTGTTTGCAGAGAAAAAAAGCAAAGGAACAGACGCATGTCAAAGTCGTGGCTGCTGCCAGGGAGGGGGGCCGTGCGCCCGTCCGCCCCCCCCCCTCCCCGCCGCCCCCACCGCCCCCACGCGCCCCGTCCCTCTGCACCAGCTGGAATGGTCCCTGGAAGAGGGGGGAGGCGGGGCATCCGAGCGCGGCTCCCTGGGTCTGCCTGCCCCTTCCCGGGGCTCGGCTCCGGCTGGGGAAGCAGCCGTGTGGGTGGCTCGCCTTGTCTGTAAGAGTTTGATTTTGTTTCATTTTCCTTTTTTTTTTTTTGTACTTTTGTCATTTTACTTTTTTTTAATTCTCCGAGAGGAGAGTCCCGAGGTACAGGTGCCAGGAGCCAGGGAAAGGGGTGGAGAAACGAAATGAACAACAATAAAAAGAAAAAAATCACTCCTCCCTCTGCACCCCGAGGCCCGCCTGCGCCCCATCCGCGTGGGTGAGCACCAGGAAAGTCGAGGGTCCAGCCGGCGGCGGCGGCGGCGAGCAGTCAGCAGGCCGACACCAGGCCCTTCTGGAAGGGACAGCGCCGCTTGGGCCGCGGGCCCTCCTCGTCCTCCTCCTCGTCGTCGTCCTCCTCCTCCTCCTCCTCCGAGGACGACGAGCTGTCCAGCGTCAGGTCCACCACGTCGGCTCCCGGCTTCCCGTTCTCAACACCGCCCGCCGCGCCGCCCCCGCCCCCGGCGCCCCCAAGCGCGCCGCCGCCGCCGCCGCCGCCGCCGCCACCGCCGCCGCCGCCGCCACCGCCGCCGCCGCCGTTGACGTTGGGGGCGGACAGGAGCCCGTTGGCGTCCGAGGTGCCTGCGGGCAACAGGGAGAGGTGCTCAGAGCAGGCGCGCGGCGGCCGGTGAGGGGCAGGGGCCCCGGGCCGCCCCTCCGCCTCCACGAGCGCCACAGGGTCCCCAGAGCCCCGTCCAGGGCGCGGCACACGGGAGGCCCTCTAGCCAGAGCCCCCCCCCGCCCCCCGCCGAGCCCGGCTCCGGGGGGGGGGGGAGCTGACTCACCGAGCACGAGGATGGGGCACTGCGGGCTGCAGCTACGCTCCTTTTCGGCGCGGATCGGGCACCACGAGCCGTCCACCAGGTACTCGATCTCGTCAGCGTCCTCGCACTCGCTCAGGATCTTGGAGAGGAGCCTGGAGGGGCGAGGGGCTGACTCCTGGGCCGCTGTCTGCCCCCACCCCCCACCCCCCCAGACTCAGGTGGGACGCTTGCTAAATAAGTCCCTTCCTTCTCTGCGGCAGTGGCTTTAGGACAGCACCCACCAGGGCCTGGGGGCCCGAGGCCCGGCGGCCCCGCGGGAGGGAGGGGCCTGCCCGCGCAGCACTCCGTGGGCCTACAGCCACCCCTCTGCCCCACGGCCCCCTGCCCTCCCGTCTTGGTCCTGCGCCGCCCCTCGCTACAAATGAGGCGCCAGGCGTGTACAGGCCGTGCACCCTGCTCACAGCCCAACCCCTCCCCCACCCCCCACCCCCCCCACCCCCCACCCCCCCCACCCCCGCCCCGGGAGAGGCCCTGGGGTGGGACAGGAAGTAGAAGGGAGGCCACTGTGTTCCCCGCACACACGACAACACCCCCGAGAGCACCCACCGCGAGCGTGGCCCAGGAGGACACGCCCTGGCACTGTTTCACTGAGGTACTGCCAGCCAGACCCATTTTACAGATGGAGAAACTGAGGCCCAGGGAGGGGTGGGAAGCTCCCCAAAACCAATGAGGCCAGAAAGCAGGCCGCCTGGGCTCCATTCCTGGCCCCGCCCCTTCCCGGTCACCGGGCCTCCATCTGCCCACCTCTGAGGCCTATGCAGCGCCCACCTACTCCAGCAGCCGGGGGGGCCCACGCCAGGCCAGGTCCTGTACAGGGGACACACGTGCCGCAGTGGCAACGGGCCAATGTGGCCCCCAATATTTACTCCAGGTCAAAGCGGCACCTGCCTCCACGTAACTTCAACCACCTCAAACGCAATCACACAGGAGGGAGGCCCTTTCCTGCTCCAGGACACCCCCCGGGGCCACTCACAGACCCACCACCCCGGGGCCACTCTGTGGTGTCAACACAGCTCCGCCCGCCGTGAACGTCTCCACCGGAGCGCCCCTGTGCGCAGCCCGAGCAGTAGGAGTGCCTCTGGCTGGCTCGTGCCCCACGCTCCCTGTGCCCGGCTGGGGGTTCTCGGAAGGCAGAGTCTGGGGCAGAGTCCTTATGAGGACCCCAGCTTCACCCAGCTCAGGGCCAAGCGTGGGACAAAAGAGCATAATCCTCGAGGAAGCACATGAATCAAGGACCCCGCTTCCAGGAAGCCTCCCTGGCTATGCCCAGAGCCCGTGGGATGCTGGGACTGTGGCGTGTGGGGCACAGCCACACCCCCAAACCCCAGGCCCATCTGCCCCTGGAGCTGTCGGAGCTGCCGCAACTCGAGCCTGGGTGACCCGCTCTAGGCCTGTGGGGGTGGGGGGAGAGGCAAGCACGGGGCCACACAGCTGCCAGGCCAGGAACAGAGCAGCCATTCAGCCCTGACCCTTGTGCCCGGCCCCAGGGGCCTCCTCACTCCACCGCAAGGCTAGATGGCATGGGGACACTGGGGCACGGCAGCTCCGCTCCTCCGGGGAGGGGAGCCAGGCTCAGAGCTGGCCAGACCCGGGTTCCAGTGCTGGCCCGGCCACCTGTGAGCTGGGCATGCCCAGGGCAGGTG
Source organism: Eumetopias jubatus (assembly GCF_037043125.1). Lineage (NCBI taxonomy): Eukaryota > Metazoa > Chordata > Mammalia > Carnivora > Otariidae > Eumetopias > Eumetopias jubatus. Next base: position 215,687,781 of record NW_028274807.1, read on the forward strand.
ACTGCCCCCTCTGAGCCTCAGTCTCCTCATCTGTAAGGTGGGGACGATCCAGGCCCACCTGCTGGCACGGCTGGGAGGGGTGGCTGGACAACAGCCCGAGGGCAGTGACCAGATGGAGACAAGCACCCCAACGTGGAGACAGACTCACGCCAAGCCCCTGCCGGCCGTGGGCCATCCCCGGGCCCACAGCATGCACAAATCCCACGCACACACTCGGCCCTCACGCACTGCCAGGCGCAGAGGGTAAGCACAGACCCAGCCTGGCGGCCGCATCTCCCCCACCCACCCAAAACCTACCCCCCCGCCCCTCCCCCAGCTCGGGGGACAGGACATGGTGTCCTGTGGGTGTGGCTGGCGCCTGGCAGGAGCTGCTCGGTCAGGTGTTGGGCTCGGTTTCTGGAAACCTAAGACCTGAGCAAAGTCTCCCTTTTGGGGAGAACGGCCTTTTCCCCTCACCCCCGTGGCCCGGAGGGGGGCTGACGCCGCCTGGGAAGAGGGGCACATGAGAGCCAAGACCAGAGTCGGGGAGACTGTGCTTCCCAGCTCTCCGTACAGATGGCGTACCAGCAGCAGTGCTAAATGCGGTGTGGGGAGCAGCTCTCCGGCTCGCGCAGCGGCCGTGGGACTGGGCTCTCGGGGTCCCTGCCTCATGTGGGGAAAAGCAGACTCCAGGTCCGCGGGGTCACAAGCAACAACCGACCTCCTGGGCCCAGAGAGCCTAAGCTAGCAGCCCCCGCCGGCACACGAAGGCCCCGGAGCCCGAGGAGGACATCTGCCTTCCCTGCGGCCAGGGCTTCCGAGCCACCCGCAGACCCCGGACAGTCAGGAGACCCAGGGGCCTCCGGAGTCGCGCGGCGTGGCCTCTCCTGCCACAGGGTGGGCGCAGGGAGGACAGGGGCTGCCCAGCGCCGCCCGGAGCCTCACCCGTCGATGATGAGCTGGTCGTAGGGGGCCGGCTTGTCGCACACGGGGCACATCCAGGTGGGCTTCTTCTCGTTCATCTGGAGGTAGAAGACGGCGTCGAAGCACTGCAGGTGGGCGCAGGTCTCTGCCCGGCAGGGCACCGACAGCCGCATCTTCACCAGCTGCGGGGGGGGGGGGGGGAGCGGGTGGCGTGAGTGGCCCCCCGCCCCACCAGGCGGCCCCACGTGGCGGGCAGGTGGGGAGCAGAGGACGCGCAGCCCGACTCACCGGGCAGATGAGGGAGACCCGCACGCCAGTGGTGGCGATCTCGCTGTCGGGGTCCAGACGCAGCTTCTCTTTGACTGCGGAGAAGGGGGCGGCCGTTGTTAGCAGAAGGGACAGAGGCGTCTGCAGGGTCGGAGCCAAGATGCAGGCTTTTCCAGCACCCATGGACGCCGGGGAAGGCAGCGGCAAGCAGCCTCAACCCCTCCATCTCAGGGGGAAGACGGTCCACACACGGAGCACCCCAACATCCACCTCCCAGGATGACGAGATGTACGTTTTAGCTCCAGGGCCCAGGGCCCCGAGGGTCACCTGTGAAAGCGTCCTGGGCAGGGGCCGGTAATTTTGGACAACCTGGCACGCCAACGGGGCAGGCTGACCTGACAAGCCCCCTCTGCTGCCCGTTTTCACAGCCCACAGGCCTCTTTTGGAAGAAGGATGAAGGCAACCGACAGCCGCAGACGGGGCTGTTCGCTGGGACTGTGCGTCCTACACCAACCAGCCGAGAGGGCTCAGCGAGAAGGAAGATGGGCCGCTCCAGGATGGTCCTGGCGGCCCCATCCCCGGACACCCCCAACCGTGGCAGGGGCAGGAGCGAGCCCACGAGCACGGCCTCTCGGGTGACCTGAAGCCGAAGGCCTCGTGGAAAATGCCCACAACAACACACAAGGCCCCCTTCTTGCCGGTGAACACGGCTGGGAGAGAGACTGGAAGGAAATGCACGCGAGCAAACCCTGGGGCAGGCCCACAAGGAGGAGCACAGTCTCCCTCCCTCTGAACCCTTTCAGGCTCCTTCTGCGTTTGTTCTGCTCTCAGTGGGAATGGGGAGACTGGCTGAGCTGACAGACCCCCAGAGGGCTCAGGGCAGACTGACCCTGGAGCTGCCCCTCCTTCCTCCATGAAACCCCTGCAGCCCCTCCTCCAGAAGCTTCCTCTTCCCTCCCACACAGGGTTGAGGGGGCCTGGGCCCACCCCTCTCCCCAATGTCCCGAAGGCCGCATCAGCCGTTCACACCTTCTCCTGAATTCCCACCTCAGGGCTCGCCTCTGTGGCCAAAACGCCAGTGACGGACTCAGGTGTGTCTGGTTTTGAGGAGAGGCCGCCTCCTCCGCACCCAACAAACAGAAGGTTGGGTGCAGCGAAAAGGCCGCCGGTGAGACAGCTGCAGGACTTCCCGCGGCAGCTAACAATGCAGCAGCCAGCGAGCCAGCCCGCGGGCGGCTTCCAAGAGGAGACGGAACCATCGGCGCCACGCAGGGGCCCCAGCGGTCCCGCACACACCAGCCCCTCCAGCCTGGCGGACCCCCGCCTCTCCCAGACTTCCGCCAGACCTCTGGGTGCCCTGCCCCCGCCCCGTGGGCCTCGGCCTGGATGAATCCCGCCTGGCCCCCACGCCAATGCCTGCCCCCTCTGGTCAAGTCGGTCATTGTCCCTGCAGGGAGATGGGCAGGTGGGGGGCTGATTTTGAAGAAAGGGCTCTTCGAGGGAAAGGGAGGCAGTGAGGTGGGGTGCATGGGCGGGAGCCCTGCCACTCTGCGCCTCAGGGTCACCAACGGTCAGATGGGGACATCACCAAGTCCCTTGGCCCAGGACTACTGTGAGGATCTGGTGAGAAGGTGCAGTGACCAGAGAGGGTCAGTGACTTGCCTGAGGCCACACAGCCACCGCATGCACGGACACGAGACAAGAAACAGGACCGTCTTGGTGGTGGTTCACTTTCAATGCTCACTGTGTCCCCCCCACCGCCCCCAACACAGCTGGTCTGGTCTCAGGTTGGATTCCATCACTCCCCGGTACCTGCGGCTGTGAATCGGGTCTGCTCCCTCCCCCGTGTCCCTGGTCCCCACCCAGTAGTCAGAAGCATCAGCCTCCAGCACGCATCCCCAGGATCTTTCCCGCCTCGCTGCTGTGGGGATGACTCCCGTGTGCTCACCCTGCCCACATGCCAGACCTGCCCCTGGCTCGCACCACGCAGGCTCCCTGGGCTGGAGGGCCTGCCTCCCACGTCCCTGCCTCAGGGCTTCTGTGCCGGCTGTTCTGCTCCCCCTCCTTCCACATCCCCCGGGGTGACACACGGGCCCACCAGCTCACCCAGTGCCTTGCACAGCTCTGGATGCTTGACCCCAATGGTTTTCAACCTCTGCAGCAGTTCCGAAGAGGTCAGTTGCCGCACCAAGTACAAGGCCACGGAGTAACTCTGGGGACAGAGGTGGGGGAGGGGCGGTGAGGCCGAGGCAGGGCCTGCGGGGGGCGGGGGGGGAGGGGAGTCAGCCCCACCCCACTCACCTTGCCGTAGTTCCCCCAGGTCACGGTGATGCGGTTGGTGGCCGAGGACAGGTACATGAGGTGGGTGAGGTTGATGGGGCGGCAGGGCCTCTTGGGTTCCACGCCAGGCTTATTGGAGGGGTAGTAGCCCTGGAAGCAGATGCGGGGGCTCACAGCTCGGAAAGAGGTTCCATGGTGCCCTCTCTGCCCCACCCCACAGTGGCCCAAGCCTGCAGGGGTGGGGGGGGAGGGGGACCGCGGGTGGTGGGGGACACTCACCGGGACCGAGCAGTAGCTGTGGTTGACCTTCACGGCGATGTTGGGTGGGTACTGGTCCTCCTGAGGGCCGCTGGTGTCTGAGTAGCAAATTCTGCAACAACAACATGGACCGTGAGGCCAGCAGGGGCTCTGGCCGGAGGGGTGGCCCTGAGAGGGGGGTGGGCGCAGGGCCGGCATGGAGGCCACAAGGGCCGTTTCTGCCCAGCAGATGCATCGCCGTCCTGGACCGTACAAGGGGCTCTCGGGGCCCCAGATCTGGTCTGAGCAAGGCTGGGCGGTGATGTGTCCGCAGGCAAGGACGGACAGCAGGAAGACAGGAGGGGCAGGCCTCCACCTCTGACCGGGTAGGACCAGCGAAGCCGTCGGGAGGGAGAGGGGCCCGACGGGGATGCACCTGGGGTGGACAGGGCAGGGCTACGGGCAGCGGGGCACGTGGGCAGGCCCAGGCTTACCTGAGGACGACCTGCACGGCCTTGATCCCGGGCTGCAGTTCTCTGCGCATGCCAAGGAAGCAGAGGGGAGGAGAAGGGGGGGTCAGTGAGGCAGGAGAGCACCCAGCATGGCACGCTGATCACTTCAGCTGCGCTAGCCAGACAGGTTCCACCTGCCACCTCCCATGGCAACCGGAGGTCTCTGGGAGCTGACTGAAACGTTCTCTCCTGTTTACTCACTGGTGACCTGGGCAGGTGACCTCCCCGTCTGTACAGCTGAAGCGGGGGCATCCACACGGATATAGTTAATAGGTTGGTGGGTAGAAGCCCAGCATGTGCCAAGTGGGCAACAAACGGCTGCTCCAGACCAAAGGGTCTTGGACAGCAAACACCGGGAATGCCTCTGACCCTCGGCTGTTACGGCTCGGGGTCTCCATCAGGGAGATCCTGCCCTGGCAGGACCCCAGGCAGCGTCTGGGGCAGCTAGAGCCATCACAACAAGGGGAGTCCTGCCATCAAGTGGGTGGGGCCAGGGATGCTGCTCAGCCCCCCACAGTGCCCAGGGCGCCCCCCCCGAAGAGGGATCCAGCCCCGATGTCAACAGTGCCAAGGGGAGCTCTGTTAAAGCGGGGACTGCGCATCAGAGGCAGTGAGAGCATGCAGACGGGGCGCACTGCCCAGTACACACGGCAGGTGCCGAGCACAGGGCGGGGGTGGGGCTTCCCCTCCCCCCACCGCGGAGCGCAGGGTCCACATCGGGTCTGCAGAAGGCTCCCCTAGCCCGGCCCTCTAGATGGCCCAACACCATGCTGGTCCACTGCCTGCCGCGGAGGCCCAGCAGGGGTGCAGGGCACAGCGCACCTGGAGTTCCGGATCAGCTCCACTTGCCTTGGCGTCAACGCAAAGATGCATGGGCTCTCCTGAAGCTTCTCGTTATTCTGTGGAACTAAACACAAAACTCAGGGTCAGGGTGATGTCTGGTCCCCAGTAAGGGGGCCAGCCACACCCATTTCCAGGGGCCGGACCCTCCTCAGACCCGGAAGCAGGGCACAGGAGGCTGAGCCTCACCCTGGCAGCCAGGCCTGTGGGATGGAAGCAGGGCCACTAGGGATGAGGGTGCAGGGGACGCCCAGCCCTTCCTGGTGCCACACCACAGCCTACGATTCAGGGAACATCCCTAACCCCGGAAGGGCCTCTTGGGAAGCAGCACACTTCTTAGCCCTCCGGGGTTCAAGGGTCTCTAAGGAAAACAGAAGCGCTCAGCCTGGGCGCCTGGATGGCTCAGTTGGTTAAGTGACTGCCTTCGGCTCGGGTCATGACCCCAGAGTCTTGGGATTGAGTCCCACATCGTGCTTCCGGCTCAACAGGGAGCCTGCTTCTCCCTCTGACCCTCTCCCCTCTCATGCTGTTTCTCTCTCTCTCTCTCTCTCAAATAAATAAATAAAATCTTAAAAAAAAAAAAAAAAAAAAAGCAGCGCTCAGCTCACGGAGGAGCCTGCCGGGCCGGCAGGACGCAGTGGGACAGACTGCACGCCCTTGGGCCAGCTGCTTCCCCTGGACCCTGTAAGATGCCAACAACTCTGTCCCCACCTCACACAACTGTTCTGGGCACCTGGCAAGCGTGTGCCTGTCTGTGTGGTGCTCGGCAAAGGCCCTGCAAGGCACTGCTGGAGGGGACAGGGACAAGCTGGACAGAGGTCCTGCCTCGGGCATTCATGGCCAGCAGAGGAGGTAGGCAAGTGAAACAGCCCTGAACCTCCAAGTGCACAGAACAAGAGTCACGGAGCAGCCCGGCTCACAGCAGGGGACACAAGGAGGGCAGCGGGGGCACCGCACACGGAGCCACACTAGCCATCCCGAAGTGCCCGCCGGGGCGCAGAAGTAGAGCAATGTCTGCCAGGGGATGGAAACCATGGTGGTGACAAGCGGGCTCTTCACAATTATAACTGCATCGAGAACCCCAAGGGTGATCAGAAAGTCCCTTAACTAAATGAGAATACACAGTGCGCCAAAACTTGGGGGAAGCAGCTAACATAGTCGTTTGGAAGCAAAATCATGGCTTTAAAAGGATTCTATTAAAAAAGACAGAAAAAGGTTTCAAATGAAGGCCTTGCATTTCCTCAAGAAACTAGAAAAAAGCAAATTAAAGCTGAAGTTAGAAGAAAATTAAAAATAAAAATAGAAAGTCAGCAAGAAACAATAATCAGGCCAGCCTTCTTTGACAAGCTAACTAGAATAAACAATAAAAAAGACCGTAAGCACACCCACTGCCACAAATAAAAAACGGACAGTAGTGCAGGTCCTAGTCTTTTGGTTTAATACAGGAACGAAACCAACAACCTCATGGCAATAAATCTGACAATTTAAATGAAATAGACAAATTCTTCCAAAGTTGCAAATTACCAAAACTAGCACCAAAAAATACAAGAAGTTTGAGAAGCCCTTTATCAGTTAAAGAAGCTAAATTCATAATTAAAAAACTTTTCCACAAAGAAAGCTGCAGATCCAACTGGTGAGTTCTACCTAATATTTAAGAAACTGTATAAACTTTTATGAACTTTCAGAAAATAAAGAAGACAACAAGTAACTCACTTGACAAGGCTGACGCGACCCTGATACCGAAACCTGACAAAAACGTATCAGGAAAAGAAAGTTACAGATAAACATCCCCCACGAACACACAGAAAAACCCTTTAGAAAATATCAGCAAATATCCAGGCCCTTGGGATTTAGCCGAGGAATGCAAGATTGGTTTAAAACCTCTACACAGGGGCACCTGGGAGGCTCAGTCAGTTAAGCGTCTGCCTTCGGCTCAGGTCATGGTCCCAGGGTCCTGGGATCGAGCCCCCCATCGGGCTTCCTGATCAGTGGGGAGCCTGCTTCTCCCTCTCCCACTCCCCCTGCTTCTGTTCCTGCTCTCGCTGTGTCTCTGTCAAATAAATAAATAAAATCTTAAAAAAACAAAAACAAAAACAAAACCAACCAACCACACTGAAAAGCCACCCGATCAGAAGACTGGATGAGACGTGGCTGGCAGGAGCGAAAGCCTCTGGGGAGGGCAGGCCGTCTTGCACAATCTGCCAAAATCACCAACACACAACGTGGACACAGCGGCCCCTCTGTTCTAAGAGCCACAACTGCAGACATGCTCCCACACACAGGATGACCGAGGCCCACGGACAGCCATTACTCAGAATGGTTTCCAACGATGGCTGACGACCTAAATCTATGCCCACCGACCTGGTCTGGTGAAGATGCACTCCGGAGCAGCTTACAAAGGAATACTACGCAACCCTGACACAGAGAGCGAAGGACCCAGAAGCTCTTCACGCTCTGATAAGGACGATAAGGAGTAACCTCTGAGATGTTCTTGCCAGGTAAAAGCAGCTGGTGCGGGCGGGTGTGCATCACACCCGGACTCGTGTCACCGACAGAGGGAAGGGTCTGCATAAGTGCAGGTCTGCTCATCTGCACAAGAGACATCTCTGGGTTGGGAGCCCCCTGAGAATCGGCCACAGTCACTGCCTCAGAGTGACTGGGAGAGGCTAGAAGCCAGCTTTCTTTGTACTGCCAACCCTTCCAACAGTGGTGTGCATGCTGTTCCTATGAAGGGCTGGAGCATAAATAGTTTTGGTTTTAGTAAGACACATGGTCTCTGCCTCAACGTCTCCACTCTGCCTTGTACCACGAAAGCCACCAGGGAGAGTAAACAGACAAATGGGTGTCGCTGTGTGTCAATACAGCTTGATTTAGGAAAAAAGGCTGCCAATGAAATTGGCCCCTGGCCCTAGTCGGCCAACCGCTGCTCCAGAACCTTCTGAATTCCAAACCACAACAGCAGGTAACCTATTTAAAAAGCAAACATAGGGGCCTGGGTGGCTCAGTCGTTGGACGTCGGCCTTCGGCTCAGGTCACGATCCCAGGGTCCTCGGATCGAGTCCCGCATCGGGCTCCCTGCTCAGCGGCGGAGTCTGCTTCTCCCCCTCCCCCTGCTCATGCTATCTCTCTCGCTCACACTCTCTCTTTCAAATAAATAAATACAAATCTTTTAAAAAATAAAAATAAAAAAAAAAGTAAAAAGCAAACACAATTCGGATTTGAAACCAGCTCAGACTCAGAAGCCATACCACCAGGTTCATAACCCAGCTCTGCCTGGGGCACACATCCCTACCCCCACCCCAGGCTGGGTGCCTTCCGTCCCCGGGACCCAGTTCTCGGGGCGCAGAGCTGGGCATGAGGCTGGAGCTCAGCAAGAGGCAGCTGCTGTAACCACCAAGCTGCCACCACCAATTCACGCTTGTTTGCCAAGTCCCTGTGCGGTCCTGGTTGGCACCCTTGAGGAAGGCCGTTGAATTGGGGGGGGGCCCACAGGCCACCTGCAGACATGCCCAGACCTGCCCTAAGAGCCAAAGGGCAATTATTTCCAATGGGGCAGGGCGGGGGGGTGGGGGTGGGGGTGGGGTCTCACCATACCCAAGCTGCGCTGCGGGCGACTGAGCGAGAAGCCGATCCCACCTGCTGGCCAGGGAGCTCCGTCCCCAGAAACAAGGCAGGCAGGTGAGCGGTATCATGGGAGGCCAAGAGTCTGGGGGCCCTTCCAGGGCTCCCCCTCCTAGATGACACCACCGTGGGGACAGCGTTCACATTTTCTGCTGTGCCATGGGCCCCGGGTGGCTGACTTCCCTCAGGAAGCCAAGTGGCCAGTGGGAGGTGAGCCGCCCCCTTGGTCAGGACACAGCATACCCTACACTATAGGAGGGGGGTGGGGGTCCCCCAAACCCAAGCCTCCATCGTCCACTGCCAATGGCAGCTCCACCTTTTTGGCTGTTCAGGGTTGGGCTGTGGGCAGCATCCACGACTCTCGGCACCCCCTGACCCCCCAGCATCAATTCCCAGTTGGCTCCAATTTCGAAACACACTAGCGAGGTCCCTCTCCCCCGACCCTTACCCCTCCGATCAGTACACTGACCCCTCAATGGCCCCCTGGCTCCCCCGAGTTCACCGCCTGCCCCTTGAGGGATGCTGTCCCCACCCCTAGTGGCCTTGATTCCCAGGCCACCTGCTCGTGTTCCCCAAGTGCCAAGAACATCCTTCCTTGGGGCCTTTGCACTCAACATCCCCTCGTCCAGAACGTTCCTCCCCCAGCTACTTAGATGGCCCTGATGTCTCTGAGGTCTGCCCAAACTCCACCAGAACGACAGACTTCCCTGAGCGCTTTTATTTAAAAACTGCAAGCCCCCCCCACAGCCCCCTGCAATCCTGGTACTGCCTGTATCTCCTTGCCCGCTCGGTTTTTAAAACTTTTACCTCCTAAGAATCAACACAATTTCCCAGGGTCTTTGGCTCGACATGAACACTGAACCAACCCCAAAGTACCTCTGCCGTGTCACACAGGCTGCCACAAAGCCACGAGGGCCCCGCGTGGGCTAGGACGAGGTATCCACCCCAGGCTTCAGAGCCCCCCAGGGACTAAACGTGGGGGAATCCCCTGCTCCCAGGCCTTCTGGGAGGACTGGGAACCAGCCTCCGGTTCAATCCAAGACACTAACAAAGGAGCCCAGCGTGACCATCTCTACCCTGGCTGCCAGGCCACCATGCAAACCACCACCGGCAGAGAACACGATACGGGGGGCATGGGGGGAGGGTAAAACAGTAATTAGGACATAGCCACCGTTCTGGAGGATCACACATGCAAAAAAAAAGAGGGTGGCAAGAACAAGCCCAAACCTCCAACAGGGGCCTAATCCTATTTTCTACAACACACACACAATTTTACAAAAGTTTAAATAAGAGGCAAAGAAACCGGGATCTCCAATCAGTCAGAGAGGCCTGGCCTCCCTCCCACTAGTCTGCAGCCTCCTGCACCCTGGGGCCTCAGAGAAGGATCAAGGCCCGTCCTCCAGGCCAATGCCCCCAGACCCACATAAGGTCCCTGACTCCGGCCCCGGCTCTCCAAACGCGGAAGTCAAGGTCTAAGAGATGGTGTGGGCAGTGCAGGTGGTGCTAGGGGAGGAGATGGGTGCAGGGGGCCTTGCCAACAGCAGGGAGCAAGCAGGCACCCACCCTGGGTCAGGGGCTCTGGGCTCACACCCCAACTCCTCCAATCACAGGGGCAGAACTTGGGTGCCCAGACCCAGCTGGCGGGCTCTTGACTTGCTACTCCTGAGGTCATGGGGATGCAACAGGGTCACACACTGAAGGAGAGCCAGAGAATGCTAGTTCTCGGTCATTCTCACGGCAGCTCCCTGGCTGCTTCTCAGCTCCCAGACTGGGCACCTCCTGCCCCGCTCCGCACTGTGGATGCAGTGAGGGAGTGAACCAGTCCCAGGCCCAGATGTTAAAGAACACCTACAAATGAATAAGCCACGCCAGGGCTGGGGGCAAGGCCATGGAGGGGGAGAGGGTGGTGACGAGAAGGCAAAGGCAAGTAGGAAAGGAAAATGAGCTTCAGGTTAGGTGCCTCGGGAGGGAAGGGCCATGTGGTGGTCTGAGCAAGTGTGACGGACAGAAGGTACAGCATGTGCAAAGGCCCCAGGGCAACACGGCCTGGTGTTTTGTTTTGTTTTTTAAAGATTTTATTTATTTGACAGAGAGAGAGGGAACACAAGCAGGGGGAGTGGGAGAGGGAGAAGCAGGCTCCCCACAGAGCTGGGAGCCCGATGCGGGGCTCGATCCCAGGACCCTGGGATCACGACCTGAGCCGAAGGCAAGACGCTTAACCGACTGAGCCACCTAGGCGCCCCGCGGCCTGGTGTTCTGGAGGAACAGTGAGGGGAGGGGAAGGGAGAGAGCGGAGAGGAGGGGAGGGAAGAAACCAAGCAGAAAAGTCAGTGCGTCATGGGAGGGTTTGGAACAGAGGAAGGACAGAACCAGACGGCTATTTTAAAAAACTTCCTCCGGCTGCTGGTGGAGACTGGCAATGTGGAGGGAAGAAACCAGGGAGACGGCTGGGCAGGTGGGCGGTGGGGGAAGCCCTGCCGGCCCAGCAGGTTGGGCCACCTGCCCCTGGAGCTGGGAGGCCGGACCTGGGATGCCACGTGACCCCTCTGGCTCCCAGGGCCCGGGATGGACCCGAGGACCCGGGGAGGGCGCATGCACCTGCGTGTGAGCCCCGCCTGGCCCCTGGATGGCACACAGGCCGCTCTGCCTCTGTGCACCTCAGGAGCTAGCACCCACCTCAGAGAGGACCCCAGGAAAGCTTACCAGATCTTCGACGACCCCGAAGCCCTCGGGACGGTCCAGCCGGCCCCCACTCGCCCCGTGGCCCACCCATCTTGTGTTCTCCGGCCTCGCCCTCCCTCTCTCGTCTCATGCCGCACCTCGCTCCAGTTCCCGAGCCCTCGCTCACTGCCAGGCCTGGGCCTGGGACACACTTCCCTGCTCCTTCCTCTCTGTCAGGCTTATGGCTACTCACCCCTCAGGTCTGGAACGTGGCCTCCTCCAGGAAGCCTCCTGCCTGCCACCTCCCCACGAATGCATCAGCAGGAGCTCGCGGCCCTGACCGCCCCCTAGGAAGCCTGCACTCCCCAAGCAGAGCACTGCTCTCCCGGCACCGTTCGTTCACCTCAAGTGCAGCTTCCCGGCAAAACACGCCAGCTGGGGGACCCCACACCTCCCTTGCTGCTTCGGTGATACCAGCCAAAGGCCGGAGGAGGGACACACGTGTGCCCTGCACAACGGGGCAGGCGCTGGACCAGCAGCCCCCAGCCAGCACTGGTGCTGGCCACCCCTCGGGGCACGGAGACAATCAGGAGACCCTTCGGAGTTGTCATGACATGGGGTGGCTCCTTCACTTCGCAGCAGCAGGGACCCTGCCCCACAGCCCAAGACGCTGACCACAGGACAATGGCGAGCCTCACAGAGCAGCACTGCATCAGGTCGTGTTTCCTTCCTTCCGCCCGCAAGTCTCATGATGGCCTCTCCTTTCTCCCACGCACCCTGACGGGGCTCGGGGCCTCCTCAGTCACACTCCGGCCGCTCACACCCTGGGTGGCTGTCAGATGCCCAGTGAGCCCCCAGCTGCAGTGGCATGCCCAGGACGGTGTTCCCTGGCCCCCCTTGGAGTCTCCTGGGGTTGGGAAGCAAGTGCCCCTCTCCTGGCTGGGATGGGTGGCACAGCCAGGCTCTCTGAGCTAAGAAGAGGCCTGAGGTCCAGGACCTTCACATGCTTCAAGATGGGTATCTCCCCACAGGAGTGCAGGGCACTGATGACTCAGGGAGGGGTCAGAGTCAGGAAGACGGCTGAGCCGGCGGCCCCAGGGCCCCCTCCTCAGGATGCCGTGTGACCTTGCACCAGCTTCCCGACCTTTCTAGGTGCCAGCCAGGCTGGAGCAGATCATCTGTCTTCTAAGGTCCTTCCAGCTCCATTATTCTCCTCCCCTCCCCCAACCCAAACATTCCACTCCCTGTGATTTATGTCTCCTCTGCACCCGGCGCAGTCTCCATCCTGAAGCTGGAGCTGGCCGGCGGCTCTTCCGGGGAAACAGACCAGAGTGTTTGGACCTCATTCTGGTCAGCAGGTCATGGTCAGGAACGAGGGGGAAGGGGAAGCTGGCTGAGCCCGAGCCCCGTGAAGTGGCTCTTGGTCAATGCCAGCGCTGTAGAAGTCACCACAGGGAGGCCCCCAGGTTGAGGAGCGGGGGGCCAAAACTGCTGGTCCCGGAATAGAGGGGGCCAGACGCCCTCAGGACCAGACCTGTGCTCGACGAGGACTCTCCCTAGGAACCTAGCAGGCACCGGAGGGTCCCTGAGGATGGGAGTCCCAAGACAGGGGTACATTCAGGATAGGGGCGGGGAGTAGGTGGGAGCCAGGCCAGGGCGGGGTCAGCCTCTTTGTTCCGAGCTGCCAGCAGAGTAATTCCTGGTGCAGACAGGGGAGCAGACTCTCCCGGAGATCAGGTGACTGGGGTCCCCGGGGGCTCAGGGCAAAGTGATGCATTGTGGGGCAGGAGTGGGAGTGGGCCACGCAGGAAGGAAGCTCGTGGTCCAGGCAGGAGAGGGAGGCTGCTGGCCCTCGAGTTCAAAGTCACCTCTGTCCCCCGCCCAGTGCCAAGCCCAACTTACTGCTTCCCAGTGAAAACCCAGCCTCCTTATTACAAACATCACCCTTGAGTCCTCAGGAACCTGAACCATCAGCCTAACCTTCAGAGCCAGCCAGTCCCCAGGCCTCCAGAGCCTGCCAGAGAACCCCCGGGAGTAGGGGGAGAATGGGTTCCAACATGCACACGGGGAAGTCGGGAGGAGCAGAGCCGGGGCGGGGTGGGGGCTGTCCTGGAGAAACTGAGGAAAGGGCCTTGGGTCTCCAATGGTGCCATGTTAACCCCACGACAGGTGCTGTTAGGACAACTTACTCCCCACTCGGGGGCTGGTGACCAACACTGCCAGAGGGAAGGCAGGAGAGGGCAGAGACTCGGGTTGATATGGGGCCTTGGGACTCCAGGGCCTGGACCAGCAGCAACTCCTTCCAGCTTCACCGGAACCACAGCCGCCTTGTCCAACCTCACGAAGCTCAAGGGCTACAGGAAGGAGGAAAAGAGGCAGCTGCATCTCCCCGTTTCCCCGCAGCTAGGGCTGGACAGAGTGGGCTCGCTGGCACGGGGCTGGTGTGGAACTCTCCGTGCACAGAGGGGCCCCCTTGGCTGAGCAAGACAGGATGCTGAGTCAGCAGCGCAGGAGGGAGTGAAGCACGCCGCAGGGGGCATGGCGACCGGGGGCATGGTGGGGCTGTGACCTCTGCCACGGCATGCAGGGACCAACTCACAACCAGGGCCAGAGCCTGGTGTGCAGGAGGGGCTCGGTAAAGATGCAGGGGTTGAAAGGGAGATGTGGGTGAGGGGCTGCAGGGGGGCAGCTGGACCCACAGTACCGACGCGCGCTTGGGGCACCTCTAGGCCCTAAACAAGGAATGCCAGAGCGAACCCTTACAAGGGTGGGGGGCTCTGTTTGTTCCCTGCTGCTTCCCCAGGGTGGGATTCCACGAGCACCCACCCGGCAGGCCCTCAAGGGGAAGAAGACGGAAGAGGTGAGAATGACGACCAGAGGGGCCTCCAGGTCCACGTGGGCAGCCAGTCAAATCCGAGGGGCGCCAAGAAGCCCGTCACACTAGACTTGCTACCTGGAGCCCTGGAGGCACCAGCAGCTGTGGCTGGAGGGAGCACGTGAGGCTGAGACCAGGCTGACACCCACCCTGCCCCATCATCACGGCTGCCAGTGAGGGGCCAGGGGCCTGTCCACACGCGGCGCGCCATCAACCTGGGGGCCAGAGAAATGAGCAGAAAGGAACCACAAGGCCTTGGCATTGTCTCCTCTAGTCCTAGCGGTGTCCCACCTCTTGGGAGCACAGCCAGCCTTCCCTAACCAGCTGGCCCGTGGTGATCGGCCTGAACCCATTGGCCAAGGCTGCTCCCAAGGCTGCCTACCAGGAAACAAGCCTTTTGTGGGAGGAAGGAAGGAAGGAAGGTCAGATCCAACTTCCAGCCCTTTTGCCACAGGGAGTCAGAACATGGAAGCCAGCGTCCCTGGAGGCGCCCAGTGATGCACGCCTCCTGATGGTCCAGGCTGGAACAGTCCCGGCCCATAATGTACAGAGTTGGTCTGTGTGACCGACGGAATGTGGAACACAAAATTAGGTCACTTCCAGGCGGAGGTCAAAGAAACGACGTGGCTTCTAACTGCCCCTGCACTCACATATGTGCGCACACTAACCCTCCCACCACCCCCATCACTGGTTCCGGACGAAGCAAACCACCATTCCACACTGTGAAGACGCTTAAACAGTCTCCAGAGCCCGCATGCCAAGAACCAGGGTCTCAAGCCAACAGGCAGCAAGAGACCAAGACCTGCCAGCAGCCATGTGAGTGGGTGGCCCCCAGCCCTAGTCGGGCCTTCAGATGAGACAGCCCCCAGCCAACAGCCTAATGGGAGACCTCACCAGTGCCTGTGCGTCAGGACCGCTCAGCTAAGCCACTCCCAAGTTCTCACCCTCACAAGCTAAGTGCCTGTTGTGCTAAGCTGCTGCGATTCAGGCTTATTCGTGAGACAACCCTACAAATCGCTAATATAAAGATCCAGAGAAAGCTTCTATGCCTCCTAGGAGGGAAAGCCCCCCACGACCCCCTGGCCCTCGCTGCTTCCCGAGAGACACTCCAGGTCGGTGACGTGACTGGCCGCAGGCACTGGGGCAATGCAGAAGGTGGGACACCCCTCCCCCAGGGCGGTGGCAGACTCACCCAGCTCTGTGGGCTTCAGCAACTCGTCCAGCATGTTAAAGAAGGGCAGCTTCACCAGACGCACTTCTGGCTTGAGGGTCTTGGCAGGCAAGCGTCCAAGTCCATTCAAGTACTTCCCGTACAGCACGGGGTAGTCAATGTTGGGGCCCGAGAGGGGAGTCCTGGGCACTGTGCCAGCCCGGTCGTAGGTTGAGTGCATGGTCAGGGGGTCCAGGGGCCGGTGGGGCTGGGGGACAGGCTCTGAGCTCTTCTTGGCGTAGCGTGTCTCGTACAGCTCCTTGATCTTCTTGAACAGCTCGGGGCTACAGTCAAACTGGACCAGCTGGAGGGCCCGGGTGACAAGTTCGTGTTTAAGTCCGCTCTTACTCCGGCCGACAAAACCCAGGAGCATCTGAAGATCCGAGACTCGGAAACTCATCACCATGTTCTGGGGAAGAGCAACAACAGACACACATGCTCAGATGAGACCTGGCCAGATTCGGGGACTGCCAATGCAGCAAGGGGCTTCCTGGAGCCACCTGGGCCCTAAATTGGGGGACAGCGAAGTGACAGCCCACCAGGTGCTGCCTCGCCCTGCCCCCAGGTCCCCTTCACTCTAGCTGGCAGGAGGCGGCGGCGGCGGCGGCTTTGGCACCAGGCCCACTGGCCCAGGCTCAGTCCCACTTCCATGCCTTTGCTCAGGCTTCCTGCTCACCCTTCCCTGTGATGCCCCCTCCCAGCTCAGCCCTGCTCCCCTCCTTCTCCTCAAACCTTCCTCGGCATTGCCAACGCAGCAAAAGCTTCTGACCGCCCCCCCAACACACACCACTGCCTTCTATTTTAGGTTCTCTTTTCCCATCTTCAAGCCTGAGAGCATCCCCAGGGCAGAAACTGGGAATCTTGCTTTACCCGTAAACAGCCTCAGCCACTCCCTAGCCAAGAACACTAATGGTCTCTCTGACCCTCAGTCTCTTCGTCAGGATGACAGGATCCACTTCGTAAGGATGTGGGAAGGACCAGATGAGGTAACATACGGAAAGCAGAGTAAATCAACGTTGGCCACAAACATGTTTTCCCTTCAGTCTGGAGGATGGTAGGCACGATTTAATACTAACCACCTGCCAGGGGCTGAGCTGCACATGCAATCATATACTTAACTCTGATTCTTCAAACAGCCCTGCCAGGCTGGGGGGAGCTCCACGTTATAGCCAAGATTCAAACCTAGGCCTGACTCTAAAGCCAGGGATAATTTCTCTCTACCGCACGACGAGCGTCCACATGGAGCTGAGCACAGGCGAGCATCAAACGTCTGCTCATCATTCCAGCAGGCCCTCTCCACCTCGACACCGTGGACGCTGGGGCTGCATTGTTCTCTGGGGTGGGGCTGTCCTGAGCACCGTGGGGTACTCAGCAGCATCCCTGGCCTCCACCCACTCGATGCCAGGAGCCCCCCCAAAACCCAGCGGTGACAATCACAAAGGTCCCCCAGACACTGCCAAGTGCCCCCTGGGAATAGGATTGAGAACCGTGGGTCTGAGGGGAAGGCTTTGGGAATCCGGCAGCCCCAGAGGCTGTGAAGTGAGCTGTGGCGAAGTGATGAAAGAGGTCTGGCAGGGTCCCTTCAACTCAATCAAGCCAAACACGAGAGCTCAGCTGATGTTTTCCTTGGGGCGGCCTGACCATGGCCTGCCCTCTGTGAGACCCTGGACCCCAAGCGGAGGGACGCTTCCCCATACGCTACATGAGCAAAGCGTCCTTGAAGGATGGATGCACCAGCAGGGTTTCAGGGCCACTCACACTGAGCCCCAAAGCTGGCCTGTGTTGAATGACACAGGTGGTGGGTAAAAAAAAACTTCCAGGGGAATGGGGAAAACAGGTACAAGTGACGAGGGTGTATACCGAAAGCTGGCGGGCACAGGGCAGGACAGCACCCAAGGAAACCAATAAAGCCCTTAAATTCAACTTGAGAGTCTGACAGTTGGAGGTGGGTGGGAATCCTGCCAGGGTGTTTACGTAGCGGCCCCAATGCCAGAAGGCTCTGGTGTTTCCCGTTTCCCGGCTGTGGAAGGGTGAGGCGTGGAGACTGATGGGAGCCCCGGGTTCCCGGTGGGTCCTCCGTCAGGCCTCTCTGCACCTTGGGCACCTCATCTAGCTACGTGGGATGGGAACCCTCTAAGATCACTCCCAGCCTTACACCAGGCTCCAGCTGATGGCGGGGAGGGGCTGTCGAGGCACAAAACGACAGAGACAGACGTGTGGAGCTGCCCTGTCCTGCCTGCAAAATCTCAAGAGAGAGCCCTTTCCTGCTCCTGCACTACAGACGTGGAGTGTCCGCCGCATGCCAAGCATGAGGGCTCTTCCCACGTGGCAGTGGCAGGGTCCATCGGAGTCCCAAGGGCACTTCCTCCCACTCCCACCCAGCTATCTGGGGGCCTGGGGACCCTCACATCCCAGCACACGCCCTGCCTCGGGACCAAAGCAGTGTGCTGGCCTTCAGAGAGCCCGGAACGCTTATGAAAACAAAGACTTCACCTTCCTTGGCCTGACTTCCTACCTTGAGCAGAGAAAATAGGCTTGCAGACAAGATGTTTCTTCTGGAAGAGGCCCAAGGCCTTGGAGGGGAGAAGCGATGTCATGTGAAAGCTGACTGCCCTCCATGGAGCTAAAGGCAGGTGGGCTTGGGACGCCGAGTCTGACCATAACACATCTTCTAACATCACCCCGCCCCTGGGAGCACCCTGCCCCCGCCGAGGCCTAGCCCTTTCACCAGGTTGGACACCCGGATCTGCCGCACGAGCATCCTGGGGCACGTCCCTCAAGCTGCCATATGTTCACGACTCGGATTTCTCAGCAGCTGCCACCACCAAGGAGCCTGCCCTTGACACTGGGAGGGGGGACAGCGTGAGAGGGGCACAAACATTCAGGAAGAAGCCCCAAGCGCTTTGCAAATCACTTCCTGCCATGGCTTCATCCTACCCCGCCTGCCCCTCAGATCTGTGTTTATAAACAGCACCAGGCCCCGACGGCTTCCATAGTCTCAACTCTGGGCTTGTTTGGAGCTGCGTGGAAAAACATCAGCCTGGATAGAGCTGCTGGGCTTAACTTAATCAGTCTCGGGTACAGGTTCCTCTGAACGTGGGGAAAGTGAAGGTCCTTATCTCCAGGAAATGGGAGATCTGTGCAAAATGCTACCATCCCAAGGGGTTCCCAGACTACCTCTTTCCCCAAGCCCTCTCAGGGGCCTCAGGTGAAGAGTCTGATTTCCAAGTTTACCAACAACCTCCCCTTTGTTCTCCCCGCAGAGCAGCCAGTTTTGTACCCCAAAAGACGAAATCTCCAGCTCCTAATACAAAAGGTTAGGTAAGCACCTAAAAGAAGAGAACACTTCAATGACACGTACGACACTCCACAGTGACAGCCAGAGACTAAAGAAGAAAGGCTCCCGAGGCTCAGAGCAAGCTGTGCCACTGAACGGAGGCTCACATTCTAGAGAACTTGAAAAAAGGGTCAAGTTGATTTAATTGGGGTGGGGGGCCCCAGCCACCAGAGGGTCAAGTAGAGTTCATCAGATCATATTTCAAGGCCCTGGATGGTATAAAAGAATTTAGTTCCTACCCTCTGGTGCGGGTGGGCGTGGGGGTGGGGGTGGGTGCCCGGGCCCAGAGTCACAGAGTGACACAAGCCCCATGGGACCACTGAATTTCAGGGCTCCAGGGGACTTCGAGCCCACCCACTGCCACCTTGGGCTTGCAGAGTTCAGACTTCTGCATCTCCAGGGGAAGTCCCAATTTCTCAAAACCCTAGAGAAGGGCAGAGTGTGTAGTACAGGCATTGAGGGGGACGCTCCAGGGGGAAGGGAGCTCCATTTCAGATCTCCGCAGGAAGGGAAGGGAGATGGAAGGAGAGAGAGGAACAGGAGAAAGAAAACATTTACAGGTCAGGACCCTGGGGAGGGGAGACCAGCGGGGAGGGAGGGGGAGGAGCCTCTGTCCAGCAAAGGTCCAGTCCCCCACCTCCCTGCCACCAAAGACCTTGAGTAAACTTCTCAGGGAGGAAAGGAACAACCCTAGCGTAGTTCAGGGCAAGGGCTCTGGAGCCTCACCGTTGGGGAGGTACCTGGAAGAAGGTACATCCCTGAACAGGGATGGCACCTATGGGATGTGGAACCTGAACCCCAAAATGGAGTATGAGGGAGAAGCACTGAGGGCACTGAAGAAAGAGGTGGGGGACTCTCCATGGATCAACACAAGAAACCAGCAAAAAAAGAGAGGGAGCGTCAGAAGCCAGAGCTGGGGTGCATAAAAGGATCTAAAGTAGGGTTTTGGGAGCTGTATGGAGGAAGTATGATCTTAGTAGCCTCACTAGGGAGTATAGGGGAAACTTAGTATGGGGTCTGATCTTGCTAGTGTGAAGTTTAGAGACCCCAGGAGCAGAGTCCAAAACCTCACAGATGCTGTCCGGAGGATAAAAAGTGGGAGGAAGGCAGAGCCCAGGACCCAAGACTGAAAAGAGTTAGGAAAGATTTGAACAGAGAACAGGGGTCAGGACTCCATCCCAGGCGGGAGAGCAAACTCGAGTGACACGGTGCCCACTCCGAAGGCGAGAGAGATGGTGTCAGGAGGGGGGCGGGGCTCTGGGACCAACGCGGGCCCTGAACTAGGGGTCCAAACTCCAGCCCGGGGTACGAACCCCAAGAAAACACTGTGGGGATGCTTCAGGATCCTGGCTCATCACCCTGGATGGTGGAATCGGTGGCAGAAGGGTCAGCGGACCCTTCAGAGCAGGGAGTCGCCAACCCCAGCTGGCCTGCTGGGTGGGGAGGCTGAAGACCCAGATGCCAGCCTTCGGTGCCACGGGAGGCGAAGACACTCCCCAGGCCAAAGAGCAGGACCCCGACTCAGGGCGAGGAGGGGATGAACAGTCCAGCCCGTCTTGCTGTCCGGGGGAACTGTGCCTCTAGCCGGGAGGCGCGGCCCTGTCCCCGTGCTTAAGGAGACTGGACCCTAACCATTCGGGCTGTGGGGGGGCAACCCCGCCTCAAGCCCGAGAACCAACCCCCAGCGCGAAGGCTGGGGAAGGGTTGGGGGGCCCCGCCCCCGGCCTCCCCGCCCCCCGCCCGCACCCGGCGCGCCAGGGCCAGGGGCGGGCGAGGGGGCCGGGCGGCGAACCGCGAGCTGGCCGCGCCGTAGGGCCACAAGCGGAAGGCGCAGACCTCCGCCCGCCGCCCGGCCCCCGCCCACTCTCCCGCCCGCCCGGGCCGGCGCCGCCGCCGCTCACTCACTTTGGCCTCCACCAGCTCCGCCGCCATCTTGGCCACCAGCGTCCCCCGCGCCGGGAGCCCCCAGCCGTCGCGTCACGTGACCGCCCGCCACTCGCGGGCGGGGCTGCCGCGGCAGCCAATTAGAGCCCGCGCGCCCTCCCACCACCCCCCCCGGCGCGCGCTGCTGCGCAGTGCGCAGGCGCATGCGACCGCCGCCCGGGCCTCGGGCCAATCAGGGCGGCCCGACACCGCCCCCCCCACTTCTCCCCCGGCCACCACGCCCACCCCTCGCGGCGGCTGGCTACTTAAAGGAATACGAGCCCCGCACAGGTGGGGGCGAGTGCTGGGTCTTGTGTGGGGAGGGAAGGAGGATGGGAGGGGGCGGCGGTGACAACAATGCAGCCAGGTGCTGCGGTCCCCGCGCTGGGCGGCCAGCCAGGTGCGCGCCCGGATGCCCGGCGGCGTCGGGGGAGGGGACGGGTGCTCCACCGCGGCGGTGGCCAGCGCGTGCAGCCGGGCGCCCAGCCGCCCAGCACCGCGCAGCCCCGGCGGGCCCGGCGCGCTGCACATCCGGGTCCTGGCGCGGCAGAGGGCGAGCGGGCGCGGCGCCCCCCGGCGGGGCCCCGGCCGAGGAATGAGGCCCTTCTCCGCAGCTTCCCGCGGCTCGCTCTGCCCCGCCCCTGCGGGCGACCCTCTGCCGGTCCCGCCTCCCCACCCACAGTAACCTTTGGAATCTGTGCTAACTGGAGCCTCCCCTGCTCTAGAGCCCTCGTCGGCTCCCCAGCGCCCGCGGGCAGCGCAGCTCCAACTTGCTTGTGTCAAAGGCGGGAGGCGAGAGGACAAAAATGTGTGTTCCAGGCGCGCCCGGCTGGCTCCGTCGGGAGAGCGTGCGACTCTGGATGTCGGGATTGTGAGTTGCAGCCGCACGTTGGGGGGCGAGTTTACTTTAGAAATAATTATTATTTTTAAATTTTGAAAAATGTGTGTTCCAGGGCTCATACCCTGAGTTCATGATTCTCAGGGCAGGAATTAAGAGAAATTTAAGGAAGCACCCCAAATAGCTCAAAGTATGTTGACTGATTTAACAGAGAGAGAGAGAGAGAGAGAGAGAGAACACAAGCAGGGGGAGCGGCAGGCAGAGGGAGAGGGAGAAGCAAGCTTCTGCTCAGCAGAGAGCCCAACGCCAGACTCGATCCCAGAAGCCTGGGATCGTGACCTGAGCCGAAGGCATACCCTGAACCGACTGAGCCATCCAGGCGCCCCTGTTAGCGTGATTTTTAAAAAATAAGAATGCAATAGGGGCGCCTGGGTGGCTCAGTCGTTAAGCGTCTGCCTTCGGCTCAGGTCACGATCCCAGGGTCGTGGGATCGAGCCCCGCATCGGGCTCCCTGCTCAGCGGGAAGCCTGCTTCTCCCTCTCCCACTCCCTCTGCTTGTGTTCCCCCTCTCGCTGTGTCTCTCTCTGTCAAATAAATAAATAAAATCTTAATAAGAATGCAATAGAAAAAATTAATGATGATGAAAATATCAGAATTTTTAAGAGTCCAACTCTGCAGTTACGCATGACCTCACTGACCTCACCCAAACCCTAATTTTACAAGGTTTTTTTTTTTCTTTAAGATAAGATTTTATTTATTTGTCAGAGCACAAACAGGGGGAGAAGCAGGCTCAGGCTGAGGAAGGAGCCCAATGGGGGACTCGATCGCAGCACCCTGGGATCATGACCTGAGCCAAAGGCAGAGGCTTCACCGACTCAGCCAGCCAGGCATCCCTACAGGGTTTGTTTTATTGTTATTACAATTTTTAAGTTTTCCGAACAGTTTTCAGATTTGCAAGAAATCGCAAAGATAGCACAGGGTTTTACCTGGCCTTCCCCCAGCTTCCCCCAATGATAACGTCTTCCATAAACACTGTGTGTTGTCAAAACCAGAAAAGTGATGTTGGTACAATACAGTCCACTCAGGTACAGATGTTTCGATTTCTCCAGCTTTACATGTACTTTTTGGTGGTGGTGAAATCTGATCACACATGTAGATTCTTGCCACTATCATGGTTCTAATGGTTTAAGGTGCGATTGTGATATTATGGCTGTTTTATTTTTTTTTAAGATTTTATTTATTTATCTGACAGAGAGATACAGTGAGAGAGGAAAAATAAATTAATCTTAAAAAAGATTCCCCCCCCACAAAAAGAAATATCTTTGGCTTTGCAGGACACATACAGTGTTTCTAGCAACTGCTCAACTTTGCCTTCATGGGGCAGAGCTGTGGACTATATGCAAACTAACAGGCATAGCTATGTGCCAATAAAACTTTATAAATACTGGTATCTGTATCTTAGAACTTTGTCATTGTTATGAAATATTCTTCTGTTTTGTTTAAACATTAAAAGATAAAACATCTTTAGGGGTGCCTGGGTGGCTCAGTCGGTTAAACGTCTGCCTTCGGCTCAGGTCGTCCTCAGGGTCCTGGGATCCAGCCCCGCATCCGGCTCCCTGCTCAGTGAGGAGTCGGCTTCTCCCTCTCCCTCTGCCTGCCGCTCCCCCTGCTTGTGCTCTCTCTCTCTGACAAATAATAAAATCTTAAAAAAAAAAAAAATCTTAAATAAAAAATAAAAGATAAAACATCTTTAGCTCAAGGGCTCTACAAAAACAGTTGTAAGGCTAGATTTGGCTCTTCCTCCCTCTCTCCCTCTCTCTCCTTCCATTCTGTTTTCTTTCTTAATTTCCAATTGTGATAAAATACACAAAGCATAAAATGTACCATCTTGGGGGCACTTGGGTGGCTCAGTCGGTTAGACGTCTGACTCTTGATTTTGGTTCAGGTCGTGGTCTCCTGGATTGTGGGATTGAGCCTCATGGCAGGCTCCACACTCAGCGGGGCATCTGCTTGGGGATTCTCTTCACTCTGCCCCTATCCCCACCCGCTCTCTCACTCTCTCTCTCTCTCTAAAATAAAATAAATCTTTAAAAACTGTACCATCTTAACCATTTTAAAGTGCACAGCTCAGCGGCATGAGGCACACTCACACTGTCGTGCAGCCACCCCCCACCCCCCCCTCCGTCTCCAGAACTTTCCATCTCCCCACACGGAGACTCTGTCCCCTTGAAGCACAGGCTCCCCACCCCCTGCCCAGCCCCGGCTCCCACCCTCTCCTCTCTGTCTGTGTGGACGGGACTCCTCTGGGGACCTCCTGGGAGTGGATTCATACAGTGTTTGTCCTTTTGAGTCTGGCTCATTTTGATGAGCATGATGTCCTCCACGTTGTAGCAGGTGTCAGAATGTCCTTCGTTTTTCAGGCTGCATCATCTTCTGTCTGATGGATGGGCCACGTTTTGTTTATCCACTCAGCCATCGATGGATGCTTCCACCCCTTGACCATTCTGAATAATTCTGCTATGAACGCTGGGTGTACGAATAGCTCTTTGAGAATATGCTTTCAACTCTTTTGGCTCTTTTGGGTAAATACCCAGAAGTGAAATTGCTGGGTCATGTGGTAGTTCTATGTTTAACTTTTTAAGGAACTGCCATACCGTTTTGCACTGTGGCTGGTGCATTTTCTGTTCCTGCCAATAGTACACAAGAGTTCCGATTTCTCCACTCTCCCGACAACACTTGTTACTTTCTGATTTTTTTGTTTTGTTTTGTTTTGTTTTGTTTTACAGTAGCCATCCTAATGGGTGTGAAGCCATTAATATCTCATTGGAGTTTTGATTTGCATTTCCTAAGAAATCATGCTCAGGATGCTCATTTCTTCATGCAATTATTGGCCATGTGTATATCTTCTTTGCAGAAATGTCTATTCAAGGGGCGCCTGGGTGGCTCAGGTGGTGAAGCATCTACCTTCAGCTCAGGTCATGATCCCAGGGTCCTGAGATCGAGTCCTGAATCAGGCTCCTTGCTCAGCGGGGAGCCTGCTTCTCCCTCTCCCTCTGCCTGCTTCTCCCTCTCCCTCTGCCTGCCGCTCCCCCTGCTTGTGCTCTCTCTTTCTCTATCCCTCTCTCTGTCAGATAAATAAATAAAATCTTAAAAAAAAAAATGTCTAGTCAAGTCTTTTGCACCCCCTGCCTTCTTTTAATTGGGTTGTTTGTGTTTTGTGTTGTTGAGCTATAGGCATTCTTTATATATTGTGGCCATTAACCCCACATCAGATATATGATTTACAGATATTTTCTCCTATTCCCTGGGTGCCTGACTTAATATTATTAAGATGTCAAAAACTACCCAAAGCAATCAGTCGACAAATTCAATGCAATCCACACTAAAATCCCAATCACTTTTTTTGCAGAGATAGAAAAATCCATCCTAAAATTCATACTGAATCTCAAGGGACCCCCAAATAGCCAATACAATTTAAAAAAAAAAAAGAATGAATATGAGGACTCACATTTCCTGATTTGAAAATTTACTATAAAGCTATGTGATTAAAACAGTGTGGTGCTGGCCTCTGCACAGACACATTGACCAACAGAATAGAATTGAGAGTAAAGTTTATGTTATGTATATTTTACTACTTTTTTATCTATAAACAAGACAAAAATTGGGTGCCTGTGTGGCTCAGTCGGTTAAGCATCCGCCTTCTGCTCAGGTCAGGATCCCAGGGTCTTGGGATCGAGTCCCTAATCGGCATCCCTGTTCAGCCGGGGGTCTGCTTCTCCTTCTCCCTCTGACCCTCCCTCCTGCTCGTGCCCTCTCTCTATCTCTCAAATAAATAGATAAATAAAATCTTTTTAAAAAATTATCAGGGCGCCTGGGTGGCACAGTTGTTGAAGCCTCTGACTCTTGGTTTCGGTTCAGATCATGAGCTCAGGGTCGTGAGACTGAGCCCCACCTTGGGTTCACACTTAGTGAGGAGTCTGCTTGAGAGTTTCTTGCCCTCTCCCTCTGTCCCTCCCCACCTCTGCACGGATGCACGCTCACTCTCTCTCTCTCTTTCTCAAATAAGTAATCTTCGACTGCCTTTTTTTATTAGGGACAAAATGTTCAAAATAGGCAAAGCCCCGGTCCTCTATTGCTGAAACCCATTGCTTCCCCAGTTGATCTTTGTGATTGCTTTATCTCTTGCCTTTTCTGTTCTAGGTTTTTAGTATTTTATTTTTTAAAGATTTTGTTTATTATTGGGGCACCTGGGTGGCTCAGTCGTTAAGCGTCTGCCTTCGGCTCAGGTCATGATCCCAGGGTCCTGGGATTGAGTCCCGCATCGGGCTCCCTGCTCCGCGGGGAGTCCGCTTCTCCCTCTCCCACTCCCCCTGCTTGGGTTCCCTCTCTCGCTGTCTCTCTCTCTCTTGTCAAATAAATAAAATCTTAAAAAAAAAAAAAAAGATGGGCGCCTGGGTGGCTCAGATGGTTTAGCGTCTGCCTTCGGCTCAGGTCATGATCCCAGGGTCCTGGGATCGAGTCCCGCATCGGGCTCCCTGCTCCTTGGGAGCCTGCTTCTCCCTCTGCCTCTCTCTCTGTCTCTCTCTGTCTCTCATGAATAAATAGATGAAATCTTTAGAAAAAAAAAAAGATTTTATTTATTTTAGAGAAGGAGAGTGCAAGCAGGGGGAGGAGCAGAGGGTGAGGGAAAGAGAAGGGTGAAAATCTCAAGCCGACTTCCCGCTGAGCGTGGAGCCCCACCCTGGGCTCAATCTCAGGACCCTGAGGTCGTGACTGAGCAGAAATCAAGAGTCGGACACTCAACCGACTGAGCCACCCAGGCGCCCCAGTATTTTTTTTTTTTAAATGGGAAGAAAGAGAAGCTGATAATATTTCAAAGAGCAAGTGTGTAAAAGGGCTGAGGTGATTGACTTTCTGGAAAAGGAATCTTCCCCAGGAAATAACAATAACGATGACAGCGATAATAATAATAATACAGGCTAATATTTACTAGATGCTGAGTCCTGTTTTATGCAGCTCACATATGTTATCACATTACCCGCGTGGAAATCACATGGAATGGGCACTTTTATTGGTTCCAGTTTACAGCTGAGAAAATGGAGGTCATGAGTGAATAAGTGACTTGCCAGGGTCACTCTAGGAAAACAAATGCATAAAAAGGTATGCACCTGAATATTTGTGGCCAAGCTATTCACACCTGTGACCATCTGGAAATAACTTACATGCTCAGCCATAGCGGATTGGTTTGCTAAATGACGTTGCTATTTACCTGGTGGAAGAGCATGGCTCTGGGGCTGTTATACTGGATTTGAATACCAAGTTTAGGACCTGTGCTCTGTGTGACCTCGGGCAGGTTACTTAACTTGTGAGAGCCTCATTTTCTTCAGCGATAAAAGAGGAAGGAAATAATGTATTGGTTATGTATAGCTGTGTAACAAATGACCCCCAAATTTGGCAGCTTCAGATAACAGTCGATATCTGTCATCCCGCCCAGTTTCTGTGGGTCAGAAATTTGGGGGCAACTTAGTTAGGTGGTTCTGGCTTGGGTTTCTCATGAGGTTGTAGGTGGCATGTTGGACAGAGCTACTATCATCTGAAGGCTTAACTGGGGTTGAAAGTTCTACTTGCAAGGTAGTTCGATCATATGGCTGTTCGTGGGAAGCCTGTTCTTCACCACGTGGATCTAGGCCTGAGCGTCTTCACAACATGGTGGCTGGCTTCCCAGATGGGGGAGCCAGAGCAATGAGGGACCCATGCCGTCTTGGAAGTCACTCTGCACCATCATCACACTATCCCGTTGGTAACAAAGCTCAGCCCTGTTCAGTGTGAGTGGGGGCCGCTGAAAGGCAGGTGTGGATGCCAGGGAGTGAGGATTGCTTTGACCATCTCAGAGGCTGGCCGCCGCAAACAGCATCTGTTTCCTGGGTGACCACAGGGCCACCTCACCCAGTGCCTGGCACCCAGTAAGTGTTCTAGAATTGCGATGCATTATTATTATCATTATTTTTAAATCAGAGAGAGAGAGAGTGAACACAAGCAGGGGGAGTGGGAGAGGGAGAAGCAGGCTCCCCACTGAGCAAGGAGCCCGATGCAGGACTCGATCCAGGTGCCCCTTAAAATAAAAAGCTTTTTTAAAAAAAGAGCACAATAGACTGTTACACAACATGACTTTTAAAAGAAATTCAGGGGCGCCTGGGTGGCTCAGACGTTAAGCGTCTGCCTTCGGCTCAGGCCATGATCCCAGGGTCCTGGGATCTAGCCCCACATCGGGCTCCCCGCTCCGCGGGAAGCCTGCCTCTCCCTCCCCCACTCCCCCTGCTTGTGTTCCCTCTCTCGCTGTGTCTCTCTCTGTCAAATAAATAAATAAGATCTTTAAAAAAAAAGAAAGAAAAATTCAAATGTGTTTGCATCTTCCTGTTTTATTTTATTTTATTTTTCTAAGACTTTTTTATTTATTTGACAGAGAGAGACACAGCGAGAGAGGGAACACAAGCAGGGGGAGTGGGGGAGGGAGAGGCAGGCTTCCCGCGGAGCGGGGAGCCCGATGTGGGGCTAGATCCCAGGACCCTGGGATCATGGCCTGAGCCGAAGGCAGACGCTTAACGTCTGAGCCACCCAGGCGCCCCTGCATCTTCCTGTTTTAATCTCACTGAAATTAAGATGCTCCTTACCATCAATTGTGTGATGTAGATTGATGGATGATGTAATTTATTTCTCACTAACACATAAGCCGTGGGAATAATGTCATGCTTACCATGGATGACATCTTGGACTTAGTGGAATGATGGAGATCTTTGCAACATGATTTTACATGGGGGGAAAGGCAGCTTTCAAAGAATAATGAGGTGACCGCAATTAGCCAGGCATGTTGCAAGTACAAAAAACCATGAGTTCCTAATGTCACTTCATAAAAGCAGAAAGAGGAAGAAGAAGACTAAGCTAGTCGCCCTTGGATGTAGCTAGGGCACCCACTCCTATCACAGCAGGCTTTCAAAGGGAGAGAATTAAGCATTTAATCAGCCTTTACCCTACAAACTTTATTTCAGTGGAATTGAATAGCTCTAGCTGATAAGGGGAAGATTTTTTTTTACAGAATTCCAGCCAATCGATATAGGAATTAGGAAGTCTACGTTTAACATGAATATTGGATCAGTGTGTTATACACCTGGAACTAATCTGTATGTCAATTGTAGCTCAATTTTTGAAAACGGAGAAAGAGAAAGCCTTACATTTTGATGAAATTAGAAAGTTGACATTTGGCAACTGCTAAAGAAATCACTGATTCCAGCAAAGATGATTCATAGTCAAAGCCATCGATGGAAGGATGACTTGACCCTGGAGGGGTTGGGTTGCCATCATTTGGTCATTCGCATCAATTTTAAAATCACTCTACTTGGGACATGCAGCATTCTGAACCTTCTGGTATAATGCAGTAGGAAGCAAATAGCACCACCTAGGAAGCTTTTTTTTTTTTTTTTTTTTGGCTCCAGAAGTTGAACCTGAACCCGACCAAGACTCCAGCCTAACTGCCATTTTTTTTTAAAGGTTTTATTTATTCATCTGACAGAAACAGAGACAGCGAGAGCAGGAACACAAGCAGGAGTGGGAGAGGGAGAAGCAGGCTTCCCCCCGAGGAGGGAGCCCGATGTGGGACTCGATCCCAGGACCCTGGAATCATGACCTGAGCTGAAGGCAGACGCTTAACGACTGAGCCACCCAGGCGCCCAGCCTAACTGCCATTTTATCAAGGCTAGACCAGATGGCTAACGGACGCGGACACCCAAAGGAAGCACGTTAACACATCCAAGAATATGCAACACTTTTCGGCACAACCAACCCGGTTTCTTCAATGGGGTCATATTTGGAAAAGCAAGCTGGGGGAGGGAGAACGGTTCCAATGAAGAGATTCAAGAGACATAGCAACTAAATTTAACCGTGGACTTTGTTGCTGAGTCCTATCTGTTATGGGTTGAATTGTGTCTCCCCAAAAGATGTTGGAGTCCCGACCCCCAGGACCTGTGAATGGAGTTTGTTTGGAAGCAGTGTCTTTGCAAATGATCAAGAGAAGATGATGTCATTACAAAGGGCTCAAGCCCAGTATGACTAGTGTCCTTATAGAAATGGAAGATCTGGACATGTACAGAGGGAAGATAATGTGAGGACACAAGGAGAAGCCCATCTACAAGACACGGAACACCTGAGGCTACCAGAACTGGGGGAGAGGCATGGGACAGATCCCTTCTTATGGCCTCAGAAAGTCCAATACCACCGACACCTTGATCGTGGACTTCTGGACTTCAGAGCTGGGCGACAAGTTCCTGTCAGTTAAGACACCCGGTTTGGGATACGTTGTTATAGCAGTCCTAGGAAATTGATACACTGTTCAAAAGAAGAAGAAAAACAGTAAAAAGGCATTTTTAATTTATTCATTTGAGAGAGAGAGAGAGAGAGAGAGCATGCATTGGGGGCAGGGAGGAAGAGAAAGAAGCAGACTCCCACTGAGCAGGGAGCCTGATGTGGGGCTTGATCCCAGGACCCCAGGACCTGGAGATCATGACCCTGAGCCAAAGGCAGATGCTCAACCATCTGAGCCACCCAGGTGCCCCTAAAATGACATTTTTGGTAAATTCCACTAATTTTGAATATGTTTCATGATAGGACTTATTACAAGCTTGCAAAATCTTGATTGTTGTTGAATAATTGTGACTGATACATGATGATTCTTCATACCAGTCCCTTTAACTTGAATGTGTAGCTATTGCTATGTAATAAATAACCACTCATTTAGCACCTTAAAACAATACCTATTTATCAGCTCACAGTTCCTGTAGTTCAGGCATCCAATGCACAGCTTATGTGGTTCTGCTTTGTAGAGTCTGAGCTGAAATCTAGTTGTGTGCTGGGCCATGGTCTCATCTGAAGGCCTGATTGAGGAAGGAAATGTTTCCAAGTGTGCTGTGGTCATGGGCAGAATTCAGTTCCTTGTGGTTGTAGGACTGAGATACTCAGCTCCTTGCTGGCTGTCAGCTAGAAGCCACCCTCCAGGACTTGCCACAGCAAACTTCCCAGCATGGATGCTCACTCCATCCCAACCAGCAAGTGAGAGAGATGACTCATATGCTAGAGACTGCAATCCTATGTAACCAATCCATGGGGTTGACACCTACCACTTCTGCTGTGTTCTGTTAGTTAGAAGCAAGGCACAGGTCTCACCCACGCTCAAGGGGAGGAGATTGCACAAGGGTGTGAATACCAGGAGATGTGGATTTGGAGGGCCACCCCATGAGTCTGTCCACCACAGTACATTTGAAAATACTCATAATAAAAATACTAGAAGCATCTTAAAAGTAGTATACGTAGGGGCGCCTTGGTGGCTCCGTCGTTAAGCGTCTGCCTTCGGCTCAGGTCATGATCCCAGGGTCCTGGGATCGAGCACCACATCGGGCTCCCTGCTCAGTGGGAAGTCTGCTTCTCCCTCTCCCACTCCCCCTGCTTGTGTTCCCTCTCTTGCTGTGTCTCTCTCTGTCAAATAAATAAATAAAATTTAAAAAGAAGTACAATTTACCTTTTAAAAAGAAGTAGTATATGTAATCTGATCCCATGTATAATATTGGACATTCGTGTTATTATTTTTTTGAGCAATTTCTATCCCCAACAGGGGCTCGAATTCACAACCCTGAGATAAAGAGTCACATGCTCCACTATCTAAGCCAGCCAGGCACCCTGACATTCGTGTTATTATTTTTTTTTTAAGATGAATTAATTTTAAAGAGAGAAAGAGCATGAGAGAGCACAAGTAGGGGGAGGAGCAGAGAGAGGGAGAAAGAGAGAAAGTCCTCAAGCAGACTCCCTTTTGAGCGCGGATCCCAACACGGGGCTGGATCCCATGACATATGGGATCATGGCCTGAGCTGAAACCAAGAGTCAGATGCCTAACTGACTGAGCAACCAAGTCGCCCCACATTCATGTCATTATTAAAAATTAAAAGTAGGGCGCCTGGGTGGCTCAGACGGTTAAGTGTCTGCCTTCGGCTCAGGTCATAATCCCAGGGTCCTGGGATCGAGCCCCACATTGGGCTCCCTGCTCAGCAGGGAGCCTGCTTCTCCTTCTCCCTCTGCCTATCGCTCCCCCTGCTTGTACTCTCTCTCTCTCTAATAAAAAAAAAAATTAAAAGTAGCCATACAATTTGACCTGGAAATTTCACTTATAGGAATTTATTCCACAGAGATGTATTCTTATATAAGTCCCAAGCTCTGCATTGATAAATTTGGAAGTGTGTGATTTGTGGAAAAATTTGTGCTGGGTGTTCTAAGAGGTGGCAAGCCTCACAGAATTCTTAGCATTATCACAGGGTGGTAAAGACGAATTGTTCCCTCATATCTGTCCCTTTGCCAGTAATGAGACTTCTTATTGTAAGCTGGACACAGCCTCCTAGAATAAAGACTACATTTCCCAGATTCCCTTGCATCTAGGTGTGGTCATGTGACTAAATTCTGGCCAATGATGGTAGTGATATTTACACTCCTTTTCCTTTTCCTTTTTCCTTCTTCCTATTGGCTGCAATGTGGGCCTGTGGTGCACCATCTCGGGCCACAAGGGTGAAGGCAATACTCTAGGGAGGGTGAAGCAAAAAGATGGAAGGATCTTGAGGTGTCGATGGCAATATGTTTGTTACAGGTGCGTTTTACAGATACACTGTGCATATGTAGTACAGTATGTGTTACATAGAAACAACACGTGCGGCATAGAATATACAGACATGCACGTGTGTATGTGCACACCTGTGTTTATGTATGCACTGTAGGGATGTGTGTCTGTGCATATATAAATACATACATGCGTATGCATACATAGAGAGGAAGGGGGAGGGAGAGAGGGAGGGAGGAAGGTTCGCTTTAAGGAATTGGCTTATGCCACTGTGGACACGCAAGTCCAAAATCTGCAGGCTGGGGACCCGAGGAAGAGCTGCCATCTCAATTCAGATGTG
Source organism: Eumetopias jubatus (assembly GCF_037043125.1). NCBI lineage: Eukaryota > Metazoa > Chordata > Mammalia > Carnivora > Otariidae > Eumetopias > Eumetopias jubatus. The sequence continues at coordinate 215,720,273 of NW_028274807.1, forward strand.
AAGGCCATCAGCTTGTGGAATTCCTTCTTGCTTGGGGGAGATCAGTCTTTTTTTTTTTTTTTAAGAATTTATTCATTTGAGAGAGAGAGAATGAGAGATAGAGAGCACGAGAGGGAAGAGGGTCAGAGGGAGAAGCAGACTCCCCGCTGGGCAGGGAGCCCGATGCGGGACTCGATCCCGGGACTCCAGGATCATGACCTGAGCTGAAGGCAGTTGCCCAGCCAACTGAGCCACCCAGGCGCCCCAGTCGTTTTGTTTTATTCAGGCCTTCAACTGATTGGATGAGGCCCATTACATTAGGGAGAGCAAGCTGCTTTACTTAACAGTCCACTGACTTGAGTGTTAATTTCATCCAAAAATACTTTTTTTTTAAGATTTTTTTTTTATTTACTTACTTGAGAGAATACACACAAGCAGGGGGGAGCAACAGAGGGAGAGGGAGAAGCAGGCTCCCCATGAGCAGGGAGCCTGATGCGAGGCTCGAATCCAGGACCCCAGGACCCCAGGATCATGATCTGAGCCGAAGGCAGGTGCTTAACCTACTGAGCCACCCAGGCGCCCCATCCATAAATGACGTAAGTGTATAATGAGTTTTCATATCGCCATATTCTAATTTTAAAACATTTCTATCATCCTTAAAAGAAACCCAGTAGTCCTCAGCCATGGCTCCCCATTCCTCCTCCCCCAACCCCTGTTAACCACGGTTATAACCCACTTTCTGTCTCTGTGCATTTGTCTGTTTTGGACGTTTCTTACAAGTTGAATCACGAGGTATGTGACCTTTAAGTTGCCTCTCTCACTGAACATCATGTTTTCAAGGTCCAGCCACGTTATAGTGTGTGCCAGTGCTTCCCTCCTCTTTAGGGCATAATAATGTTTCAGTGTGCTGGGCGTGTGGCGGGGCGGGGCACTTTTGTTTATTCCGAAACCCCAGGGTCTCCTGCCTTCACCAGCGCGATCGCCCTGGCCCTCTGCTGCCCCCAGTCTGTCGTCCCCGTAGCAGCCACCAGAGGGCACCAGCGAGCACCCGAGGCAGATGCTGCACTCCTCTACCCACAGCCTTCCAGGACTCCCACCTCCCCAGGGGGAAAACCCCAGTACTCCCAGTGGCTGCCAAGGCCCTGCCAGACCCGCCCCATCCCCTCCCTGTCCTTCCCTCCTCCCTCTCTCCCTCTCCCTCACTCTGCTCCAGGCACAGGGCCTCCTCACTGTTTCTTCAGCACTCCAGGCATGGTCCTGCCGCAGGACCTTTGCACATGCTGTCCCCCTGCCCCCCGGAATGCCCTTCCCTCAGACACCCACACTGCTCTGCCCCTGATTTTCAGGTCTCTGCTCTGCTAAGTCCTTATACATATGAAATCTGTACCACCATCTGACCCCAGTGCTCCCAGCCCCTAATCCTGTTTCAGCTTCCTCCACAGCACTTCTCACCATCTGACATACCATATACTGCATTCATGCCTCTCCCTCCCATGTCCCACTAGAATATAAGCCCCACCAGGACAGGGATGATGGTTCTGTGTCCCCAGCACCTCAGTCAATGTCTGGTAGACAGGAGGTGCTTACTAGATACATGCAGGATAGATGAATATCATCCACACTCTAAAAATTTAGAGTTATTTATTTATTTATTTATTTATTTATTTACGTTTAGCAATCTCTACCCGAAACGTGGAGCTCGAACTCATGACCTTGAGATCAAGACTCACATGCTCTGCTGACTGAGTCAGCCCCTAGAGCACATTATTTAAAAAAAAAAAAAAAAATGATCGCTGGGGCGCCTGGGTGGCTCAGTCGTTAAGCGTCTGCCTTCCGCTCGGTTCATGATCCCAGGGTCCTGGGATCGAGCCCCACATCGGGCTCCCCGCTCTGCGGGAGGCCTGCTTCTCCCTCCCCCACTCCCCCTGCTTATGTTCCCTCTCTCGCTGTGTCTCTCTCTGTCAAATAAATAAAAAAATCTTAAAAAAAAAATGATCGCATAATAGGTTTTTGCTCCATCTCCGCACTGTGAACATTCAGGACCTGATCATTCTTTAAAGTGGGGCTCTGCTGGGCACTGTGGGGTGTCCTAAGCACTGGGGGTGTTGAGCAACATTCCTGGTCCCCACCCACTTGATGCCAGGAACATCCCCATTTGTGACAACTAAAGATGTCTCCAGACACGGCCCACTGCCCTGTGGGTGACAGAATTGCTTCTGGGTGCTATCTACTGATGCAGGGCAAGGATTATCCACCCCTGTTTACAAATGAGACTCACAGCAAGCACGCTGTATATAGGGTTCTTCTTCACTGGGGTCTCTACTCATATGCTCCCCTATACTCTGGGGGAACCACACATCCCAGGGTCCTGGGACAAGCCTGGCTTACAGTCATCCTGGTACCATGAAATTAACATTCGTTTTGCTTTCAAAATCATCCTGGTTTGCACTTTGGTGGATGGATGCATCCACTGGAGCTGGAATCAGGCACAGTGGATGACTCAGCAGTTCCACTCTGAGGCATGTACCCAACAGAAATGCTGTTGGGACATGTGCTAGAATGTTCCATAGCGGCGTTAGTCTTGACTGCCCCAAACTGGAAACAGCCCAAATACCCACCAATAGGGAAAGGGACAAATACGTTGTGCCAGGGTCTCAAAAGGAAAAACAGCATGGAGAGTGGGCCATGCTGCATGATTGAACATAGACAAAATTCACAAACAGCACCCCATTAATCTAATATCTTTAGAAGACACGATGGTGGTTTATTTGGGGTGGTAGTGACTGGAAGAGACATAGCGGCATTTCTAGTGTATCTCAGGGCTGGTCACAGTCCGTATTTTAAAGATTTATCTATTTATCTATCTATTTATTTATTTATTTTGAGAGAGAGAGCAAGCATGCTTGGTGGAGGGGAGGGGATGAGAATCTCAGGTAGACCCCCCGCTGAGCCCGCGGAGCTCTATCCCAGGACCCTGAGATCATGACCGGAGCCGAAATCAAGGGTCAGATGCTTAACGCACTGAGCCCCACAGTCTGTATTTTAATCTCCATGTTGGTTACCGTGGTGTGCTTAGTTTCTGAAAGCCATCAGATTTTTTACATTTGATTTATGCCCTTTCTGTATATTGGTTAAACTTCAGTCACAACTTTGCCAACATAAAGTGTTCCCGTTTGGATGATAAATCATAGGGACACCCTTCTCCTAGAGCAGGGGATGGCCAACTGCCACCCCAGGCCCAGATCCACCCTACTGTCTGTTTTTTGTATGCCCCAGGAGCTAAAAGTGGTTTTTACCTTTTTCAAAAAAGATTGTTTATTTTGAGAGAGAGAGAGAGAGTGAGAGCACGTGCACACACAAGAGACAGTGAGTGCATGGGACCAAAGGGTGGGGGAGGGAGGAGGGGAGGAGGGGCAGAGGGAGAGGGAGAAAGCAAACTGTGCTGAGCGTGGAGCCCCACGCCAACACAGTTTCACAACCCTGAGATCATGACCTGAAACCAAGAGTCGGATGCTCAACCGACTGAGCTACCCAGACTACCCACGGGTAACAAATTTTAATAGTCACCTCCTCCTCCAGGCAGCCCTCCCTGATCCTCCCAGGCTAGATCATAGCCCTCTTCTGTTCTGCTTTCTCCTTTGCTTAGTCTCTCTCTCTCCTTCCAAGCCCAATTTGAAAGGTTCAATTTGTGCAAATATTTGATCAACTATTTCCTCCAGCTGGTCAGCTCCCCGAGGGCAGGGAATCTCCCAGGAGATAACCAAGAAACCTAGGAGCTCCTGGTCTGAGGGATGTGAAGAATTCCAGGCAAAAAGGTGGAGCCAGGCTGCACAGCTGATGGGTGTGTTGGCGGGTGGGGAGGGGTGTGGCCTGGAAATTCCCCAGGCTGGAGGTCGTAGGGGCAGTTTAAAAACAAAGAAATGGAAAACGGTTTGCCAAGAGCTCTATTCAAGTCCCTAAGGGCGCGTTGGGTGTCCTCACGGAAGTGGAGCCCAGAAGAGATGGTCACCTTTACTTGTCCTCCCAGACTCTCAGTGTAAGCCTCTGTAACCTGGGGTGTCACGGCTGCTACTGCTGCGGCGAAACCCCTCTGAAGGGGAGAAGCAGGTCTGTGTTTTCCTTAAAGCCTCTGCAGAGTTCAGTGACCCTGGACACCAGCTTTTCCCTGGAGTTGCTGTTCTCGCCACTTAGCTTTGCCAGACTTCCCTAAACCTGTTTGCTTGACCCTCCGTGGGGTGCAATATGTCTCTTCCCTAAGGCTGCTTCGGGAGAATGCAACGCAACACTGGTTTTCTCGGGATTTGAAGGCAACATGGGCCATCTTGCAGAACTACACGCTGAAGAGCTGTTCGCAAGCCGTGCTGGACCCTGGGGCACATGTGAAAATCCGGAATACTGGTCCTGTCTTGGTTTATAAATTTGATGTCTTGGGGCTGCTGGGTGTCTCAGCCGGTTAAACATCTGCCTTTGGCTCAGGTCATGATTCCAGCCCTGCTCTTGGAGTCCCTGCTGAGTGGAGAGTCTGCTTCTCCCTCTCCCTCTGACCCTACCCCCTGCTCATGCTTTCTTGCACTCACTCACTCTCTCTAATAAATAAATAAATTCTTTAAAAAATGAAAAATAAAAATTTGATGTCTTGTTCATCATGGACGTTTTTGCATTCACTTGGAATTTTTTATTTTATTTTTTATTTTTTTTAAAGATTTTATTTATTTATTTGAGAGCGAGAATGAGAGAGAGAGAGCACATGAGAGGGGGGAGGGTCAGAGGGAGAAGCAGACTCCCTGCTGAGCAGGGAGCCCGACGTGGGACTCGATCCTGGGACTCCAGGATCATGACCTGAGCCGAAGGCAGTCGCTTAACCAACTGAGCCACCCAGGCGCCCCTCACTTGGAATTTTTTAAAGCGGTGTTAAAAAAAGGTAGTGTCAAAACATCAACCCGGTGATTGAGGTTTTTTTGTTTTGTTTTGTTTTAGGATGGTTTGCTATGGCTTAATAACAAAACACCACACACTGTGGGGGGCTTAATATTTGTCTTCCAGTTCTGGAGGCCGGAAGTCCTGAGGTCGAGGTATCGGCAGGGCCAGTTCTCCTGAGGCCTCTCTTGTTGGCTTTCAAATGGCCGTGTTCTTGCTGTGTCCTCAACATGGCCTTCACTTTGTGTCCTAATCCGACCAATAGGACTGCTGTCACATTGGATGAGGGCCTGTTGTAGTGACCTCATTACAACATGACCCCATAAAAACCTTATCTCCAAATACAATCAAATTCTGAGGTACCGGGGGTTAGGACTTAAGTATATTATTTTGGGGGGGGGGGACATAATTCAGCTCATAATAGGAGTAAATCCTTTTTTTTTTTTAAACAGAAGTAAACTCTTAAGAAGGGAATACTGTACACTAGGTATTATTTTCTTCAAGCATCACAAGAGCCAGCCCCATGATCAAATAGGTTCTGTAATTATGCAATATTTTACATGCAAAATCTGGAGCTCAGAGAGGTTAAGTAACATGCCCAAGGTCACACAGCCAGTAAGGGCAGGACCAGAATTTATTTATTTTTTCAAAAGATTTTATTTATTTGTCAGAGAGAGAGAGAGAGAGAGAGCACAAGCACGGGGAGAGGCAGGCAGAGGGAGAAGCAAACTGGCAAGCAAGGAGCCCGATGCAGGACTGGATCCCAGGACCCTGGGATCATGATCTGAGTCTAAGGCAGACACTTAACCGACTAGCCACCCAGCCGCCCCCAGAACCAGAATTTCAACTCACCATGTCTAGCTTCAGTTAACCAGATCTGAAGCATGTCCAGGTAATGGCCGTGGGGCAGATTTGCTCCCTGATTAAACCATGTTGTCTTTTTTTTTATTGTGGTAAAATATACATAACATTTATAGTTTCTTAAAAAGATTTTATTTACTTATTTGGCAGAGAGAGACACAGCGAGAGAGGGAACACAAACAGGGGGAGTGGGAGAGGGAGAAGCAGGCTTCCTGCAGAGCAGGGAGCCCGATGCGGGGCTCCATCCCAGGACTCTGGGATCACGACCTGAGCCGAAGGCAGACGCTCAACGACTGAGTCACCCAGGCGCCCCATAACATTTATAATTTTAACCATTTTTAAGTATACAGTTTGGTTCACTAGGTATTCACACTTTTTTTTTTTTAAGATTGTAGTTATTTATTTGAGGAAGAGAGCGCGAGCACAAGCAGGGGGAGGGGCAGAGGGAGAGAGAGAATCTCAAGCAGATTCTGTACTGAGTTTGGAGCCGGGCGCTGGGGCTCGATCTCACAACCCTGAGATCATGACCTGAGCTGAAATCAAGAGTCAGACACTTAACCGTCTGAGCCACCCAGGCGCCCCAAGTATTCACACTCTCGTGCAACCACCCCCACCCTCCGTCTCCAGAACGTTCCATCTCCCCACACGGCGACGCTGTCCCCACGAAGCACGGACTCCCCACCCCCTGCCCCAGCCCCGGCTCCCACCCTCTCCTCTCTGTGTGGACGGGACTCCTCTGGGGACCTCCTGGGAGTGGGGTCCTGCGGGATGTGTCCTTCTGTGTCTGGCTCCTCTCACTGAGCCCGGTGTCCTCAGGGTCCATTCACGTCGTGGCAGGTGCAGGACTGTTCGTCCTTCCTAAGGCTGAAGAATCTTCCATTATGTGTATGCACTACTAAACCATGCCTTTCTGAGTCACTTGGTTCTGAATCAGCTGTGACACTTTGATCAAATCACTTAGCTTCTCTGAGCCTCCGTTTTCTCCCCCACAAAGGAGCTTAGCCAAAGCCCAAGGTGTGAAGAGGATTAAGTGAATTAATTGATTGAAAGCGTGGTGGCCGACATCCTATAAGCGCCCAATGAGCATCAAAAGGCAGATCCGAGGGGCATGCAATGGCGGCTGCTGGTCAGCAGGGGCCGCTGCCGTCGCCTCCTGGACATCCCAGCCTCTGGGCTGGCGCATGCGCAGCTGAGCCTCCCTGCAGAGGTGACTTTTTTCTCATGGTTCTTCCCCACCCTTTACCTCGGCGCCTGTATTTATTACTGCAGACCCTGAGCCAGGCTGTGGCTGCTTTCGCTCTCTGCTGAAGCCCAATTCCTTCCACAGGCCTCTGCTAAACGTGGGTCTGGGGATAGCGCTGGGGACGGGTACCCAGCCAATACCTGGTTCCATCTCTGCAGCTGAGGAACAGAACACCTCTCCATAAAGGGTAACAGTGGATGGAAGGACTTAAATCTCACTATTCTCCTTATTCAATTTACACTAAATTGAATTTTCGTAATAAGCATTCTATTCATTTGAAAGGAAATTGATCCACCTCTTAATGAAAACCTTTGCTTTTCATCAAGAAAATGCCCCAATTTGCAAGGAAGTGCTGGGAAGTGCCTGATATGGAGCTCAGTACACAGTGGGAGCTCAATACACTTAAAGATTAAAATTTATTAAGAATGGGAAACTGGGTACCCATATGCTGAAAATGTGTCTTTCAGGGGCCCCTGGGTGGCTCAGTTGGTCAAGCGTCTGCCTTTTCAGCTCAGGTCATGATCTCAGGGTCCTGGGATTGAGCCCTGCAGCAAGTGGAGAGACTGCTTCTCCCTCTTCCTCTGCTGCTCCCCCTGCTTGTGCTCTCTCTTCCCCCACCTCTTTCTGTCAAATAAATAAATAAAATCTTAAAAAAGAAACAACCCAAAAAACCCATGTCCTTCAAATGGCTCATAGATTTGCCTTGTAAAAATTAACATCAAACGTGTCATGAACACAGATATAGGTGTTTAAAGCCCCCAAATTGACCCCCAGTGTAAATGCTATCAGGGCTGGACAGTGCTTTACAAAGCAAAATGTGCAAAGCATTTGTGGGAACGAGGAGTGCACAGGCTTAGAGTTCAGATTCCAACTTGCATTGCTTTTTGCAGATGCACATCTCCCCTTCTCCCAGCAGGAGGGGTGGGGCAGGGAGAGCAATGCAGTCCCTCTCCTTCTGACAGCCTGAGTGTAGGGGCAGATTTACCTTAGGGTTTTTTTCTTTTGTGCTAATAAAAAATATCATTCATGGATGATACAAGAAAGACGTCCTAAGAGTCTACTATGTATGAAGCATTGAGCTTTGCTCTTTATAAAGAATAAAAATGCTGAACGGAATGCCAGTTTGTTCCCTCAAGCCAAAGATCTGAGATACAATAGTTGGTTAGGGTCAGATTAGGACGCAAATGCAAAGTAGACTTGTGAACCTCTGGCTAGAGAGGAAATGAAATAGAAAATGAGATTGCACCTGGAAAGCGCTGAGCCCCGTGCCCGAGACATGGCAAACCATGTCCCTTAAATAAGTGTTGTATTAATAGCAGTGATAGCTAATTAAAATAGCTGACGCGTATCGAGTGCTGTGTCAGGCGCAGAGCTAATCTCTTCGGATGTTTTCAGTTAATCTTACTCTCACCCAGTGAGGTAGTACTGATTACTCCATTTTACAGGTGAAGAAACTGATGCACAGAAAAACCCAAGTACCTAGTGTAAGAACAGGTAGAGCGGGGGAGATAGTAAGGTGTTTTGTTTATTGCTATAGCAACTACACTTACAGCAAGCAATTCCTGGTACAGTAGATGATCAATCTATCTTTCTGGGATTAATGAGTGATTAATACCTGCTTTCAAAAAAGGTTTTTATTTTGCAATAATTATAAGGCAGATAGCTGCAAAAATGGTACAGAGAGGTCTCGAGGATCCTCACTCCACCTTCCCCCAGTGGTTTCATCTTACATAATAGCAAAACCAGAAAGTTGGCTGTGGTACAATCCACAGACCCTTTTCCCATTGTAAAGTACTTTTCACAGAAGTGTTTGGCATTGTGCAAGAGGATATAGCTGCCACGATTAATATTCTCACCTAAAACGGCGCTTTTCGCCCAAGACACCAGAGTATTACATTCCGGAGGCGTGCACCCAGCTCTGGGGTCGACCACCCACCGCCCCCGGGAAATCCCGCAGTCCCACCATCGCCTGAAGGGTTAACAGGAGGATTCCCTCCCTTGCGCCTGCGCGGGGCGTTACTTCTCGCCCCGCCCCCGCAGCGCGGTCAGATGACCCTCCCAACCGGCTTCTGCCTATAAAAGCTCGGGTGCTGACGTCAACGTTCTCTTCCGCCGTCGTCGCCGCCATCCTCGGCGCGACTCGCCTCGCTCGGATCTGCCTGGGAGAATCCGCCGCCATCCGCCACCATGGTGAGCAGCGCCGACCGGCTGGTGGCCTGGGTGGGCGGCGGGGGCCCCGCGGGACCGGCGCTCCCGAGTCTGGAGCGCTGGAGCTGCCCGGACCTGGAGGAGACATGGCGGCACCGGCGGGCTCGGGGGTGAGGAAGCGGCCGCCGCCATGTCTGCGCGTCGCGCCGTCCGCCGAGCCTCTGCCCCGCTTCCGGGGGCGCCGGCGCCTCGCGGGACCCCGGGCCGGAGCTGGGGCAGAGGCGGGGCGGGGGGGGGGGTTATGATGATGTGGCAGACGCTGTAATGGCGGGCGCCGTGTGGGGAGCGGGGCGAGGGCGAGCCGCCTTATATAACCCGCGGGGCGCGAGCTGGGCTTGGTTTTCTGTCGGCTGCGGTGGGTGGCAGGGGGTGGGCTCGCCGGGGAAAGGCTCCCCCCCGCCCGCCTGCTGCCTTCCCTGCGCGTCTGGACTGCGAACAGCTGACCACAGAGCCCGCAAACGGAGGCTGGCGTCCGTGGGGGCAGCGCGTGCTCCCTGCCCCCGCCGGTGGCCCCGGCTGACCCCCGGGTAGAGGGGTGACCTTGGATTGCACAGACGGCCCTCCCTCGGGGGACGTCGGGGAGAATCCAGTGGCGGGGACGGGTTTTTTGGGGGGAGCCTCCTCCCCGCCCCCCCCCCCCGCAGTCGTGACTGGGCTGGCAAGGCCTCCGACGTGCATGTTCCGTCGGAAATCTGGTGTCACTCCCGGCACTTCGTCCCCAGCCCTCATCTGGGTCGCTGCGTCTCGGTGACAAGTAGAAGCGGGCTTCCCGGAGATGGGACAAGTGGCATTTTTAAGGGGGTGTCTGCCACCGGGTGGAGCGCAGAGGGTGGTTGGGGCTGTCACGGCGCGGGCCCGCTCCTGGCTGAGGCCTTGGCAATCTATCGATCCAAGTCCCGAGGCCGCCCGGGCTGCCCTGAGCCTCCCCTCCCGCTGTCCAGGTGAACTTCACAGTAGACCAGATCCGGGCCATCATGGACAAGAAGGCCAACATCCGAAACATGTCCGTCATCGCCCACGTGGACCACGGCAAGTCCACGCTGACGGACTCGCTGGTGTGCAAGGCCGGCATCATCGCCTCTGCCCGCGCTGGGGAGACCCGCTTCACTGACACCCGGAAGGACGAGCAGGAGCGTTGCATCACCATCAAGTCAACGTGAGCAAGCACTGGTGTCCTGGGGAGAGCGGGAATGGAGGTGTTCACCCAGGTCTGGGATGTGTGGGGAAGCGAGACAGCAGGCAGTACCACGTTCCTGGGGCTGCTGGGGAGATGGTTTGAGCACCTTGGGGGGCTGAGTTTTTGAACTGGGAGGAAGAATGAGGTTCAGTCTTGAGAGGGGAAGGTGCAGCCAGCCGGTGAGGAACAGTGATGCTTGGTATTGGGGCCTGGGGAGCTTTGGAGAGGAAGGGGGTTAACCCAGTGGCTTCCCCGTTTCGGGGCTACAAGGTTGTTGGCACCGTGGAGAAGTCGGGGGTATTGCCGCTGGCATCAGGGTGCTGTCAAATATCCTGACCTGTATGTGGCCCTCCCAGTGACAATTTTCTTGGTTGTAGGTGTTGACAGAGTGAGCACCTGAAGCAGTGATTGTAGCTGCCACTTATTTTTAGTTGGTAGTTTTGTGAGGTTTTTCTGGGTCGTTTGTTTTGAGATTTCAGTTGGGGGTAGTCTGAGGTTTTTAGATTTTATTTCGTCACCTGGTAAATATTTAGAATCAGGTGTGTTGAGCCTGGGAGTCACCAGAACGAGGGGGCTGGACAGATGGGCTCCGAGTTTTTTTTTTTTTTTTTTTTAAGATGTTTATTTGACAGAAACACAGCGAGAGGGAATACAAGCAGGGGGAGTGGGAGAGGGAGAAGCAGGCTTCCCCTTGAGCAGGGAGCCCAGTGGAGGGCTCGATCCCAGGACCTGGGATCATGACCTGAGCTGAAGGCAGACACTTAACGACTGAGCCACCCAGGCGTCCCACGAGGAGCTGCTTTTTGCAGCTGGTACTACTAGGGAGGTGGGCCTCCCTGGGTGAGGGCAAAGCTTCTTGGGTGGGTTGGCTTTTGTGTGGGAAGTCTGAATCCTGTTTGAAGGGGGAATAATTAGCAAGGAAAGGAAATAACCTCACTGAGAGGGTTTAAAAAGCAGGAATCTAGGTTTACTGCAGGTGTTACGGGTAAGGCAATGGAGATGTGGCTTCCATCCACCCAACTTGCTCCAATCTTCTCAGGGCTATCTCTCTCTTCTATGAGCTCTCGGAGAACGATTTGAACTTTATCAAGCAGAGCAAGGATGGCTCTGGCTTTCTAATCAACCTCATTGATTCCCCCGGGCACGTGGACTTCTCCTCGGAGGTGACTGCCGCCCTCCGTGTCACCGACGGTGCCTTGGTGGTGGTGGACTGTGTGTCTGGTAAGCAGTAGGTACCCGTACATGTGGTTAGGATCCTGGGGCTGTCTCTCCCTGCCCCCCCCCCCCCCCCCCCCCCGCCCACCGCCCCGCACTGATGGAGATGCCTATCCCCAGGTGTGTGCGTGCAGACAGAGACAGTGCTGCGGCAGGCCATTGCTGAGCGGATCAAGCCTGTGCTGATGATGAACAAGATGGACCGGGCTCTGCTGGAGCTGCAGCTGGAGCCTGAGGAGCTCTACCAGACTTTCCAGCGCATCGTGGAGAATGTCAATGTCATCATTTCCACTTATGGGGAGGGCGAGAGTGGACCCATGGGCAACATCATGGTAGGTCATTTGCCTGCTGAGGTTGAGGGTTTTGGCCAGCTTGCTATTTTGCTCCTGTGTTCCCAGAACCTTATTCCGTGTCTCCCTATGGGGAGACTCAATTCTTGCTCGTACTGGGAGAGATGTGACCTTTCTTGGTGTTAGGGTGATGGCCCTGGGGACTATTGTGAGTCTAGGGTCTCTTGGGGACTCTTGGTAATTCTGAAAGCGGGTTTGCCAGGAATGGTGAGGTGACAAGGTTGCTGGGCCGTTTTTATTTATTTATTTTTTAAAGGTTTTGTTTATTTGACAGATACTCGGCGAGAGAGGGAACACGGGGAGTGGGAGAGGGAGAAGCAGGCTTCCTGATGCGGGGCTCAATCCCAGGACCCTGGGATCATTACCTGAGCCGAAGGCAGACGCTTAATCATCTGAGCCACCCAGGCGCCCTGAGCTGGGCCATTTTTAAAGCTGGTTTCACTTAGCAGTTTTGGGGGAGCTGCAGGCTAGTGGATGGTTCTGCCCGCTGACAGTGCTTTAGGGGTTAGCGTGTGCGCACCCTGCTGCCAGAGGGAATGGAGCAGAGTTGGGCCTTAAAAATGATGACTAAAATTTCTTCACTTTGACCTGAGGGCTACTGAAGAAATCTGACGTCTGAGGCCCACAGTGCCCAGGGACTTCGTGCTTTTTGTTCAACTGTTTGCACTCATAGCATTTTCTTGCCCTTGCAGATCGACCCTGTACTTGGGACTGTCGGCTTTGGGTCTGGACTCCACGGTTGGGCCTTTACCTTGAAGCAGTTTGCAGAGATGTATGTGGCCAAATTTGCTGCCAAGGGCGAGGGCCAGCTGGGGCCTGCTGAGCGGGCCAAGAAAGTGGAGGACATGATGAAGAAGCTGTGGGGTGACCGGTGAGCACTACAAGGGAGGTGCAGGCGCTCTCCGCAGTACTCCTGTGCCTGGGCGGGGATCCACTGGCAAGTGGTGGGGACGGGGCTGGGGACCACCAAACGTCCATAGGCTCTTCCTGCCCAGCATGGTTTCCTCGGCCCATATGGGTCTCCCCTCATTCTCCTACTACCATAGTTGAGTGGGTGAATACTTCTGTGCCAGGTACTTTGATCCAGCCAACGGCAAATTCAGCAAGTCAGCCACCAGCCCTGATGGCAAGAAGCTACCACGGACGTTCTGCCAGCTCATCTTGGACCCTATTTTCAAGGTGAGCTGACGAGTGCATCGTGGATGTGCATCTGCTGGGCTCTGTCTTTGGGCCTGGTGGCTCCCGGAGGACCTGTCAACCTGATCTCCTGTGGTTAGGCAGAGCTGGGTTGAAAGGTGGGTGCTGGGGGAGGGGGAGGTAAGAGCGGTGGAGGTTCAGCCTCCAGGGCTCCACTCTGACAAGCTAGCCGCTGAGATTCCTGGGTGCAGGGGAGTGTGCCTCCCTGGCTGGGGGTTTGGTGGTGGGGAGAGGAGGCTAAAGATGGCTTTGCTAGCAAGTTTTAAGTGTGAATTAGAACGTTTGTGGTCTAGGTGTCAGAACAGACTTGTGTTTTGTGACAACCTGTTCCGTTTTTCCCAAGACTTGGTCTGTTGAGGCCCTTAGCGCTCTGCTGTTAAGGGAATTTTGTAGCACTGCCCTTGCTTTGCCCATGGTTTAGGATTGTCGGGGAGGAAGCAGTCACAGGCTTCCCATTACCTTCCCAAACCCACCGTGCTATTTTTGTAACTCGTTAGGTGTTTGACGCTATCATGAATTTTAAGAAAGAGGAGACGGCAAAGCTCATTGAAAAGCTGGATATCAAGCTGGACAGCGAAGACAAAGACAAAGAAGGCAAACCACTTCTAAAGGTGAGTGTGGATGGGCCCTGTGGTGGTGTACTGCTGGCCTTGCCCTCTGGTGCGACAGTGGCTCTCTGTCGGAAGCTTCACCAGTCACAGCCCCATCCGCCAGCGGGCGTTCAGGAGACCTGGGGTGTTGGTCCCCCTGGGAGGAGCAGCTCAGAATCTTAAGTGCATCTTACTATCACTTTGAGCAGGGGGGGTTTGAGGGCCGTCGGTCTTGCCTGAGCTTTCCATCTCCTTCTGTAGGCTGTGATGCGCCGCTGGCTACCAGCTGGGGACGCTTTGTTGCAGATGATCACCATCCATCTGCCTTCTCCTGTGACGGCCCAAAAATACCGCTGTGAGCTCTTGTATGAGGGGCCCCCGGACGACGAGGCAGCGATGGGTATGTGAGGTTCATTTGTGCCCTGGCTCTAGAGTGCTGGGCAGACCCCCAAGAGCGGTCTGCGGCAGTGGTTGGAAGGCGCTTATTGCTAAGTTCTGGGTCACAGTTCTGTAAGGGTGAGCTGCGAAGGAATCACGTGTTCTCTTTTGGGGATTTTTCCTTTTTCAGGCATTAAAAGCTGTGATCCCAAAGGTCCCCTCATGATGTACATTTCCAAAATGGTGCCAACCTCCGACAAAGGTCGGTTCTACGCTTTCGGTCGTGTGTTCTCTGGGCTGGTGTCCACTGGCTTGAAGGTCAGGATCATGGGCCCCAACTACACCCCTGGGAAGAAGGAGGACCTCTACCTGAAACCCATCCAGAGGTAAGGTGCTCAGCAGCTCCTGGGTATGTGCTGGGCTGGTCCGTATACCACCCCACTCCTCCCCCACAGGGAGTGTGGCCCAAAGAGGGTGAAGGGAACTGTTAAGGTGAAGGAGGGACTTGTTTGGATGAGACATGGCCTGAAAGCAGTGGTCCGAGCCCTAGTTTGGACTTGGACACACATGTCCCTAAGCTCGAGGTGCTGGCAGTGATAGTTCTGTCAGGTCCCTAGAGAGCCAGCGGGGACTCCAGAGGGGTTGTGGTAGTGGTAGTGTCTACTCCAGGTGGGGGAAAGACTGACCCTACTCACACACATACCCAGCCTGGCTCCTGGGGGCCCTCAGGTTCCTGTGACACTCCCAATAAGCCCTGAGTTGGGTGTGGAACCCCACAGGGGAAGCAGGAATGAGCAGGTAAATTTCGACTTTGGTGTGTAAGAGCTGGGACTCCTTGTCACAGGAACCTGGGTTGCAAGGTAAAGTCAGGGCCTGAAGCTCTAGGGGTAGGTTCACGCTACCGTTTCAGGCAGGCAGGACAGCCCCAGGTTCCAGAAGGAAGGAGTCTTTTTTTGGCCATTTGGGGATTTGGTGTGTTAATGCTTGTTCCGTCTCCCCAAGGACAATCCTGATGATGGGCCGTTACGTGGAGCCCATTGAAGATGTGCCTTGTGGGAACATTGTGGGTCTGGTGGGCGTGGACCAGTTTCTGGTGAAGACTGGCACCATTACTACCTTTGAGCATGCCCACAACATGCGGGTGATGAAATTCAGCGTGAGCCCTGTCGTCCGGGTCGCTGTGGAGGCCAAGAATCCAGCTGACCTTCCCAAACTAGTGGAGGGTCTGAAACGGCTGGCCAAGTCGGACCCTATGGTGCAGGTGGGTGGTGCCCTGACAGGAGGGAACACTCTGCAGGAGTGGTTAGTTTGTGGTCTATGGGGGGCTTCTAGAGTTGGGGATATTTGGATATTGGAAAGTCTGATGTGTGCTGAGCACACCCTTTTCCTGGCAGAACAGCTGTGCGACAAGGGGGAAGTTCTTGCCCAGAAATCATTTGGTTCTTTTTCATAACGTTAGATTTTTACGGCCTGTTTGTACTGCAGATTGCTTTGGGAGGTAATGCTGAGAACCAGCAAAAAAAAAAAAAAAAAAAAAAAAAAAAGGCATGTGAGAGCTGTTAGCTGCCTTTTGTGAGCCCTGAGTTACCCCACCTCCCCATTTTTGTGGAGTCTACCTTCTCCAATTGTAGGGAAGCCTGGGGGGAGCCTGCTTTCCACCCATTCCCTAGAATTTCTGGGGATCCCTGAATGTCTTGGGGTCAGTGCGCAGGGTCTAAGTCTTGGCCCCTTGCAGTGCATCATTGAGGAGTCCGGGGAGCACATCATCGCAGGGGCTGGGGAGCTGCACCTGGAGATCTGTCTGAAAGACCTGGAGGAGGACCATGCGTGCATTCCCATCAAGGTGAGGCCTGGCTCCGGGCTCAGATGGCTGGAGGCCTGAGGAGAGACTGCATAGTCAAGGGTTTGTTGTTTTTCTTTATGCATTTGTTGGATAAAATCTGTTGCTAGGAAACAGATAAAATGTGCTATCAGGAAACACTTTCCAAATGCGTTCAAAACTTTTGAGGTTGCAGTGTGAAAGGTCTGCTGCTTTGCAGATGCTAAGAAATTTTAACAAGTTTCTGAAGATTGCAGATCGTTTAGGTTTCTGTAGCTAGCCTAAGGTCTGGCTGTTGGGTGCCCTAGTTTTCATCTGCGTTTGCAAGGAGCTGGGCTTGGCATTTGTGTATGATGCTACGCCATGAGTCTGATCAGGAAGACCCTGTAGATGTTTTCTTGGAAAGTCACTGCCTGGCCTGACCTTCACGTTTCCTTTGCAGAAATCTGACCCCGTAGTCTCCTATCGTGAGACTGTCAGTGAGGAGTCAAATGTGCTTTGCCTGTCCAAGTCCCCCAACAAGCACAACCGGCTGTACATGAAGGCTCGGCCCTTCCCTGACGGCCTGGCCGAGGACATTGACAAGGGCGAGGTGTCCGCCCGCCAGGAGCTGAAGCAGCGGGCCCGCTATCTGGCCGAGAAGTATGAGTGGGATGTGGCTGAGGCTCGCAAGATCTGGTGCTTTGGGCCCGACGGCACTGGCCCCAACGTCCTCACTGACATCACCAAGGGTGTGCAGTACCTCAACGAGATCAAGGATAGCGTGGTAGCTGGCTTCCAGTGGGCCACCAAAGAGGTGAGGGGACCACTCGGTGTCCAGCTGATGATGGATCAGCTAGCTGTCTGTTTCCAAACAGGCCAGGGAGGCTCACAACCTATTGGGAGATCTTGGGGTCACTTGTACTTGGTTCCCTGTGGGCGCAGTGGGGTTCTGGTCTTGCCTTCTGGGAAGGGAGTCCTAGGGAGGCTGAGCTGGGCAGGATGCAGCAGGTCAGTCTAGGTGAAGACCTGGAGGTGTTGGTGTAGAGCTATGTGATCTGTCCTGGAAGGAGGGGCTGGAGTAGTCGCAGGACATTGATGGTGGTCTCTGGCTCCTTCTGCAGGGGGCTCTGTGCGAAGAGAATATGCGTGGTGTGCGCTTTGATGTCCACGACGTGACCCTGCATGCGGATGCCATCCACCGTGGGGGGGGCCAGATCATCCCCACTGCCCGGCGCTGCCTCTATGCTAGTGTGCTGACTGCCCAGCCTCGGCTTATGGAGCCCATCTACCTTGTGGAGATTCAGGTATGGAGGCCTGGTCCTCTTTTTTTATACTGGTGCTGTTTTGTCCAATAGCTGCTTATAATAGCTATTCTTGCCTGACAGTGTCCAGAACAAGTGGTTGGTGGCATCTACGGTGTCCTGAACAGGAAGCGGGGTCATGTGTTTGAGGAGTCCCAGGTGGCCGGCACCCCCATGTTTGTCGTGAAGGCCTATCTGCCCGTGAATGAGTCCTTTGGTAAGTGCCAGCTCGGTGCCTCCCTCAGACACCCACTGCCTGTGGCTGGTTGGTTCCGGGGCAGAGCCAATCATCTTAACAGGCAAACCTGGTCCAGGATACATCTGGGCTTTGCCTCTAGCAAGGCCTAGACTGGGGTGATGAGAGCCATGGATGGGATCTGCAAAGTGCTGGCCTGGGCCCTGCCCGTTTGGACGGCGGGAGCAGCAGGGTTGTGGAGGACGAATTGGTACGCTCAATACGCAGATCCCCGAAATGGTGAATTTGTAGGGGAAGAAAACCCTTGGATGTGTAACTTGGTGAAATGTTAAGGTTAAGACCAGCAGAGCAGTGGTTTTGTAGCTTAGGTTCATGCTATGGGTGAGCAGAGAGCGGCCCAGGAATGGCCAGCACGGTTCCCTTAACAAATTTTGGGTTTTGAGCAAGACTTGGGTGAGATACAGGGTTAGGTTTAACATGCGATCTAATTTGAGTTGACCCGGGCTCTGTGATGTGTGTGCATTGTCCTCAGTCTCCTCTGAGGCTTGGCCGTGGGAGTAGTGGGAACCACATCTCCTGAGCCTGCTAGTGAGCCCTGTCCCTCTCCACAGGCTTCACCGCTGACCTGAGGTCCAACACTGGCGGCCAGGCCTTTCCCCAGTGCGTTTTTGACCACTGGCAGATCCTGCCCGGGGATCCCTTCGACAACACCAGCCGCCCCAGCCAGGTGGTGGCCGAAACACGCAAGCGCAAAGGCCTGAAGGAAGGCATCCCGGCCCTGGACAACTTCCTGGACAAGTTATAGGCAGCCCTCCCCTGCAGCCCACCTCCCTGGTGGGACTCAGCACAGCCCCTGTACCTGGCTGACGATCGATCACAGCAACAAGCTCTCGCATTCTCCATAACACCTCGAGACTGTCCACGGGGACGCTCCACCTGACAGGTTCTGGGGCCCACTCAGTGCCATCACTCAACGTGAACACTTGATGCCGTTTCTTTCGATATTTATTTCAAGATTTCAGAGGCAACAGAAATGCCCTGGCAACAGGGACTTATTTGGCCGGTGGGGGTGGGGGAGGTGGGATGGGACACTCAACACTTTTTTCCATTTCAGAAACTCAGATGTCCAAAAAAATATATAATGCATTAAGAGGTTTATTTGGGTAAATGGCCCGTAGTGGATTTTCCCCCCACGGGGAAGGAACGAGCGGGTAGACCTTTCTCTTTGGACAGAAGCTAGAAGGCAGGAAACTTTGTGCGGTGTCACCGTGAGCACCTCCAGCTGTATTAGTGCCATTGGAATAATAAATTTGATATGGTGGTGACTTTGTGTGTCCATGTGACTTCCTTGGTCCAGTCAGGCTGCAGCGGCCTCCCCCGTGCCAGTGTGTCTCCACCACTGGTGATAGCCGTGCAAAAGGTTCAACTTGACCTTGAAGTACCTCCGGATGTCAGGCCCAGGTACGGAGGCCCATGTGGCACACAGGGCTAGTCCATGTGTTGGTGCCTCTTGCGCCTACACTGCAGAGGTGGCCACACTGGCCCATGGGGCTGCTAGGTGCTTGAAGTGGGTCCTGTGCAACCAAGGGATTTAATCTGTAACCTTGTTTTTCACTACACTTACGGAGTCTGATGGTGCTGGGGCTTATTGATGGTAGCTGGCTTGGACAACTCTAAATGACTTAACTGTCCAGTGAGGGAAAACCACAAAAGCAAGCCACCTGCCAGGCAAGTTGTCTTAGCCAACCAGATTGGTTATTCAGAAAAGTTAAAGCTGGGAGTTAAAAGTGGCACACAGACCTAATGTTCTTTAAGATTTTGCCAGAGCGCTAGCAGGGGGATCATGACCTGAGCCGAATGCAGACGCTTAACCGACTGAACCACCCAGGCATGACAAGATTTTTATTTTAACCTTAAGCATTTAATTCTAGATCTTAAGTCTTTCTACTTAGTCACTCTTAATTTTCCTTGGATAAACAACCACCAGAATGCATTGCTTCAACAGTGATGTGCTGTGGTGGCAGCTGTTGTGGAAATTTGTGGGGGGACTTTGGCTGTTAACTGGCTTAGGGAGCCCCATTACCATTTAGAAGGCAGAAGCCAGGCCGGGATGATGGATGTCATGAAAGCACTGGACAGCTCTGCCCATTTAAGAGTTGTCCTGTGCAGTCGCCAACCCCCAGCATCTTCCAACAAAAGGTCATTCGTGTTGGAAAATGTTATTTCAAAACCCAACATTGCTTGACACAAACACTCAAGTACTTTTTGCACTTTATTATAAACACTTTGAATATAGACAAGTTGCAAAGGTGTTACAAAGGTATGCTAAGTGACTGTTTACTTGGTTGTCACGGTTTCAGGATCCAGTCCAGGATGCCACATTGCATTTAGTTGTGCATTTTTAATATCCAGTAATTTTGTCAAAAGATAGGGACTGTAAATTGATAAGATGGAACTGTGCTTTTAAGTTTTCAATTCTAAATTCTTAGTCACTTCGGGTATTTGGCTTGCTATCACAGCACCTCTATGTCCGTGTGCATTTTCAGTTGTAAAATTTAAAAGGATTCCATTGGTAGGGGCTGTCCTGACGATTTCATTACATATTTGTGTGCTTATCCCAAGCATCTATACGTTACAAGCATGTGTCTATATTGCTCCCTATGCGTATTTGTTTCCTTTTACTGATTTTCTGTGTTATCCTTGTCTCTCTAGGCCTCTCGTCCACAACCTTTTTATTTTTAGTCTCAGGACACCTGTACATTCTAAATCATTATCAAGGACCCGAAAGACCGTTTTTGTTTAAATGGGTTTTATCTACTGGTATTTACCATGTTTAGGAATTAAAATTGGGAAATTTAAATATAATTTTATTTAAATATAACAAACCCATTATGCGTTAACATCTTCATGAAGAAAAGAACCCTCTGAAACAAAAATTGGAAGAGTAGGAGCCTACCTTTTTTCAAATCCCCGAAATCTCTGGCTTTTTCGGGGACAGCCGGATTCTCATACCTGTTGTGTTAAATGTGATAATGTGGTTTGGTTGGATTCTATGGAGAGAATCCAACTTCATTCCTGTGCATGGAAAAGAAAGGCCCTTTAAGAACTGTTATCGGAATTGTGGATGTTCTTTGATGGAACGCCAAAACTCAAGTTTTTTAAAGATTTATTTATTTGACAGTGTAGGGGGAGTGGGAGAGGGAAAAGCAGGCTTCCGCCGAGCATGGAGCCCGATGGGCTCGATCCCAGGACCCTGGGATCATGACCTGAGCTGAAGGCAGCCGCTTAACTGAGCCACCCAGGCGCCCCGGTAATATATTTTTTAAAGACATTACTTACTTGACAGAGATAGTACAGATGGGTAGAGCGTCAGGCAGAGGGAGAGGGAGATGCAAGCTCTGCGGAGCCGGGAGCCTGACGGGCTCAATCCCAGGACCCTGGGATTATGACCTGAGCCGAAGGCAGACGCTTAACAGGCTGAGCCACCCAGGCGCCCCAACACAAGGGGTAATTTCTTAAAGAATAATTACAGTGTGGTATTTGAGACCATATTAGCGAGCTTTTCGTTACTGTTAAACTCCATTGGCCCCTCTTGCACTTTGAAGGCGTCGTTTTCCCATGCAGGCTTTTGTAACATGGATTGATCCCTTGGAAATACTGGTATACCAAGTTTGCTGCTTTCAGATTGTTGACACATCTCATTAAAAATATATTGAAAAGTCCCATTTGTTAACTTTCATCAGGGAAGTGTTGGAAACTCAAGCAAACTTTGAAATACTAATTTTTTTTTGCTTAAAAGCAAAAATTTGGGGCACCTGGATGGCTCAGTCGTTAAGCCTCTGCCTTCGGCTGAGGTCGTGGTCCCAGGGTCCTGAGATCGAGCCCCCCATTGGGCTCCCTGCTCAGCGGGAAGCCTGCTTCTCCCTCTGCCACTCCCCCTGCTTGTGTTCCTTCTCTGGCTGTGTCTCTGTCAAATAAATAAAACCTTTATAAAAAAAATATAAGCTAAAATGTACCATTGGCAACAAATCCTGTCAATTGTTTCCCTTGAAGTGACAGATTCTAATTGTTCGTTTTTGAGAAAATGCCATATACCCAAGTCTAATTTACTATAGTTTGTCAGGGTTTTGTTTTGTTTTTTTTCAAGGAAAATGATGTTCCAACTCATTAAGTGTGCTATGCACAAGCGACTTTCTTCCAAAAAATGCAGTATGGAAAGGGGAGGAGAAAAAACTATTCTGGAGAAACCTGACAGACATGGAACCAGGTGACCAAGATCAATGTGAACAGCAATGTCATGTCGATAGCCTGGACCTGTGATACGGTGTCATGAGAAGGGCATTTGGTCTTCCTCCCTAAAACCCATCACCCCAGTCTATGGGGAAAAAAGAAAAATCCAATTGAGGGACATTCTACAAAATACCTGACCAGTCCTCCTCCGAACTGTCGAAGTCATCAAAATAGGAAAAAAGGAAAGTCTGAGAAACAACCAAGAGGACCCTAAGGACTAAATAATATGTGGGATTCTGGATGGGATTTGTTGAGACAGGGAAAGGACGGTGGGGAAGACATCTGAATGAAGTACGGACTTGGTTATGAGAATGTATTACTGATGGTTTGTTAGTTCTGACAAGCGTGCCATACTAACCTAAGAGGTAATAATTGCATCTAATGTAAGATGTAGTTAATTATTGATGCAACGGGTCCGGGAGAAGGTGTTTGAAGCAAGAATCCAGGCTGACGGGACAGCTTGTGCAAATACCTGGGTGGGAGTGCAATGTTTGAAGTCAGAAGGAGGGCAGATGAGCTGGGAGTGGAGTGAGCGGGGAGAGAATGGCACGAGGGCACGGTAGGCTGCGAAAGTCAAGACTTGGGGTCTTTCGTGAGATGACATCTGCAGTGGTTCAGGGCTTTCTGGCAATGATTTCTCAGCTATGCCATTTCCTGGCTGTGTGACTTCGGGTGGGTTACTTAGCCTCTCTGGGTCTCAGCTTCCCCACCTGCAGAACCGGAGAAATGTTAACATGTTTTACCTCCTAAGATGGTTGATTGGTACCTACTAACTAGCTGTTCTATCGTGTGTCTTGAGACAACACGCGTCAGAAAAATCAAGCATGAATGGCAACACCTGACTGATTTCATTTGCATTTTATGCATTTGGGTAACATTTTATGCATGTGGGTAACATTTTACAAAGGGGGAAACTGCAACTCAGGGACTAAAGTGGTCCCGGGGTCCACCCCAGGAGCGGCCATGCGGGAGCTGGGCCTCTCATTCGCTTGTCTCGTGCTCAAGGAAGGCAGGAGGAGGGACGCAGCAATTCGGCATCGCACCCCTCAGCTTCAGGACCGGGGTCAGAGGAGAGCGGGCGGGGTGGCCCAGAGGCCGGAAGTCGGCCTTCCGGCTTCCTAAGTGTGACCGGCGTCCGTTCCAGCCAATCCGCTGCCGAAGGCGAGCCTGCCGGCCAGTGGCAATACATCATCCGGAGGATCGGACTCCAGCCCGCTGGGCCTGGAAGGAGGCGGGGGGGGGCGGGGCGTCACGAGGGGCGGGCGCGTAGACCAATGGGCGGCGGGACCCCCCTCCCGGGGGCGGGCACTGGCTGACGCGGCGACGTCGACGCAGGTCGGTGCGTCCCGGCGGCCGAGGCGGCGGGGCTGGAGAGGGCGGCGGTGGCCAGCGCGGCAGAGGGCCGGCCGGGGCGCGGGGCCGCGGACGGTGCGGAGCGGGCGCGACTCGTGGCCGGCGGCGGGCGGGGGAGGCCGAGGCGGCGTTTCGGGGGCGCGGGGGGGACGTTCGGGGACCTCCTTGGGATGAGCCGGCAGGAGAAGGGGCTGGGTCGGGGCTTGTGAGGGGCGTGGCGGCCTTGGAGACGCTCGAACCCGGACGTTAGGGCTTGGAGGGGCCTGTGGAGAGGGCCGTGGCGGTGTAGCCTGGAGCTTGTCCGAAGGTTGGGGAAAAGACGGTGGAGGAGACTCTGAGATGTGGCCCTTTGCGGGTGGGGGAGACGGGATGCGGGCCTCTGCAGGGGTGCCTTCGAGGAGCGGGGAAGCGGTTAGTGCTGTCGGGACGGCGGAGGTCAGGGGGCGGCGACCGTGGGTAGGGGGCTGGCCGGAGTTTGGAAGCCATTGTTCAGTTCCCGAGGAATTTAGCACACCGCTGAGGAAGGTCTTAAGAGATCTGTGGTCAGGGGTTTGTGGGGGGGACGGGTGAGGACAGGAGGGGTTAAGGTCGCAGGTGGGCAGGGAGGTGGGGGGTGTTGGCATTGGAACGGCTTAGGATGTTGGACAGGTGCAAGGGAGCCCCGGGTGTGCAGAGTGGGGGGGGAACTTGCAGGAATGTGGGGGGGTGCTTTGGATGAGCAGGTTGGGAGAGGCCTAGGAGGGAGAGGCAGAGAAGGGCTGGGGCAGTGTGTGGGGAGCCAGAGGTGTGGGCCTGGGGGTAGTTTTGGGGCCAAGCCTGCACAGTGGGGCTTCCAGAGACGGTGTGGTGTGGTGTCCAAGTGAGGTAACGGGAAAGTACCCGGCCTGCCACATGCATGTGCCTTTTATGAGGAGCATGGAACTTCGTTTGGGGGCGCAGGGTGGGGGAGGTTGCTCCGTGTAGCTAAGAGTAATAGTTGGTGTCTCACTTCTTCCCTATTTCCCCTTTCTCCTCCAGGGTCACAGCTAGGGGACTCCCTGAGGTCCTGTCTCCAGCCTTGAGCGAAGGGAAGGCACCAGAAAGCAGGCCGCCCACCATGTCAACATTCAGGCAGGAAGACGTAGAAGACTACTATGAGATGGGGGAGGAGCTGGGCAGGTGAGCAGGGCCGGCCGCTGGAGCTCGGGACATGGGAGGGGGGCACTGTGGGGTTTCAGGATAGTATCCCTCCGCCCCGTCCTTCATCCTCCTCTCCGAGAAGGAATGAGTCAGTGGCATGTGCTGGCCAAAGGAATTTAGGCTTTGGAGTCAGGTGGCCCTGTCTGCACATTCCTGTTTTGACCTCTGTTGGGGAGAAATAGAATTGAGCCCATGGAGCACCTACCAGGGTTCCTGCCATGTGGCGGGAGAACAGTAGGTGGTGGCAACGTTTGTTGGTAAAGGTGTGTCCCTCTATTTAATCCTCTCTTGAGGGAGATGATTGGTTTTCGTGCACATTTGCAGGAGAGGCCTCCTGTCTGGGCCCACGTCCCTGCCAATTGTTTAGCATTCTTGTGGGAAAGAGCGGAGGTTTCCCATTCCAGCCAGGCAGCTGATTTCCTGTCTGGCGGGGCCTCGGAGTGTCCCCTGAGAACACCGTGCCTCAGACTAGTCAGGCACCATCCGTCCCCACCCCCCCCCCCCAGCCTCAGACCTTATTTGGTGAGTTCGCTGCTGACCAGCCCCATGATGTCACCAAAAGGGAATGTAAATAACTGAGTCGTGTCTCACGCCTTGGCTGAGAAAGTGTTTCAGGCTCATTTGGGATTCTGAAGTCCCTCCTTTAGGAATTTCCTTAATAGAGTGGTAGAGAATGTAGCCCCCCCCCCCCCGCCCCTCCATCTCATCCTTTATTGTTGGAAATGTGTTAGGTCCTCCTGCTGAGGGTGGCTTGGCCAAAGTCAGCCAAATGTCCCACGTATATGCCCCTTCACCCACCGATTCCACTGTTAAGAATTAATTCCACAGGAATATGTATGTGCACAGACCCAGTGACCTAAGAACAGGGGTAGTCGCTGTAAGGATTTTATGGGAAGTTTCTTCAATGGTCCAGCCCCACTGCCTCTGGAGCATTATGCAGCCTGTAGAATGTTCGCTACTCTGGAGGCGTACTGAAGTTTTGTAGTAGCTGGGTCCGTTTTAATAATTAATATATTTTATTTAACCCAGTAGATTGAACTATTATCATTTTACTTGTAAGCGCAACAAAAATTACAGGTGAAGGATTTTACCACCTTTTTTGGATGTGAAGCCTTTGAAATCTGGTGTGTGATACACGCTTCCAGCACATCTCGGTTCAGACTGGTGTGCAGGCCACTGCGTGGCTGGTGGCTGTCATCTTGGGCGGCACGGCTCTGTCCAATGATCCCAAATGTGCTCAGAGATCTGTGAGGTGAACGGCTAGAGGCACAGATGCTGCACACGCTGTGCCGCAGTTTATATGAGTTACAGACGTCGTTTGGACATCCCAAGTTCTAGTCTGTCTTTCCGTTACTTTCGTTCACCTACGAAAAGAGCTACCAGGCAGGTGCGCCTGCTCTCCCTGTTTTATAAAGAAGCGGAGGCCGAGAGGAGGGAAGCAGCTTGCCCCAGGCCACGCAGGCTGGAAGTGGCCATGTGGGATTCTAGCCCTGAGACCAAGCCCTGCTGGCTGCAAAGCCCAGGTGTGCCGGAACCAGAGGTGGGCATTAGGCTTCCGCCTGCCCCCCTGGCAGAGGCCCAGTAGATGTCCCAGTGGGGCGGGACCCTGTGCATCAGGAAGACGTGCACCCTTGTGCCCGGACAGCATCCTCTCCCATGCTCGCTCTGCACCTCGGCAGGTGGCTGCCGCAGAAGCTCTCAGTTTCAGAGGCAGAGTCTTCCCCGGGGCTAATTACGGACTGTCTTTGGGTAATTCGCAGCCTGGCATCCTCGTGGTGATGAGGACCACAAATAAAGCAGGGCCACGTTTTCTTGTCCCAGGGGGATGGGGCCGCATGGACTGGAAGCCACTTTCTTTGTGTGTGTGCTTGGGAGGGGTTAGGGATTCTTTCTTCCTAGTTCACCTTCACGCTGATAGTCTTGGGAAATAAATCACTCTGTGGGTTGACAACGTGGACTTCCGCTCTGGCTTCCACTTCATAGAGTGGTGTGTGCACTTGTGTGGGCTTGGGTTGCCACAGAAAAGTACTGTGGATGGGGCTCCGTGAGCAGCAGAGATTCATACTCTCCCGGGCCTAGAGGCAGGAGGTCCAAGATCAAGGTGTCCGCAGGGCTGGTTCCTCCTGAGGTGCCTCTCCTTGCCGTGCAGATGATCATCTTCTCCCCATGGCCTCACAGGGCTGGCTGTCTGTCTGTGTCTATGTGTTCTTCTCTTCTCTTAAAAGGACACTGGTCAGATTGGATTCATCCCACTCCTGTGAGCTCATTTTATTTTATTTTATTTAAAGATTTTATTTATTTGAGAGAGGGCATGAGAGAGAGCACACACAAGCAGCGGGGAGGGGCAGAGGGAGAAGCAGACCCCCCGCTGAGCAAGGAGCCCGTTGCCAGACTCGATCCCAGGACCCTGACGCTTACCCAACTGAGCCACCCAGGCGCCCTATGTAAGCTCATTTTAACTGAATCACCTTTTTAAGGTCCTGTCTCTGGATAGTCCCGCTCTGAGGTGCTGGGGGTTAGGACTTCAACAAGGATTTTTGAGGTACCCAGTTTAGCCTGTAATAGCATTTTTTTGCCTATTCCCATGAGCCCTGTCTTACTCCTCTTCATTTGTTAGTTTCCCTTAGAATAAAGCAGGGGAGAACAGTCCTCATATCTGAAAATGAGGCCCCACGTCCAGCACTTAGCCCAGTGCCGCCGGCATGGGGTGAACGTTCAGAATTCGATGTCATTCCCATCGGGGACTTGTTGTGGGACTTGCTTGGCTAGTGCAGGCAGAAGAGAGGGGAAGCATTTCGGGTAGGGGAGAGTTGGTGGAGACATGGAGGGGGCAGGAGAGTAGTGTCCCCCAAGGACCTTTGTGGCAGGTTCAGGAGGTAGGGGGATGAGCCCTGACCAGGAGCACTGCCTTTCTTGGCTGACCTGCACACTTGGCTTTTGGATGAGTGTTTGAGTCTCCTGTCACCGCCGTCACTGATCACCACAATTCAGTGGCCTAGAAGGACGTGCAATTATGTGAAAGGTCTGGGAGTCTGGAGTCTAAAACAGACCTGTAGGGCTGGTTCCCCCCAGGGCCCCAGGGAGACCCGACTCCAGCCTTTTCTTGGCCCGTGGCCCCCCCTTCATCCTCACCGCCAGCAGCATGGGGTCTGCCCATCTCTGGGACTCCCACCCTCTGCCTCCCTCTCCTGAGGACCTCATGAGGATCCTGGCCCCCGGGAACCCAGGGTCACCCCCACCACAGGGGCCTTGACTTGCTTCCACCTGCCAAGGTCCCTTTTACCAGAAGCCGTGATCTGTTGACAGGTTCTGGGTTTCACCCGTGGGTGTCCTTGGCGGGGCCATCATTCAGCCCACTGTGTTAGTAGGTTGCCCATCTTGAACGTCTCCCATCTTCCGATTGAGCGGGGGTAGAACACATCTGTGCTGGCACCATGGGTTGGTCCACTTATCGCCCAAACCCCGTTGGGTCCCTCGCTCGTCTGTGTGTCCTGTTCCTAGGCTCGTTCTGCCTGGCCTGACCTGCCTCTGCTGTTGCCAGCTTCAGAGAGCCTAACCCCCGCCTGTCCCCATCTCTGCCCTTCCTTCCTCGGAGCCCTCCCCCTCACCTCCCTGTCTCTTTTCTCTTGATCCCTGGTGGTGCCTTGATGTTTTCTTTCAGGAGTGTGTGCTTTGTCTTGCACTTGGTCCCCGCTTATGTGGAGTCAGCAAAGTACGGCCTGTGGGCACATCCGGCCCCAGCCTAGTGTGATCCTGCCTGCCTCTGAACCTGGAATGTTTTTTTATTTTTTTAAAAGGTTGTAAAAACGCATAAGAATTATGACAGAAACCACATGGCCCACAAGGCTAAAAATATTTATTGTCTGGCTTTTTTCAGCCAGCTTTTGAGTTAAAGTAAGTTAATATAACTAAGTTCTTGGATAGCAAAATAATTTGGACATTGGACAGCTCCCTGGGGTACAGTAAATAGGATTTCTGTCTCTTTTAATAACTGCTCTCTTGAGATATAATCCACGTACTGTACAGTTCACCCATTTACAGTGTGCAAGTTAGTGATCTTTTAGTGTATTTACAGGGTTTTGCAGCTGTTACCCTAAATAATTCTAGAATATTCCATCACCCAAAAGCAATCCTGTCCCCATTAGCTGTCACCTCCCCACGCCTCCCCAGCCCCCGGCCCCCACGAGCCCCCTTCCTGTCCGTGGATGAGCCTGTTCCGGACGTGTCACCCACGTGGACTCACACCCCGTGTGGCCTTCTGAGTCTGGTTCCCTCCCTGAGCGTCGTGGGCTCGGGGTCCGTCCCCGGGGCAGCACGTGTGGGCAGCTTGCTCCTGTTCGCGGCCGATTGACGTGTCCGTGGGTGGTGGACATGTATTCATCTGTCGATCGCCATCTGGTTGTTTCCCCCTTGAGGCTGCTGGGAATCGTGCTGACTGAGGATTTGTGTAGAACCACTCTGTGGATTTCTGTTGTCATTTCTCTTGGGCAGACATTGGAAGGAACTGCAGAGGTGTGTGGAAACAGTTTCTGTGGGTGCAGGCCCTGGCCCTTGTTCTCTCTGTCAGTTTGAAAATGTGTGTGTTCCTCTTACTTGACCGGTTAAATAAGAAGTCAGTGGCTTTTTAAGTTTTTTCTTAGGTTTCTTTTTTTTTTTAAGATTTTATTTATTTATTTGAGAGAGCGAGAATGAGAGAGAGAGAGAGCACATGAGAGGGGGGAGGGTCAGAGGGAGAAGCAGACTCCCCGCCGAGCAGGGAGCCCGATGCGGGACTCGATCCCGGGACTCCAGGATCACGACCTGAGCCGAAGGCAGTCACTTAACCAACTGAGCCACCCAGGTGCCCCTTTTCTTAGGTTTTTAAACATGACAAAATAGACTATGGAAAGTCAAATCAGTGTAGAATTACATCACATAAAAGAACCCCTCTGGGGCGCCTGGGTGGCTCAGTCGTTGAGCGTCTGCCTTCAGCTCAGGTCATGATCCCAGGGGCCTGGGCTCGAGCCCCGCATCGGGCTCCCTGCTTCTCCTTCTCCCACTCCCCCTGCTTGAGTTTCTGCTCTCGCTGTCTCTCTCTCTGTCAAATAAATAAAATGTTAAAGAGAAAAAAAAAATCCCTCTCGGCCGCCCCACCCCTCAGCCCCCTCCTCTGACACAGGTGGCGAGCAGGGTGGCCAGCTCTCAGGGCCTCCTGCCCACTGTGCCCGAGGAAACACCTCCTGTCGGCCGCTTTCTCCTGGCTGCCTGGGATCCCACCGGCCCCGGGATGGACTCAGTTCCCTTTTGTAAACACTGAGGCACTTCCCTGCTCTCTGCCTGGCAGACCTGCCATGGCTGCTTTGGACCCACCTAGCAGCTCACCTGCCACCTGGCGGGGCCGGGAGGTGCTGTCGCAGAAGCCCCGTCCCCTCCCCAGTTCCTCGCCGGGCCCCTGCTCACTCCTCTGTCCCCGCAGTGGCCAGTTTGCCATTGTACGGAAATGCCGACAGAAGGGCACCGGGAAGGAGTATGCGGCCAAGTTCATCAAGAAGCGCCGTCTGTCATCCAGCCGGCGGGGCGTCAGCCGGGAGGAGATCGAACGAGAGGTGAACATCCTGCGGGAGATCCGGCACCCCAACATAATCACGCTACACGACATCTTTGAGAACAAGACGGACGTGGTGCTCATCCTAGAGCTGGTCTCGGGTGGGGAGCTCTTCGACTTCCTGGCGGAAAAGGAGTCACTGACGGAGGACGAGGCCACTCAGTTCCTCAAGCAGATCCTGGATGGCGTCCACTACCTGCACTCCAAGCGCATCGCCCACTTTGACCTCAAGGTGGGCCCCAGCAGGGTGGTGGGTCCGGGGAGGGGGTCCAGCTCTTACAGCGCAGAATGCAGGCTGGTGACCTCTTGGGGGTTCCCAGGGGAGATTCGGGGCTGTCCTGGGGACGCTGGGCTGGCAGAGCAACAGACCTGCTATATCCCCAGCCAGAAAACATCATGCTGCTGGACAAGAACGTGCCCAACCCACGGATCAAGCTCATCGACTTTGGCATCGCGCACAAGATTGAAGCAGGGAATGAGTTCAAGAATATCTTTGGCACCCCCGAATTCGTGGGTATGGCTCTGCATAGTGCCTTGGGGCCAGGGTTTGTGGGGCCATTTGAGGATTCCTGGCCTGTGGGGGCGCCTCGGGCCTGGCCCTGGGCATCTGGCCCACCCCCCTGATTTCCTCTCCCGGGTCCTGGTGTCAGGCACGTGAAGGTTGGGCCTTCCTGGCCCAGAGCCACCCTGCCCCCCGCGCCCCCTCCGCCAGGTGGGCCCTGCTCCTCCCTCTGGCCATATCCCCTGTGCTGCCTCAGATATACCAGGATCTGACCCTGCCCCTTCCGTCTCCCTGTCCCTGCAGCTCCAGAGATCGTCAACTATGAACCCCTGGGTCTGGAGGCGGACATGTGGTGAGTGGTGGGGAGTGGTGGGGCCAGGGCTGCCTGGCGCTGAGCTCAGCACACACATGCCTGGCATGTAGCCCTTTTGCTCCTCAGGGAGCCCCTCAGCCTGGGAGCTGCCAGGCCACAGCCTCAGGCTGGGATGTAGCCCATCCGCCTGGCTGTTGGGTGTGGGCAAGACAGACCACTGCCTTGGAACGGGGGTCGGCAAATGATGGCCCGCCAGCCAGGGCAGGTCTGTGAGCTCAGAATGGTTTTCTTGTTAAGGTGTTGTTAAACACAAAACAGACAAATAAGGGACAGAAACTGTGACCCAGAAAGCCTGAAATATTTGCTATCTCACCCTTTGTAGGAAGAGTTTGTCAGCCCCGCTTGGAGCACGGCAGGCACAGAGTCCCGCATCTGCCCCAACCTCTCCCCTGCCCAGTTTGAGCCTTGATAGGGTGGGTGTGGCCAGATGAGCTCGGGTTCCCAGTCCTGAGACACCCAGAGCTGAGGGAGGAGTGCCCTTAGTGGAGGCCATGCAGACCCTGGAAGGAGAGCAGTACAGGCCATGGGCTTCTGGCTTCCCCATCTGGGCCAGGTAGAGATTCTGGGAATTGGGGTGCCACCCCCACCACTGAGCTGACTGTTCCTCTCTTCTTGTGTGCTCTGTCCAGGAGCATCGGAGTCATCACCTACATCCTGTGAGTGCCTGGTTGGTGCTTCCTGCGTTTCCTGGGGCCCTGCTGGGTCAGGAAGGCTTCTGGGCAGGGACAGGGACCGTGGGCTCTGACCCACCACAGTGCTCAGTGAACTTGGTGGGTGGGTGGGTGGATGGGTGGATGGATGGTGGATGGGTGGATGGTTGGATGGTGGATGGGTGGATGGTTGGTTGGTGGATGGGTGGATGGATGGATGGATGGTGGATGGGTGGATGGTTGGATGGTGGATGGGTGGGTGAATGGATGGATGGTGGATGGGTGGGTGGGTTGGGTGGGTGGATGGGTGGATGGATGGACGGATGGTGGATGGGTGGGTGGGTGAATAGATGGATGGTGGATGGATGGGTCGGTGGGTTGTGGATGGGTGGATGAGTAAACGAATGAATTTGTATAGGAGGGAAAGGTGATTTCCTGTCTCAGGCTCCTGGAAAACCCTGCTCTGTGCGGAAGAGGTTTCCCTGACCTATTCCCTCAGGCGCCACGGTTGGACTGTTCTCACCTCCATCCCTGTGTTAAGCAGGCCCCCACTGCTCTTTCTTCCCTTGTCAGGTGGCCTAGTGATCCACCCTGAAGGTTTCTTTTTTTTAGATTTTTATTTATTTATTTGACAGAGCCCCAGCGAGAGAGGGAACACAAGCAGGGGGAGCGGGAGAGGGAGAAGCAGGCTTCCTGCCGAGCAGGGAGCCCTATGAGGGGCTTGATCCCAGGATCCTGGGATCGTGACCTGAGCCGAATACAACGCTTAACCCACTGAGCCTCCCAGGTGCCCCACACCCTGAAGGTTTCTTAAGATTTTTTTTTTTTAAGCCTTTAATTATTTTTGGGGTGCCTGAGTGGCTCAGTCATTAAGCATCTGCCTTAGGCTCCGGTCATGTGGGATCGAGCCCCACATCGGAATCCCTGCTCGGCGGGAAGCCTGCTTCTCCCTCTCCCACTCCCACTGCTTGTGCTCCCTCTCTCACTGTGTCTCTCTCTGTCAAATAAAGTCTTTAAAAAAAAAAAAAGATTTTATTTATTCATTTTATGGAGAGAGAGTGAGCACAAACGGGAAGGGGCAGTGGGAGAGGGTGAAGCAGACTCACGGCTGAGCAGGGAGCCTGACATGGGGCTTAATCCCAGAACCCTGGGATCATGACCTGAGCAGGAGCTGAAGGAAGACACTTAACTGACGGAGCCACCCAGGCGCCCCTTACCTCGATCTTTAAAAACAAAAACTAGGGGGCGCCTTGTTGGCTCAGTCGTTAAGCATCTGCCTTCAGCTCCTGCTTCCCCCTCTCCCACTCCCCCTGCTTGTGTTCCCTCTCTCGCTGTGTCTCTCTGTCAAATAAATAAAATCTTAAAAAATTAAAAAAAAATAGAAACAAAAACTGAAAAATATTTAAAAAACCCATCTTGGGGCACCCAAGACTGTGTCCCACAGCTTTAGTCGGTTCTGGTGCCCTCTGCCTGGAGGTGGCTCAGGGCTTGGTCCCACTTGAGCCGCCAGCCACAGGCCAGGTTGTTAGATCAGAGGCTCCCATGAGCCCCCTTGGCCTGGAGAGCCTGCCGGAGCGGCTCCCAGAACTCGGAACAGTGTGCTTATTGGTACCAATTAGTTATGAAGGTCATAGATATGGACCAGCGGCCAGATGAGGAGGCACGTAGGGCGAGGTCTGGGAGGGCTCCGAGCACAGGAGCTCCTGTCTTTGTGGACTTGGAGGTATGCACTCTTCTCCACACATGGAGGCATTCAGAATCCAGCTGGAAACTTCGAGCCCTTTCGTTGAGGGATTTCACGGAGGTTCCATTGTGGAGGCACGAGTGATTAAATTGTCGGTGACGAACTCAATCTCCAGCCCCTCTTCTTGCCCCAGAGGTCAGGGATGGGGCCAGCAGATCCATCCTACTAACCCCATGGCTGCTTCACCTGGCCCCCAGCCCCAGCCCGCGGTCATCTAGGGCCCTTCCATCCAAAAGTGGCCGCGTTCGGGTAGACTCCGGTGTGGCTGAAAGGGGCTTGTGATTGACGGCAAAGGGTTCTTCTCATCTTATCACCTTGCAACCACTTCAGAAACCGAGGCTAGAGACCGAATATCATAACAGGTGCTCCCACCTTCTTAGTTCTTAGTGTTTAGGAGAGTACGAGGCTTATGGGAGCTCTGTGCCTGAGGATGGGTGAGGACCAGAAGTGTATTATTATACGTCACAGTGCCTTGTGCCCAGAGCCCCATGGGGGGGGGTGGGGTGGCCCCCCAGCACAGCTGCTCAGGATGCACATGATATCCTTGTGTCATCTCTGGTGACGTGGCACCCTGCCCGGCTGGCATGGTGTTGGCCAGGACACCCTCCTGGGAAGTCACCAGCTTTTCCTCTGTATTCACTAAACGTTTGGGGCAGATGCTTCCAGCTTCCTTAGAGACACTTGCCCCCTCTTTAGTGCCCATCAGTGGCTGAGCATGACATTTTTGTGCTTCCTGGTGGGACGTTGGGGGCAGGTTCTGGGGGAATGTGGGTGTGCAGGGGAGCTCAGGGCCCAGCATCCGCTTTCCTCTGTGTCTGGCCCCTGAGGTGACAGGGACCAAGTGCCGGGGACGCTGAGCCCTTTGTCCTCCTTCCAGTTTGAGTGGCGCCTCCCCGTTCCTGGGTGAGACCAAGCAGGAGACCCTGACCAACATCTCGGCTGTGAACTATGACTTTGACGAGGAATACTTCAGCAACACCAGCGAGCTGGCCAAGGACTTCATCCGCCGGCTGCTTGTCAAAGACCCCAAGTAGGAACGCCAGGCTGGGCAGGGGGGCTGGCAGGGAAGGCCTTCCGGCTCCCCAAGAACGTGTCCCTCCATGCTGTCCCCTCCGCGTAACTGGGAGTTGGGGTCAGCAGTGGATGCTCACGTTGGCTCCCACTGTGTCCTGAAGAGCTGTTAATTCCTTGCCGATATTTTAGTTTTCGTGTGAAATTCCAAATTCCTTGGGTACTTTTCCCAGGAAAATCTAAAACTTCTGGCATCATGGAGCCCTCATTCACAGAGAGGGGCTCCTGTTGCTGACAGCCCTCCCCTGGTGCGAGCCGCTCATTCCTTCCATCTCTCTGATCCCTCCTGTGGGCGCCGGAGTTGGCGAGACCCAGCGTTTGGTCTCACCCCACTTCACAAAACCCCTCAGAAAGCATGGAAGACCCCGGGGCCTGCGCCCCCACTGGCCCCTTCATGGGCTCCTTGCTGGCTGAGTGGAGCATGCACTCTGGAGATCACAGGTAGTTTCAAGGGCATTTCAGGGACTTGCCCCCAGGCTGGAGGGGAGTCCCTAGGGGTCCGTGTGTAGGAGTCATCAGAGGTGGGGATGGAGAGCAGAGGTGCGGGGGAGAGCCTGGAAAATCCCTTCCCTGTTGTCTGCTTGTCTCTCCGCCAGCCTCATGGGAGGATAGGGCACATAGCATGCGTGGCACTAACCAGGGTGGGGGGCTCTTCCAGGAGAAGAATGACCATCGCCCAGAGCCTGGAGCACTCCTGGATCAAGGTGAGGTGGGCGGGGCAGCTCCCACTCAAGGATGGCAAGGGTGACACGGCCTCTGTCTGGGGAGGGCCCCCGGGGGAGTGGGCCTGAGTGGCATCGGGCGTGGGGTGTGCCCCGAGGTGGTGTTGGTCTCCCTCTAGTGCCCGGCTGGCTCTTCAGCCGCTCTGCACGCAGCAGGGCTCCCTCCCACAGAAACTTCCAGAATGGGTGGCATCTCGGCCAGGAGCATCAACCTTCCCTAAAGGGCCAGAGAGTCTGTGTTTTCTTCGCTGCCATCTCTGGCGTGACTGCTGAGCTCTGCCCTCCTAGCAGGAGAGCGCCAGAGCCATGTGCTGGTAGAACGGTATCTGGGAAAGCCGGCCAAAGGCTGCATGTGGCCCTCGGTGGCTGCCCTGCCCCTGCTGAGGCCACGGGCCTCTGTCTCTGCAGGCAATCCGGCGGCGGAACGTGCGGCGTGAAGACAGCGGCCGGAAGCCCGAGCGGCGGCGCTTGAAGACGGCGCGCCTCAAGGAGTACACCATCAAGTCCCACTCGAGCATGCCCCCCAACAACACTTACGTCAACTTCGAGCGCTTCTCCAAGGTGCTGGAGGAGGTGGCGGCAGCGGAGGAGGGCCTGCGGGGCCTGGAGCACAGCCGGCGCCTCTTCCACGAGGACATCGAGGCGCTGACGGCCATCTACGAGGAGAAGGAGGCCTGGTACAGGGAGGAGAACGAGAGCATCGGCCAGGACCTGCGGCGGCTGCGGCAGGAGCTGCACAAGACCGAGGCACTGCAGCGGCAGGCCCAGGAAGAGGCTAAGGGTGCCCTGCTGGGGGCCAGTGGGCTCAAGCGCCGCTTCAGCCGCCTCGAGAACCGCTACGAGGCCCTGGCGAAGCAGGTGGCCTCCGAGATGCGCTTCGTGCAGGATCTGGTGCGCGCCATGGAGCAGGAGAAACTGCAGGGCGTGGAGTGCGGCCTTCGCTAGAGCTGCAGGTGGGGGGAGGGGCGCGGGGCGGAGGGCACCCGCAGTGTGGGCCTCTGTCACCCCGGGCCGGCCCTGGGGCTTCCTGAGCTGGGGGGGCCGGGGCGGGAGGGGTGCTGGGCTGGGACGCGCTCCATGGGGCTGGGAATTCGAGGCCACTTAGCTCCTCTGTCCCACGGCCCTGGCAACTCGGGGGGGTTCTGGGGCAGCGTCACCCAGGGGACTCTGGGCTCTGCAAACGGTTGGCTGGCGGGGGGCAGCCTCTGTGTGCGGGGCCTGTGTAGGGGGCTTTGCCCAGGGCCCGGGGCTTGGCATCAGAGGGGCCTCAACGGCCTCTGCTGGACACCAGACAGGAGGTGGCTCCCCCGGGGTCGGCGGTGGAGGTGGTTTCTGACCCGGCTCTCTTCATCCCCCATGCTCACTGTGCCCCCAGCACTGAGCTAGCACCAGGGCCAATGGAGGGGATGGCCCAGCCCTCGAGGTGTCAGTTTGGAGGGGCTACTGAGAGTGTGTGTGGCCGGGTGCCGTACCCTGATGCAGAAGCCCAGGGCGTCCCAGGTGCGGGGTGAGGCGCCGTCATGGCCCCACGCTCGTCTCTGAAGCTCCCACGGCCCAGTATGCGGGGATGACACACCCAGCCCCCGTCGCACCCCAGCTTTACTCCCCGTTCCAGTGCTGCCTTTTGGACTGTCAGGGCTCGCGGTCGTGGCCATTGGAGTCGTGGCCCCTGGAATGCTCTGCGAAGGCTCAGGGTCCCCTGAGTGCCCGTCCAGCCCCTGCAGCTCCGCGGGAGGAGAAAGCCCCGTTGCCCTGGACCAGAGGGGGTGAGGGGGTTGCTGCGGGCAGTGCTATCGTCCGCCACTAGGTGCCGCCCTCGAGCAGGGTCAAGGGCCAGAGGAAGGGCCTAAGGTCTGGGCTTCGCCAAAACGTGGGTCCCCGGCGGGTGGTGCCCTGCGCTGGTTCTTCTCAGCTGTTGGTCGGGTTAAGAGAGTGACACCTGTGCAGCCTGTAGCCCGAGAGTTCCCGGGACAGAGGCCGTCCTGGGCCGAGTGCGGGGAGGAACCAGGCAGGGGCACTGGCCAGGACCTCAGGATCTGGCTGTGGGGTCTGACTGGGCTGTCCTCCTGTGTGCCTAGGCCTGGCCCCAGGGCTGGGGTGAGCCACTGTGTACCCCTCTGCGAGCCCTGTTGTACCCATGTGCATGTGTCTGCTGCAATCCTAAAGGAAATAAAGCCCCACTTCCCTGACACACGGCTCTTTGTGCACTCCGGCCCGGGCACCCATGGCCGTGCCTTGCAGGCTCGCAAGTCTGTGCATCTCCCCTGCTGCCCTGGTGCTCTTTGGGAGGAAGAGGGCATCATGGGGGGCTGCGCAGGCCACCCTGATCTCAGGGTTCAGCTGGTCTCACTTCCTTGTCATGAACTGGAAGCTTCCAGGCAACCAGGGTGGTCAGAGGGGTTTCCTGCCCTCTTTGGGCCCCAGCACAGAGCCCACCCCGTCCGCTTGGAGGGGATGTGTGGCGTGCTTGGCACCCCTGCTGCTGATCACTGCAGCCTCTGGGTCTGGACTGTGGTGCCAGGAAGGAGCCCGCACCATCCTCTTACTGCCTCATTCCAAACACCCCGTGCCACATTGCTTGTTTGTCTTTTTAATTTAAAAAATTTGGATCTGACTTACCATAACATTTATCTCTTTTTAATCTCTTTCTGGTTCACAACATCAGGTTTCCGCATTTCAGTAAATTTCAGCTCTTTGCTCAGACCTCAGGTCTTTGCTTGTCCCTGACGGACCTTTGCAGCTGGCCTGTCCAGCCCAGGACCTGGTGTGGCCTGCACATGCGTCTGGCCATCAGGTCCTTTAGGATGATGACTGAGCGGCCAGCCCCCCTGTATCACACTGCAGAGAACAGTGGGCCGGCTGTGGGAGAGGGGTGCCCAGATGTGCGTAGTGTGTGTGAGATCAGTAGGCCTTCAGAGCTTGGGGGGCCCAGGACGGGCAGACGGCCCCGGTCCGGCCAGTGCTGATCAGGCCTCGCACGTCCTGGGCTCTGTGCCAGGCACCGTGCAGCGGTGGCGGGAGGTTGAGACGTCTGTCCTGATGCGGGGGAGGAGGGAGGACTCATCCATCCAGCTGCTCTAAGGTTGGGTAGAAACTGAAATTCACTTTGGCCTTAGACCTACACTTTCAGTATCCAGAGTCCTCTGTGCTGCTGGCTTGAATGGCAGGCATCTACTAGGTAATGGCAGGCGTCCTTGCTTTGGAAACAACTTGGCCCCACCCCTCCTCCCTGGGTTATCTTGGTGGCTCCACTCAGCCCAGCCCCAGGTTCCTCATTCCACCATTTGAGGGCATGGGGAGCCACTTTGGGGTCACACGGCACCTAGCCAGGGCGTCTGGCTCATGCCAGTGCTTAGCAGAGAGTGCTGTCCTTTTGCAGAGCCTGTGGGGCTGATAGTTACTAATCCTGACTTTGGCCCACAGACTCTGAGATGGCCCCCGTGGATCTTTGCCCCCCGCTGTCGCCCCTCGAGAGTGGGCTGGCCCAGTGGTGGGTTCTACCCAACAGGATACAGCAGAGGTGATGGAGGTCACTTGTGTTAGGCTACGTAAGATTGTGGCTTCCACCTTGCTGGCAGACTTTTGGCTCGCTGGTGCCAATGAAGGGAGCTTGTTGGGAGGCCCAGATAGCCAGGAGTGGCCAGCAAGGAGGAAAGCCCACCAACCGCATGAGTGGCCCCAGAAGCAGACCACTCTTCCCCAGTGGAGCCGTTGGATGAAACTCAGCCATCTGATAAAACTCAGCCTTGGCTGGCACCTGGATCGCAGCCTCCCGAGACACGCTGAGCAGAGGACCCAGGTAAGCTATGCCTGGATTCCTGACCCGTGGAGACTGGAGAGAACGTGTGTTGTTTAAGCCACTCTCAGCGGTCCTGTGTTACATGGCAGCAGCTGACTGATACACTGAGGAAAGTGAGCTACAACCCCTTGTCGGTTGACTGAACAATTCACCTGCTCCCGTCCTTTGAGGCCACACTGTGCTTGCTAAGCTTTCATTCCCTCTTCTTTAAGGGGCTGTGATTGGGACGCGTGGTAGTGCTGGGCCGCCATCTTCCTTCCGCTCTGAGGAGAGTGGACCACTGCGCAAGTGTGCAGGGAGGGCTCCCTGCCGTCTGGTTTGGCGTTGTGCAGAGCGGGGGCGGTGGCGTGCCTGTTTCTTGGGGTGGGTTGGAGGAATGGGCCAGGGAGCCATGGATTGCATTCCTCTAGCAGGTGGGAATCAGGCCAGACCTGCCCATAGGTTGGCTCAGATTTTGACTGCAGTTGTGTGTGAAGCTCGTTGGAGGGGAGGATTTAAAGCTTGTGTTTGTCTCAAAGCAAAGCTCTCTAATTGCAGAGCGACCTCGGGCAAGTTACCCCCTCCTGCAAAAGGCGCCCAACCACAAAATGGTGGCGACTCCGCCTTCCCCATCACCAACGCTGAGGATCTGGGGGGAGCTCAGGGTGGGCTCTGCAATCATGAAGTGTGGTGTTAGAGTAGGCGTCGAAGCTGATGGAAGCTGAGTCGGAGCTGGGCGAGGCCACTGCCACGGGTGTCCCCAGGCAACGGGTTGGGTTTTCCCAGCGTGCATCCCCCGACACGAGCTGCAGAGAGGGCACGGGGTGGGCACGGGCATCACAGTCGTGACTAGGGCCACGCTGCGCAGCTCCAGAATCACAGCTCTCACTCGGTGCTCCTCTGCGGTGGCGTGCAAGTCGTTTCACATCTTCCGTGGCTCAGTGTACCCCTCTATGAAACGGGCAGAACAGAACCAACAGCAGGGGTTGATTTTGAAGATGAAATGGATCAAGATATATAAAGTGCTTAAAACAGAGCTGGTCACAGTAGCCAAAAGGTGGACACAACCAAAGTGTCCACCAACAGATGAATGGATAAAGAAGACGTGGCCCATCCACACCCTGGAATATAGTGTTCTGTTACAAAGAAACTCTGACCCCTGCCACAACGGGGACGGACCCCGAGCCCATGAGCCTCAGAGCGGGCGCCAGACACAGAGGGCCACACGGGGTGTAAGTCCACGTGGGTGACGTGTCCAGAACAGGCTCATCCACGGAGAATTGAAAGCAAGGAGTAGAGGAGCAATGTGATTCACAGCAGCCAAATGGTGCAAGCAACCAGGTGTCCATCGATGGATGAATCAATAAACACGGTGCAGTCCATCCACGTGCTGGAACATGATCCAGCCTTAGGAAGGAAGGGACCCTGACACCTGCCACGACGTGGAGGGACCCCGACGATACCATGCTCAGTGAGAGGAGCCAGACCGAGAGGGACATGTCCTGCAGGGCCCCACTCCCAGGAGGTCCCCAGAGGAGTCCCATCCACAGAGACAGGAGAGGGTGGGAGCCAGGGCTGGGGTAGGGGGTGGGGAGTCCGTGCTTTGTGGGGACAGAGTCTGTGTGGGGAGATGGAGAATCCTGGAGACAGAGGGTGGGGGTGCCTGCAGGACAGGGTGAGTGTGCTCCATGCCACTAACAGTGGTTAAGCTTGTTAACCCCCGCCCTGTGCCTCGCCCTGCACCCCTC
Source organism: Eumetopias jubatus (assembly GCF_037043125.1). NCBI lineage: Eukaryota > Metazoa > Chordata > Mammalia > Carnivora > Otariidae > Eumetopias > Eumetopias jubatus. Next base: position 215,760,680 of record NW_028274807.1, read on the forward strand.
TTCCACCTGGCTGTTCCTGAGTTATATCCTTTGTAATAAACGGGTAATCTAGGAAGGAAACTGTTTCCCTGTGAGCTGTTCTAGCAAATTATTGAACCCGAGGAGGGGGAATGCACTGGCTGACCCGAAAACTGGTCAGCCAGAAGTGCAGGAGGCTTGGACTTGGGATGGGGGGCAGGTGTGTGGGGCGGAGCCCTGAGCCCGTGGGGTCAGCCCTGACCCCAGGCAGTATCAGATCTGCTTAATGAGAGGGGCCCCACACATGGTGTCAGGAGCGTTGTGGGAGGAGAGAATAGAATGTTCCGTTAGATCCTGGTCATCCGCGGAGGGACCCCAGGTACAGTTGGCAGAAGGATAACGGGAGGCGGGGGGATACACGCAGGGTGGCTCCTGGGGGTTGCAGTGTGTTCCCCAGAAAGAGCAGCAGCTCCTAAACCCTGGAACCTGGGGAAGGACACTTATTTGAAAACAGGGCCTTCACAGATGTCATGGGCAAAGATGAGGTTGGACTGCGGATCCAGTGACAGGTGTCCTAAGGAGGCCACGTGAAGACGATCCCTAGAGGATGGGGCACAGATCGGAGCCGTGCATGCTTCCGCAGCCAGGTGGTGCCAAGGACTGTCGGCCACGGCAGGAGCTGGGAGGGCAGGAAGGAGGCTCACCTGGAGCCTGGCTGGGCGTGGCCCTGCCCCACCTGGATTCCAGACTTCTGACTCCCGGAACTGCGGGAGGCCCGGGGGGCACGTCTCTGTTGTGTAAGCGCCAGGTCTGAGGCCACCCCCAGAAACTAGCTGGGGCTGAGGTTGAAGTGGTGACAGATGTCCGCTGCTGGGCACAGGGCGGGGCGTGCACGGAGCATTTCACAACTGGCCCTGGTGGTGGTTTCTCCAGTTGGTTTGTACCTGGCCATTTGCAGCCCTCGCCTCCCTCAGCCGGGAGCTGTCAGTGCTGTGATTTCCAGGCCGAGGAAATGTCCCCCGCTGGCCCTTGACCGAGCCCCCGCCTTGCTACCCCAGCAGAATCGGGCCCAGCGGGTTCCCACCTGCAGGATGAGGCGCGACAGGCAGCCCTGCCAGAAGGTTCCCCACGTGGGCAAAAAGCACTTGTCCAGGCTAGCGGCCAACAGAGAAGAGGGTCAAGAGGGGCTGGGACCCAGGGTGAGGCAGAGGAGGGCGTCCCGGGGCCCACGCAGGGCCGATGGCTTCAGGGACACCCGTGGGCAGGGGCTTGCATGGGGGAGAGCCAGCGACGGCCGCCGCCTCATGCAGCGCGATGTCCTCACCTCCCTGCCCTGTGGGCGATCATGCTGCCTCTGTTGCGTAGTTTTGTCCTGGGGGGGTCCCCTCTTTGGAAGACAGTGGGCATGACACACCCTCAGGAGAAAGGCCAATTGTGCCTCCCCCCTGGGGTGTCCCGAAAGCTCCCCTCCCCTACTGAGCCTTGCTTTCCAGCTGCCCACTGCTCAAAATGCTGAAGATGAGCAAGTGTCTGTGGGTGGCCACGCAGAGAGCTCTGGGGGGCTTCAGCCAGGCCACGTGTTGTGGACGGTGGAGCTCCAGGTGGGCATGCACCGGCCTGGCCCTGGGCGCCCAGGCCGGGCGGGGACAGAAGTGCGGGCTGTGGCTGGCTGCTGACCATTGCATCAGTGGCTTGTGTTTTAATGAAGTCCTTGTCACCCCGTTAGAGAAGGCGGGTGTCCTGCCATGGGGTAAGGGAGGCGGCCGCACTGACAGCATCCGATAGTGGGCAGATGAGGTCCAGTAGCCATTTATTGGTCACGTGGACTCAGCCTGGGGGAGCAGGACACCACAGGCCCCTCGGGCCACGCGGGGGACGCACTTGGGGACAGAGTGACCCCAGGGGCTGCAGGAGGCGGGCTTTGCTGTGATGCGGCCGGGGGGCCCTGGTTCCCGGGGTGGATGAGCTTGGCTCAGTGGAATGATTCCGAGGCTGCAGGGGGAGAAGCAGGAGCTGTGATCGGGGAGGGGGCTTTGGGCTGGGGGCCTCGTCTGCGGTGGGTGCAGTGGGCGGCACGCGGGGCCGGCCGGTTTTGCCAGCACACGTGCTGGAGCCCTAGCACTACGCCCCCAACGCTTGGGAATAGTCACGCCCTCCGCAAGTGAGTCCGCCGGTTCGAGCTCAGCCCGTCGGGCTCTGGCCCGGGGCAGACACACCTCCTCTCCCCACTGCCGAGTCTGCCCTCCCTCAGTGACAACGGGCCCATCTGTCTCCCAGGGTGGCAGTGAAGGGTGGAGGAGAGGGGTGTTGGGGGCAGCACAATGGGCACCCCCTAAGCATGAGTCTTGTTAGGTCTGGGGGGGAGGCCTGCTGGGTCCGGGGAGCGCCGCCCCCCTTGTAGGTCAGCAGCCGACCGCACGCCCCGTGCCCTGGCCTGGGGGGTTGCAAGCAGGTGCCGGGAGAAGGGCTGGGCCCGCCAAGCCCACGGCTGCCACGCTCCCGACCACACTCGGTGCTGCTCTGAATAACCGGGCAGCCCCTGGAGAGTGGGCCCCACTCAGCGGCCTGGAAAGTGAGCCGCAGGGCAGTGGTCAAGGGACCCCACCCAAGGGACATCGGAGACACAGGCTCCGTGGCGCTCAGCTGTCCCGGGCAGCTTGGGGGCCTGTCCCCATGGGGCAGAGGGCAACGAGGAGGAGGAAGAGGAAAGGTAGGGTGGCCTTTCTCCCCGATTCCCCTTGTCCTAGGCAGGACAGAGCCAGGGACCCTCCTGCCCCGGGCCGGGCGACCCCAGAACGCACGTGTCTTGTGGTGAGCTGGCCATGGTGGTCCCCCTTGGACAGTGAATGGGGAGTGACTGGAATTGAGGACTTCCTCCCTAACCCACCCCCTGGTGTCCCCCTGCCCCCCCCCCGGGTTTGTACTGTGGCAAGACTTACCCTCCTGGCCTGAGGCTGCTGCTTCACCCCTGCCGCCCCTGCCCTCCCCGGGACTCAGCTGTTCCTGACAGTTTCGAGGGCCAGAGAGGCTTAAAGGGCACAGGGAGGTGATGAGGCCATTTCTTGGGCACCCCGGCAGATGTGGGGAGACCTGGGAGGTGGCAGAGGTCATGTGGTCGTCTGTCCCCATGGGCTCGCTCCTACCGCAGGCACCAGCACTCGCCAGTCAGCCCCAAGGACGCCCCCACCGGGGCCTGACAGCCGGGAGGTCGGGGTGCCGGTGTGGAGGCGGCTGGAGGGTGACCGCTCTGGCCCTGTTGGGATGGTGGCAGAGTGGGGGTACCAGCAGAGGCCCTGCTGATTAAGAGGGCTGGCTAAGTGCTCCCTGATGTGAGTGGCACCTTGGGGTGCGGGGGGTGTACTAAGATAGAACAGAGGGGGCCAGGAGCTGCAGCTTCCGGGGGGCAGGAGAAGGATCAGCTTTAGGAGGGCCCCCCAGGGGCTCCGTGGGGGTCCTGGGAAACCAGGGGAGCTGGGGGGGCTCCTCCCGGGGAAGGGGACACCCAGAGGTGACGGGGGTCTGCCACTGGCCCCAGGCACAGGACATTGGAACTTGCCCGTGTTCCCTGGCGCTCCAACCGGGCCTGGAACCGTGTCTCCATGTTTTGTGTGTGACCACAGGCAAGAACTCTGCAGCCCCGGCCTCAGTTTCCCCATCCGCAAGAGAGGGATGGATACACTGTACTTGTCGGATGGAGTGGTGGAGAGAATGGTGCAGCCTTCTGAATGCTGGGCGGGTGTCTAGCAGGGGTCGGTACCGTCCCCACGCTCACGGGGCAGCCTGAGGGTGGGCAGGTCCGGGGCTCCTCCTCATGGTGCCTGTCAACATGAGACCCCTGAGCCCACAGGTAAGGGCAGTGAGGCATGGAGGGGGCACGTCACCTGCCCGGGGACATCTTGCCCGCAGGTGGCCGAGGCAGGGGGATTCCAAGCCGCCCACTCCCGCTCGGGGCTGCCCAGGCTTGGGGCATCTTGTCCTGGGCCCCGGGAGGGAGACCCCCGGGCACCGACCAAGGGCCGCACCTGAAGGGTGCCTGGTGGACACGGGACGGGAGCATCGGGTTTGTCTGAGCGTCGGGGCGGGCAGGTGCCGCAGGAGAGGCCCGGGCTCGCCGGACGAATGTCCGCACCGTGCCCAGAGCCACCCAGCCGGGCAGTGATGGTTTCGGAGGGAAGAGAAAACTCTTCCCGGGGTCTGGGTGGGAAGGCAGATGGCCAGGGGTGGGGCTGAGAGGCCTGGCCCTGCTGTCTCTGCTGGAAAGGGCCATAGGGCTGACGTCTGACAGACTTGAGTTCAAATCTCAGTTTTGCCGAGCGATTTGGGTGGTGTGATTTCCCTCTCTGAGCCCTAGAGAGATGGGTCACAGGATAATCTGATCTCTCAAGGTGGTGGCCCTCGATCAGGGTGACCGACTGGCCCAGTTTGCCAGGACAGGGAACTTTCAGCCCTGAAATGGGGAAAGTTCTGGGCAAACTGGGATGAGGAGGTCACCTTATTGCTACTGTTCTCATTCTTTTTAACTGTGGTCAGATACACACAACACAAAATGTACCACCTTAACCGTCTCTAAGCGCACAGCTCAGCAGCGTGAAGCACACTCACACGGTCCTGCAGCCACCCCACCCTCCGTCTCCAGAACGTTCCATCTCCCCACATGGAGACTCTGTCCCCACGAAGCATGGACTCCCCACCCCCTGCCCCAGCCCCCGGCTCCCACCCTTTCCTCTCTGTCTGTCTGCACGGGACTCCTCTGGGGACCTCCTGGGAGTGGGGTCCTGCGGGATGTGTCCTTCCGGGTCTGGCTCCTCTCACTGAGCCCGGTGTCCTCGGGGTCCCTCCGAGTCGTGGCAGGTGTCGGGGTCCCTTCCTTCCTGAGGCTGGAGCGTGTCCCCGCGTGGGGACGGACCGCGCCGTGTGTATCCTCCCCCAGTTCATAGTTTATGGTACAAACTGAGTATCACGTGACAAGCTGCCGCTAGCTTCTCCGGGCCCGGGAACTTAACAGATGGAGCAGTTTAAAATCTGTTCCTGTTGCTTTCCCAGCTGGTGTGTTTTCAGACCCTAACTGGCGGCCCAAGATCATCAGCTCGACGCCTCCGTACGTGGCCAGTGCATGATTTGTTCCACCTGTGGGAGTGTAAGACGAAATCGTTTTCAATCCAGTGAAATGGAACTGGGCGCCAGTTCCTGGACCTGCCATGGTCCCCGTCTTGCCAAAGGCACCGACGCTGTTGTCTGCTTCCTCCCGCGTACGCGGCGACCCTCGGTCTGTGCTCACCCTCCATCCACCGATGGACACGGGGCGTCGCTTCCACCTTCTGGGGACTGAACCGTGCTGCCGTGCACCTGGGTGGGCACATATCTGTTTGAGTCCCAGCTTCCCGTTCTTTGGGGTGTGGACCCAGACGTGGGGTTGTGGGATCACACAGGAATTCTGTGTGCACCTTTCTGCAAACAGCCAGACTGGGGTCCACAGCCCTGCCCCATCTCCACCCCCCGCCCCCCTGTGCCTGAGGGCCTCGATGGCTCCCCATCCCGGCCGACACGTGTTACCCTCAGAGGGCTTTCTGAGTTGAGGATCTTATTGCCACTGCTCTGCCGTGACCCCGGTGTCTGGGTGGCCAGGCAGGGCTCTGGCAGCGCCAGAACCCCTTGTCCGCGTGCCCCAATTCCTCCCTGCGACCCTTCACGCACCACACGGGTCGCAGATGGTTCCTGCCGAGGGGCACGAACGGGCTGCCTTGGGCTTTGCAGCCCCGAGGAGCTCTGTGCTCTGTCCCCGCTCCCGGCCGCTGCAGCTGGAGGGCGGCCCCGGTGACGCACACCTGACCGGACGTGGCTGCTGTCCTTACAGACGCAGACCTTCCAATTCCGCAGAGTTTGCACGTGGCCCAGCTGTCCCCCCTCGTGTGCTGCCCATGCACTGTGCCCCTGGCAAAAGTCTGGTGAATGAACCAACGTTTTGTGCCCAACGTATCAGCAGGACAGCGACGTGCTGCCGGCCAGTACGTGGGCACTGGGGCATTTTTATCAGCCACAGCTGCTGACAAAGCCCTTGGGTGAGATGAAATCACATTGACTGTTTTTTTTAATCGGAACAGCTTTATTGGGCTAGAATTAACATACTGTACAACGCATCCGTTTAATGGGGAAGACTTCTTTTTTCTTTTTTTGTATATTCACAGGGTGGTGCCACTGTCAGCGGTTGTCCATTTTACTCCTCCTGAAGAAGGAGGCCCGTCCCCAGCCCCTGGCACCCACTAACCCACTTCCGGTCCCTGGATTTGCAGGGCTGGCTCCTTCTGAGGGCCTGCGCGGCGTGCGGACGGCTGTCTCCTCCCCGTGTCCTCACGGGGTCCTCCCTCTGTGTGTGCACCTCCTCTGTAAGGACACACGTCGGGTTAGGGCCCACCCACCCTTGTGACCTCATTTATTTTTTAAGGATTTTATTTTTAAGTCATCTCTACTCCCCACGTGGGGCTTGAACTCACGACCCCGAGATCAAGTTGCACGCTGCTCCGACTGAGCCAGCCGGGCGCCCCCTCCAAGCACAGTCACATTCTGAGCTCCTGGGATGTTGGGGCTTCAACATATGAATTTGGGGGGACACGACTGAGTTCATAAGAGTGTGTTTTGAAAGGTTTTGATTTTTGTTTGTTTGACATGAGGACTTAACAGATTCAAATCCCGCTCAAGTGTACAAGGATGCAGGGTTCTGAGCCGTTAGGCGCATAGCGCGTGGGTGGTGAGGGGGTTTGGGGGCCCAGGCCCTGCTGGCCGTGACCCGCAGGCCTTCCCACCTCTCGTCTGTGGCCCCGGGGGGCAACGCATACGGTGACCCAGCACCCCCCCCCCATGTGCCTGGTTCTCAGCAATTTCCGGGGACGCAGGACTTCTGGTGCTGAGACTGGGAACTTCCTGGCGAGTTGGGGCAGGTCCGTGACCCTACATGGACTGTGTCTTCATGTCGGGGGTTGGGGTGGGAGATGGGGGGCCCACAGGCCAAGTGCACGGGATCCTCCGAGCTCCGCGGCCCCCGCCTGTCCGGCCACTTAGCTCCGCCTCATCTGGGTCTTGCTCTGCTCTGGGTCTTGAGGCCCCAGGAGCGAAGAAGGGCAGCGGGGATTTTGCTAAGCTGCATGAGTTCCGGGGGCAGGAAGGCTGTTTAGAAGGGCCAGCGGCCGAGAGGGCCCGCCAGTCGGGAGGCTCCCAGGCTGCAGCGGAGGAAGTGAGCAGTTTCCCTGGGGACTGGGACCCCAAACCGGGGGAGGGGGGAGCGGGCAGAGCTCGTGGGACCCACTGGGGCCCGGCCAATTCTGTGGTGAGGGGCAGGGAGCTTTGGAGCACCTGGAGAGCATACCCCTCAGACCCCACCACAGGAGGCCCGGGGGGCAGTGGGGCTGGGGCAGATGGGGAGGAGGGGGCGGGGGTCCCGACACCCATAGTCCCTGCCCTGCCGCCTCTGCCCACCGACTGCAAATGCAGCAGGCCCTGACTGCACCTGTGGCCCGTCCCCTGCAAACGCAGGCCTGTGGCTGGCTCTCCTTCCCGGAATCATGCCGCTGCCCAGGCCTGATCTCCCCTCCCTTTTCTTTTGGTTGAGGTGAAATTCACATAAAATTAGCCGTTTTTAAGTGAACAATTCACTGGCATTTGGTGCATCCCCAGTGTTGGGCCACCACAAGTTCTATTGAGTTCCAGAACATTCTGTCACCCCAAAAGAAACCCCGTCTCCATCAGCCGTCATCCCCCCTTCCCCAGCCGTCAGCGCCCACGAGCCCCCTTCCCGTCTGTGGATGAGCCTTTCCATAAGTTCGCTGGCTTTGTCCAAACCTGTCTGGACTGCGGACTTTTCCCGCCCTTCTGGATTGAGAGGGGTGGGCAGCTTGAGGTCCACAGCCTGCCATGGGTATCGCCCTCAGGTCAAGGGGCACCCTGTCCCCTCCCACCCCCCCTATACTCCAGGCTCCCACGGGCAAAGAGAATGGTTCTGGGGAGAGCCAGGTTCAGATTCCAGCTTCACCGAGGCACTGATGATCTCTGAGCCTCAGTCTCCCCAGCTGTGAAATGGCTGCAAAGGAGAAATTGTCCCACCAAGGTTTTGGGGAGGGTTCAGCGAGACGTGGTTCCTGGGCCAGGAAAGCTTCCCAGTCACCTTATAACGTAGGTATGTTCCAATCACAGAGGAGGTGCTGGGGGTGTGGTGAATGTGGGGCGCGGCCAAGAGCCAGGGGCACACTCAGGCTTGGCTGACTTCCCAGCCCCTGCTCCGGGCCACTCTGCGCTGTCTTTGAAAGCTCACAAGAAATTTCCTCTCTGGGGAAACTGAGGCCCCAAAGACCCCCACGCAGACCCCAAGGTCACATCAGCATGGGTCCAACCCGTGGAGACGGTAACTGCCCAGGGTTCTCGGTGCCTCCGAAACCACAGGCTGGACCCCTGTGGTTTAAGAAAACAGGACTGAGTTCTGCTTCCAAGCCCCATCTGGGAGTCGTTCAGGAGCGAGTTCTGAATGTCTTCCAGGACTCGGTGGAAGCGCCCCTCACGGGACCTCCTGCCATTCAGGTACACCAAAACCAGGGGCCCTGGGGACACAGCGGGTCCAGGGCGCTGTTGGGAAGCAGGGGGTCAGTTCCCAGGGAAATGGGCAGACTGCTGAGTCAGAAGGAAGCTGCTCACCTGCAGAGTCGCACCGCTGGACCAGGATGGCCTCCAGGGCTAACAGCAAGAGGTACTGGCAGTGAGACTGGAAGAGGGACTTCCAGGTCTCCTGAATGGGGAGGGGCTGGCCCATGTCCCTCAGAAGGACAGACAGCAACAAGGGCTGGTGAGGATGGGGAGAAATGGAAACCCTGGTGCGCGGCTGGTGGGAGGCAGTGTGGCTGTTCCCCGGAGCACTGAGCTGAGGATTCCCGTATGGCCCGGTGATTCCGCATCTCCATGTCTGCCCTAGAGAAGCTCGTACCTGAATGTGCACAGCAGGAACCACAGGTGTGACAGGTGGACACAGCCCGAATGTCGGTCAGCTGATGAACAGATACACAGCGTGTCCCCCACGCACGGCACGTCCCTCGGCCGCGAGCAGGAGCGAGGCGCGCACACACGTGGCCCCAGGGGCGGACCCCGAGCCCACGACGCTCGGGGAGGGAACCAGGCACAGAAGGCCACACGGGGTGTGAGTCCACGTGGTGACACGTCCGGAACAGGCTCATCCGCGGACGGGAAGGGGGCTCGTGGGGGCCGGGGGCTGGGGGAGGGGGATGAGGAATGACCACTGGTGGGGGCGGGGCTTCTTTTTGGGGCTGATGAGAAAGTTGTGGAACTGGACAGACGTGGTGGCCGCACGGCATTGTGAATGCGCTAAATGCCGCCGAATCACACGCTTTACCATGGTCAGCTGCGTGTGATGTGAACTTCACCTCCATTACGGAGAAAAGCTGAGACTCTTCCAGCTTTGATCAGAGAGACGGGACCTGTGTGGACAGCGGGAGGGTCAGGAAGATGCCGCGCTGCTGGCTTTGACAACGGGAAGAGGGCAGGAGCCAAGGGTGCGGCGCCTCCAGAAGCAGGGCAGGCGAGCAGTGGAGCCCCCCAGGAGCCCCCAGAGCCAGCCCTGCCCACGCTGGACCTTAGCCTCTCCAGACCCACCAGACACCTCGCGGTCAGAACTGCAGAGGATAAATTCATGTTGTTGAAGCCAAAACTTTTTTTAGATAAAAGCGTGGTATTGTTCTACACTTCTGCAAACCTCGTTCGATGTCTGGCTTAGGCCGAGACCGCTGGTGTCTCACCTGCTTCCACCGGCCGTCTTGGCAGGTGTGCAGGAAGAGCACCCAGCCTCACAGCGACAGTGAGAGGAGGATGTTCATGGCCTCTCAGGCCTTTCTGGGCAGTCTCCTTTGTCCTGCAACTACACCCGACAGGTGGAGGTTCCGGAAGGTGAGTTATTCTCTTTTGTCCTCAGATCCCGCGAAATCCACCCGTCTGTCTTTGCACTCTGAATGTATCTTTTGGCCATGCATGATTTTGACCTTGAGGACTCCCCGATAGGGTCTCAGGGACCACCCCCACCTCCCGCCCCCAGGGAGTCCCCCACATGCTTAGCGAACTACTGGTTAAGGATCCTGGGTAAGGGTCCAACCAGCTGGGTGAGCTTGGCCCCACCCTTGCCTCTCTGGGCCTCGCTGTCCTCATCTTCATGGCGGGAGGCAGATGGCCTCAACCCTCGGGAGGGAGGCTTTCTTTGGGCTTGACCCCCCCCACCAGGAGGTTTTATGAAGGGAGGTGGGGGGGGGAGAATGCCCTGCCCCTATGCATCATTTACCTGCCCCTCTGCAGCCAGAGCTGCTGCCACAGGGCCTTTGCACGTGCTATATTTTCTTCCTCGAAACCTTCGTCTTTTTTTTTTCTCTTTCTGGTGCAAAAAAGTGCTTATTATAGCACAGGGACAGGACCCATGGGCAGAAGGAGCTGCCAGAACCCCTTCGGTCTTACCCAAGCCTCCTCCCTGTGGCCTACTTTGCCTAAACCATTGTGTGTCAGCTTGGACGTCCCCTCCTCCAGGAAGTCTTTCTGCTTCCTCCAACCCCTTCCTCTACAAAGGTAGGGCCAGGTGCATCTTATTCTCCGTTGTGTCCCTGGCACCCAACAAGGCAAGGACCCCCTAAATGGTGGGGAAGGAGCTAGTGAAAGAGGAATGAAAGCAGATCATCGAATCGAGCCCCTCAGTGGAACAAATGGGGAAACTGAAGCCATGAGTGAGAGGGAGCTGTTAGAACTTGAAGACGGAGCCCCCGACCGTGACCTCCAGAGGCCTCCCCAGCGTCCTTTCCCTTCCTGTGGAGGCCGAAAGAGGGCTTGCAGGGAGGCGCACGCCCCAATCCCTGCAGGCCGCGGACCGGATTTTAGGTTAAGGACCTGAGCTGGGGAGGGTCTCCTGGATTGTCCAGTGGGCCCCACACGTGGTCAGTCGCAAGTCCTTCACCCTTTCGTCACCTCCCCGCAGGCTGCGGATGGAGGCCGTCTCCTCTACCTCCGAGCTCCTTTCCAACCGGTCTCACCCCTGGGCTCCCCCCCAGGAGCCCGATTTCAGCAAGAATCCTGCCAAGTCATTTAGCCAGACCCCTCCCCCCGCCACCCTGCCGTGTCTCCTCTCAGCAACTCTCTGTCCACCGAGCCGCCTCCCTTCAGCTGTAAAGCGGCGTGTGTCCCCCAGGACTTCTGTGACCTCCCTCTCCTGATTCCGCCGGCAGGAGCACAGTGGCCAACACAGCCGAGGGACACAGAGAGCATGTCGTCAGTTCAGCTAGTCGTTAAGGACTCCGTGCGTGGCTCCAGCCAGGACTGAGCCAGTGCAGAGGTTAGGAGAGGTCACTGGCGCCGTGACCGTCTCTTGGAAGGCAGCCGCCAGGGACAGTGTGAACAAGGGACCCCCTGTGTCCCCTCCCCCCTCCAGCCCCTTCCAGGCCTCCGTTTCCTTGACTGCCAGCGTGGCTGCCCCTGTGACCTCTAGCCCCCTCGGGCACCTGGCGGGCGGCGGGTGGGGATGCTGGTCCAGGAGGCGACCTCTGACCCAATTCCAGTGGCAAGAACTTCCTGGGAGCCTCCTTGTGGGGCACGAAGCCCAGAGCACGGGTGACAGTGACGTGCCCAGACAGGGGCCCTGGCAGGGTGCCTCCGGGAGGCCTCCTGGCGTCCGCTCGCCTGGCACACAGTGCGACACACCTGTCCCCAAACAGCGCACAGGTCATGAAGGCCGACCATCGCGTGTCAGAGTGTTCGATTCCCTTCTTGGGAAACGTCCGGAACAGGCAAATCCACAGACCCAGAAAGTAGCTTAGTGGGTGCCAGGGCCTGGGGAGTGACTACTGCTCCTGGGAACAGGGTTTCCCTTCGGTGGAGATGGAATGTTCCGGAACTAGATAGGAGGGACGTTTGCACAATGTGTGAACGTTCTAAAATGCCACTAATGGTAAATTTAGAAGAGAGAGAGAGAGAGAAGCCAGGTCCGCACTGAGCTCCGGGTCCCGCTAACACCCGTGCGGCTGATCCAGCCCCCGGCCTTTGCGCGGGCCGGGCCCTCTGCCGGGGACGCCCTCCACCCACCTGCTGGCCGGGCTGACCGCGGCTTTCCCCATCGGGTCTCCAATCAGAGAGGACCCTTCTTTCCGGGACAGGGCCTGGCCCCTCGTCCTGGGTGCCCAGTCCTCCTGCACCTGGCAGGGGGGTTCTAGGCTGCCCTCTGTGGGGCACAGCCCCCACTGTCCTGTGTGGCCCTGGGCGGGCCATGTCGCCTCCCCTTGCTCACACGGGCACCGTGCTGGGTGGGGCGTGGGCTCCGACTGTTATCACGTGATGTTGTGATGCATCACAAGAAGGAAACACTTGGTCTCAGTCCCAGCTCCTGGCACACAGTTCCTAAACCCTTGGGACTTCCTAGGTGGGAAGAGGGAGGACCTCTGTCCTTTGTTCCTGAAACAGGTCCAGAGCGATCGAGATGAAGGCGGTGTCTTTTGCTGTTTGTGACGCGCCCTTTAGTCACACCTGTGTTTAGGCGAGTGGGGGGACTTTTGGAAAGCCAAGGCCACAGGCTGGGGCTGGCGACCAGCGGACCCCCGAGGAGAGGCAGGGCTGGGGGTGGGGCTCATCACCAACGGCCAGAGGTGAGGACGCCTCCTGTGGGTGACGGGACCGCTCGGGGACACGCCCCTCGCACACGCCCTGGCCCCCCCCATCTCTTCCGCTGGCTGTTCCTGAGTTAGATCCTTTGTCATGATCAGGTAAAAAGCACGTAAACCTTTTTCTTGAGTTCTGTGAGCTGCCGGGGGAAGGTTGAGGGAAGTCCTGATTTTTGGCCACTTGGGACAGAAGTGTGGGTGACCTGGGGGCCCGCTCCCGGGGCCTGGCGTCTGAGGTGGGGACGTGCACACGTGCGGGGCTGAGCCCTTAACCTGTGGGGTCCGTGCATGACTCTGCGCAGTGTCAGGATTGGGTTAGGTCGCAGGACACCCCACCGGTGGCCGCCGGGAGCTCGTGGGGACCCCTCCCCCAGTCCGGTGTGGGAAGTGTTGGTGTGAGTGTAGAGAGACACAGAGTCTTCTCTTTCAGTAATAGTAATAATAACATATATATAATTGTTAAATTATTACTACTGTCACCTGCTGACTAGGTTTGATTCCAGACAGGACTGGGAGGTTACCCGAGGCCGCCTGCCAGAGGTCACCTAAGGTCACCCAAGGTCACCTGCGGCCACCGGCCCGAGGTCGCCCGGCAGGAGTTCAGGCCAATTCGCCTGCTCCCGGCCCAAGGCCAGCGCCACACCTTGGGGAAGTGGACAAAAGTAACAAACCTCCCTTCTCAGTTACCGCTTCTTTATTTCCACATAAAAATCCCCCAAAGCTCATGGAAATGATGTCTGAACATCATGACAGTAATCCTAATGAATTGTTCTGTTTTTAAAAACCACAAAATTCACCGTCGTTAGGATGGGCGTGTGAGCTACGACTGAAGGACGCATCCCCTGTGTCCCGGGAGGAAAACCCAGCGTCCCTTTCCCACGAGGTCCGGGGGCCGGGGGCCGTTGCGTTTTGGCCACGACCACCCTGGAGACACACGCCTTCCGCAAAGCCGATTTGGAGGTGCGGGCGGCAGCCGGCCTGGACACGGCGGCCCCCTCTGGATGGAGCTGTGCGCTGGGACTTCTCGCGCCTGGACACAGCCCCTGCCCCCGGGGTCTCTCTTGATCCCAGAGGGGCTGCTGCGGCCGAGCTGGGGTCCTGGGTCCCGCCTGCCCATTGTCTGTGGCTGCTGGTGGTCCGGAGGGGTGGCGGGCCGGCCACGCTGGGCCAGGTGGACCCCGTTGCAATTTCTTGTGCAGCCTGCAGGCTCCTCCGGGGGTGGGGGGCGGGAGGCTGGGGTCTGCTGCTTCCTGTCCCTCTGTCGCCTCCCGGGACGCTCAGTAACTGGCTCGGGGTAGACGGCATCAGTTCCTATCCCTTCGCTTGCAGCCAAGTTCCAGCCTCCGGGCAGCGGCTGCGTGCATAGAGGTGGGAGTTTGCAGCTTTGGGGTCCACATGTTGATCCCGGGGAAGGACAGCCGGCCGCCCAGGCCTGGAGTTTGGGGCAGGCCCCAAGCGGACCGGGAGTGGGGTCTCTAGGCGGGCAGCCTGGAAGCGGCCCATCTGCCAGTCTCTGCTGCCTCAGGCTGCTGGTGACACGTCTGGGCCCCAACACGGTCCTTTCATTCGGCATTTGGGAAACACGGCAGAAACACACATTCAAGAGCCCCCCACGCCCCCAGGTGTCCCCGCCTTTCCGGGGCAGTGCTGTGCCGCAGAAGATGCGGGCCCGAGCTCGCTCAGAGACTCACCGTTTTCCAACGCGGTGGTCTCCGGTGTTTGGGGGGGGGGGGACAGTTCCTTGACGTGCGGGACCCTCTCCCGCGCAGCAAAATGTTGGGCATTCCTTTTCCTCAGCACCAAACACCACTGGCTCCCTCCCACCGTTGGACTAACCTCCAAACACCTGACGTCCCAGGTCGAGAGGCATTTGACATCGCCACCGAGGCCGAGAACCTCGTGCTCAGCGCACATGAATCCCGACCGCTAGAAGCTAGCCGCAGAGCCAGTAGGAGGGGTCCCGGAGAAGGTGCCCAGTCAACTTTCACTCAGCTTTATAGAAACAGAGACTCTTAAGATTGGAGGGGACCACAGAAGACCACATTCTGCAAGCGCTTCCCAGCCTTTTCTTAAATGCCTCCACAGATGGGGAACTCACTACCTCTAACGGCCACCCGACGGGTGTTTGGGCTGCATTAGGAAAGTCTGTCTTTTGTCCAAGGTAAATTTGCCTCCTTTGACTGCAGGTCCCCACAGCATCCAGGCCATGGGGATTTCCTTTCCCAAGTGAACTTCCAAATACTCAAGCCTGTAATACCCTGTATCTTCCTTCACGCAGTTCAGAGCCCATTTCCCCTTGGTGGGAGCCTGAGGGGCACACCCCAACCCTGCACTGGGGGGGGATCAGGAAAGGGGGGACACTTCATTCCCTCAGTAGGAGGTATTGACCAGGACTGCCCTGGGGTGTGGCATCCATGTGAGAGGGGCTTGAGAATGTTCTAGATGGGGAGGGGCGGTTTTATAACTGAAGGGCCGGGGTAATTATCGGCAGCTCACTGGTGCCGTGGGCTCCGATGCTCCCAAAGAAGGTGGGTGCCAGAAGAGATGGGGGGAGCTGGTCAGATGAAAACCAGGAGGTGGAAGGCTGGGAGGTTCCCGGGGGGCACGGCACAGGTCGGGGGCTGAGACTCCAGGCCGGATGCCCAGAGCAGCAGGGGCTCTTCTAGGAGAAAAGGCACAAGAACAGATCCAGATCCGGCCAGGGAGCCGGTGGGCATTGGTGGCTCCAAAGGGGGCCAGGTGACAAGCAAGAGAAGGGTCTTGAATCAGGACTTTGTGCAGTGGGAGGGGGTCTCTGAAGCCATCAAGGACACCCGGGCCATGCCCTGAGCTTCTTGCTCTTCTTGGCCATGAGCTCCTGAGCGTGGAAGGGCGGAGGGCTGAGGACTGGGTCCTTTTCTGGAACACACTAATACCGCGTTGTTTAAAACAAAACAAAACAAAACAAAACATTTTCAAGCAGCTAAAAAGGAGGCTGGGTTTCAGAGAGGGATGGAGGAGACTGGCATCCTCCGAAGACGGGGACTCAGGATGAGGGGGGGATGAGGTCCAGGGCCGGAGGGCGTCTGACAGAGATTTCTTGGCATCTAGAATCTTCTTTCTTGTCCTTCTCTGTATTCTTGTCACCTCAGGACAGGCTAGAGAGGAATAAACACAGGTCAGGTCATTGTTACTGTTTTTAAAGCAAGCGGGGAATGCATCCCTGTGTGGAATCCAAGAGCATGACCTAATCCGGCTTTGGGGGTCTTCAGCAGCAAGAGGGGTACCTGCTGCCTGCCACCCACCTTCCAGGTGTGGTTCTGAAGGGGACCACTCCCTCCGTGCTGTAGCAGAATCGGCCCTGGGGCTGGCGCCTCCAGTCAGACCCGAAGGAAGCTTCAAAGCAGCCCCCTGTCCTTCGTCCCCCCATCCGCCATCTATTTACCTACACATCTGTCTGTCCGTCCATCCATCCGTTGCTTCCTACAGTATCTTCTTTTGTGTCTTTCATTATTTTATTTTTAAAGATTTTACTTATTCATTTTTAGAGAGAGAGAGGGAGGGGAGGAGCAGAGCAGGAGGGACAGGGAGAAGCAGACTCTATGCTGAGCGAGGAGCCCGATGTGGGGCTCAATCCCAAGACCCTGAGATCGTGACCTGAGCCGAAATCAAGAGTCAGACACTTGGGGCGCCTGGGTGGCTCGGTCGTTAAGCGTCTGCGTCGGCTCGGGTCATGATCCGGGAGTCCCGGGATCGAGTCCCACATCGGGCTCCCCGCTCAGTGGGGAGTCTGCTTCTCCCTCTGCTGCTCCCCCTGCTTGTGTGCGCTCTCTGTCTCTCTGACAAATGAAATCTTTAAAAAAAAATTCTAAAAAAACCCCAACAAGCCACAACTGTAAGTACAACACCTTTGTCGAGTTCTGTGGGTCCGTCCAGCAAACCTGAACCTGAGGGTGGTCTCCATGACCCCCCAACACACAGGCTTTCCTGGCATCGGGAACAGATGGGGACCCTGAGACAGGCCGTGGGCAAACGGTGTACCCGTGGCTGAGTAATACAGCCCGGGCTGGGGGCCCCTGGCCGGCTCAGTCCGTAAAGCACATGACTCTTGGTCTCAGGGTTGTGAGTTCAAGCCCCGTGTTGGGCGTGGAGGCTACTTAAAATTAAAAATAAAAATAAATAGCTGGGCTTTATGGGGCCTGGCTCCAGGCTAGTGTCTCAGTCAGGGCCACCATGTGGCTTAGCTCCGGGGCCTCATGGCACTGGCGCCCCCTGGAGTTGTGCAGGAACAGGCTGCCTGCCACAGAGGAGACCCTGGAGTCCCGGTAGCCGATGCCTCTCTGACTCCCCAGACAGTGGATCGTGGGGCGGTTCTCATGCGGCAGGCTCCACGTGGGACATCTGGAAAATCAGGCACTGAGATGGCTCTGCGTCCCACTCACCTCGTCTCCTGATCTTCTGTACCTGGCGCAGATCTGTGGAAGAGAGACGTCTTAGCATGATTTGTCTATCTGGGGAGCCCTGGCTTTTGGCCGAGAGCCCCAGCAGGGGCCGACACGGCTTCATCTTCATCTGTTACAAGTAAGGGCTGGCGCGTGTCTGCTGCATAACCAGTGAGCAGGCGGGGTCCAGCGACGACGGGCCGAGACCACCGAGGTTGCTCATGGTCCGGGCAGCCCTGGGCCTCTGGGTCGCGGGAGGGCAGGAGACAGAGGCTATGAGGAGGGTCAGATGCAGGAGGCGGGCAGGGCAGGGCAGAGGTGGATGATGGGGAGAGGGCCGGAGCCGGGCTGTGTTTTCCACCCATCCCAGGGCGAGGCGCCAGAGGACTTGCTGGGTGTGAAGAAAGAAAAGCGGAGGAGGGGAGGGAGCAACGGCTTAACGGGTATGGGGTCCCTTCTGGGGTGACGTTCTGGACCTAGAGAGTGGTGCAGGATGCCCAGCTTTGCCAGTGTCCTAAAGGCCCCCGGAAAGTGCGCTTAAAAAACGGTTTGTTGCATGTGAATTTCACTTCCGTAGAATAGCCCCCGGAGAAGAGGGGGGGGGCTGGGACCGGCCACCCAGCGGCTTGGCCCACGGCCCCAGGCAGGCAGGCAGCCCAGCCGGACAGGAGCGGACTTTTACATTTTATCAACTGATAGTTTATTTATTTTTAAAGACTATTTTTTTTGACGTCCTCTCTCAGCCCAGCGTGGGGCTCAAACTGACAGCCCTGAGATCAAGAGTCCCACTGTGTACTGACTGAGCCGGCCAGGCACCCCGACGGTTTCAGTGGAACTGCTGGCCTCTGCGGTGTCCCCGTGGGGACGGCCCGGGGTGGAGGGAAGAGGGACCCCGATCCCGAGCACTCATGACGGAGCCGGCATCACGCTGGCCATTCCCACCGCTTTCTCAGTCCCCGTCATGACGGCGCCGTGGTCGCTCTTACCGGCCGTTCAGGGGCTCGGCAGCCTCGCCCGTGGTCACCCGCACACCCACCTGCCCTCCGCCGGTGCCGCCTCTGGCTTCTCCTCGGACCTGGGCAGGACGAACTCTGGCTGCGGCCTGGCGCTGGGGACACAGGGAGACAGCGAGGGTGGTGAGCCAGCGTGGCCCACTGTGGCCTCTGAGGGCAGCACGGACGGGGTCTCGCTGCCCCCGGACGGGCCCCGAGGGCGCAGAGATGCCCCCCGGGGTTACTGACAGCAGAGGCGGCCGTGGGGAAGGGGGCGTGAGTGAGGGCAGGACGGGGGAGGAAGGAGAGACCCCGAACATTTGTCTCAGCTGGTCATCCCTGACACCTCGTGCCTTTGTCCGGCGGCCCTCCTTGTGCGGACGCTGTCGCCCTGTGCCCTGACTCCGGCTCTCGGGGCCGGTCTCTGTTCCCTCCACAGCTAAGGCTTGGGAGGCCGGTGGGGCACCATCCGGGGAGACAGAGGGACAGACATGGTGAATTTTATGTTGCGTGTATTTTACCACAATAAAACATTAAAAGAGAGTGAAAGACAGGATGGAAGGCAGAGGGGGAGGGAGGGAGGGTAGAGGAGAAGGCTCGGGCCGGTGCGTCAGCCTGCCCTGGGCCTCCCTCTGTGCGGCCCTCGGCTCGTCATTACTGAAGGACACGGTGCGAGGCTGCCACACCCTCTGCTCCTTATGTGGCTCATCCGCCCACGTCACCCACCCTGCCGCAGGACCCGCTCTCCTTACTTGGTGAGGTGTCCCTCTCCTTTGCCATTCGAGGAGCCCTCTGGACCACGACCCTCTTATCCACCTGTTTCCCCTGAGGCAGGCACAGGGCCTGGCAATGACGGAAAGCCCCAACCCTTTCCCAGACTTGCTGTGTGGCCTTGGGCAGGTGCCTTGCCCTCTCTGAGCCTTGGATCCCCAGGCTGTAAGATGCTGTCAGGAATCCTGGCCCTGCCCCGCTCTGGGGGGTGGGGCGGGCCTGGAATACCCCCGAGGTCCCTGTGACCGCCATTCGTGGTTATACCACTGATGAAAATTGAGCCAGAAAGCTAGTGAAGGGGCATTTCTGGGTCTGTCCGGGGTGAGGGTGGAGCTTGTGTCCTCTCTATCAAGGGACAACTTAATTTTATCATGATTACTACGAGCCACCGTTTTTGCTAAATGGGTCCCATTGTCTTGATCTCTCACGTAACTGAACTTTTTACTCGCCTAACATCACTCTGGGATTCAGTGGGGGAGACCAGGTTAGAACCCTCGTCCGATTCAAAGCCCGCAACACGGCCGTGTGTGTGGATGCCATTGGTCCCTGCTGAGCGGAAGCCACCAGCTGCCCCCCCCGACTGTGGGCCCCACCCAGCCCCAGCCCTGAAGCGGCCCTGATGCGACGGCCCCTCTGCACAGACCTCTCTCTCCTGGCCTTGAGCCTTTCCTCTTCGTACCTGGAAGACAGAAAGTAAAACGCATCAGACACGGCCCTGCTTCCCCGGTCTGTGTGCTGCCCGGGGGCTCTTTCCGCTTGGGAACGGAGAAACGGTCTCATGCCAGCATCTGGTAGATACCACTCAGCAGATGTTTTGGGGGGCCTGATTCAGCACCAGAAATTGCACACAGCCATTAGAAAGCATGCCCCTCCATCAGGGCCGTTTTCTTACAAAAGGCTAGAGAGTAAATATTTTCCACTTCGTGTAGGCCAGTTTCAGCCACAGCTACTCAATTCAGATGTAGCTCAGAAGCAGCCCTAGTGGATCCGTCCATGGATGGGCGTGGCTGTGTGCCAATAAAACTTGATCGATAAAACAAGCTGTGGGCCGGGGCTTGGTGGCCCTCTTACCCTCTAATCTCACATGTGCGTGTTTCACTGCGTTTCCCTCTGCTCTGCGGTTCCCGCTCATGTCTGGTTCCCCAGGCATCCGAGAGGGGAGGGGTGGGGCCCGGGGAGGGGTGGTGTGGGGGATGGGGGCGGGGGACAGTCGCACGCCACGAGGGACACTTACTGAAGCACGCACTCTGGGATTTGCACATGTTCCATGGGGATGAGCTGCTCCAGATCTTCCAAGCTGTGCACGTACTGGATCTTGTTGATGAACTTGACGCTGGCAGGAGGAGAAGGCGGGAGAGGTCTGCGGGCTAAGCCTGGAAGGTGTGCTGGCCGACAGGGATGCCCTGAGCACCTTCCATCAAACCTCCGTCCCTGCCCGGCTAGCCTCTACCCGTGGCCCTCGTGAGGGTGGACAGAGCAGCACCCGGGGTCAAGGGAAGGGTCCCTGCTGAGCTTTGTCACCAGCTGCTGCTTTGAACTCATGGTTACTGTTTTTTTTTTTTTTTTTTTAATTTAATTAAACTAAGTTTGGTGACATGCAAAATACGCTTTCTTTCAAGGTCAAATAATGTTTCTAAATGACAGACAGAAGGTCTGGAGAATACAGCACTACAGAAAATAATAGAATAATCGAGTAACAGTAAAACAACAACAACAACATAAGAGAGAGCCCAACATCTACAAAAGTGTGCTAAGGCGTTTCCTATCTATTTTTGGAGATGAGATGAAAATTCGGCTCCGGCTTTCTAGCAGCCGATGCAAAGGGAGACACATGATGAATTACACGGTTCACAGTGTCCATTAGGGAAAAAGCAAGCCGGCGCTCGGCAGAAGGCCGCTCGTAACTGATTAGGCATGACAGACGTTCCCCGCGGAGAGTCACAAAGCAGCCGTGTGCAGCGGAATGAGCTGCGCCAACTGCTTTCATGCAGTTCAAACCACTCTTTTTTAAATAAGAAGGAAAAAAAAACACCCAGTTATTCTTGGAGCCCGAGGTCTCCCTCCTGTTGTCATGAGAAGGGCCCGCGGGCAGGGAGTGAGCCTCAGACAGACAGGCTGGAATCCTGTCTCCACTACCTGAGTACGTCCGGCCTGGAGGGCTTGCAGGGTGGACCGAGCTGATTTGTTAGAAAGGATTTTAGGGTGTGCAGAGCCCGCACCTGCTGCCACCACCTGGTGATGCCCAGCATGCCGGTCCTCGGACACCAATGCCCGAATCTCCACGGTGACAAGGCTCTGTCTGCCTGTGGGGCCAGCTTCCTGTCTCACAGTGGCAGGCGGGGAGGGGGGGTCCTGGGAGGCAGAACTCACTGGGGCGAGGGGCATCCCCAGCCTTCTGATCATCACAGGACAAAGTGGCCTCGTCTTGAGTTGTAATCACACCCCCGGGGCCGCCGGGGACCCACAATGGTCTCCGCTTTCCTCGGCTTGTAAATGGGGACACTCACTTTTCTCTCCTGCTTCTTTCTTTTGCTTTGAAAGCTCAAAATGAGACCCTCAAAATTCGCTCGTGGGAAAGCAGTCACGGGTGAGAGAGTTATCTGCATTCGAGGCAAATGTCAGCTGCCGGTTGGGGGGTACTGAGGACAGCAGAGTGCGCTCCTGTTCGGCTGGGGTGCGTGCTCACCGTTTAGCCCAGGGGGTCCATCGTTAACACACACAGCCCGTGATGAGCATACAGACTCCCCTGATTTTACTAGTATGCAAATGTTTTAAGGTGCTGCCAAGTCCCTGAACTCAGACGGGCTGAGGTCACCTCCTTGCAAATTGTTCACGCTGAGAGCGTGATCCTTTCGGAGGGTCGACCTTCCCTCAAGCTCATCACACATCATTAACTGGGAATGTGGACGTGAAGGATTTTTTTTTTTTTTAGGTTTATTTATGTAAGCAATCTCTACACCCCACGTGGGGCTCAACCTTAAGACCCTGAGATCAAGAGCTGGGCGTGCGCTCTACCGCTCAAGCCAGCCAGGCACCCCCTTGAAGGATCTTGATTCGATTCAATGCTTTGAATCATATTAAATTAAATATCGGGTTTATGTGATCGACTAGGGCGTTTCACACGACTAATTTTGTTTTACTTGATCTGTATATCGGGCACTTTTATATCGCGCAGTAAAGGATTAACCCAGCGGGTTGAAGTGCTCAAACCCCACCCATTGCAAAGAAAAAAAAAAAAATAACGGGTTCCTGATGCTCGTGGGAGGTGGCCGGTAAGCACTTGGAATGCCCTGCCTGCTGAGTGCCCTGGGTACTTGGGCCTTGAGCCCTGCCGCATAGTCCGTGTTAAGGATGTGACCTCTGGTGGGCGTCTTGGGCACATCCCATCAGTGTGACCTCTGGGTCGCCCGAAGACAGAAGCTAAGGTCGGCCGCTTGGCTACTCCATCCCCGTGTGGCTAAACCCCTGTGAAAACCTTGGAGAGCAAAATGAGCTTGCTGCTTGATGGTAAATTCCTCTGTTGTTCTTACACATCATCATAGAGACAACTGAGGGCTTTTGCAACCAGTCCGTGGGAGGGGACCCCTTTGTCCTTTGCCACCTTCGATCTGCATCCTTCCCCTGTAGCAAACAGTAACAGCTTCTCTGAGTTCTGTGAGTCCTTCCAGTGAATCGTCACAGCTGAGGGTGGTCTCGAGGACCCCCAACACACACGGCTCGTGACATTATTGCTGGGAGGGGCTCAGACCCTCCTGGCATCCTCAGGGTCCCCACCCAGATGCTGGAGTGGACAGAGCTGGGCTCACTTCTGGGGGGACTGTGGTGGCCTAGCTACCTGGCTGCATGACCCTGGCTGAGTCCCTTGACCCTTCTGAGCCCCAGTTCCCTCCTCTGTGAAATGGGTTCGCGACAGCATCAGCCACTCAGGTCGTGGTTGTAAACGTGAAAAGGTATCCAGCATTTACTATGGGAGGGCTGCTTGCTAGTATTTTTCCTGTGTTAGTCCCTTAATAACAACACATGGGATTGAAAATGGTTTAAAGCAACAACACAGGGATGCCTGGGTGGCTCAGTCGGTTAAGTGACTGCCTTCGGCTCAGGTCATGTTCCCAGGGTCCTGGGATCGAGTCCCACATCAGGCTCCCTGCTCAGCGGGCAGCCTGCTTCTCCCTCTCCCTCTGCCTGATGCTCCCCATGCTTGTGCTCTCTCTCTGACAAATAAATAAATAAAACCTTAAAAAAATAACAAAGCAACAATACATATTCATGGTGGAGATGCTGCAAAATACAGATTAAAACAGGAGACGCACACAACCCGGGAGGAGGGCCGGCATAGGGCACAGGGCACAGGGCACAGCGTCCTTACCTGATGAAGGGACGGGAGATGGCCAGCACCGTGCGGATGAACCAGGAGGGGTGCACGATGATGAGGGACTTCAGGTTTTTCCGCAATCTGCGGGGGAAGCAGAGGAAGCAAGCCCCCGGGAGGGAGGAGCTACCAGGGGCCGCCTCCCCTGTGCTCCCAGCGGGCGCCCCTGCCCCCTGAGCTCGTCTCCAGTCTCCAGGGAGGAGAAGGGGCTGCGAAGCTGGGCCCCATCGCGGAGTCTGTGGGCGGCCACCCTGACGTCTAGTCCCGCTGCCACCTCATTCGGAGTCTGAGCTCTCGCCTGTGTGGCCATGCTGCCTCGCATTCCTGGAAGACCTCCCGGGGCGCCCTGGTTCTGACCGCCAGCTGTGGTCATGTCGCACTGCATCTCCCCCCAAATTCCTATGTTGTAGTCCTGACCCCCCCCCAGACCTCAGAACGGGACGTTGGAAAATAAGGTCATCGCAGATGTATTTCACTAAAACGAGGTCACACCGGGGCAGGGTCAGCCCTAATCCAATCGCTGGGGTCCTTATAAAGAGGGGGGGTCTGGACAGAGACACACGAGCACAGGCCACGTGACCACGGAGGCAGGGATGGGGCGAGGGACGCCGAGGACGGCCGACGACCCCCAGGAGCCGGGAGACACGGGGAACAGACTCCCCCCCTCACGGCCTCAGAAGGAACCGGCCCTGCCCACACCCCGCTCCTCGGCTTCTGGCCTCCTGAGGGGGGACAGCAAACATGCCTGTGGGTTTCAAACCGCCCATCTGCGGTCATCGGTTGGTGGGCTGACCACCACGCCGCCTTCCAGGGGTCCCGGGGCCCTTGAACCCCCAGCGGCCCCGCCCCACGCACGCACCTCCTGTCGATCATCTGGTAACACTTCTTCAGCCAGCCGATGCCGGGCATCCTCCGCCGGGGCGTGGCTCCGTTCAGGTAGACGATCATGTAATCCTCGGCCACCAGCAGTTCCAGACTGCTGATGACGTACCTGGTCACGGGTGCGGGAGACGGGGGGGGGGGGGGGGGGGGCGGCGGGAGGGCCAGAGTTAGGCAGCCCCAGTCCCCGCGACTGAACACCTGTGGCACCTGCTTAGGTGCGGGGTGGGGGGGCGTCCTGGCCCACTCGGGGTGGGGTGCATGTAGAGCCCAGCCCACCCCAAATCAGTGTCAGTGGGCATAACCATAGCAGCAGTTACTATTTTATGGAGCACTTATTAGGCACCACGTGTTTTATAGGCACGACCTCATCCAGCGTCTCCGTGAATCCTGACAGGTGGATCTCACAGCCCCAGATCCAGCTGGGGAACACGCACCCCCCCCAGTGGACAGTCCACTGTACTGGACATGAGGGGGTCTGGGGTCCGTCCCTGCCCCAACTCTCCCTGAGCAATTTTAGAAAAATCCTTTCCTCTGTCTCAGCCTCTACTTCCCCTCCGTAAGTGGGGGGGATGGGGGTTCCCTGCTCTCTGGGGCCTCTTCCTGCTCTGACCGGTCATCCTCTGAACCACCCGGCACCCCAGCCCCACCGGGTAAGAGGGAAATCTTCCTACTAACAAACACAGGAGTGATCACGGTTTACGGAGCCCTCTCTGTTACCCTCCAGGTGTAGTGTCTGTCTCCGTCATAACACAACCGTAGCAGGGTGTCCCCGGCCAGGTGACGCAACCTCCCCGAGTCTCCGGTGCTGCACCTGCCTGCCCCCCCTTGCCCCCGGGTCGTGCCGAGTGTGGACCGCGCCTTCACGGACCACGCGCTTGGCCCGTGGCCGGGGGTGAGGATGGGCGGTTCTTGCAGCCGAGAGAACCGTGGGCGTGGGGCGGGGCGGGGCGGGCCACTTACAGGAAGAGGTTCTCCATGATGTAGTGGTAGTCGGGGGAGCTGCTGTCCGGGAGGAAGCAGGCAGCAAACACGATGATGGCGTTGAGACCTTCGCCATAGTACCCTGGGGAGAGGCGGCCAGGGAGTGGCTGGCGCTCTGAGCTGGCCCGTGCTCTGGCCCAAGCGCCCACCTCTTCGCCAGCGAGGCCCCTTCCCAGAGGGTCCAGCTCTGAGTCGCAGCGCCTTGGCTGGGGGAGTCAGCAAACCCCTGGGCTGTCCGGCCACCCTCGCAGGCACCCCTGTGTGCGCCCAGCCGGTCCATGCCTGCCCCTGCCTCCCAGGGATCAGGACCTAACATCCCTGTGGCTCAGATGAAGAGACTGAGGTTCACAGAGGGCCTCTGACGACCTCCAGTTGGCTGGCGGGAGCCAGGGGGAGCCCGATGGGTGCGTTCTCACCTCCGTGGGTCACTACCCTCATGTAGGGCCGGATCATGTGCAGGTCAATTCGGTGTTCTTGTTCTCCAATGATCACTGTCCTCCACAGGCGCCCATTGGTGGCACCGCCATCCTCCGCAGCACCATCCCCAAACAGGTCTGCGCTGTCCCCGGGCATGTTCTTGGCGGCGGCCACGGGGGTGTCATCTGGAAGCAGGCCAGGGCGAGCGGAAGGGACGCCTGAGTCCAGACGTTTTGTCCCAGCCTCCCGCCCGGTACCCCTCTCCCCTGCTGTCTGTGGGCGTGTGAGCCTCATCTTCCTCCTGTGACACCTGGCTATGCGCTTCTCCCTGCCTGGAGGCCCTGCTGGTCCATTTGCCCCTCCTACTCTCCCTTCATGGCCCAGCTCAAATGCCACCTTCTCCAGTGAGCCCTCCGGGGCCTCCCGTTTGCTGGCCTCCCAGAGCACCCTGTTGGTTTTGGACCCAGAGCCTCTGAACACGCAGGGAAATCGGATCAGCGATGGAAACCCCCAGCTCAGGGAAGCCCAGGGCCAGGTGGCTTCATGGCTGAATTCCAGCAAACACCTAAAGAGGTAACACCAGGGTAACACCAGGGGCGCCTGAGTGGCTCAGTCGGTGAGGCGTCTGCCTTCGGCTCAGGTCACGATCCCAGGGTCCCGGGGTCGAGCCCCGCCTCGGGCTCCCTGCTCGGCGGGGAGCCTGCTTCTCCCTCTGCCGCTGCCCCTCCCCCCTGCTCCTGTTCTTTCTCTCTTTCTGTCAAATAAATACATAAAATCTTTATTTATGTATTTATTTATTTGACAAAGAGACATAGTGAGAGCAGGAACACAAGCAGGGGGAGCTGGAGAGGGAGAAGCAGGCTTCCCGCCGAGCAGGGAGCCCAGGACCCCGGGATCGTGACCTGAGCCGAAGGCAGACACTTAATGACTGAGCCACCCAGGCGCCCCAATACATAAAATCTTTTTAAAACAAACAAATCCTTCTCCTTCTCGGCACCGCAGAAAACTCGGAGCGTCCTGGGTGCCGGGGTGGGGGTGGGGCGGCGCTGAGCAGGCCTCCTGCCCCCCCCGTCGATGCCAGGAGCACCCCCAGTGTGACAGCCGCAGACATCCCCAGACATGGCCCCGTGACCCCTGGGGCAGGACCGCCCCTCAGGTGAGGCCCCCCACGCCCTGCCCTGTCCCAACCCCTCACCCCACTTTCCTCTTAGCACCGACGACCAGTGGCAACGAGCTTGTGCACCTGTGTTTTATTGTCCAGAGTCTGTCTTCCCGAGGGCCGCGCGTGGGGACGGGCGCCACCTCCCCCGCCGTATCCCTGCCACCCGCCCCGCATCTCAGTCAGGACCTGCTTCTGCACAAATGTTCCCCACACACCTGTGCAAGCATTGGAGGCACTTCACTTTGGACCCGGTCACCTTTGAGAACCATGTGAAAGCCACGTCCCCCCAGAAAAACCCTCAAGTCCACAAGAAGAATGCATGCGGCGTCGCAGCAGGGGACGGGTGCTCTCAGGGCTGCTCTGTGCGCCCTGGGTCGGAGCCCCTGCCCCACCTGAGCCCCTGGGCCTCACCTTCCCACTCCAGCTCATTGCCGTTCCCCAGAAACTCCAGCGAGTCGGTCTCGTCGGGGGTCTCGATGTCGTCCACGTTGATGTCCAGGTCGTCGGGGGTGTCCAGAAAGTCATCAGACAGCAGGGAACCCTCGCTCTGGTCCAGGGAGATGTTGATCTCCGGGGCGACCAGTGTCTTCCGCTTCCGATGAGCTCCGTTGAAGTTCAACGTGTTGGGAGGGGCTGTGTGGAGAAGGGGAAAATGAGACAAAATCACCTTCGCTGGTTCTTTCTTGGTCCCCTCCCCGTTGTTTCCTGACCCGGTGAGAGCTTCGCTCCATCATGTGAATGGTGAGAAGTCAAAGGCCATCCTTCGGGGCAGGCAGGGGTTCAATGTTGGAACCTCTCACCCTGCAGACACCTTGACTCTCTAAGCTTGACTTACTTTTACCATCTGCCAGATGGGACTCACACAGGGTGAGCCCCCCCCGGGCACCCTACCTGGCTCCGGACCCGCCTGTATCTGATCACTGTTGCCTCTGGATACGGGCGGCAGAGAACGCCCCCCGGGCTACTTTTCACCTCTCCGTATGTTCGCCTCTTTAATAACTGACACCACGCCACATGGGCCCGGCCCTCTGCGAAGTGCTTTCGTGTTTGCAATATCCATGCGAGGCAAGTTCTGTTATTATCCCCTTTACCAGGTGAGCAAACTGAGGCACAGAGGGTGCAGGTCCTTCTGGATCTCTCGGGAGCTGGTCAGGGTGGGCATGCCTCATGGTTTGAACTGCTTTCTCCTGGACGCTCCGAGCTGGGACTCTGGTCTCCTTGTAAAAAGTGGCTTCCCTCCCTGCCCCGGGGCTGCCCTCAAGAGGTTAGAGCTGATCCCACAGCGGGCTGAGCAGAGCTGGCCCCTCGGGGGTGATGGAGGTTACTTTCCCTGCGAGGAAAGCGCCCCCCTGCTGCCCCAAGCCAGCTTGAGGGAAAGAGGCTACTCTTCCAGAGACCTTGGGAAGTCACCTCCAGTTTCATCGGCGGACGGTGAGGACAAAATAAAGAGCCGGGGGGAGAGCCCTGCCCCTCTCCCACCAGATGGAGACATTCATCAATCCACAATTACACGCACCAGCTCCTCACTTTTTATTTTCTTTGACTTTCTCCGGCCCTAAGCCACGGGTCAGAGGCGACTGCTTCGTGAGACATGAGGAGGTAAATGGCGTGATTTCTAGATCTCACCATGACCTGGTGTGGCAAGGCACGTCACCCACTTTACAGATGGGGACACTGAGGTGGTGACTGCCAGGACCACTTGGCTGGCGAGGGCAGCACAGTGGGTGGGGAGTGGTGAGTCAGGGGTGCTTGGCAGAAGCAGGGCTCCCTCTCCCTGAGGGGGTAGAGCTGCAGGTCATGGCATGGTGAGAGGGAGCATGGGGGTGTCTGCACAACACTTCTCCCCAGCAGGGAAGCAAGGCAGAGGTAATGTCTATCCCATGCCTGTCCCACCATCATATGTTGGAAGCAGATAACCTGTCCGGTGTCACATGTTCACAGCTGAAGAGGGTTTGCCCCAGGATGAACCACACCTGAGTCTTCTTCCTTTTAATGGCCCTCGACTGATTAGATGCGGCCCACCCACATTATGGAGTGCAATCTGCTTTACTCAGAGTCTACTACTCATTTAAATGTTAATCTCATCAAAAAGGTGACTCTCAACAGGAATACCTAGAATATTTCTTGATCCCGTCTCTGGGTACTGTGTCCCAGCCAAGTGGACACATAAAATTCACCACCATGTCTTCTCCATCTCCTTAACTCAATAAATCTCTTTTGCAAAGTCCTTTTGGCCATGTGAGGGGACATTCGCAGATTCCAGGTTTAGGATTTGAATATCTCTGGGGGCTGTTATTAAACCAGCCACACCTAGGAAGTGGGGTACTGTTATTACACATTCTTCACTGTACAGAAGTAGGAAACAGGGGTCCAAAGGGGATTGATTCACCCCTCTCTTAGTGCTGTGTGATGTCAAGGATGTGGCTGTCCCTCTCTGGTCACTCTTTTCTCAGAAAGGGTGGGCACTGTGATGAGCCACAAGGGGGAAATGCAGGCAGAAGGGGGGCCCCCAGCAGGACTCTGAGGAGATGCCATGGAGAACAACACATGTTCAGGGCAGCTCCTCTGGGACCTTGGAGCCCTGAGCCCTCCTGAGTGTTTAGGGCAGCAGAGCCTTCCCGGGGCTAACTTTGTGCCTGGCAACCCCTGGGCACTTTATACATGTCACCTCATTAAGTCCTTGCATGCCCCCTTCAGCAGGAAGCTCACTACCTGTATTTAATAGATGAGGACTCGGAGGCACAGAAAGGCTGAGCAACTGGCTCAAGGACACATAGCAACACCACCAGCCAGCTTCGTGACTGGGCCCACATGTCTCTCACTCACCCTGGCTGCTTTCCCTCCAGGCTTCAGAGCAGAACAACCCCCTTCCCTGACACTCCACCCAGGAGGCACACGGCCTTTGACATGTCTATAGTCTCAGCCTCAGGCAGAGCGAGATCTGGAAACAATGCGCCCATTTCTGCACACTGAAGCGGACACTTACAGGACGTGTCTTCCGTGGGGCTGCCAAGTGGGTCCATCCCCGTCTCTTCCGGGAGTGGCCTGCAGACCCGGCCAAGCGCAGACATCAGCCACCGGAGCGCAGGGAGCAAACAAACAGCAACAAGACTTGGTTAGTTCTGGGGAGTCACTGGGACAAAACACACCTGCTCGTCGGCACAGAAAATCATAACACATCAGTGCCGGAGGGCTCCCTTCAGATGGTCTCGTGGATATTAAGCTGTTCTTTCCTCCTTTTGGATGCAGAAAGCCAAAGCCCAGAGAGAAGGAGGGTCTCATGCAGTACTGTGTCACACAGTTTCACTTTGGAATATATGCAGTACTTTTCAGGGGTGGCCCAGCAGAGTTTGGTCTCTGATGAATTTTGGCTACTAAATGCTGCAAGAAGATGTCAAGAAAACACAGTGATCAACCAAAAGAGCTCTCCGTGGCCAATGCCGGAACGGTTCGAGCAACAACACACATTTTATGAGTCCATAAAGATGTAAATAAATGAATGAATAAACAGGGAGAAGAGACAAATTTTCTGTGCAGAAGCATTCCAAATAATGTATGTCGATTTCTCTGCCGTCAAGGAGACAGAGAAGGATTCCCTTCTCTGTAAGCGTGGGCTTACAGAGTGTCCCTCCCCAGCCCCAGCATGCAGAGGGGAAGTGAGTGACCAAGCAGTGGAGACACCTGACCGCCCACCTCAGCCAGGGGACCGAGGCCAACGTCCTCAGTGACAAGCCATGGTGATGGCACGTCCTCCGCCCCTGAGATGGCATCAGGGGAAGGGCACTTGACTTGGGGGTCTTCCTCCCAAAACCCATCCCCCCGGCCTCACCATGAGAAAAACCCCAGACAAATCCAAGGAAGGGGCTTCCTACAAAACCCCTTCCCCGTCCTCCGCGCCACTGTCAAGGGGCATCAAACACCAGGGAAGTCTGAGAAACTGTCCCAGCCCGGAGGAGCCCAAGGAGACATGACGACTCTGTGTCACGTGGGAGCCTGGGACAGAAAAGGGACATGGGGGGAAACTGAGGAAATCAGAATAGATTGTGGACTTTGCTGAGAATGTTTCAACATGGGTCTATTAATTGTAACAGATGAACATCTTCTAATATAAGATGTTAATCATAGGACAAGCTGAATGCAGAACATACGGAAACTTTCTGTAATATTCTCGAAAATTTTCTGTAATTCTAAAACTTCTTTATTTATTTACCTTTTTTTTTTTTTTTTTAGAG
Organism: Eumetopias jubatus; assembly: GCF_037043125.1. Classification (NCBI taxonomy): domain Eukaryota; kingdom Metazoa; phylum Chordata; class Mammalia; order Carnivora; family Otariidae; genus Eumetopias; species Eumetopias jubatus. Next base: position 215,791,542 of record NW_028274807.1, read on the forward strand.
AGAGACATGGGTGGGGGGTGAGAAGCAGAGGGAGAGAGAGAGAAGCAGACTCCCCACTAAGCATGGAGCCCGATTCAGGGCTTGATCTTCTGACCCTGAGACCATGACCTGAGCCAAAATCAAGAGAGTTGGATACTCAACCGACTGAGCCACCCAGGTGCCCCTGTAAATCTAAAACTTCTAAAAGGTACAGTTTTGTTTTTTTGTTTTGTTTTTAGGATTTTATTTATTTATTTGACAGGGAGAAATATAGCAAGAGAGGGAACACAAGCAGGGGGAGTGGGAGAGGGAGAAGCAGGCTTCCCGCAGAGCAGGGAGCCCGATGCGGGGCTCGATCCTAGGACCCCGGGATCACGACCCGAGCCGAAGGCAGACGCTTAACCGACTGAGCCACCCAGGCGCCCCAAAAGTTTTGTTTTTTTAAATAATGCTGCCAACTGCCAACTATGCATTTGTCCCCCTTTAATCCTTGCCTGAGCATGGATTTGCAAAATAAGACTTTCTTTTTTTCTGGCAATGCCCAGGCCACTTTTGGGAGCGAAAGCTCACGCTGCCTGGGTTTGACCCAGATGCTCCAGCTCCTTTGCTCCCGGGAAATAGTCAACGAGGCAGAACTTTTGCAGAGCGCTCTAGCTCAGGGTGTGCTGACTCGGAAAAGCGCTAATTCACCCCTGTGACCCAGCAGTGCCAGCAGGGCTGAATGGGGAGATGTTCAGGAGAGGAGGGGATGGAGTGATGGAATGCGTTTTCCTTTCCTTTGAAAACCATTCATTCCCTCGCTGCCTCTGTTCCTCTCAGGGCTGATGCCCTTCTTCCTCTGCTCCCCTTCCTTCCACTCATTAACATCCAGTGTTCGTTGAGCAACCACTACCCCCCAGGCGCAGTGGAGGGTCTGGGGGGTAAGGGAAGAACGGGACCTCACTCTGCTCCCATGTAGCTCAAAGGTCCCCACTGAACAGGTCCACAGGAAGTGAAGACACATGTCCACACAAAAGCTCACACCCCCGTGTTCATAGCGACATGATTCACAGCAGCCAAAACGTGGAAACACTCCAAGTGTCCATCGACAGATTGCGACACATCGACCACGAGCAGGAGTGAGGCGCCCACACGCACTGGCCCGGGGACGGACCCCGAGCCCACGACGCTCAGGGAGGGAACCGGACACGGAAGGCCACATGGGGTGTGAGTCCACGTGGGTGACACGTCCAGAACGGGCTCATCCGCAGACGGGAAGGGGGCTCGCGGGGGCCGGGGGTGGGGAAATGGGGTAACAAGTGGCTGCCGAGGGGGACGAGGTCTCATTTTGGGGTGATGGAATGTTCTGGAACTAGATAGAGGTGGGGGCTGCACAACATTGTAAATGTACCAAATGCCACTGAGTGGTGCACTTAAGACCGTTGCTTTTAAGCTCTGGGAATTTTCCCTCAGTTAAAAGAAAAACAAGCTTGGAATAAAGTCAGAAGAGGTAGACGGGGCTGACAAGCCAACGTCCAGGCCTGTTTCATGTCCCTACTGCTCCCTGTTGTCTGGGCCTCTCAACATGGGTGACTCATGAAGGAGTCCAGGGCCCCGGAGCCCAGGAAACACACCCGCCACCTGCCAGGTTACCCCAAACTCCAGACCGACGGCGGAGGCACCACCTCTAGTTTTGTCCCGCCCACGCAGTATTTAAAAACATTTTAGGTTTGCTGTCAAATCAGAGACGTGACACAAAAACTTTGGATTTCTGTCTTTTCTTCAACCACGGACCTGCCCTCTGTGAGTGGCAGCCACGCACCAGGAGCGGACTGTGGGCCACTCCTGCTGCCCTGGGTGCTGGAATGTTGCTCTGGCTCCTTCCGGCATGTCCACTGCCTGCCAGGTGCCCATCGCTGTCTCCGGCTGCAATTCCTGGTCTGGAATCTAACTTACCCCATGGGCAGGGCACTCGCTGCGTGCCGGCTCGGGATGTTCATGGCATGATCTTACTTGCTCCTCACAGCACCCCTGGCAGGCAGGGAGGAGCCCACTGCACAGAGGAGGAAACTGAGGCTGGCCTTGGGACTCCCTGGGAGGAGGGGAGTCGGGGAGTCGGAACCGCCCCGTGGCGAGTTGATGCCAGTCATTGCTCTCTGCCGCCCCCTTGTGCCCGTTCAGCACACGTGCACCGACCCCAGTGGGACACCGGAAAAATCCATGGGCCTGGGCGCCCGGTCCTCTGTCCAGCCAGGGGTCCTCTGGACCCCCTGTCCTGCCACCATCTCCCCCCTCCCCCACCAGAAGGAAGCTGCGCTGTTTTGCAGCCCGGGCTGTCTGGTTCCTATCAGGATGTGATTCAGCTTCCCAACCCTGGACGGGTCCACGTAAATCCTCTGTTGGTCACAACCAAGTGGAATGTGGCCCGGCCGCAGCTGAAACGTCAAGGTGGGGAAAGCATCCAGCTGCTCGGCGCAGGCGGGGAAACTGAGGCCCCAGGGAGGTAGAGTGCATGTCTGAGAGAGCCTGGAAGCACACTCCCGCTCTGCCACGTTGCAGTGCAACGCACGTGGGTGGTACCCTTCCTGCTCTGAGCCGGTTTCCCTCCTCTGTAAAATGGGAACAGAACTAGCACCTCCTTTTTCATTCCGTTAACAAATGCACGTTGGGTGTTGGGGCTCTGGGCTACATCCCCATTCCGTGCAGAGTGAGGACAGATCCCCAGCCACGGTTAGTCGATCAAACACCATCCAGGTGCTGCTGTCAAGGTGTTTGGTAGACGGACATCCACAATCCTGGGACGCTAAGAAGACACTATAGGCGACAATGTGGGTCTCCTGCCGCCGAAAGGCATCCAGGTCTCCCAGAGGAGGAAGCCACTCTGCCTCCGGCCAGTGGTGTCACCACAGCCTGCCCCATGCATTTCAGACCCGCCCGTCCCCGTCCCCGCGGGGTGTGAGCCGCTGCCTTGGATTAAGTCCTGTGCGTGGAAAATAACCTACTCGGGGCGCCTGGGCAGCTCAGTCAGACTCTTGATTGTGGCTCAGGTCATGATCTCAGGGTCGTGAGATCTGCGCTGAGCACAGAGTCGGCTTGAGATTCTCCCTCTCCCTCTGCCCTCGCCCTGCTTACTCTCTCAAAATAAATAAACTCATGTACAAAATGATATAGAAAAGTATATAATATATTCTATATATACATGTAAAAGATATCTATAATTATATACAATTATATGTAATTGCACATAATTGTATGTATAACACAAAAGTACAATAATTGTATAATATATATTAAAAAAGTATGTGTAAATTAATAAATACAGTAACACCAACAAATAATTTCTTTTTTTTAAAGATTCTTAATTTATGTATTTAACAGAGAGGGAACACAAGCAGGGGGAGTGGCAGGCAGAGGGAGAAGCAGGCTCCCCGCTGAGCCAGGAGCCCAGTGCAGGACTGGATCCCAGGATCCTCGGATCATAACCTGAGCCCCAGGCAGATGCTTCACCAACCGAGCCACCCAGGTGACCCAAATAATTTCTATGTAAATATATAATATGACATATTATATAATTAGTATGATTTTTTAACATAAAATATGATTAATAATATATATCATATATATAAAATGAAAAACTATTGGTTTTGTTCTTTGCAGGGACCCTGACTGATACCAGAGGGGAGAAATATAACAACGGAGTAAACCAATAGATGAAGGAAGCCGATGGTGATACTCGACACAAAGAAAATAAGCCAGAAGAAGGGGAAGGAGGGGAGGCGCAGTTGTGGGCAGTCAGGGAAGGCCTCTTTGAGGAGGTGACTTTTGAGTGGGGACCTGCAAGCAGGAGGCTGGCAGCATGGGAAGACTGGCAGAAGGGCATTCCATTTGGGCAGAGCCTCTGAGGTTGGAATGAGCTTGGAGAGTCCTAGGAACAGATCAGAAAGCAGATGGTTGGGAGGGGGGGAGGGGATGGAGAATGGGGGAGGGGCTGCAGGGTGGGGGGAGGGGATGGAGGAGGGGGGAGGGGATGGAGGGTGGGGGAGGGGATGGAGGGTGGGGGGAGGGGTGGAGGAGGGGGGAGGGAGCTCTCCTGGGGGCGGGAGGAAGTTGTGAGGCCGAGGCACCTGGCAGAGCCCCCAGCACACAACGGTTGTTGGATGATGATGTTCGAGCTCATGCTGACCTGGAGAAGCCGACTCGGCAGGACTCCACGCTCCTCGGAGGAGGAGCCCCGGGCCTGGGACATCAGCCGGGCAAATCCCACCCTACCAGCTGAAAACTGCTATTTCCCCAAGTCCCAGGAAGAGCTCATACTGTGCGGTGCTGAAGCCTGTCCCTAAACTCAGAGTAGATCCGGAGGGCTCCCTGCAGGCTTGCTCGGCCTGCAACGGGCAAGCCCCGTGAGAAGTGGGCTTTCCTCTATAGGCGAGGCGCCCGGCGTGGCTTCATCTTTCCGTGCGGGTTGAAGTCTGTGCCCCCAAAAGATAACTCAAGTCCTAGCTCCCAGTACTTGGACCGTGACCTATTGGAAATAAGGCCACTGCAGATGTAATTAAGGTACAAGAGGCCATCCTGGATTAACGGGGCCCTAAATCCAATGAGTGGCGTGGGGATGAGAACAAGGGAATGGGGATGCAGACACGGGGATGGAGCCACGTGAGGATGAGGCAGAGACTGCAGGGACGTGTCCCCAAGCCAGGGAACGCCCGGGACTGCGGGCCGCCCCGGAAGCTGGGAGAGGGGGGCAGGAGTGTCTCCTTTAGAGGGAGCAGGGCCCTGCTGACGCCTCGATTTTGGACTTCTAGCCTCCAGAATTGTGCAAGAATACATCTGTGTTGTCTCGTGCAGCGCGCAGTGTGGAATCCAGATCTCTCACCCGGGCACCCCTCTAGGACGTGGCGTCTGGGAGCCCTTCAGCCCCATTTCTGCTGGCTATGTTCCCTACCGTGCCCAGGCCCCCTTTGCCCCAGTGCCTTTGCACATCTCAGCCCTCTGTCTTGAGTGCTGCTTCCTGCTTTCTCTAACTGCTTGCTTCCTGCTAGGACGTGCCTCTTCCTATCTTGCTTTGGTGAGTCATGGGCCTGGCCCTCAGAGAAGTGGCTGGTAGAAGGACAGACAGATGAGTGAAGGTGCATCCCGAGAGTGGTGGGGGGCACCAGTGGGAGCATCTGTTGATCTGGAGCAGCTCTGCGGCTGCAACAGTGCTGGCCTAACGGGGGGCTCCTGGCTCCAAGTCTACCCTCACGCTCCAGCCTCTGGCTTCAGTTTCCCATGGTGTGAGACGAGGGGATTGGGAATGAACTTTGACCATGCTCCACCCCCACCCCCCCCACCCCCGCCAAGCCTGTGCTTCAGGACTTCGAGGGTATCAAACTTGGGCGCTGCTGCCTCAGTCTCCCCTCCGGGGCTGGCCAGTCTCTGTCTCTGCCTGCCCAAGGCCGCTTCTGGTGCACGCAACCACACAATCTCTTTCTGGGTAGAGGGAGGCTTTTCCAAGGCTCGAGCCTGGAAACTGGGCCAGCAGTGCTGGGGCTTTGCAGTATGACACCCCCAAAGCCCAGCCAAGAGATCCAGAGAGGCCTAAACCGTTCTTTCTTGGCCACTTTGGTGGTTTTTAGATGCCCAGACAGATGTGTTGTTGTGCCTTCTCTGCAATGTGCGACACCTCTGTCCCTTCGCCCGCCTCTGATTCCCCCAGCACCACAGCCCCGGGGAGGGTCCCAAGGCCCCGGGTGGCACCACAGCTCCGCCCCCCCACCCCAACTCCACTCCCAGCAGTCAGATCTTTGCAAAGAGGATGTTACAGACTGAATCGTGTCCCCCCGCCACATTCATATATTGGAGGACCAACCTCCAATATGATTTGGAGATGGGCCTTTAAGAAGCAATAAAGGTTAAATGAGGTCATAAGAAGGCCTTGATCCCATAGGGCTGTGCTTTGTAAGAAAGAGAGACAGGAGTGATCTCTGTGCACATAAGCGTGGAGGAAAGGCCACAGCCAGAGGGTAGCCGTCTACAAGCCTGGGAGAGAGCCTTCACCGAGCCCAGCCCTGCCGGGCCCCTGACCTGACTTGCCGGCCTCTAGGATGGTGAGAGCGTAAGTGTCGGTGGAATCCCGTTTTGGCAGCCCAAGCAGACTGGACAGAGGAGGAGGAGACCAGAAGAGAGGAGCCGGCACGCCTAGAGCACGGGACGGAGAAGGGCAGAGCTGAGGAGGGGCAGCGATGCTTAGGCTGCTCAGAGCCCTCCACCACTTTGTGCCCTGAACCCGCCGCGGCCGCACACGTTTTTGGGGACTGTTGAGGTGTGTGCCACCCAAAATCAGCTCATGTGCGTGTGTTCAGGGGAGAGACCGCACTGGCGTGCCCTGTGCAGGGATGGAGAGAAACAAACGGGAACTGAGTCTATGTGTGTGTGTGTGTGTGTGTGTGTGTGTGTGTGTGTGTGTGTGTATGCATATATACACATATATATATATATGGGGAGGGGCAGAGAGACACAGAGGAGGAAGGCAGAGACAGAGAGACATAGAGAGGGGAGAGACACAGGAGGGAGGGAGAGATGGGGGAGGGAATGACAAAGCAAAGGGAGTGAAATGTTAACTGGCAAATCTGGGGAAAAGTTTACAGATATGCCTTATACCATTCTTGTAATTTTTTTTCTAAGTTTGGAACTACATCGGAATAAAAAGTTACAAACAAAACCCACGGCCGCTTGCTTGTGGAGGGAAGGGCAGGCTGAGGCACCAGTCAGACATCTGTCTAACCCTGTACTTGCCTCTCCTTAACTATGAGACACTGGCCAAGATGCCCCCTCAGCTTTCCTTACATCCCTCGGTCTGCTCCCACTGGCCTCAGGGCCTTTGCACACACTGCTCTCTGAGCTTCGAATGCTCAGCCCCTACCCCTAGCTTTCTTCATCCTTCACAGCTTAGGAACAGCACCCTCCCCAACCTCTCCAGTCTCTCCACCCGGGTCAGACCCCACCCAGGCACTCTCCCAGGTACCACGAACCCAGCTTCAGTTTTATATTGGGTTGTGAAGTTTATAAGGGAAAAGTCTCTCTCTGCCCCAGACTGAATGCCCCACGAGGGTGTCTGTCCTGTTTGCCGTGTGTCCCCAGTGTCTTGCTTGGGGCCTGGCATACAGTGGGTGCATAGCCTTACAGAGAATGAATGGAGAAATAAGGCAGTGAGCTACATCATCTCCAGGCTGCCCTCTGGGGCAGAGGTGAAGGAAGATGGTACAAGGTCGTGGGGGCAGGAGGCGCTGTGGGCACCGGGCCAGCCCTCTGGCACCCCAGGGGAGCTGGAAGATGCCTCCGGCAAGGGATCACTGGGCTGGAAGGAACAGAACTGTGGGTTGTCTGGCACTAGACAGAGGTGCGGAGCTGCCCTCCCTTCTTGCAGAGCGAGGAAGGCAGACGCCCCGGCAAAGGGCTGGCTCCCGCCCCAGGGCCGCACAGCGGGGCCACTGTGCCGCAGACACTGGCCCACTGAGCACGGAGAGGGACCCTCTGCAGCTGGGAGAAACTCACTTAAAATTCGCATCTGCAGCTGCCCCATTTTGTCTCAACAAGGCTTGGGAGAGGGGCTATCATCTAAGCGATGGATGCGGGGGCAGGGAGCTGGAGTGAACAAGACGCGGCTAAGAAGAGCAATCTGAGGGGGACCGTGCGTTTGGGCAGCCGGCGTCCTGTGGTGAGCCCACCCCAGCCGCTTCATCCTGAGGGCCTCAGCCGGTTCCTCCAACAACTCTGTGAGCGAGGGATTAACATCCCCACTTCACAGACAGGGAAACTGAGGCATGAGGAAGACTTCGGCCCCTCAGGGGCTGGGATTTTCTGGAGCTGGAGACCCTCTCTTTTCCAGGGTGAGCACACGCTTCCCTTCGGCTAGTCCTTCCCAGACGGTTTTATAAAGAGCTCTTGGGCATCATCCCCTGGGGTAAACTGCTTGCCTTAAAGAAGGGCGGAGATGGTCAGTGTGTCCAGCCATCGGATTAGGGGAGCCTGTGCCGACCACATTACCCCACACCTCCCAGAGGGACACGAGGCCTGGGGGGGCACGTGTCTCTGCTTCCCTCCTACACGGTTTCTTACTCCTACCAGTGACCGTCACCCACTCACCCAACAGCTATTGAGCGCCGACTGTATGCCGGGATCTGTCCTCATGCTGCCATACAACAGTGATCCAACCAAAGGCCCCTACTGTGGTGGGCGGGGGTCCATTTGGTGGAGAAAACAGATGATATACAAGATAAATATGTGAAACATTCGGAGTATTAGACTCGTAGCAGAGTCTCCCATGGCTACTGTAACAAATCACCACACAGTGGCTTAAAACAGCACATATTTATTCTCTTACAATTCTGGAGGCCAGAAGTGAGTCCAAAACCGGTTTCATGGGGCTGAAGGCAAGGTGTGGGCAGGGCCGGTTCCTTCTGGAAGCTCTAAGGGAGAATCTGGGAAAGGGATAGAAACAGATCCTCCCTTCGAACTTCGGGAAGGACCCTTTCGGTGACACGGGGGCCCCATCTGGATAACTCAGGGTCATCTCTCCCCATTGTGAGGTCCTTAGCTTCATCACATTTGCAGAGCGGCTTTGCCGTGGAGGGGGACATTGGCAGGGGACAGGAATTCGGAGGTGGACGTCTTTGGGGGCCGCTGTTCAGGAAGAAACAATTCAGGGACTGAGGGAAGGGGTAATGAGTGGGGCCAAGAGGCCCTCCCTGAGAGGGAGGCTTGTGGGCAGAGACCCGAAGGAAGCGAGGGAAGCCTGGGTGTCTGGGCAGGGCATTCCAGGCAGAGGGAGCAGCCGGTGCGAAGTCTGACAGTCAGCGCCGGCCGGGCCTGGGGAAGGAATGGGAAGGAAGCTTCTAGAACTGGAGGGACATGACAGGGATGTGGTGGGAGAGAGGTTGAAGAAGGAGGGGAGGCTGAACACCGGATTTTCCTTGGGGTGGGCATGTGCCCCAGGAGTTTTAGGCAGGAGTAAGACAAGATCCCTCTGGCTGCCACGGGGAAAAATGTGCTATCACCCGGATTCGTGGGAACACCCGTAAGAATGTCATAGTCCACGAGATGGTTGTAGGTGAATGTTCACAACTCTTGAAATAGCGTGGGAATGGAGCATTTGCGGCGCTTTGGTGGGGGCGGGGGTGGGGAATCAATCTTAAAAAAGTCAGCAAATATTTATTATGTGCCTGGTCCCATCCGTCCTCAGCGTGCCCCACACCACAGCTCAGAGGGGCAGCGGGTACCCCCCGCGCAACGCGACGGGCGATGTGGAAACGGAGAAGCCATACCTGGGAAGAGCTTCGTCCTGCCATTCTTCCTTCACATCCACATTTTCCATCCGGAGCGTGGCTTCAGTGGTCCCCATGAGAACCAAGGAGAGGTGCTGGCTTGAAGCAGAGATGAATCCTGAAGGCGGACCAAATGGAGGTTTTACCGGACAGTTATCGTAATAACAGCCCCCCCGCCCATGTGTGGCCCTTCAGATCAATATGCAAACAGTGTCGCATCCTTCATTAAACTGAACCAGCGACCAGCCCCGTGAGGTTTCCCCATGTCACAGGTGAGAAAACAGAGGTGTACAGAGCTGATGACACCCACGTGGGTCTGGAATTTGAACCCAGGTGAGGCGCTGAGTCAGCAGGTATCAGCGCCCCCCCCCGCCCCCCGCTTTGAAGTTCTGAAGTCTATTCTCCTTAGGGCTCATCATCGCGCCCTTACGTTGGAGTTACCTGGGAAGCAATAAACTCATTTATACTAAAGCTTCCTTGCTGGGACTGACACCTTTTTTCTTTCCCAAAGTTTTTTTTTTAAAGATTTTATTTATTTATTTGAGACAGAGAGAATGAGAGATAGCACGAGAGGGAAGAGGGTCAGAGGGAGAAGCAGACTCCCCACCGAGCGGGGAGCCCGATGCGGGACTCGATCCCAGGACTCCAGGATCATGACCTGAGCCGAAGGCAGTTGCTTAACCAACTGAGCCACCCAGGCGCCCCCAAAGATTTTTTTAAAATGTTATTCAATTGAGAGAGAGAGAGAGCGAGCACAAGTGGGGTGAAGGGCAGAGGGAGAAGCAGACTCCCAGCTGACAGGGAGCCCAGTGCAGGACTTGATCCCGGGACTCCGGATTCATGACCTGAGCAGAAGGCAGACACTTAACCGAGTAAGCCACCCGCCTGGGACTGACACTTTCAAATAGGACCTGGTCGACCTCAACCCCCCTCTACTTTCTCCAGGCTACCTGCCCCGCCCCTTTATCCCCTGATAAAGAAGCAAGTCCTGACAACCTGCTTACCCCAGGGCTAATGGAGGCAGTGTGGAAAGAGACTGGGGCTGGAAGTTGGGGTCGTAATTCTTACTAAGCACAAAACACAAGTTTTGTTTTTTATTTTTCTGAGGAGCTGGGGGCAGGATGGGGGTGGCGGGCAGCACCCTAAATGGTGGTTTAGGAGCTGGGCTGTCTGGGAGCAGCAGGAACTGCGGAATGAGACTGAATTGGGGTCTACCCTGAGGCACGGGAGACTCCCCCACTCACCCCTCCCAGCTTCACTATCTCCATCTGCAAACTAAAAAGTTGGACTAGAAATGATCTTTATATAATACCTTTTGGACATAAGATTCCAGGGTCTTATAACTTAGTCAACACAATGGGCTCTATGCTTTTAAACCAGTGGCTTTCAAGTGGGGATAATTTTGCCCTCCCCCCTCCCCCCAGGAGACACTTGGCAATGTTTAGAGGCATTTTTGGTCGTCACAGTTTGGGGAGGGTGCTACTGGCATCAAGTGGATGGAGGTTAGGGATGCTGCTCAACACGGCAGGGTGCTCAAGGTGGCCCCCAGGACCAAAAATGATCCAGCCCCAAATGTCCATAGATCTGAGATTGAGAAATCCTGTCTTAATTGCACACTTGCGCAGGGAACTTGGGCGGGGTTTGACAGTCATTATAGAGGCCTCGCCGCGTCCTTGCAGCCCACCCTCCAAGTAGCTCCTGGGTAGTTATTCTCACATGCCAGCACCTGAGCCTCCCTCCCTCCCTCTCCCCCGTCCCCAGCCCCCCACCCTTCCTGATGCCGAGGCTGCCCCTCTGTAGAGCCTGCAAGGCTAAGGGTTTGGGTGTGGACAGCAGCCCCCTGTGGGAGGGGTCTGCATTTGAGGTTGTGGCTCGGAGAGGGAGGAGCCCGAGGGAGCCTGGGCCAGGTGAAGGCCAGGCAGTGGGGGAGGGGTAGCTAAAATTAGACACCCTCCCCCCGCCCCCCCCCCCCGCACGCTTGGGTGAGAGTTTCCCACTGCATCCTTGTCACTGTTCTGAATGTCGTCATTCATTCATGGAGGAGGGACAGTAAGACGCAGTACGCCAAAAAAAAAAAAAAAAAAAAAACCAACAACAACAACAACAAAAAACCCCAAAACGCTCTTCCTGTTGCCTGGGGCAACAACCACCACCCAAAACCTTACGGCAAGGGAAAGTTCAGATCAATGGAAATGAATTTCCTTTCGCGGGGCGGGGGTCGGGGGCGGGGGAAGAGGTCTCTGCGTCTGTTTTCCTTACCCCGAGCTGGGTGTGACCTCAGCGCCCAGGAAGCATGCCCCCCAATCCCACCCACAGCTGAGACTCCGGGGCCACACTTGCTGGCCCCACAATCCTCTAAATGTGGGGTGTGGGTGGGTCCCCCGTGGGCCCTGTACACGCCTGTTCTAAGATCCCGGCTTCACGTTTGAGGATGGAGAACGAGGCAGTGAGCTTTGGCGCTGTGCCGGCTGAGTTACCGGCATATCACGTTCAAATTCAGAGAAGAAGGAATCAGTCTTCAACCTTCTCCCTTCCTCCCCACCCCATAGGCAAGCCTCGATGTACACATCTATCAAGTCTTTTTTTTTTTTTTTCCTCCCAAATCCGCTCACGGCGTTATAAATAGGAAATGCACAGAGATGGGACGTGTACATTTCGGTCTCTTAGGAAGCGTCCCAGAGAGAGGCTGAGGGTTTTATCAGCCTAATCTCTAAGCATGTCCTGAAAATGGTGCAATCCTCTGCCTTCCAGGTGAACGGTGGGCACGGAAGGTGAACTGTGGGCGTGCATGCCTGCGGAAGGTTTTCCTCGGCATCGGGAGACATGGCTGTGTTGTCATCCCGGGAATCACAAGACCGTGGTTCCCTGCTCCCACCCGCCCCACCTGCCGGACGGGGCTTTGCGGCAGCGGATGTCTCCGGACAGATCTTGCGGGGCAGGGCTGCGAGAAAGGCGGGTGGACTCACCTCGGCGGCCTCTGCCCGTTACGCGCAAACAAAGGCGAGCCCCGCGCGGATGCAGCCGGACATCCCTCGGCTTCGGAGCGCAGCCCCTGGGCCTTCAGAGCATCGGAGGAGGACGCGCGCAGGGGCGGACTCTGCACCCAGCGAAGGTCACCCAGAGCAATGTGGCGGCGCGGATGGGTGCTTTTGTCCAGAGCTGGGGGACCGCTGCAGTTAGCGGCCGGCTGCCCCTCGGCCGGCTGCGCTCCCGGCCCCTGCCACGGTCGCAGCCCGTGCCTCTGAGGTGTCTTCTCGCCAGCTCGCTGCTGGCGGAGGCTCGGCTGCCTTCAGACAGTTAATTATGCTGCTTTTGTGTGCAGGGTGGGTGGGTGGGGGCAGGGCTGACCAAAAAGCACAGCCCCCTGCCAGAATCCGGTGCTCTCGATTGGCTGAAAGGGGAGTATTTCCAAGAGCCTCACCAGAGGCAGAAGCGGAAATGATTTCCTGATGGCGCATCACAGGTTTAAAAAACAAAACAAGGAAAAAACAAACAAATAAATAAATAAGGCGATGGCCTCATTCCTTAGATTAGGAGGGAGGGAGGGAGGGGAAATATCCCTAGGACCCCATTCCTTGGGTCCCTCAGCTGGCCGCTCACTGTGGACCGAGTCGAGTGTGCCGAGGACCCGGCTGCGTGCTGGGGAGGCAGAGTCTTCCGGGACACACTTGCTCTGGGGGCCACGGAGGGAAAGGCGCCGCCTGCAGTTGTGCGCCGCAGCGGCCCTGCCCTGGAGGACTTCAGGACCCCATAAAGAGTGCAGCCTCTGAAATCAGATCAGAAGGAGTTTCGAACCCTGGCTGGGAGGCTAACTAGCTGGGACACACCACGGGGTAAGTGATCTTACCTGCTGGGCCTCAGTTTCCCCATCTGTGAAATAGAAACATGGTACTGGCGTTTGGGCGTTTAATGAGATCATGTAGGAGAGGACTTAGCACGGTGCCCGAGAAAGCTTCTATACCTGTTTCTTGCTGTTGCTGTGTCTATTTTTAGGACATGGCCATGTCCTAACCTCCCCGAACTTGTGAATATGACCTTATTTGGAAAAAGGGTCTTTGCAGGTGGAATTAGGAATCCGGTACTTTCATCTCTAGGTGAGATCCCCTGGATTTACGGTGAATCTCAAATCCAACCACAAGTGTTTTTACATCCGCAAACCAAGGAATGCCAAGGATCACCAGCAACCACCAGAAGCTGGACAGGCATAGAATGGATTCTCCCTCACAGCCACCAGAAGGAACCAACCCTGTCAGTACCTTGAGTTTTGACTTCTGGCCTCCAGAACTGGGAGATAATAGATTTCTCTTGTTTTGAGCCATCTGGTTTGTGGTACTTTGTTACAGCAGCCGCAGGAAATGAACGAATGGCCCCAAGTAGGAACGGATGCGTATTGCTTTGTTGATGCGGTGGTGTTTCACTTGTTCTGTGAACACATCAAGTTCATCCCCACCACAGGGCCTTGGAATATGCTGTTCCCACTGCCAGGAACGCTCTTCCAGCAGATGTTTACATTATTCAGGTGTCAGCTCAGAAGTAATCTCCTCAGAGAGGCCTTCCCCAACCATCCCTCCCTTACCCCCCACCTCCACCACCCCATTCCATTGCCCAGTCCGATTTTTTTTTTTTTAGTATATACATTTTAAAATTGTGGTAAAATACTCAAAACATAAAACTTACCATTTTAACCATTGGAAAGTGTACAGCTCAGTGACATTGAGCACACGCCCATGGCCACGCAACCATCCCCACTATCTATTTCCAGAACTTTTTCATCTTCCCAAACTGAAACTCTGTCCCTATTCAACTAACTCCCCATCCCACAGCCCCAAACCCTGACAACCTCTAATCCACTTTCTATCTCTGTGAATTTGCCTGTTCTGGACATTTCATATAAATGGAGTCCTACACTATGTCATTTTTTTGTCTGGCCTCTTTGGTAGAGCATAATTTTTCAAGGATCATCCACACTGCAGCTTCAGTGCTCTGTTCCTTTTGATGGCTGAACAGTGTATTCCACTGTATGCATTAGCCACATTTTTGTTTGCCCGTTCACCAGTGGATGGACATCGGGGCCGTTGACACTCTTTGGCTATTGTGGATAGTGCTGCTGTGAACGTGGCTGTGCAGAGACTTATCTGGGTCCCTGTTTTCCGTTCCCTTGGGTACACGCCTGGGAACGGAATTACCGGGACATACAGTAGGTTTGTGTTTCACTTACTGAGGAGCTTGATTCCCCCCCCCCAGCACTTGCCACTATTTGAAATTATTTACTTGTTTCTTTGTTTATTCTCTGACCCCTTTGCTAGACTATAAAAGTCAAGATAAAAGAGACTTGGTTGGTCTTTTTTTTTTTAAAGATTTTATTTATTTGAGAGAAAGAGAGAAAGAGAGAGAGAGAGAGAGAGCACGAGTGGGAGGAAGGGCAGAGAGAGGGAGAAGCAGCCTCCCCGGTGAGCAGGGAGTCCGATGGGGACTCGATCCCAGTACCCCGGGATCATGACCTGATCCGAAGGCAGATGCTTCGCCGACTGAGCCACCCAGGAGCCCCTGACTCGGCTGGCCTTGTACATGGCCACGTTCTCTGCAGAGGGCAGCAGTACCCAGCAGAGAGGAGGCCTCCAGGAGATGCAGGTGGAATGTGTGGACGCTGGCTCCCCTCACGGAGATCAGTCAACACTCTGCTCACGTTGCTGCTTCATTCACTGCTTCACTCACTGCATCAGGGTCTGGGGCCTCCGATCCCAAGGCAGAAAGGCGTTGCCTCACAGCAGGGCAGGAGAGCCCAGAGCCTCCTGGCTGGAGGAAGTGGAGCTCTGGGAAGAGACACCCGTGTTAATTGAATGGGAAATCCAGGCCAGTCTTTGTGGCTGGGTGTGGGGGTCCAGTGTGTGAATAAGAAAGACTTTGCTTTTGCAGAACTCCCATTTGGAGAAACAGATGGGCAAAGGAGTCTGGGCTGATTTAGAGACATCTTTGGAGCAGAGTGGCTTGGGGGAGGGTGCATGGGAAGACTTCCCGGCGGGGAGGGTGGGCAGTGACGATGTGAGCCGGGCCCTGAGGAGTGGGTAGGAGTGGGATGGATGAAGAAGCGGGAGAAAAGCATTCTGGACAGAGGGGCATTTACAAAGCAGCAGTGCCTCCCCTGTGAGAGCACACGGGAGCTGTCCGTGGTGCTGTGGCCACTGCCAAGGAGCCGCTGCGAAAGCCAAGCTTGGCTCTTGTCTGGTTTAATCGTGGTTAAAATATACATAACATAAAACTTGACTTTCTGATCATTTTAAGTGTCAAATTCAGTGGCATCAATTACATTCACAATGTGCAACCATCCCCACCATCCGTCTCCAGAACTTTTTCACCTTCCCAAACTGAAACTCAGTCCCCATGAAACACTAACTCCCCTCCCTGCCCCACATCCCCGTTTGCCATTCTCCCATAACGTAAGTTTCTTGAGATCAGAGATGTTGCACTTTGTGGTTGTTGTGTCTCCAGTCCCTGGACCAGTGGTTCTCACGGTGGGGCAGGGATTCTGCCCCTCATGGGACATTTGGTAGTGTCTGGAAACATTTTTGGTTCTCATGACTTTGGGGGATGGAGATGATGTTGGCATTGAGTGGGTACAGACCAGAGATGCTTCTCCACACCTTACGATGCACATGACGGGCCCCCCAGAACCGAGAATTCTCTGGCCCCAAATATCAACAGCATGGGTTGAGAAACCCTGCCGTAGAGGAACACCTGAATCATAATCAGTTCTCATAGAATTGGGTTGAGGCAATGAAATTGCTAAAGCTCCTTGACTATCCTTTTCGTGATTTGCAAAGGGGATTAATACAAGGACATTCGAGCCTCATTATTAGTTGCTTCTCTATTTGTAAATTTGCCTACTGGCTGAAATTCATCTGTAACATTCGTAACCCCCAAATCCATACTCACAGTGCTTTCAGGGTCATTTGCAGACAACGCCGAGGGGTGAAAACTTTGAGTGCTGGCCATACATATTCCCAGCTGGGTTTGAACAAGGCACCATTTTGCGTCCTTATTCCAGCCCAGGTTGTAAATGGCCCCTTTCGGGACCTATTTAGTACCATGATTTTTGCATTTTTGCGCTTTATGTTGGTGGTTTTACTGTTTACAGTGGCCCCCGTGCACAGCGCTGTCTGGTGTTTCTGAGTTTCTGAGCACAAGAAGGCTGGGCTGCAGCTTACAGAGAAAATACATGTGTTAGCTAAGCTTAATTCAGGCATGAATTATAGTGCTGTTGGCTGTTAACGAATCGACAATGTGTATTAAATAAGGTGTCTTTAGACAGAAGCATACAGAGCACAAGATTATGTATTGATGAGTTGATGAAAATATTGTGACCAGAGCCTTGCAGGAATCTACCCCAGGGTTTCCTCCAGGGGCGATGCTTCAGCATTCACTCTTGCAACTTTATAGAACAGAGCAGCCGCCAATAATGAGAATCAACCGTATCTACTTCTAAGAGCTATTGTAAGGACCAGATAAGATCA
Organism: Eumetopias jubatus; assembly: GCF_037043125.1. NCBI lineage: Eukaryota > Metazoa > Chordata > Mammalia > Carnivora > Otariidae > Eumetopias > Eumetopias jubatus. Next base: position 215,808,316 of record NW_028274807.1, read on the forward strand.
TGCATGCAAAGCGTTTAGCACAATGCCTGTAGTAAATAACGGGGGGGGGGGGGGCGGGTGGTGGATATTATGTAATCCAGAGAAAACATTAAAACAGACCTGCTTTTGTATAAAGCATATAGCCTTCCTTACCTCGTCAGAGCTGCAGGGAATTGGAGGGAGGCCCTGTGTAATTACCACTCTGAACTTTAGCCAGGGCCTGGTGGGAGAGCTGCATTTGCCAGACCTACTCGATTGTTCCCGGTGGCCACACATGGTCATGAAGACTCAAGTGGAAGAATGCCATTCATTAAATCACCCATACGGCTTTCCTTGGCACCCTGGGCTTGCCGTGGTTTCTGTCCAAGAATTAACTAGCCCTGTGCCTGCTTCATATCAAGGAGGAAAGGAACACCACCCCTCCACAGTCGGTACATGTACTGTTTTTCTTATTTTATTTTATTTTTTTTAAGATTTTATTTATTTATTTGACAGAGAGAGACACAGCGAGAGAGGGAACACAAACGGGGGAGTGGGAAACGGAGAAGCAGGCTTCCCATGGAGCAGGGAGCCTGATGCAGGGCTTGATCCCAGGACCCTGAGATCATGACCTGAGCCGAAGGCAGACGCTTAACAACTGAGCCACCCAGGTGCCCCGTACTGTTGTGGTTTTTTTTTAATTAATTGTTAAAAATTTGAAGTAATTGTAGATTCACATGCAGTAAGAAATAAGAGATCCTGTGTACCCAGTTCCCCCATTTACCCAGTGGTAAAATCTTACGCAATTATAGTACAATCTCACCATTGCTTTCCATACAGTCGAGAGCTAGAAGATGTCCTCACCATAGGATACCTCACGTTGTCCCTGTAAAGTGCTTCTACTCCCCACACCCTCCTCCCCATGTCCTTAACCCCTAGAAATCACTAATATGTTCTCCATTTCTGTAATTTTGACGTTTCAAGAATTTTATGTAAATGGAATCATAAGAGTATGTAAAGCATGTAACCTTGTTGCATTGGCTTCTCCCTGCTCAGCATAATTCTCTAGAGCTTCATCCAAGTTGTTGTGTGTTTCAAGAGTTTATTCCTTTTTGTTGCTAAGTAGCGGCCCATTTATATGAAATGTGCAGAGCAGGTAAACCCATAGAGACAAAAAGCAAACCAGTGGTTGCCAGGGGCTGGGAGATTGAGAAATGACGGCTCATGGAGACAGTTTCTACTAGGGGTGATGAAAATGTTCTGGAATCACGCAGTGGTGATGGTCGTGCAACTCTGTCAACGTACTAAAGACCACAGTCGCACACTTTAAATGGGTGAATTGTACAATATGTGAATTCTATCTTGGTCAAGCTGTTATTAACCAAAAAAGGCGCTGTAATTGTAATTAATAGTTTGGTTACGATCTGTCTCCCTGACTCTAAGTTCAGGAGGACTGGCACCATGCACTTTTGCTCACTGCCGCATTCCCCAACGTGGCCCGGCTTGTAGTAGGCGGCTCAAGAAATATCTCTCAAAATGACTTACAGGCGGCTCAAGAAATATCTCTCAAAATGACTTACACTTGGAGTAGGGTTTCTCAGCCTGACATTGGAGCCGGGTCTTTGTGGGGCGTCCCGGCCCCCCACCCACTCCAGGCCAGGGGCCACAGATGTCCCTAGACACCGCCCAGTGCCCTCTGAAGGCAAATCACTCCAGCTGAGAACCACTAGTTTAGGGTCAGCAAGTTTTTAGGTGCTGAGTGGGCTCTTAGAAAGCCCCACGAAAGGCTGCTAACCAGGGGGTGCCCAAGGGACATGCAGGACGTGGCCGCCTCAGCAGGGCCACCTGCACTCAGCCAGAGCGGTCACCGGAACTCCCCAACCCACCCAAGTGGGACACAAAGTAGAAGTATGTCCAGGCTCCCGCTCAGGGCGGGGCTTCGGACGTAGGGCAGAGACACACCCCCTCACCCCGACAAAGGCTTATGGTTTAAGGGAAGGCGGGACTCCGGGAAGGGGCGGGGCTCGAGGCAGAGCCCCCGGATGTTGAGCTGCCCCCCCCCCCCCGGGGGCGGGGGTAGAGGCGGGACTCCAGGAAGGGGCGGGGCTCGAGGCAGGGGCGGGGCTCGAGGCAGAGTCCGCCCGGAGACGTGCAGTGAGAAGCGAGAGGGCCTGGGCTTCGCGCGGGGGGCGGGGCCTGGGGCGCGTGGTGGGACGCGAGCGGCACGCGGCGCGGGGGCGGGGCCCGGGGACGTCACCGCCGGCGCCCCGCCCCTTCGCGCCTCGGGCCAGCTCCAGCTCTGTGCTGACGCCAAGATGGCGGCGAGTAACTGCTGCGGCTACGCGTGGGGCGCCGGCCCACACTACAGGTAACGGCCCCAGCGCCGCCCGCGCCGCTGGCCCGACGCGGGCCCGACCCAGACCCCGGGGAAGCCGCGGGCCGGCGTGTTGGCCGGAACCAAGCGGGACACGGGCTGGGAGGCCTGCGCCAGCTAAGATGGCCGCGCAGCCGGGAGGGAGAGCTGGCGGTGCTGGGAGTCCGTACCTAAGGGGGCGCTCAGGCCTGAGGTGGGGAGGGCAGCGGCTCCCAAGGCGGGCACAGAAGCCCGAGTGGGGAGGGGGTTTGGCCGAGGGTGGCCCCGGAGGGGCACAGCTGGAGGGCCAGAGCGCGGGGACCCCTGGGCGGGGGTGGGGGATAGACGGAGGCCGGGGAGGGTCCTGAGGGCCGCGGGGGGTGGGGGGCGGGTCCGGAGGGGACCTGACTGCGCAGGGTGTGGAGCGGAGACCTTGGCGGAGGAGAGGGGAGCGGAGGGGCGATCTGATTCTGATTTGGGGGTAAGACAGACCCGGGAGGGCACCTGGCTGGGCAGGGGAATGTGGGGTCAGGGGGTACTGACCCCTGACGGGGGTGGGGGTGGTGAGGGAACTCAGAGACATTGGCAAGGGGGATTGAGCCCTGATGGGGGGATCAGGCAGAGACTTGGGGGGGGTCCCAGACTCGACATGGGGAAGTCCTGACACCCAATGGGGGGTGGGCATTAGAGGCTTCCAGGGGAGGGGGAACAGTAAGGAGGGCTAGAGGAACCTGAGACCTTGAGACTTTGTGGGGTGGGTGTAAAGGACGGAGACCCATGCATTTGGGGGGGGGGGAGCTTAGAGAAGAGATGGGGGCAGAGATAGGAAGCAGCCAAGGGAAGGAGGGATCTCCAGGTAGAAACAGCACACGGGGTGTGCTGTACCCCAAGTGTACAAATACACAGCCCCACGCCGTTCTCCACGGCCTCTCTCTGGAGCATCTCTGCTGTTTCCTCCTTCAGCCTGACGCTCAAGAGCAAGTCCCAGGCAGGGATGCAGGGCTGGCGTCCCGCGGCGGGGCCGGGGCCGGGGGGGGGGGGGGTTGTCGAGCGCCTCCCGGAACCCAGCCCTTTCCAGCTGTAGCCTGGCTGAACCTCTCTGGCCGGTTCCTCACCCTGAGGAAACAAGGACGCAGACTGCCCTTTGGGCAACCGAGACATGTGTCGGCTGCACTGTAGGGGCCTTTGCTGCACGTTTCAGTTTCAGCTTGTAGAAAATAGATACATGGAAAGTTAGGGCTTTGAGAGGTAGAGACCTCTCAACCTAGTCGTTGGGATCTGGCCATGTTCTTTCCTCTGGGATCACAAGGAAACAGACCAGGGCTTGGGAATTAAGGGTTATGGAAAAGAGGAGAGCTCCTTATGTTTTCCGCACTTGGAGTGGCTTCTAAAGTGGGGTGTGTGGCTAGTAATGGATTTTCTGATGGGGCCTGCCGTTTCCTGCAACACAGTGTTTTTATTTTATCCTTCTTTGTTTCTATCACCCTCAGTGCTATTTCTATTGCCTGTGCTTAGTTAAAGCAGAATCCACTAGTCCCAGGCTGTTAGAGGCGTGCACTTTTGGAAGGGCTTCACCCTCTGCCTGCTCGCAAGCTCTTTTTTCTTTTCTCTTTTTCTTTCTCAGTGCATTCTTCAGTCATGAGTGGGAAATCACTTGAATGTTATGCTGTCTATTAAGATTACCTTCCAGGGGAGGGGCGCCTGGGTGGCTCAGTCAGTCAAGCATCCGACTCTTGATTTCGGCTCAGGTCGTGATCTCAGGGTCCTGGAATCGAGCCTTGAGTGGGGCTCTGCACTCAGCACAGAGTCTGCTTGTTTCTCTCCCTCCCCCTCGGCTCCTACCCCTGCTCGAGCTAGCTCGCTCTCTCAAATAAATAAATAAATCTTTAAAAAAAAAATTACCTCCTGGAGGAGAATTGAAGTATTTACACTGTTAAAATGGGTAATTGCTGGGCTTCAGCAGATGCATCTGTCATTTATTTGAATTAATGTAGTTACACATTTCAGCCTAGCTGCTGTCTTTAGTCTGATGACTTAGGTGATACCATGTACTCAGCGTGTGACTAAGGATGTGAAATTACCCTGAATGAAATGTCAAATTAGTCTGTGCTTTAGAAGTGTCCCCAAGAACATGTGTTATTCCTTAAGAAAAGAGTAGGGGTGCCCGGCTGGCTCAGTCAGAGTGTGGGACTCTTCATCTCAGGGTCATAAGTTCAAGCCCCACGTTGGTTGTAAAGATTACTTAAAAAAATAAAATCTTAAAAATAAATTTAAGCGAAACTGAAACACAGATCATGGTAAAATAAATTTCAGTCTTACAAAACCTTGGAAAGAGATCATCTGCATTATCTGAATGACTTTAACTAGACATTTTTTTTCTGGGGTAAGTGACTTTTGCTTGGAACCTTCAGCTGCTTGTAGAGTATATATTTCTTATATAACATAGAAGACTAATTACATAACAGATTTTGAGAATGCATACCAACTTTATGGTAGCATTTGGACAACAGTATTTACAAAACCCGTTTTACAAATTGCCAAAAGTGAAGACAACAGTTTTTTTCTTTTTTTTTTTTTTAAGATTTTTATTTATTTATTTGACAGAGACAACGAGAGCAGGAACATAAGCAGGGGGAGTGGGAGAGGGAGAAGCAGGCCTCCTGCCGAGCAGGGAGCCCGATGCGGGGCTCGATCTCAGGACCCTGGGATCATGACCTGAGCCGAAGGCAGACACTTAACGACTGAGCTACCCAGGCACCCTGGCAACAGTTTTTTTCTTAGAGGAATTTTGACTAGGTTTTCTTGGCTTTTAAACTTGATAACCATAGCCCTGGATAGGAATATTCCTTATATCGTTGTCCATTATTAGGGTTGGGATCTGAACTTCTTGAATTGTTGGTCAGTAGGAATTGGATGCACATTCACTCTCGACAGTATAAGAAAAGTTTACAATTGTTGGTATGATGAGTTTCAATTATTGTATGTTGTTTGGTCTTTTAAATCTCCTAAAGCTTTTTTTAGAGCTAGAGTTAGTGCTGCAGATATCCAGAATGAAGGATTAATCCCATGAGGAAAATTGAATTTGGCAGTGCTTTTCATCATCCCAAGTGCAGTTTTCCCAGCAGGGTTCTGTATGCGTTTAAATCACTTTGGTAATGGAAACATCTAGAACTTGGAGCTGTATGCTGGAGGTCCACACTAGTGGAACAGGATAGGCTGGCCCTCTCTGTTACATTTCCTTCCCTCTTCGTTCAGCAGTTTTGTGAAAATTCCACCTGTACAGTACACCTGGCTACCTTTGCCTTCACATTCTTGTTAAGTCTAAATAAGACAGCTGCTGGATTTGGGGGTAATACTTGATTTCTCATCGAGAGAAGCTCTATTTTAATAAGCTTTTGAGAAGCTCTCTCTTTTTAAAGATTTATTCACTAGAGAGACAGAGAGAGAGTGGGGGGAGGGACAGAGGGGGAGAGGGAAGAGAGAATCGCAAGTAGACTCCCTGCTGAGCATGGAACCCAATGCAGGGCTCTGTCTCATGACCCATGAGTTCATGATCTGAGCCGAAACCAAGAGTGGGACTCTTGACTGACTTTGCCACCCAGTGGCTTCTTTTTAATTTGAATGTCTTTGGTTGAATCCAGGGTTGGTAGTTGGACATCTGTTTTACTTGCTCATAAGAACCGCACATTGGTTGTCTAGTCCTGCCTCCCTCTGTCGACACGAGGTGCATGTGTCAGACCAGTGTAGACATGGCGGTAGAGGAGGTTTCTCCACGTCTGAAAGCAGCAGGAGAGGGCTGGAACCACACATAACCCCTCGCCAGTCCTCAAACAGTGGCCTTTCATCAGTTGGATTCACAGCAGTAGACTGGCGTGGTCATCGTAAGCCTGGTTGGAAATTCTTTTGCTTGCACTGCTTCTCTGAGGGCACATGCAGAATGCTTTCTCTTTGGCTTACCCAGCATAATATCATCAGGACAACATTTTTAAGCATCTGCCTGTCAGGCTAACCTCGTGGCCACCCTCCATGTGGGGACCATGTTCCTTTGCAGAAGGATGGAAGAATTGCACTGCCAAGCTCAGAATCCGGCTCACCCTGGAGGCTTGGGAAACGCCTGTCACCAGCTTCGGGAATCCCTGCCTCAGCAACATGGAGCAGCCCAGTGGCTCTGTCTTGAGGAGCCAGGCTGGCCCTGATTCAGAGCTGGAGACTCTTGACTACAGTTTAAAGAAGGTTGCAGATGGTGGGGAATGAAATTCTCTGTCATCTTCTCAAGAGCCCAACGATTTAGTGTGTTTTTGTTTGTTTTTTTAAGATTTTATTTATTTATTTGACAGAGACACAGCGAGAGAGGGAACACCAGCAGGGGGAGTGGGAGAGGGAGAAGCAGGCTTCCCGCGGAGCAGGGAGCCCGATGTGGGGCTTGATCCCAGGACCCCGGGATCATGACCTGAGCCGAAGGCAGACGCTCAACGACTGGGCCACCCAGGCGCCCCTCCATGTGTTCTTTTATGGTTGGCCTCGTAGGAGCAAGTGAGAGCATGTCCCACAGGAGAGAGCCCCAAGGGCCCAAAGATTTAGTTTATCAAACCCCTTTCCAGTAGGTTGGGATGTTTTCTGGATCTGAAATGGGCATTTCACATGGAGAAGGTACGTAAGACTTTCATAATTTAAAAAACTCTGCTAAAAAATAATCAGAATTGTAGGGCGCGTGGCTAGCTCATTCAGAAGAGCATGTGAGTCTTGATCTCAGTGTTGTGAGTTCAAGCCCCATGTTGAGTGTTGAGATTACTTATACTTTAAAGAAATATTTTTAAACATCAGAATTGTCATGTGAACGTATGTCAAATTATATTTTGACGATAAAAACCTCAAGAACCGAAGTGCCAAATGAGATCATCACGGGGTGTTTACGTGTGTGTGTACACATAAAGTCATGTCATCTTACAATAAAACAGATTTGAAAATGTCCTTCCCGATGAATGTCTTTAGTGACCATATCAGCAGTGGGTGTTGGAGTCCACTGCACGCCGTCTAAACTCTGGATGTTCCTCAGCCCTGTGAGTCATCACAGATGTGCCTGGAAAACTGTGCCGAGCTCAGGGTGCTGGAGCTGAGTTTTCTCTCACTAGCACTGCAGTGTAGGTGATCCTTGACGTGAGAGTTCCAGCTACTTGGGGCTCTGCGGCAGTCTCAGTCAGGCTTAGTTTTTGCCACGTGGGGCAGTGATACTGAGTGAACTTTGTTAGCTCAATCACAGCTCACTGTGATTGCAGGAAAATCTTTTTTTTCCACTTTTTTTCCCCCCCTCAGACTCTAAATGTTTTTGGTGTTGTGTGTGCATGTTCCCACTGAGTATGACCCATTGACAGTGGTGTGTATCAGAGAGATGTCACTGCTGCAGCAGACCCAGAACATGTCATTACCTGCTGTAGATTCCTCAGACATACCCTTCTGAAGTGAGGGCTACACTCAGGGTCCATGTGTTCTTTTTCTTTCTTTTTTTTTTTTTAAGATTGTATTTATTTGACAGAGAGAGAACAAGCAGGGGGAGTGGCAGGCAGAGGGAGAGGGAGAAGCAGGCTTCCTGCCAAGCAGGGAGCCCGATGCGGGGCTCGATCCCAGGACTCCGGGATCATGACCTGAGCCGAAGGCAGACGTTCAACCGACTGAGCCACCCAGGCGCCCCTCCATGTGTTCTTTTATGGTTGGCCTCGTAGGAGCAAGTGAGAGCATGTCCCACAGGAGAGAGCCCTGCTCAGAACCGGACCTCCTCGGCCGAGTCCCTTCCATCTCCAGCCCTCCACGTCCCCGTCAGGTGACTGAGCAAAATGACATCAATGGGTCTTGCCAACCTTGCATTCTAAAATCTTACCTAGATGATGTACTCAAAAAAAACCCTGCCTCCCTGAAACAAACACTGAGGCCAAAAAACCATTACGAGATAATTGCCTTGACCCAAAGAGGAGGATGCCAGCCGGGAGTCAGGAAGCTGCATTCGCGTAGATGTGCTTAAATACTGCTCTTCCTGTGCTAACGGGGGCCCAGCATCCAGCTTCGGCTCTTCTCCCTCCTGGGCCGACGGCACCAGCTGGGTCCTTGTCACGGGGTCCTCACTGTTGCGGGGACAGGCACACCCTCCCTTTGAGCAACAGGCGACTTGCAGCTGTAGTAGCACAGGGCTTCGGCTGCGGGCTTAAAGGGAGTCTTCACCAAGAGTGAATTTGTGGCTTTTTATTCCTGTTCCTCATCCATCAGGGGTTGAAAATTGGCAGCTTGCACACCATGTTTGATTCTCACACCTGTCTTCAGCCTGTGTGGTAGGCTTATTGCTTGCTTTATTTGAATTGGTTGCCAGCATTTAAAAATCGGGAGACTTTGGGACACCTGGCTGGCTCAGTTGGAGGAGCATGTGACTCTTGATTTGGGGGTCATGAGTTGAGCCCCATATTGGGTGTAGAGATTAGTTAAGTAAAAAACGTTAAAAAAATAAAAATAGGGTTGCCTGGGTGGCTCAGTCAGTAAAGTGTCTGCCTTTGGCTCAGGTCCTGATCCCAGGGTCCTGGGCTTGAGCCCTGCGTCAGGCTCCCTGCTGCTCCCCCTGCTTGTGCTCTCTCTCTCTGACAAATAAATAAAATAAAATAAAAAATGGGAGATTTTGCAAAAACCCTGATTTTTAGCCTTGCTTAAAATCGGAAGATCTGGCACCCCTGGCCTGCATTGTAAGCCCCTGCCTGCGCAATCTGCTGTAGCACGTGAGCTCCTGCTGAATTGTCCTGCCATCTCAAGAGGTGGGGTCCCAGGCCAATACGCCGAGGGTAAGAAAGAGTAAGCGACTTGCTCAAGGCCCCGGTGAACAGAGCAGGACTGGAAGCCATCCCACTGGGCTGTGGTTCTCCCAGTTCCTAGTCTTTAAACCTTTGTGACTCCAGCTCCGTCCTTGTACAGAACCTCTCATGCTCAGCCTCTCTTCTCTAACATCTTGCTTGAAGGGAATGTCTCACTTGTGCCTGTGGGATTTCATTCCATGGAGGTGCCTGAGTGCAGACGTGGAGAGGTCCGTGTTGCTGCAAGAAGACCTGATCACATTTCCCAAGAGAAGGGGACATGCCACGTCCCACAGGGCCAGACTTGCCATTTGAGCTCAGCGACTGCATTTTGGCACTCCCTGTTCCAGTAGGGATTCTTAACCTGGGGCCTGCGAGGCCAGAGTGACTGCAGGAAAAACTGCCATTTCCAAGGAATCAGAGGGAAGGAAGTCTCAGCTTCCGCCTGATTGGAAATTGAGAGAAGGCGAGGTGACCAATGGCTTCCCATGAAGGGGAGCCTGAGCAGGGGTGGGGTGTTCTCCCTCTGGACCTGTGGCAGGGAGCCTGGGCGGGAGAAACTGCCTCTGCTGCCGCTTTTCCCCCCAAACGCTAGGCTCAACCCCCAACCCCAAACTTGCGGTATCCTCACCCATTTTTGCTGGTCTGAGTTTCTCAGCAGCACGTTTGGCATTGGGGCAGGTCATTCTGGGGTGGGCCCTGGGGGATGGAGCAGCATCCCTGGTTACTGACCCAGCGCTGGCAGCACCCCAGTCGTGACAACCACAGATGTCCCCAGCATCACCCAGTGTTCGCTAGGGACAGAGTCATCCCGGGTGAGAACCCCTATGCCAGATTTCCTAGGTTTTGGCAACCGTATGGGTCATGCCTGTGGGAGGTCTTTGCCATGAGCTGTGTTTTGGCTCACTCAACTCCTAAAACCTCAGTGTGGCAGATGGGTTGCCAGAATGTCTCCGTCCTTCGTTCCTTATGTCCTCAGCCTTTCTGCCATGACCTTGCAGCTTTTCCCATCTTGAAGTAACATCCGTTTCCGTAGCCCTGGAATCTGGGCTTCCTTGTCCTTGTCTTGCCAGCGGACTGCAGTGGAAGTAACGCTGTCACAGGCTGACAGTCGGTGCCCCCCCACAATGGCTAACTGAGACCTAATCCTCCAGATGATGGTATGGGGAGGCAGGGCCTCTGGGGGGGCTTAGGTCATGAGGGTGCAGTCCTCATGAATGGGATGAGTGCCCTTATGAGAGAGGCCCCCTAAAGCTCCGTCCCTCCGTCCTCCACGTGAGGACACATAAGAAGATGGCGGTCCATGAACCAGTCCCTCACCAGACACGGCATCTGCCAGCACCTTGATCTTGGACTTCCAGCCTCTAGAGCCTTTGCCTGTGTCCCCTCCACCTCGGGAACGCTGCCACGTGAAGGACCCAAGGCTGGCCCTGGAGGAAGAGGTGCTACAGGGAGGGAGCCAGGGTGTCCGTCTGATAGCCAGCCACCCTCCAGAAGCGGAGCTGCCTGCCTGCCGCTGACTTCAGGTGCAATGCAGCCCAGCCTACGGAATCATGAGCGAAATAAACAATTGCTGTTTTAAGCCAGGAAACCATTGCTGTTTAAAAGCTCAAACCTTTTTAGTAAAGGGTCATGGAGTAAATACTTGCAGCTTTGTGTGTATCTTAGTTCGGGCTGCTGTAACAAAGGACCACGGACTGGGTGGCTTGTAAACAGTAGGAGTGTATCCCCCGCCGTTCCGGAGGCTAGAGGAGATGAGGGTGCCAGTGGGGCTGGGTTCTGGTGAGAGTCCTCTGGTGGGTTGCAGCCGGCTGCCTCCCCGCTGTGTCCTTGCATGGGGGGGGGGGCAGCAGTCTCCCCTGTGACTCAAGGGCACTCCTGAGTGCGCCAACCTCCTTACACCATCTAATCCTAATCCCTCCCAAAGGCCCCACCTCCTAACACTGTCACCCTGAGGGGTAAGGTTTCAACAGTGAATTCTGGGAGACACAAACATTCGGTCCCTGACACCAGGCCATATGGCGTCTGTTGCAGCTACCGAGCGTCCCCACTCTAGGGCGGAGGCAGCCGTAAATGATACACAAAGTGGGCATGGCTGTGTGCCATCGAAGCTTTCATTTTTGACTCTGAGGGAGAAAGAATGGATGTGCCCGCAGCCTAGCAGTTAGCAGGAGCCCTCCGCCACCTCCCAAGGCTGGAAGAGGCCTTGCAGTGAAGGGTGCCTGGGATTTTGGCGGGTGGGGCTGGGATGCGGCGCACCAGCCTGAGAGAAGGGCCTGGTGTGGACATTGAAATGGGAGAAAAGCACAGGGTCTGACCGAGAAACGGTGCTATGTGCTGAGGGACAGAGGATGTTGGGTGGGGGGGGGGGTGGCGGGAGGCTGGACAGTGGGCTCGGGGCTCTCAGATGTAAGGCAGAAGCTGAGGTTTATGTAGTCAGTAATGGGGAGTCACCAAGATATCTCCTCACAAGATTTGTCCTGTTTTGGGATGCTGAGGTGCTATAGGCTGAATTGTGCCCCCCACAATTCATGTGAAGCCCTAACCCCCAATGTGACTAGAGGTAGGGCCTCTAACAAAGTCATTACAGTTATGTGAGGACACAGGGTGGGTCTGAGGCAGCCACCCTGGCCCCATTCCATGGGCTGTGCTTGGTTTGTGGCCAGTGGGGTGGGACCCAGGCTGGACAGGAGGCTGCTCGAGGAAGCCGGCACAAGAAGGCATATGTAGAATGTACGTGGAGGATACCTTGGAGCCTTGCTGACCAGCAGGAAATTAGAAATAATGTTTGGTGGTTTAAAGAGATACCCACGAACTCTTCAAAAACTGGGGCCTAATCCTCTGCCCTGGAGTGTGGGTTAGAGTCAGTAATTCGCTTCTAACTAATGGGATGTGGCAAAAGTTCTGCCATGTGATTGGTGTCAGAGGCTGGGTCATGACTCAGTTTTCTCTCTCGGGGAAGCTAGTTGCTATGTTGGAAGATACTCAAGCAGTACTGAGACAAGCCCACACAAGAGGACCAAGGCTGCTTGCAGACAGCTACAACCAAAGTGCCCACTGTATGAGGGAACATCCGGGGAGCAGAGCCCGCCGCCCCAGTCAGGCCTTCAGATGGTGCCGCCCCAGCCAGCGTCTCGTGGGCAACCTCAGAAAGACCATGAGCCTAGAGCCCAGCCAAGCCACTCCCGCGTTCCTGACCTGCAGAGACTGAAGATCAGTATTATTGTTTGAAACCACAGCATTGGGGATAATTTTTGACTCAGCACTACATAAACTAACACATAATATAAATGTCTACCAGTAGGAGGATAGGCAAATGAATTGTGAGCCATTCAAATGAGTAAATAACTAGGCTTTAAGTTTGGGGGGCCCAGGATGAATGGACTGCATACCATACATCTAAATACTTTAACATCACGAACCAAACTGGCTAAAAGTTAAATACGGTATGTTTTATCTTACCTACCTTGGCAAATGTACGTTTCTAATGACCAAAGGCGGGGGGGGGGGGGAAGAGGCTAAGGTTTTTCTGGTTGGCAAAACATCAAAGATGACTGAGTTTATTATCATGCATGTCTGGGCATTCTGTTGATGGGCCAGGGCTATTTGGATGTCTTATAAAATAACAAATTCATAAATGATATATTTTGTAAAATGTATTTTTTGAACTTTATTTATATTATTTCAGCATGAATGATGTTTGTGTAACCAAGATTTTCATGTCGTCTGAGTTTTGCTACTATAATGGCCTGAAGCAGCTATCATGGATGGGCTGACTTGTGTCCTCCCTAAGATTTATATGTAGAAGCGCTGACCCCCAAGACCTCACTCACAAGGTGCCTGTACTTGGAGACGGGATCTTTAAAAGAGGTGATTAAGGGGCGCCTGGGTGGCTCAGACGTTAAGCGTCTGCCTTCGGCTCAGATCATGATCCCAGGGTCCTGGGATCGAGCCCCGCGTCGGGCTCCCCGCTCAGCGGGAAGCCTGCTTCTCCCTCTCCCACTCCCCCTGCTTGTGTTCCTTCTCTCACTGTGTCTTTCTCTGTCAAATAAATAAATAAATCTTAAAAAAAAAAATAAAAGAGGTGATTAAGTCAAAATGCGGTCACAGAGATGGGCCCTAAGCCAGTATGACTGGCGTCCCTGTAAGAGGCGATGGGGACCCAGACACACATAGAGGGACAGCCCTGTGAGGACATGGAAGAAGTTGGTGTCTACACGCCCAGGAGAGATGCCTTGGGAGGAATTGCCCCTACCAGCTCCTTGATCTTGGTTCCGGCCCTTACAGGACTGTCTGGTGTTGAAGCTACCCTGTCGGGACTTTGTAATGGCAGCCAGCGCAAACCCACACGGTCTCTTTCCCGATCGGGGTTCCATCTCAGAGCTGCAGAACACAGGAGATGGTCAGAGAGCCCGACGGGCCACAGTGAGCGCCATCCCAGGATCCTCAGAGGGACCTGAATTCTTACCTACATGGATGCCTGGGGGCACGAGGCCTTCGTTTCTGCTGGAATCCCAGTTGAGAAAGGCTGAGCTAAAAGATCCAACCTTAAAAATCAGTTACAGCTGAAGTGTGCAAAGCAGATATATTTTCATCAGAAATGCTGAGTAAATGTAAAACATGGAAAAATCAACATAATTTTTCATGTGTGTCTAAGAAGTTTCTTTCTTAAAATACTAAAAAATGTTAAACATTAAGACAGAATGTATGGGGGGATGGGGAGTGACTGGTAGTGGTTGTGAGGTTTCTTTTTATTGTAGTGAAATAGACACGACATAGAATGTACCATTGGACCATCTCTAAGCGCACAGCTCAGCGGCACGAAGCACACTCACTCTGTCCTGCGACCACCCCCACCCTCCGTCTCCAGAACATCCCATCTCCCCACACGGAGACTCTGTCCCTACGAAGCATGGACTCCCCACCCCCTGCCCCAGCCCCGGCTCCCACCCTCTCCTCTCCGTCTGTGGGGACGGGACTCCTCTGGGGACCTCCTGGGAGTGGGGTCCTGCGGGATGTGTCCTTCTGGGTCTGGCTCCTCTCACTGAGCAGCGTCCTCGGGGTCCCTCCACGTCGTGGCAGGTGTCAGGGTCCCTTCCTTTCTGAGGCTGGATCATCCATTATGTATGAGTGTTGGATTTTGCTTTCATGTTCTAGAGCAAGAGGTGGGGAGAAGGGTCTCCCCAGGGCCTGAGCAGGGTTCGTCACAAGAGCGGGAGTGGGCCGAGATGCTTGTGTGCTTCTCAGTAAACGAGTGTGTGTTTGTGATGGGTGAGGACTTCGCATGCAGCACCGCCCCACAGGACTTTCTCTGATGATGGAAATGTTCTCTCTCTGCGCCTTCCACTGCGAAACCTAAATTAATTAAAATGAAACTAAATGTTGAATTCCATTCCTCAGCTCGATCTGCCTTTTGACCAAGAAAGTCTCTAAGACAGAAGAGACCCATGAATCTCACGAGTGGCTGACTTGAGAAATCTCAGTGCTCCTTCATAGCAGATAGGGTGCTTTCGTTTTTTCCTGGAGAGATGCAGGCATCTCGTGTTACAGATCGGAGGTTTGGCTTCCCGTTGTGTTGTAATTTCACTGTAGAGCTGCAGATTTCGAGTTGTTTGGACGGTGGCATTGCACCTAGGAGTGGCCCCTGGGGTCCAGGACGCTGCCTTCGATTGAATCTAGAAAGCCACTGTAGATGGGAGCTGTGGGGGCTGCCCCCACCCACCCTTTCCCAAACACGTGCCCCCCGGGACGCCTGTAAGCACGTGCCCCCGCAGCTGTACTTACTGCACACCTGCTATGTGCCAAATGCCATTGCAGTGCTTGGTAAGACCTTGGGACACACTGCCCTTCCTGTGCCCCTGTGGCCTGGTGCTGTGGGGGAGGGGACAACCAGGGGAGAGACAAGTCAGAGAGGATCAGGAGGTACTGGGAAGAGAACTCCAGCAGGGCGGCGGGGACGGGATGCTGCTGCTACCCTAGACGGGCTCAGAGAGGGCTTGTTGGAGGAGGTGACGTTCGAGCAGTGACCTACAGGAGGGGATGGGGTGCATGGGCTTCAGGGCTGCGTTTCGGAGCCTTGAATGGTTCCAAGCAGGAGGGCGACGTGGGCAAGTTTGTGCTGTGCTCTCGCTGCCAGGGGGGTGGAGATGCTAGCGAGGAGGTGGGCAGGCTCCCGGTAGGGGTGAGACCCCAGGCTCTGCTGGTCCCCAGCTCCTGTGAGGAGCGTTTGCACTTGACTCTGTGTGGTTGGCCCTCGGTGTTCTGCTCAGCCTGGGCAGCGCTCCCCGGGTTGTCCCAGCTGGGCCGCAAGCCACGCAGAGGGACAGGGGCGGTCCGGCCGTCGTTGCATGGCTAGCTTTGGTCCAGAACGTGTGGAGGTACTTTTGTCCCCAGGCCTGCCTGCCCCAAACCCCACGCGCACACCCAGCCTCATCCCCTGCAGCATTCGCAAGACCTTCATGGGATCCGTGACGGGGCTAAAAGCTCTGATGATACCTTCCCAGACAAATGGACTTTGAGGAGGACCATCTGCTCGGTGACTGATACTTAGTAGCGTGGGGGGCACTTGGGTCACAAAGATCTTGGTCTGAATCGAACGCTTGACCTGCGTCACGATCCTCAGAGTTTCTGCATTTAGAAACGGGACCGACGGACAGGCAGATGGGAGAATGAGGTGGTGTCGACAGAGGCCTCAGTGCTGTGTAGAGCAAGCTGGCAATAAAACGGGTTCTCGTGACTATGAGTTTAGTTCCGTGTTCACTGATCTTCTGTATTTTAATAATTGGGGATCCATTCGTTCCTCAGTTATAAAATACTGTTCAGTCTAGCTTTCTTTGAAGAATCCTGATGTCCAGAAAAAGCTTGCTGCCCACACAGATGAGCTGAGAAGTCGACCAACGGGCTCAGGTCCTGACTTTGCCACTTACTGTGCCTCAGTTTCCTCTCTGGTAAACGGGGACAAGGAGGGTCCCTGACTCACAGAGTTGTTAGGACCTTGTGTTATTTTGTGAAAAGTGCTGAAACCCAAGCCTGCTCCTGTAGAAAGGACCGTTAATCACAGAAAGCACGGATTCACTGTAGCATCCAGAGCTGCCAACGCCCGGGGGCTGATGGCACTTACGTGCTCCACGGAAGTGTTACTTAGAGCTCATCTGATGTAGCCGGATTTTGTGTTTATCTGTGGTTCTAGCACCCAGCCTCCGATGGCTTTTCCCTTCCCCACCGCTGGAGCCAGCCTCGCCACGGGACCTGCTGCTGGAATGGGTCCTGCTTTGACCCCACCGTTTCCTGCGGCCGCCCCGCCCCCCAGGCCTGTCACCCCAGCGGGGTATGGCGGGTACCAGCTCCACTCTAGCCAGCCCCAGGAGCCTGCCCCCGCACGCACCATGGCTCCCTCCTACCAGGTATCAGCCTGGCCTTTCTTTGACTAGCACCGGATAACGTTGAAGGGGGCATGTGCCGTGGGTGCCCCGTATAGGCAGACAGACGGGGACACAGACATACCTTCCTGCTCTCGTCCCTGCCCCTGACAGTGAGCAGGGGATGAGCTTGTGCTCATCGGGCACTTCTGGTGCTCATGATGCCACCTTCCGCTCCCAGAGCTCTGGGCCTAGAGATCTGGCCTCTGTGTTTCCACTTGGAATTGCCAACGTGTCCCATGCTGGACATGGTCCAACCCCCCTGGGCCTCTGCCACCCACCGCTGGTACCCCCTAACGTCAGTGGATGGACCACGGGCTGCCCAGCTAGCAAACCTCACACTGTCTGGTTCCACCTTCTCCCTCCCTTCTCTTCCTGCTCTCTGGTCGCTGGCAAGCCCACCAGCTGACTCCATGTGGGGGCCTCTGCATCCGGCTGACCCTGCTGGGAACCCTGCCCCCATGTCTTCACCTGCTGCCTTCCCTGTACCGCTCCTCTGAGGGGCTGTCTCCAAGCTAGGCATTCCGCAGAGCACTTCTGCGCTCAGATGTTAACATTTCCTCGAGGGCGGCCGCATCCGTGTCACCAGTTACTGTGTCCCCGGCTCCTGAAATGGCCCGGTTTAGAGCAGGAGCTCAGGAACTGTGTGAGCGCGCGCCGCGTGTGGGGCGAGCAAGGGCACACCTTGCCGCTGCCCTGAGGGGCTTCCTCCCTGCTCTGTGTCGCTCTGGTAACCCCCTCGCAGGACAGTTACAGCTATGGACCGTCGACAGATGCCGGTAGCTACGGTAGCTTCGAGAACAAGCAGTATCACCTGCCTGCTGCCAGCCAGCCTCAGCTCCCGGCCACGGCCACGGCCTGCCAGCCAGGTGCGTCTCTGTAAGGAGCCACTGGCTCTACCAAGGGAGGAACCCCTGCAAAGTCATACTTCAAACTTTCCAGATGCGTAGGAGGGCCGGGAGTCTCAGGGCTCTCTTCTCCAACATGCCTGGAAGGCTCTGCGGGGGGTTGGGCTGGTATAGGGAGAGGGAGGGTGGGAAGGAAAGAACTAAGAGGGGAGCCAAGCAGTTTTATTCCGAGGAGGCTTTCCCAGGCGGGAAGGAGGTGGGTTCTGCTGAGGACTTGGAGTTTCGAGATGGGAGAGCATGGGGCTCTGGACTTGGAGGCGGTTGTGGCCAGTAGGGGCCTGGGGAGGCCAGTTGCCACGGTTACAGGGGGAGCATGGCTCCTGCTGTCCACTGGGGGGTTGTGGCAAAGGGTGGCTTTGCAGAGAGGTTCTGCTTGCCCTCCAGGGACTAAAGGAACTTCTGTCCAGTCCCGTGGAGGGCACAGCCAAGTGCAGCCCCTACAATCAGTGGCCGCTGCCGAGGCAGGGCAGCCAGCCAGCACCCTGGCCTTGAGCTACACCGAGAACTACCCCTACCCACTGGTGACCAGCGCCCTGCCCGTGGCCTCCATCTCCACCCTGCCTTCCTGCACCCTGACCTCCTACAGCCCCACCTCTGCCCCAGACGCGGGTAAGACACGTTCCCCGTGTGCGTGCAGGCACAGGCTATGCCTCTTGGAGCGTCCTCAAAACCAGCCCGTCTCCCTCTGTCTGGTTTTCCTCTCTGCTTCTTAGGACCAAGCTACCCGGGCTATGAAGCAGCGGCGCACTCGGCAGCCGGTCCTCAGTGTCCCCCACTGCTGCCCCTCCAGCTGCCACCGCCGCCCCAGCAGCCTCCAGGCTCCCTGTGGGGCGGCCCAGGAAGCAGTCCCAGGGCCAGGTCTGCCGGCAGCCTCTCTGGCAAGCTCCTGGCTCCCTGCAAGCTGCTGAAACCCAAGGGTGGCCCCAGGGAGCCCGCACTTCACTACTGTGACATCTGCAAGATCAGCTGCGTGGGTCCCCAGGTCAGCTGCCCTCCGTGCCGGCTGAGCAGGCCCAGAGGATCTTCCTGGGGACCCTGCTGCCCGCCTTGGGCTGAGAGAGCCCCGTCCCCCACCTGGCTAACCAGACATCAGGGGCGTTGCCTACCGCAGAAGGCCTGTTATTAAACTGGCGATGTCAAGTGCACGTCAGATGTGCCTTTCAGGTGTGCGTGTAGAGCACGGAAAGGCAAGCACGGCACGGACTGCTGGCGGCAGGAACGTGGTCTTGGGCTCCCCTTGCCCGAGTGGGCAGCGTGGTCAGAGCCCCCTCCTCCGTGTGGCGATGGGTGCCACAGGCACCGTTCCAAGAGGCGCCTGGCGGTGGCACTCCTTCGCTGCAGGGCTGCTTAAGCAGGGCCTCGGGTGGACGGAAGCGAGCGTGAGCTCACACCTGTTGTCCAAGGAAGATCCCCCAGCCACACTCACAGATCACCCGGCTAGTTCTCTGGAAAGGTCGTCAGACACCAGGGCTCCATGTCCACAGAGAACCACGCGCTAGTGTTGTCTTCTTTTTAATACTCTGAGAGAAAGCTGGAGGGGTGCATAGACTCTAGGATCGCAGGCCATCAGGGTGTGTGGGGAGACCCCTCATCCAGCCCCCACTTACCTGGGGGGGCCAAGGCCCTTTCCCATCTCCTGCTGTCTCTACAGGCCTGTTGATCGAACCTCCTGTGCACTTTTCCCGCTGAGACTCGCGCTCATTAATGGGAGGTCCATCTTCTCTACGTGATTTTTATTCTGTATTTCGGGGATTCTGGGTTCCTCTCACAGGTCAAACACAAGCCTCTGCTCCTAGTTCTAGACCCTTCACAGCACTGTGTTGCGCGAGTGCGGGACGCTCCCCATGCAGGGGACGCCTGTGATGTGGGGTAGGTTGGAGCCCAGCCTTGTGCTGTCACCTGAGCAGGTGTCTGAGCTGTTCTTGGGGACAGCTGTGGTGACGGGGTTTGCCCGAGCGTGTCCCCACGCATGCAGCGTGCCACAGAAATGGGAGCTCTTGTCGTTCCCAGCTTTTTGCTGAGATTAATAGCACTCTTCAAACTGGAGTTTTTGCTGAGAAAGTTGTAGGTTCGCAGGCGGTTGTGAGTAATGACTCAGAGAGGTCCCTGTACCCCCTGGCCCAGCTTCCCCAGTGCCATCAGTTTGCCAAACTGCAGCCAGTCTCGCAGCCAGGGTGTTGACATGGATCAAGCGTCCTTCTTACTCGTACGTCTGCCGCTTCACCTGTCCCCACGGGCACGTGCGTGTGCGTGTGCGTCTTGTTCTTTGTGAACTCACTTGGCCGTGTGGCCTCCGGGCGAGCCCTTCAGGGCCGGGGGAACCCTCGGCCAACAGGAGCACAGGGCAGGCCCCTTCCCAACGCGCCTCCCTGCTTCTTCTCTCGTCACACACTGAACACGTGTTTACGGTGGGGGGGCCCTGTGGTGGGAAGACAGTCATGAATGGTTCCTCTTACTTTGAGCTTAGGACCCCGCGCGGCACCTTCTGTAGGTCGTCTCCTGCTGCTAACTGCGGCCTCTACCTCAGCGTGTCAGGGGAAGGTCTGGGGCGCAGAACCAGGGACCTGGGACTGGAAGTCAGACCACGGTTGGTCGAAGCTTGCGGTTTAACTGGTGTGTGTGTAGGACGCGGACGGGAACTGCCCCACTCGCTACACTTGCAGTAGTTTCCCGTTAGCATCACTGGGTCTATCCTTCCAGGCTTTTCTCTGCCCCACAGGCTTTTACCTGGGGTGTGTGTGTGTGTGTGTGCGTGTGCGTGCGTGTGCATGCGCGCTGTTGCTCAGGTAAATGTTCAGAAGTTTCTTGAATCCCAGCAAGTACCCCTCCAGCTCCTGTCCCTGCCTCCCGTCTGCCCCAGAACCACCCCATGTCACCGGTCCATGTCACCAGGGCGGCCCAAGTCTTGGCATAGTCAGGGTGCGTTGGTTGAGCTGACCCACGTGGAGCGTGTTCCTGCAGCCGGCCTCATCTTCGGGATTGCCAGAGAGGAGTGTGAGATGCCACGTAGGAGCTTGGTCACCTGCCAGATGCCATCCGATATTTTGGGCACGGTGGTGTGGCATGCGCGGGCCTGTGACTCTCGCACCCTCTCTCGCCCGGACCCCTCCGTGTGTTGGCCGCTTTCTGAAAAGGAAGTGTGCGCGTGTCATTCAGGTAGCGGCTGTCTTCGTGTGGTTTCTGAGGTTAGATTCTGAAAAGCCAGCATTTTTTTCTGAGTAGCCCCTGAAACGAAAGCAGCTCATCCACTTTTAGAGAGGAAAAAGGAAACCTCCTGTGGTTCAGGCAGAGCTCTGGCCTGTTGACCGGGTTTAACGAAGGCACACCGGAGCATCTGGGCAGCCGATGAGTGAAGGGAGGGGGGCGGCGGCCTGGGTCTCTCCCGGGAGTGAACTGCGTATGCACCCACACACACACCTCAGGCCACTCTCGCTCTGCCTGCAGGCCTACCGCGAGCACCTAGGAGGGCAGAAGCACAAAAAGAAAGAGGCGGCCCAGAAGACAGGCACCCAGGTCAGCGGCGGCCCGGGCGGGGTGCCGGCGCGTCTGGGCTGTGGCCTCTGTGCCGTGTGGTGCCCGGGGCCGGATGCCTACGCTGCTCACATCCGGGGCGCCAGGCACCAGAAGGTAGGAGCCCTCCTGGGCCCCCGGCATCGAGGTGGCCGCCGCCAACAAGGAAGCTCTTCTGTGGGGCCCATGCTGTTGCATTCCTCAGAATATTATAGAAGTCTCACCCGCCCCCTGGGCCAAGGCGTGGAGCCAGGGGCGGGGGGGGGGGGGGGGGGGGGTGCTTGTTCCCAGGCCGCAGGGGAAACCTTAGGTATTTACACGTTTATAGAAACAAGAGTTTGTTGATGAGGTCAAGTTGCACGGTCCATTTGGGGTTCTGCTTTTTAAAAATTAAGCAGATCCAATTCGGTTAATACAATTCAAACAGTAAGGTTTCATGTCAATTTTGATAGCAGTGTTTTAATCGATAGGGAATGATTTAACATCCATGCTTTTAATATTGATTGTTGATAGCAATCAACATTTTCCTGTGGCCTTAAAAGTGCCTGTATTATGTCAGCTCATGGAGAAACTTGACGGGATCTCCCACCCGAGAGAAGGTAGGGAGACCCCCACCTCTCTCCCTGGGGCCTGCCCTTGCCCTGCTCCAGAGGGAGCTTTGTGGAAAGCAGCAACCCTTCCCAAATGGTACTGATAACCTGCAAGATAATGCTCTCTTGGGGGGTGTGTGCGCTGCAGGCAGGAAGAGTGCCTGGCAGGACACCAGCTTCTCCCCATGTAGTCACCGGCGGGACAATTAGGAAGGCCCCTGTCTCTTGGCCCCACACAGAACCTCCTCCCGGTGCCCAAGCCCACCTCCCTCCTGCCCCCGGGCCTTTGCTCCTCCCTTCCCCGCGGCTGGCCCTCCTCCAGCTCCCCACTGTGGAGTTGGGCCACCCTCAGATCACCTGCCTGAGGACCTGTCTTCTCCCCTCCTTCGGCCCAGCCGGGGCAGGCTCTCGAAAGCTTGAGCAAATCCACAAAACCCACAAAGGCGAAAGCAAACACGTGGAGGAGGGGAAGCGAGCAGGTAGAGGAGAGGTGGGAAAAGGGGGTGCACAGGCCTGGCCATGCAGGGGTGCAGGCAGAGGAGCTGGGACCCAGGAGGAGTGGGCCGTTCTGGGGGCCCGGGAGAGCCTGCGGTGAGCTCTGGGTGGAGGCAGGTCTGAGCGGTGAGTGTCAGAGACTTGGAGCCTGAGAACAGGTCTGAGGTGGTTGTCCGGGAAGATGCGGCGGGCGGTGGGACGGTCCTTCTAGTAAGGGCATTGAATGGGGCCTGGAAGCAGGAAGGATCTTCTAGAGGGAGTGATGCCTGAGAGCCAAAGGCCTGCCGCTGGGGCCTGGGATGGGACCGACACCCTCCCTCCCACAGGTTGCCAGCCCCCTCCACCCACCACGTGCTCTTCCTGCCTCTTGAGGAAGTCCGATCGGGCTCAGTGGTGGCCCTGACTGGGGGCCTGGGTCTGTTCCAGGTCTTGAAGCTGCACACTAAGTTGGGGAAGCCCATCCCTATCATTGAACCAGTGCTGGGGGACTCCAGCTCGGCCCAGGCCACCTGCACCAGCAAGCCGGCCCCCCTCGCCACAGAGAGTCCCCCCATGGCCTCTGCTAAGCCCACAGCCCCTGCTGGCCCCGGCATGTGCGCCCTGAGCAAGCCAGCGCCGGCCAGGACACCAGTGGCTTTGAAGGCCAGGAGTGTGGGTACGTGTCACAGCCCCACGCCCATGCTCTGACTCATTCCTCAGGCTGGGATTCCAAAGAAGCACTTGCGGGCATGTGTCAGAGCCATCACCTCTCTCTAGAGGGGCAGAACCCTGGGTGGAGGGTGGGGGTGGTGAGGGGCACGCCTGCTCTCCCACTTTGTGGCCACCTCGGGCCACACCCTTGGGAAGCGTGGGCAGAGCCCGTAGTCCGGTGGCAGCATGATTCACGCCCCAGTGCTCAGGGTGAACGGAGTGGGCTCCGAGGTACGTGGGTCTCAGGAAATTGAGGGGGGCTCCTCGGCCCCCCACCTGCGGCCCCACCTCCCCTGTGCGTGGCCTGCCTGGTGGCGCGGACTGAGTGGCTAGGGTCTGTGGGAGACACTCCGCTGACTGCTTTGCGGCATTCCTGATTTGCCCTCCAAACTCTTTTCTGGAAAGTAGGTTCTGTCGTAATCCCCGTTTGCAGAGGGACAGCCAGAGGTGAGGCAAGGTCACGTGCCTGGCCCGGGGCCACCTCAGACATAGTGGAGGTGGGATTCAGACCCAGGGCCGTCCCGCAGGCTCTGCTCTCCGCCGCTGAGCTTTGCCCAGGAGGGGCAGGAGGATTTATTTTGAGCCTCAGCAGCCCTGTGTTTTGAATCACCACGTGATACTGAACTTCAAACCAGAGAACAGTGTGGTAACAGAGACCCGTCTCCCCTCTGGTGCCCAGTGAATTTGCTGAAGGGGGCTAGCTTGACCATGACCCCGGGTCCACCTGGAAGGAACTCCCATCTTCAGCTACCTAGGGGCTGCAGAGTGGCGCGGCCACGGGCTCCTCCACGAGGGGCCTGCCACCCGGGCCTCCCCGTGGACATGTTCAGGTGGGCACCAAATGCTACTTGGGCCTCGTGCTCTCAGCTGTGACCCAAGCTGGCACAAAAGGGGTCTTTCAGGACTGGGAATCCGACTGACTGATGTCACAAGGGGGGGGGCTGAATGCACAGCGGGAGACCTTGGTTTGCATCGCATTCCACACTTGACGCAGGCGGACTGGAAGCTGGCCCTGGTTTCCGGCTGGAGCAGGTCCTGAGCAGCCCAGCTTTTCCTTCCAGGGCCTTCTAAGCCTCAGGTGGCGAGCAGCAGGGCCCCAGAAGGCAAAAGGGCACACCTCGCCCCAGATGGGCCTAGAGATCCGCCCGCCCGAGGAGGCTCCGCAGAAGCTTCTGGAAGCTGTGATGCGCAGCCAGTGGGCCTAGACTACGTGGAAGAGGTAACTGCCAGGCAGCTGCCGTGCCCTGGGCCGTCGGCGTGAACGCTGCTCCCCCTCTAGGCGGTGGTGAAGGACTCCAGCAGGGCTCAGGCTTCAAGACTGCGCCCCGGTTCTCCATCTGAGATGTACACACCTGTCCGCAGGCAGTCCACAGTGAGCCACAACATCTTGTGGAACTCACTGGAAGGTCCAGGCACCAGGTTTCAGATCTTAGAAGGAAGGCCTGAGGCAGACAGAGTCACTGGATCCTTGGGCATCAGGAGCCGGTGTGCGACCTCCGTGGCCACTGCCCCTATGCCCGGAGCCTGCAAGGCCTGCCTGGAACCAGATTTGGAAGCCGCCTCCCCGGGCCGCTTCCCTAGTTCCCAGGTTCCCCCTCAGTGGCTGCAAGGAAGTGTGAGCATTAGCGTGTTTTCTGGTTTTGTCCCGTGAAGAATCGCCACCCCAGATCGGAGTCCTGCCTAGGCAGCCTTGGCATTTCAGAGTTGAGGAGACGATCAGGTGCATAAAAGTGTCAGGAAGCACAGCAGGGCCTGTGATGGGTGGAACTCAGGACGGAACAGAGGCAGGGGCTCTGCAGGACAGGCCACGGGTGTCTGCGCCCGGGGTGGGGAGGGGTGGGGGGCAGGGCAGTGCACAGGAGGGTGCGTTGGTGACACACCGGCTCCCCCGAAGCCCGCTTGGCAGGCAGGACGCCTGCACGCAGGCCTCCAGGGAAGGCTCAGTGCCCCCGAGGGGAGGAGGGTGCCCCTGCCCAGGGGCCAGACGCACCGCGTGGGTAGCGGCCGGCTCAGCGGGGCGCTGTGTCTCAGGTGCGCAACGGGGAAGGCAAGGTGGTCCGGTTCCAGTGCAGCCTGTGCGAGTGCAGTTTCGGCGACACCACGGCCAGGGACACGCACGTGCGGGGGCGGCGGCACCGGCTGCAGTACAAGGTGTGCAGGGCTGGGCGGGGGCGGGGGGGCGGACCGGCCTGGCTTCTTGCACCACCCCCTGTGCCCCTGACAGGCGCTCCAGGCCCCATGGGCCTGTCCCCCACATTCGTGCTACCTGGAGCCTTAAGGAGACCCAGCAGCAGCTGTGTTTCCCATGGCGTCTCGGCTCTGGACCCACCTGTTGCTGGAGGGGTCCCCGAGCACACGGAACAGGCTCACAGATGCAGCTGAGACGGGGCGCGGGGCCAAGGTGGGGGGGGAGCCTGGGGGCTGGGAGGTCGTGACCCAGGGGCTGCTGCTGCAGCGGGGGCGCTGGGCTGTCCAGGCTGAGCGTCCCCCGGGAGCCGGACCTCCAAGAAGTGGGTGCTAAGGCCTCCAGCACCAGCAGGGCCTTTGTCGGGGCGCACCACTACCGCCCAGGGGGATGGCCCATGGGCCCTTCTGCCCTGTGGGCTCCACCAGAGGAGAGGCTGTCAGCTGCCTTCCCCAGGCCTCCCCTCATAGGTTCGCGGGGCAGTGGGCATGTCATCACGCGTGCACACTCCCCTTTTTAGCTGCTCCATTGAGGTGTCATTCACCTGCCACACAGTTCACCCACATAAAGGGTACAGTTTCATGGCTTTTACTACTGTGGATTCACAGAGCTGTGACCCTTATCTCTCTAGTTCCAGAACATTTCATCTCCCCAAATGAAGTCCCATCCCCATTACCAGTCACCCCCACATACTGCCCACGAGTCCCCTTCCCGTCCATGGATGAGCCTGTTCTGGATGTTTCACATAAATGGAGTCACACCCCGTGTTGCCTTCTGCGTCTGGTTCCCTCCCCGAGCGTCGTGGGCTCGGGGTCCATCCCCGGGGCAGCGTGTGTGGGTGCCTGGCTCCTGCTCATGGCCGAGGGACGCTCCCGTGCGTGGGGGACACATTGTGTGTATCGGTCCGTCCGTCTATGGACACGTGGGCCATTGCCAGCAGTGAATGGTCCCTAGACAGCACTGTGCCTTGTGAATGATGAAGGAAGCACCATAAGCTACGTTCAGCGAGAGAATCTGCAGTGCTATTGAAAATGCAGACTGCTGGATTTCATGCAAATGGTGTCTCCCCTGAGTTAGCTTGCTTAGAAATACGCACTTGGCGTTGGCTCTGCCGCGACCCATCCGTGGTCAGCGAGGGTGTCTCATGGTGGGGCCGAATTTCCTTCTTCCCTGGCTTCGCACACGTCGCGGCCATGCTCCCCGTGGAAGCTCCCTGTTTTGTGGTGCCTGGGTCCCGAGTGTTAGGACTCTGGGGGATGGAGCCCTGACTGTTGAGTCAGCCTGCAGAAGGCTAATGACTGGGGGGGCTCCTGGGGCTCCTGGCACTTGTCGAAATGAAGGTCTCCCATCTCACAGCCCTTCCTGCCCTTTCCAGAAAAAGGTGGACCCTGACCTCCCGTTTGCGGTGAAGCCCAGCCACAGAGCTCGGAAGCTGCTGGAGGCCAGGCTGAGGAAGCAGAGGCAGCTGACCAGGAAGTGGCTCGAGGAGATGCGGCGCTGGTACATGGGGTCCCCGCTGGGGTCCCTGCCAGGCCGCCCTCACCCCCCCAAACACCCTCTGCTTGCTTTCAGCCGCAAGGACCCAGGGGCTCACCCCTGCGATGTGGGCATGGGACACTGCCCTTGGGGGAGACGGTCACGCTCAGGACCTGTGTGTCACATAACATAAACGCAGGACGGCACAGCCCCCGCAACCACGGGCAGGCGCCCTGGGTCCCCGTTCACAGGGATGCCCTGGTCTCCTTGCACCCTGACTCCAGTGTTCCCTTGACCCCTGGTGTCCCTTCACCTCCTGTGTGTCCTTGACGTGTGTCTTCTCACCCCAGTGTCCCCTGACGTCCTGTGTCTGTCTGACCCCAGTGTCCCCTGACCACCCACACATCTGTCATGCCCTCTTCCACCCTCTGGAGCAATTTGAAAGCGTTTTCTGACATGGTGTCTGATTGATGGAAGATCCGGGCAGTGTCTGAGCTGGGGAACAAAGTCCAGGACAGACCCAGGGCTGTAGCTGCCCCCTCCTTCCCCACCTGTTGCCCTTGGCCTCTGTCCTCCCGGCCCGCCTCGCCTCCGTCTCCCTGGCCCATGGCGGGCATTGGTGCAGGACCCGTGTCATGGGCTCTGGGGGCCCCGTCAGGCAGCGGCACCTCTCCCTGGTGGTCCTGGAGCCCCAGCCTTGCTCAGCCCCAGGACGAGGCGTGCTTCCGATGCCACAGCCCAGGGGTCCCATGTTCCCTGCAGGCGCGAGCAGCTGTGCAGGAGGCGACTGGAGGAGGGGCCCCAGGCCCCGGATGAGCACTCCGGACCCTCGCCACCCGACCAGCACTCTCCTTCCCTCATCAGCAGGCCGGGGGCACCTGCCGGCTCACCTGTGGTGAGTGGTGGCCTTGTCTTTGTGCCAAAATGCCTCCCTCGGTGGAGGCCCTGCTGGCGGGTGAGCTTCTCAAGCCCTCGCTAGAAAGACCTGAATCCTCCAGGAGCGAGGAACACAACTTTGAACCAAGACCCCCGAGAGGTGCCCAGGGTTGGGAGCTGGCAGGTCCTGCAGGCCATAGCCCAGCCCCGACACTGGTCACCAACAGGAACCCTGGGCCGGGGCCCCACTTGCCTGTGGAGCCCTCAGCGTCCATCCGGGCAGGCCCGGCCCGGGGTTGGGTGGGAGCCTTCCATTCCCACCTTGCTGAGGGGAAGAGCCGCACCGAGTTGGCTGAGAAGCCTCTGGCTCAGAAATGTAAGGACATCACCAAAGGGGAGCCCACGGGCCCCACGCGGTCACACATTCTCGCTGGTTCACTGCCCCATGGATCCTCATCCTTCTTTCGCCTGGCTCTCTGCTGTCCCTTGCCTGTCACTCCCAAAGCCAGCCTGACTCCGGGGCTCCCCGGGGCCCCCTGCTGCACGCGCCGGGCCTCAGCGGGGCTGACACTCACCCGGCCCCCTGCCCGCCGGGCGCCCGGGGCCCCTCAGCCTGGCCTTTCCCGGCAGTGTGCGCGGCGGCCGGAGTCCAGTGACGACCGGCATGTCTTGTGGAAGCACACCGCCGTCTACCCCACGGAGGTGGAGCTCCTGGCCGTGCAGAAGGCCGTGTCCCACTCGGAGCGCGCCCTCAAGCTGGTGTCCGACACGCTGGCCGAGGAGAACTCCGGAAGCCCAGAGCACGCGGGCAGTGAGCACAGGTAGTGGGGGTCACTCTGTTCCCAAGGCCCGGGCTGACTAAGCGTGGCAGGGAGCCCCCCCGCCCCGGGTGGAGGGTCGGGGTTCTGGACAGGACGTGGCTTGCAGGAGGGCAGAGGCGCCTCACCTCAATTGGCTTTGAGCTCTTCGAGGTCTCTGGGGCTTTCCAGCCCGCCATAGAACATCCCCCAAGTTGACATTTCCTATCGAAGGTGCATCTGGGAATGTCCTTTACGAAGGGTGAACTAGTCTGTTTCTCATCTGTGAAATGGAGCTTAAGGGTGATTCAGACCCGTCCCCTTCCTCCGGGGGCAGCGAGTGCCCCTCTGAGCAGGAGATGCCACCAAGTGCCTGCGTGAGTCAGTGTTCCAGTCGCCATGACTGTCGGGGTGGGGAGGCCCCCCACTTGTGACCGGGAGGAAGTCGCCTTTTCCAAGCCCTTTCTCTCTGGGTGGCTGCTTCGTCTCCTTGTTGAGGGGTTTGTATGATGCTAAAATACGCCGTGGCGCTTACCATCTCAGCCACGTTCGCGCGGACGGTCCAGGGGCACGGAGGATGCGTGCGGGGGTGCGCCCATCACCACCGTCTGCCTCCAGGGCTCTTTCACCCCCTGATGCAGAGATCTGTCCTGTTAAGTCACCCGCGCCCCTGCCCCGACCCTGGCACCCACCACTGTGCTTCCTGTCCCCACGGCTCAACCGTCCCAGACACCGCACGCACGCGCAGGAGGGGTCCTGCCGTGTCCACCCGTTTGCATCTGGCTGGTACCCCTCAGTAGCCTTTTGTTACCGCCGCGTCTGCGCCCTGGGGGAGCGCGCGTGTGCCCCTCGCGAGTGAGCTCCAGGGGGTCATCGTGTCCCCTGGGCTCAAACCTGTGGCCTCCCCTAGGAGAGTGCCCCTCCTCCACCCACGTGTGGTAGGGAAGCAGGGGTGCGCCCAGCTGCCCCTGGCACCCTTGCACAAGACGGCAGAGTCCCATTCCAGCTTGTCGCAGGTGTCGTGTGAGCACGCCCGTGGCGCTCAGCTCAGCGCCTGCAGATTCGCGTGACCCCACGACAGCGGGTCAGCCTCCACGTGGTGCGTCTGGGAGCCGCCCCTTCACGGCCCCGCGCTCCACCTCCCCTAAACCGTGCAACCGCCGTGGGCTCAGAAAACAAAACTGACCTCGTTCTTTAAGCTTTCACATGACGTTTACATTAAATCACGTGTGAGGTCCTTTATTTTTCAAAAACACGGAAATGCATTTTTTACAGAGCATCATAGTGAACCGTCATGCACTCAGTTGTGGCAAAGAGCGTGTTGGCGTCGGGGGTTTTCACTTACCGTGGAGGTTCTCTCCCACACGAGTTGACGGGACAGTGAAGCCCCAGTGAGCGCCCGGTGCGGGTCCCTGGATTGTGGTCCCCTGTCCTACATGATCTCTTAGAAGGGAGCTGTCCGGGAGGCCAGGAGCCGGCTCCTGTTTTGACTTCACAAAACCGCAATGCTGTTATACTTCGACAGCATCAGATAAGCAGGGTCCACAGAGATCAGACTGTGGGTTTAGGGCTGTTTGGTTTTACAGTGGGTGTGAATTGGGATCCAGATTGATTGATGAGCCTCTGAGTCTCTTTGCAACACCCCCCACACACACCGCTGCCCCCTGTGCTGTGCCCTCCCTGGTCCTCCGCCGAGTCCAGCCATCTCCCGTCTGCATGTTGCTGGTGGCCTCCTGGCCCAGTCCTCTCGGGCAGCGCTAGGCTCCGGTGCACATGTTTCAGAAACCAACAAGAAACACATAAATGGGGGCGCCTGGGTGGCTCAGTTGGTTAAGTGTCTTGAGTCTCTATCTCAGGGTCGTGAGTTCAAACCCCACGTTGGGCTCCTCGCTGGGCGTGGAGCCTACCTAAAAAGAAATACATAAATGAATTTTTAAAAACCAGGGCCCCTCCTATCCCGAGGAGTGTCGCAAAGCAAGTGGCAGCGGCTCCTGGAGCGGAGGGGGGACTTGGTGAGCGTGTCCAGGCAGAGGGCCCGGCGAGGGAAGCGGCCTCGTGGGTCTGGAGCACAGGGACCAAGGGAGGCTGCGGGTCGGGCTGGGAAAAGCTGGGGTGTCCCCCACCTCCCCACCTGCAGAGGGGCAGCACCGGGAGGGGACATGTCGAGGCAGAGGCAGTCAAGCTGGCCTGGGCTTCAGAGGGGTGAGCGAGCAGGGACCCGAGTCAGGATGCTGTGGGGCGGGGCACCCCCGGGCTCAGGACGTGGGCCGGAGGGGAGAGGGCAGCTTCCCAGCAAAGCACCTGCACGGGCCTCCCAGCCAAGGAGCTGAGGTGGGGGGCACAGTGACCCCAGAGACCCTCGGGAGGGACACAGAGCCCAGGGCCCCTGCGGGTGGATCCAGCTGGCTGAGGACCAGGGGCCACGGGGATGGCCGTTGGTGGCCTTCCTCAGAATGCATATTATCAGGAAGGAGTAACCGCCAGCCCTTACTGAGCACACAGCTTGGTGGGTTTGTTCCCAGGGGCGCGTGCCCATTTCACAGATGGGGAAGCTGAGGCGGAGGCCCGGCAAGGAGCTGGGAGCGCAGGAGCCGGGGACCCTGGTGGCGGCCCCTTCTCCTGACCCCCTTCCCCTGCGGGTCTCACACATTTGCGGGCTTGTCTTCACAGCGGCGGCCTGTCCTCAGCTCGGATCCTGAAGGGCGTGATGCGGGTCGGCCTCCTGGCGAAGGGCCTGCTCCTGCGGGGAGACAGGACCGTGCAGCTGGCCCTGCTCTGCTCGCAAAAGCCCACGCGCGCCCTCCTGCGGAGAGTCTCCGAGCAGCTGCCCCAGCAGCTCCCGGTAAGCGCCGTGGCCCCCGCGTGCGGCCCCCAGACGGGATGGCTTTGTTCCCACGCGGTTGTAAGAAACAAGAGACGTGGCTGTTGGACCCAGACCAGGTTGTTTTTATAATAAAAGTTGATGAGAGGGGGAACTTCGGGGTTCCTTTATAAAGTGAATGTAGGGTAAAACTCAGAAATGACATTAAGCGTCCTGTCACTACGGATGCCGACGTGCCAGCCGTTACAGGGGTGAGTGGAACCGAGCACTGCACGCGGCCCTTGGTGGTGGGGAGTCGAGAGCGGCCCTGTGCAAACCCGTGTGGGGACAGCGGGAGGCTGCCTGGGCCCCTCTCTGGACTGTCCTGGGACGTTCTCACCAGAGACCGTGATTGGGGGGGCACTGAGACCTCAGGTTAAAAAAGTCCGACCCTGGGGCGGAGGGGGTCTCTTTCCTGGTGAGTCTGTCTCTGCTCCCAGGAGAATCCAGCACTTGGGGGCCGCGCAGACCCAGGCCCACCCTCTGGGGCCCCCCACTCTGGTCACGAGCAAGCAGAAGAGCAAGTGGATGTCCAGTGTGCTGTTTGTGAGGCAATGAAAGGCAGAGGCCAAGGAGGGAGCATCGGCAGGGAGGGGGGAGGCGTGCGTCCCGACAGGGAAGGCCTTGAAAGATGGGGGAGCAGTGTTCCACATAGAAGGACCTGCATCTGCAGCGACAGAGCGGCAGGAGGCCCGGGGAGGCACATGGGGGCCTGAATCACACCAGGCCTGAAGGCCATACAAGCAGGTAGGCCTGCGTTCTCAGGGAAGTGGGAAGACAGGAGGGTTTTGAGCAGAGGAGTGACAACCCCGCTTGGCTGATTTACATACTCATTTCTGTGGCTCAGTCGGTTAAGCCTCAAACTCTTGATACAGGCTCAGGCCATGATCTTGGGGTCCGGGGACCAAGCCC
Organism: Eumetopias jubatus; assembly: GCF_037043125.1. Classification (NCBI taxonomy): domain Eukaryota; kingdom Metazoa; phylum Chordata; class Mammalia; order Carnivora; family Otariidae; genus Eumetopias; species Eumetopias jubatus. The sequence continues at coordinate 215,840,171 of NW_028274807.1, forward strand.
CATGACAGGCTCTGTGCTCAGTGGGCAGTCTGCTTGAGGTTCTCTCTCCCCCCTCCCCCTCTCCCTCCTCCTCTGCTCCTCCCCACCCCCCCCACTCTCACAGATGAACACACACGCTCTTTCTCTCTCAGATAAATAAACCTTTAAATAAATCAATAAATACCTGTTTCCTTCACACCCATGACACAGGGGTTTCTTGCCGGCTATTGCAGGGGTTCAGGCATGGCTCAGACGCAGGCTCACGAAGACAGCCCAGGCTGTGGGTGAGCGGGTAGTGCACCCCACGCCCTGGACAGGACTGGGTAGCGGGCAGGAGGAAAGTGTGTTTCAGGCATCAGTCATGCATGCAGGTGGTGTCAGAGGGGCTGGATGCTGGGTGCTGGGTACACATCTCTGTGCTGCAGGCCCCAGGCACCCTGAGGTGGGTGGTCCGGAGAGCCGGTCCCCACACAAAGATGTGAAGCAGCATGAAGTCCAGGGCGGTGAGGGGGAAGCATTTGAACCCCCGTGCCGGCCAGGTGGGGAAAGACAGCTTAGCCGAGGCAGAGAGCATTTCTAGGGGTGCAGAGACAGCTGCCTGAAGCTCCACACAGCTTGGGGGCGCCCTGGCCCCAGGCATCTCAGAGACTTCAAAACAAGGTGAGGGATGCCGTAAGGCCTCTACTGGGCAGTGGGCACTGCACCAAACCCACATTCGTTCTGAAGTCTCCCCGGAGGGCCTGCCTGTGAGGGTGACCCACTCAGGGTACCCCCCCAGGGAGGGGTGGGGGCCGTCCCTGGGCCCCTGTGGCAGGCAAGGGGTGGTGACCAGCGCAGAGGGGGCCTGGGTCTTGTCTGGAACCCGAACACCGAGTGGGTTCTCCCTCTTCTCTCCTGGTGTGCCCAAACCGTAGCATGTTCACGACCTGCTAAAGGATCTTGCTGTTTTTCAATTAGTAGTGCCCCTTGGGTCCAATTTCATGTGCATATTTAAGGAACGTCATTGTGTTGTGTGGCTGATGAGCATTTCATTGCTGTTTGTCCATAACTTGAGGGGCCCTTCTGTGTAGTTGGACGTTCAGGTCATTTCCAGCGAGAAGGTAACCTCGTACGCACGTAAGAGTTTATCCCAGGGGCAGAATTGCTGGCCAAATACGTGAGACCAGATGCTTCTGGTAAATGTTGCCAGGTCAGCCTCCCCCAGAAGTTTATAGATGCCCGGGTTTGCCAGCCCAGCTGCGCCTCACACTTCTTGAGGTCTGTGCTCCCAGGTGATGATGGTACCTCATCATAGTTTTAATTTGCTGCTTTCTTACCACGGGAGTAATCTGTGTCGTTGCGTAAAGAGAGTCATTTGTTTCTTTTCTGCAAGCTACCTGTTATGTCACTCACCCGTTTGTTTTTTTAATTGGATTGCTGGTCTTGTTGTTGAGCTGTGGGCATTCTTTACATATGAAGGCACCTATGTGCCGGGTCTGTTACCCATACGCGCTGCTACGTAGGTGCGCTCCCGCAGGCTGGGGGCTACGTCTCCGTCCCTTGGCGGTTCCAGACGCCCAGCACGGGGCTCAGCACTCAGCCACATCCTTGCTTGTTTACCCGTGCTTCTCAGCTAGGGTGACACGGACTCGTGTTGCATTTGCACCTCATAGATGGTGACAGAAGACAAGTACGAGGTCTCCTCTGACTCCGAAGACATCATCATCATTTCCTCCTGTGAGGAGCCCAGGATGAGGGTCACTGTGTCCCTCACCTCGCCCCTGATGCGGGAGGACCCTTCCATGGACCAAGGTGCGGCCAGACCCTTCTCTCCCGCCCCACGCCCCACGCCCCCTGGTGGCTGAGGGCAGCATCTGCCCGTGTACTGGGTGGGGCGGGGCGGGGTGGGGGCCACGGCCGCCGGCCTTCCGGCACTCGGTCAGCCCTGGGTGCCACCGCCAGAGAAGAGCTGGGCGTCGGGGTGGCTGCCAACAGAGTCCAGGCTGTGGTGCGCTCCGGGGCACCCACCTCGGGGCAAGCAGCATCGTCACCCTCCCCTCGCCTCCGGGCAAGCATAGGCTCCTGCTCTCCACCCAGGGAGACCAGCTGGGCCGGGTCCCTGGGGCTCGGTTGATTCCATGTGTCTGTGTAGCCGGGGCCGCAGCCGACTCCGCGGGTCGCAAAGCCTCTCGTGATACGTGGGGGCTCAGGGGTCTTGAGGCAGGTTGGCATCGCCGGGGCGAGTGGGCAGAGTGCTGGGCCAGGCCCGTGGGCAGCGAGGGCCTCGAGTCACGGCCACGTGGTGAAGGCCAGCTTCCAGGAACGCACCACGGGCCTCCGGGAGCCGCAGAACCTCCCGGAACAGCCCCTGTGACTGTCTTCCAAACTCCAGTCATTCTCGAACCCCCATCACGATTGTTTTGTCATAGCGGAGGGCCACCGTCTAACGTTCTTCTTTAAATCAGTTCGTTTTTGTCACTTAAGTTTTTAAAGAGTGGCACCCTTGAACTGTTGGTGGAAAACGTTACCAGTTGTCATGGGCATCTAAAAAAATAAACACGGGAGATAAAACAACATCGTTAAATTCTAGCTGAAGGCCCCGCTGGGCTTTGCTCAGACACACCAACAAGGGGCACGTGGGAAAGTGTGAGCAGTCCGAGGCTGCTGAATGGGGCTGGCTGGAGGGAACCCCCGCTGTGTCCCTGTGTGGATGTCCAGGCCCCGGCTGGCTGTCACCAGAGGGGAGCTTCGAAAGCCCCTCCTCGCAGACACACCCTAGCCGGCTCATCTCAGCCTGGAGGAGGGGTTGGCCCGCAACCCACGTGTGGGGACACTATGCACAAGTGACACTCGGTTCCATCGCCTGACCTCTGTGATCCGGGGCCTCCTGGAGCCAGGAGGGGAGTGTGAGGCAATAGTAAGAAGGCAGGAAAAGGCACCTGGGTCTCTCCCAGACGCGGGGCTTTCGCCGTCAATGAAGGCACCTGTTGGAATCTGACCCACTTTCTCTCTTGTGGTTGATGCACTTGTTAGCCTCTGGAAATGTGGGTCCATTTCCTGAACTGTAACTTGCTCACCACGGGACCGCAGAGGGAGAGGATTTGCAGAGAAGTGACTTCTCTGGTCCTTGCAGCGTCCTGGAGGAAAGACAGTCTGGAGCCCTGTACCTTCCAGAGACCCGAGGGCCCGGGCCGCGTGGCCCAGGGAGGCGGGAGGAGGGGAAGGGGCTCTGTGCCCACACGCCCTTTCCTTCTAGAGGGAATGCAGGTGCCTCCGTCCGACCCAGGTGACGTCCTGAGCCCAGAGAAGTGCCTCCAGTCACTGGCTGCCCTCCGCCACGCCAAGTGGTTCCAGGTCAGGAGGCAGGGGTGCCGCACGGGTTGGCCCCTGTCTCCCCGCCAAGCATGAACCCGACACTCGTGTCAGGAACGTGAGCGGAGTGCTCGCTGCTCCGGGGATGGGGACGCTGTGGCCACGCAGCCACCTGACAGCGGGTACCAGGGGCTCCGTATTGGGCCAGTTCAGTTGGCCTGGGCCCCTTTGGGCAGGGGCTCCGCTCCCAGCTGCCATGCTTGAGGCCAGTCGGCCTGTGCCGGCCCCCGGAGTCCCTCCTGGGCCAGGCCCACGGCCCCGAGTGTCAGCCCTTGTGCCCCAGGCCTCGCGCACGTGGCTCCCTGAGCTGACGGTGTACTTTTTCCCCCAAAGGCTCGATCCAGCGGCCTGCAGCCGTGTGTGATTGTCCTCAGGGTCCTCCGTGACCTCTGCCAGCGTGTGCCCGCCTGGGGGGCCCTGCCACACTGGGTAAGGCAGCACCAGGTGGCCTCCACGCCCCCACAGGCCTCATTTTGTCTGAGACAGATGACCCCCTTCCCAGTGCTGGGCTTTCCGAAAGGGGGCCCCCTTAAGCCTGAGCAGCCAGGAAAGGTAGATGCGGTGGGGGCATCTCAGGGGTCCCTTGGGGACCGGGAAGCGGCCTGCTGCGGAGCACAGCCTCATCTGACTGCCATCACCTGAAACCCACACCTCGCAGACAGAAGCAGGGAGCACGCGAAGGCAGGGGCGCCCAGGACCCTGGCCTTGGGGCCGCCTGGCACGCTCCCTCCCTCTGGTGGGGAGAACCCCCATGGCTCTGACACCCCCCGGCAGTCAGCCCCGAAGCCCATCGGGGGAAAAGGGAGAAGACAGACGCAGGGGCACCCGTGCCCCCAAATCCCAGGTTGCCTACCCTCTCTGGGACAACCCCCCCGACACCTTTCTCTGGGATCACGCCATGTCCGTGCACCCGTTGGCGGGTCTGAGTCTGTCCCTCTCTCCTTTACTTTGGGGGACGCTTGCTTTGTATGTCAGTTCTGTGGGCAGCACGTCTCCGCCACCAAAGCCGGGCTCTTAGACAAGCAGACCCTTCCCGCCCCGGCCCGGCCGCCCTGGGCCTTAGTCACAAGGGCCGTCTCAAAACCAAGGGCTCTTGTGCCCCCCCATCCCAGTCTCCCCTTCCTGCCCCGTGTCCAGCAGGAACACCGGTCTTGACACGACCCCCTTGTAGACACGGGGTCCTCTCTGACGCTGAGAGGAGCTGTTTCCCTGTAAGCCTCGAAGCACCCCCAAGATAGCATGCGTCCTGGTCCTGCCCACAGGACACCCCCCCCAGGCAGGGTGGCTTCCTGGGGACGGGGGCATGCCGGAGCAGCCCCGGGGGTCATCGGGACCCCAGCTAAATGCACGAGGGTCACAGCAGTTCTTTTAACCCTCGGGACGCCGGCTCACAGTGTTGTCGTGCCCAGGGTTTGCCGATGAGGAATTGGGAGTCGTGAAGAGTGAAGAAACCTGCGCTCAGCCAGGCCCCCCGGGAGGCAGGAGGCGAGGCTCCAGGGATCCCCCTCCTCCGCAGAAATTCAAGGGTGGGCGGGCCTGAGGGAAGGAGCTCGGGGTCCCCTGGCGACCCCCCCCCCCCGGCCTGGCATTGCGGCTCTCCCTCTAGTTCAGGCGGGAGGCAGGCCCACGTGCTCTCCCCCAAGGCACGGTGTCTCTCCTGTCCTCACCCGGCGCAGGCCATGGAGCTGCTGGTGGAGAAGGCTCTGAGCAGCGCGTCAGGGCCCCTCAGTCCTGGGGACGGCGTGAGGCGTGTCCTGGAGTGTGTGGCCTCGGGGACACTCCTGACAGGTCAGTCCCGCGGCCGGGGAGCCCAGATACCTGCAGCATGTGGCTTACACGCACTCGGGAGCACCATCAAGGCAGACGGGAGGACGTGCCCCAGAGGAGGCACGTGGACGCGCCTGCGGAGGAGAGCGGGGCGCGCGGGTCGGGGCAGGAGGGGCCCGCCCGGAGGCAGCACGGCCCTGGTTCTCGGGGGGGCCCACCCGCCCTTTCCGGAGAGCCCCGGGGAATCTTGCCAAAGGAAACAGCCGGCAATGCAGATAAGGGGCTGTAGGCAGAGGTGTTCACACGGCCTATCTTCTGCCCCCAAGGGGAGACCCCGCACCGCCCCACGGTTGAGATGTCAGATGCAGAAATGGGGTTTCCTGGTTGCTCTAGTGACACAGGATGGTAGCGGGCTAAGGGCAGAAGCGATGCAGTGGGCCCGTCTGTGCGGTCACGTGGTGCGCAGGGGGCAGGGACGGACCCCGTGGGACCCGCCTGGGCCCCCACGTTGCCCCACAGCTGTGGCAGTCTCTCACTGGGGGGCTCTCTCCTTTGCCGCCCCCACCGTCCCTTGCCAAGATGGGCCTGGGCTCCAGGATCCCTGCGAGAGAGACCAGAGGGACGCCCTCGGGTCCCTGACCCCCCAGCAGCGCGAGGACATCACGGCCAGTGCCCAGGTAGGACAGCCAGGCCCTGTGGCTCCAGGTGGGGAGCGGCCCCCCTCCCCCTCTCCTTCCCTTTGCAGAGATGGGCGGCCTGAGGGTGACAGGCCTGCCCCCGGGACCTTGCTGGCTGGAACTTTCCTGGACGCCCCTAGGCCCCCCACCCTGTGGTGTGAAAACACCCAGCCATGGCCTCCAGCCGCACGCACCCCAGCAGAGCCTCCGGCTGTGGTTTCCTTTCAGAGGGCAAGTTTACTTAGAAGACCTCCCAGCGGCCCAGAAACCACGTCGGGCCTGGCGCTTACGAATCGCCCCTAACAGGAAGCGCCAAGTTGCTCAGGATCAGACTCGGACAGGAGATGCAGGGTTTGGGGTTCCCGTAGAGAGGCCGGCAGGGGCTGATGCCCCGAGGGGCGTCCTGGCAGCGTCCTGCCACCCGCCGGCCCCAGCGAGGCCCCCACCCCTCTTTGCGCCTGAGTGTGCCCTGAGCTCCGAGTTGGGCTGCGGGCGCGGGGCGAGCCGGGGCGCCGCGCGGGGGGGCACTGACCCGCTGTCTGCCCCCAGCACGCCCTGCGCTTGTTGGCGTTCCGGCAGATCCACGCGATCCTGGGCATGGAGCCTCTGCCGCCCCCCAGAAGCAGGCCCGGGCCGCGCTTCCGCAAGAGGCTGCGGGAGGCGTGTGCGGCTCCCAAGGGCGACGTCCAGAGGAAGCAGGGCCGGCTGGGCGGAGAGGGTCCCGCGTGAGCAGCCTCACCCCTGCACGTGATTCCCTGGTTTCATCCCGACGACGTTGGACTGTCGTGTTTTCCTTTACAGGAAGGCTCCATGGGTTTCTTTAAAAACACTCGTGTTTAAATCCTCACGTTATCCCGGAGTGAGAGCTGCATGGGGCCACCCCCTCCCCACCCTGAGGCCCCCATGGCGGGGTAGAAGGTGCCGCACAGCGATGGTACACCCTGGCGTTTCTCGCTAGCTTTGCATTCGCCCGTGGCCTACTAAGCGTCTGGGTTTCTGAGGCACTTCCTTTGGATGCCGCGGCTGTGCGTGGACTTGAAGCCCTGCCGACCGGCCCGTCTCGGCTGGGGAGGCAGGCCAGGGAGAGCTGGGGGGTGGGGGCAAGGCTGAGGGCACAGCCAGGCCAGGAGCGCCCCCTCCAGACCCCCAGCCTAGAGACACCCCCCACCACCTCCACCACCAGAGGTCTGCAGGCCTGAGCTGGGCGGTGCCTCTCCAGCCCATGTCCACCCTCAGGGAGGGTGGTAGGGCCGAGTGGTGGTGAGGATGCAGGCCGGGCGCCCCCCTCGCCCCCCAGAGAGGTCTGTGACCCACAGTCGGCCCTGGCCCCATACCACTGAGTGCCTTCTAACGCTGCCGTCTGCCACTTCCGTTCGGGCCTGGGCTTCCCCCTCGCTCCCACTTGGGTGCAGCCGACGCAGGCCCAGGGCCGGGCCTGGTGGGCATGGGTGCATCCCTGGCCCAGCCCCTGCCCTGATGCGACCTCCCTCTTTGCTGGGGCATTTTGTCCAGCTGCCGGGTGGTCCTGAAGGAGAGAAGCCCATCTGTGGTCAGTCGGGCCCTTCAATTTCGTTTCTGTGTTTAGGGGACAGCTGGAGTGTGGCTTTGTGTCTCATGTCCTCCTAGAGCTAGCGGAGAGTTTGCAGGGGGCGGGGAGTGAATAAACCATGTCTTCTGGTGTGGACTGTGTGGTCTTTCCCTCAGGGCCCTCCCGCTACTCCCTCCGGGCTCCGAGCAAGGGGCGCCTGACCAGCCAGCATCTCTCTCTGGGACTCAGGCCGCGGGTGTGAACAGTGAGGACGTCTGAGGAGCTGGCGCTGCCCGGAGGCTGCACCCCGACATGTGGGTCCCTCGGGCGACCCCCACACCAGGGTGCCCTGGGGACCCTACCCGAGAAGCATTCATCCCACGTGCCCCACGGCTGCTCAAGGAACCCATCTTGGCCTGGTCCCAGAAATGAGCAGTGGGGCCATCAGCGGGAAGGTCGGGGGCCCAGAGGGCTTCCTGGGGGAGGAGGCAGCCAAGCTGAGTTGGGGTAGGGGGGCTCTCCGCCTGCAGGTCCCCTACCTGGAGTTTTCCCGAATGTTCATTGCAAACCTCAGCGGGGAGAGCGAGGGTTCACGTGGGGAGACGTGGTCCCGGGCTGAGCTTCTGACAGCTTCAAGCGCCAGGGCATCCCCAGGCAATGAGGATGGGGCATGGGTGGGGAGCAGGGGCAGGACGCATGGGTGGCCAGCGGGAGCGGCACATGTCAGAGCACAGGCACGCAGACCAGGGCAGGGAGACGCCAGGACCCCCCTTCTCAGAGCTGAGCCAGGGGACCGCCCGCCCCTTGGGTGGACGAAGCCGAGCCTCGTCCTAGCAGGCACATTATCTCCTGGAAACTGGAAGCAGCTGGCCCCTGCCTAACCACTGCTACTTCCCCGGGAGGGCAGGCCCCTCCCCTCTGCCTCTAGGGCCGCGGCCCCCCTGCCTCCTGCGGGCACCCTGACAACACCTAGGCGTCGGAGCCAGCCCCTCGGCTGGTCCTGGCCGCGGCCGCAGACGGGGCACAGGGGAGGGTGCCGATAGTCTCCTGCCGCAGAGCTTCACCAACCCCCCTCCCTCTGCGTCTGTCGGTGGCTCTGCCCGTCAACCAGCGCCCCAGGCTCACCCCCGCCACCACTGGGGAGTCCTACTGGGTTCCTCTGTGCTCGAGTTCAAGCCATCAGGAAGTGCTGTCGGCCCCACTTCTGCCTGCCATCACAGTGGCCCATCTGCTGCTTCAATCCTCAAGCAGGAAGAGCTCAGAATAAAACTCCAAATACCAACAAAGCCCCACAAAAGCCCATCCCCCACCCTCTCCCTCCATAATGCCGCTTCAGACCCACAAGCCTCTGCTGTCCTCAGACCTATTCTCGCCCCAGGGCCTTTGCACCTGCTGTTCCCACTACCTAGTAAGCTCTTCTCTGACCTATATGGCCAGCGACGCCTCCCTTCCCTCGGGTCTCAGCCCAGGTGTCACCTCCTCAAAGACTCCTTGACCACCTCACCCACATAACCATATTCATTTTCTGTACCCCTCACACCACTGATTAAAATCACGCGTTCCCTGCCTTCCACCGGGGACGAGAATTCTCTGCGGGCAGTGAGTGCATCCGCTTTGTTCACCGTGGTATCCCCAGGTCTAGAACAGACCAAGTACATAGTAGTCACCCAGTAAACGTGTCAAATGCTTGAAGCCATGCTCTGACACCCAGAGATGAGTCTCACTGTCCGAGGGACGTGCCTTGTGGCTGGGAGGACGCTGTTTGTTGCCGTTTTATCCCAGGAGACTGTTGTAATGGTTTGCGCGAGAGGCTTCAGCTAAGGCAAGGGCAACAGGATGGCGGGAAGGGAGGCTGGCTTGGCCTCCAGGGCGACCACTTGGCAGCCGTGACCATCACAGCCTCACCTTCGTGGGAAGCCCTGTGTCCCCGCTGCAACGACCCGCACGCAGTTCCTGGCAGGGGCAGGGGCAGGGGCAGCTCTGGAAAACCCCATCACCCGCGGTTCGAGGGTCCCACCCCTGGCTCCTAGGGAAGACAGACAGTATCCTCACCACCAGGTGCCTAAAACCAACCCTGTTGACAGGGAGTTACAGCTTCCCCCGCCCCGCCCCTCCCCCCCCATCAACTCCAGAAAAATCAAGCGGTTGGTTAGCGAAGCTTTGGGTCCAGATGGATGAAGCGTCTGGGCAACTGCGCTCTCTGCAAGCCCGACGAGCGGTCGCTTCTGACCTGCCCTCTCCAGCCGCCCTCCCACCAGCAGAGGACCCGGAGCAAGCCGGTGGCGGGCAGGCAGAGGCGAGCCCAGGCGCCGGGGAAGCGTCCCTAGACCTCCGGCTGCGGGCTGGGGCGGGCGAGCCCGGTTGCTAGGAGACGGCGCAGCGTGTGGGCGGGCTGACGCGGGCAGTGTGGGCAGGGCTGGAGCTGCACCTGGCACGCAGTCCCCGAAAGACAAAAATGGAAGGGTAGATCTGCCAACTCCCTCCAGAGTCGCTGGTAACACTGACAGCCGGGAAAACCCACCGCGTCCCTGGTCCGAAATAAGTCCCACCCGGGGGTAGAGGGAGCATCTCCCAAGGCTTGGCCGCTCCCGCCGGCCTGTGTGTGTTGGGGGCGGGGGGGGGGGGGAATGCCGGCTCCACGTTCTCCCTGGGCCGCCTGATAGTTCGGCTGCCGGGGCGAGAAGATGTTTCAGGGAAGCAGATGCGGACAAGCCAGAGGACCCGCGTTTCTCCTACAGTGGAGAAGGCAGCCTGGGTCGGGGGAGTAGTGCCCGTTTATGTCTGCTCGAGTTCTGCCAAAAAAAACGTATTGGGAAACATGGGGGTATTTGCACCCCCATGTTCCCAACAGTGTTGTCCACAGCGGCCAAAGGGTGGACACGACTCACGTGCCCATCAACAGGTGAATGGATAAACACGGTGCGGTCCATCCACGCGCGGGAACACGTTCCAGCCTCAGGAAGGAAGGGACCCTGACACCTGCCACGACGTGGAGGGACCCCGAGGACACCGGGCTCAGTGAGAGGAGCCAGACCCAGAAGGACACATCCCGCAGGACCCCACTCCCAGGAGGTCCCCAGAGGAGTCCCGTCCCCACAGACAGAGAGGAGAGGGTGGGAGCCGGGGCTGGGGCAGGGGGTGGGGACAGAGTCTCCGTGGGGGGAGACGGAACGTTCTGGAGACGGCGGGTGGGGTGGCTGCAGGACGGTGTGAGTGTGCTTCACGCCGCTGAGCTGTGCACTTAGAGATGGTTATGATGGTGAAGTTGGTGAGTTTTAGGTCTGCTTTACACTGAAGAGCTTGAGTGCATTGGGTTTTCCCATTACACAGAACTTGGGAGTTTCAGAACAACGGAAGAGTGGAATGAAGTGGACCACTGCGAACACCCCGTGTTTCCTTCCTTTCCTGTCTCTCGTGCCCTCGGTTGCAGAGAGGCTCCTTATACCATTGTAATTCCTGCTGTTCTTCACTTGACGCTGTCACAACTTGAATTTCTCAGGTGTTTTCAGTGTGCTCCGATCCTTTGCCTAATTTAATACTTCTGTAGACCTTACAACATATTTTTCAAATGTGGTAATGTGCACATAATACAAAACTTATCGCTTCATTTCAAAGTGTACAACTCAGTGGTTTTTGGTATTTTTGCAGATGTGCACAAACATCACCACTATGTCATTCCGGAACATTCCGTCACCCCAAAAAGAAGCCTCGCCCCCATCATTAGTCACCCCCTCTCCCCTCCCCAGGCCCCCGCCAGCCCCCTTCCCGTCCGTGGTTGAGCCCGTCCGTGGACGTGTCACCCACGTGGACTCACACCAAGTGGGCCCTTCCGTGTCTGGTTCCCTCCCTGGGCGTCGTGGGCTCGGGGTCCGTCCCCGGGGCCGCGCGTGTGGGCGCCTCGCTCCTGTTTGAGGCTGATATTCCCACGTGTGGTGGCCCACCTCTTGTTGTCCACTCACCCACGGATAGACATTTGGGCTGTTTCAAATTTTGGCTACTAGGAAGAGATGTAGTTTTTAACAGATGCATAATATTCCATAAAACAAACGTACCCTAATCTGCTTAACCATCCCCTACTGTTGGACACTTAGATTGTTTTCAAATTATAAACGACAGCATGGCAAACACCTTCTTGTACAGTTGGGGCTCTGTCTCTTCCATAGATGTCCAAAAATGAAACTTCTCGATCAAAGGGCACGAGCATTTTAAGGCATCTGAAACATCCATGTGCAAGATTACTTTCCATCAGAGCTTTGCCAGTCTCCCTCTCATTGTAAATGAAGGAGCCCCATCCTCTGCCCCCAAATCAGGACTGTGTCTTCTCATTTCCAAAATATTTTTCTTCACATGGACAGAAGTGTAACAGTTTGGCTTCCTTCTGTGATATCTTCTATCACGCTGCTGCTCTTCCATTTTCTCAATTCCTCAACACGTGCTTATGGAACACCTATCATGCGCCATGGGCCGTCACTCATGTGGCTTCTGAATGTCTACCATCGGGAGTGTGGAAATGTATTCAATATTCGATCAGCAGGCACTCAGCGCCTTCCTGGGGAGGACCCAAAGATGAACCAGAAGCTGTCACTTCATGCATGAGGGTGACTCCAGGCTCTAGTCTCAGCATGGTCCTTGAACATAGCTGTGGGGGTCTCAGGACAGCTCACTTCGACTCCCTGAGCCTCTATAAAGCTGAATCATATGGTAGCACCAACCTTTTGGAGCTGGGGGAGAACTCAGTAATAAAATGCATTTTTTCACACTTGCTGCACAGAAAGTTTCCACCTCAGGGACACAGGTGTGGCAGAAGGCAGGTGTGAAGGTGGAAACTGGCAATCGAGAAGAAAGTGACACGTGGAACAGCGGCCCCTTCAGCTTCCAGAGCAGATGTTGCTGGTGTTTGGGACTCCCTTACAATGGCCAGTGCCTCATACTCAACCCAGAGTGAAGCCACCCCAATGGCGGGGGGCCTCTGGCTAGCTCTGCAGCACGTGCCTCATAAATTCTAGCTAGTGAGAGACTATAACCCAAAAAGAGAAGAAAAAAGTAACTTGCTGGAGGAAAGAGACAAAGAGAACAGAAGAAAGCAGTTGGAGAGAAACCCTTCTGCAGGTTATCCTCGGAGAGCTTATAGAAGACACAGTGGCCAGGAAGCAGCTCTACATTTGCCTTTTGAAAAAAAGAACATTCAGGGGTGCCTGGCTGGCTCAGTCGGTGGACCATGCGACTCTTGATCTCAGGGAAGTGAGTTCAAGCCCCACGTTGGGTGTAGAGATGACTTAAAAATAAAAATCTCTAAAGAAAGAAAGAAAGAAGGAAGGAAAAAGAACATTTGAAGAACTAGAAAGAGCCCATGGAAATTAAAAGCCTGATAGTCAAAACGGAAATGTTGACAGGCTTGGAAGAAAAAGTAGAATGAGAAGACAAGAAGAAAAAGGTGGGCAAGAAAATGAGAAGATCAACCCAGGAAGCCCAATATATGACAGAGAAAAGACACCAAAGCGGAAGAAATCACCGGGGATGTCATTTAAGAAAGTTTGCCAGGAATGGAAGGCACGACACAGCCCAATAACTGCCCAGCACAACAGGTAAAAAAAAAAAAAAAAAGACCCACACCAAAACCACACTTTGAAAGTGCAGGATGTGGTGAATGAGAAGATTCTACAAGTGTCCGAAGAGAGAGAAAACAACGTGACAAGCAGACAATGAGGAAACAGCATAGCTTTGGGTTGTTCAACTGCCCAAGACTGGAAGCTGGAAGACACAAGGCAAGGGAAATTAGCCACCACCCAGCACAGCATCCTCAGCCAGACCACCAATCACACAGGAGAGTGGAAGGAAAACACCTTCTCTGGAAATGCCTAGAGGGGGCACATTCTCAAAACGAGGGCACAGACCAAGAAACAGGGAAGCCTGGACCCCAGAAACAGGAGCTACATCCCAGGAATCCCCAGGTGCTGAAAAAGTGAAGGGTCAGGGGTACAGCTGGGCTGCAGCTGGCCCTGAGTGGAGAAGTTCGTTCCATTGGCAAGGCTGGAGGAAAGAGAATTCATAGATACACAAAACAAAGGCAATTACTAACTTCAGGAAAATAACAAGTCCTAGAAGATAAAAGTGTTCCAGAGTGTACACTCCTCCACTGTAAACAATTTACATAATAACATAAGGGTCTACTATGTGCCAGGCTCCAGAGATAAATGATTGACCAAGTCAGAGACAATCCCTGCCCTTGCTCATGGAATATATGTTTTGTCAAGGGGGCCAAGGCAAGTCAGGAGGGCAATCAACAAGAATGAGTAAGGCAGGGTCACAGGCAGTGATGTGGGCTCAGATGGTGGGTGGCCATTATGGGTGGTCAGTAAGGGTCTCTTGGAGGAGCCAGAAATGCTGAAAAGGAGCCAATCTTGAGAGGAGCCAGGAAAAGCACATACTAGGAGGAGACTGGGCAACACCTGGAACATTCAAGGAACAGCAGGAAGAGGCAGAGGCGGTGGTAGAGAGCCAGCCAAGGGAAGTGGAAGGAGCTGAGAGCAGGAAGTGACAGCAGCCAGACCCAGCTGGTGATGGGCCTTGGTGAGGAGCGTGGGTGAATCCTAAGCAGGGTGGAGCCATGGAAAGATTTTAAGCCAAGAAGTGACACAGACCCAGTTTGCACGTGTTGAACCTGCAAGCATGGCTGGGAAATGACAGACCCAGCTCCACCTATAGAACAAGGAAGACAAGGTGAGGGATGTTGAGGGAGAGCAGATAGGCTCTCCCATCAAAGGCAGACCACTCCTGGCACCCAAAGCAGTCGCCTTGAGAAGCCCTTCATTCAGTGAGTGGAGAATGGCCCACCAGACCATGTCTCCAGTTGAGCGATGCAGCAGTTTTCCTCGAAAGAGCAGAGTGTTCCTCCACCGAATCCCCAAATCCCCTGGCAGGGAGGAGAAAGCTAAATTTAAAGGTGTACTAATTGGGGCAGTCTGATCTGGCCGTGTTCTCCAGCGGAAGATCCACTGGGGCCCCGGCAGCTCAGCTGTTCCCACATCTGGCTGCCACTGGCTTGCCTCACCCACCCTCTATAAAACTCTCTTGGGGGTCTGTCATATGCCCAACATCTTGCTGTGCAGCATGTGGGCCCTGGAGCCTGAGAGACCTAGGTTAAAAGTGAAGCCTGCCACTTCCTCTGTCCTGGGGTGAGCCAGAGAACCCTCTGAGCCTCAGTTTTCACATCTGTGGAATGGGTACAATGAAAGTGCTCCGTTCACACATGTCAGCCACTGCTCATTACCCCTCCCTTCCCCAATATTCATTGGCTTAAAAAATATGTTCCAAGCATCTCCTGTGTGCCAGGTATATGGAGGCCACAGCAATTAATGACACTGTCCAAAATCCCTGCCCTTGGGGAGCTGATGTTCTAGAGAGGATGCAGCCAGTAAACAAGGAAAAGAAGTAAAATGTATGGTCAGTTAGACCATGGTAGCTCTCCAGAGCTACAAGGGGAGGTGACAGGAAGTGTCAGCAGGTTGAAATATTCTGTAGGGTGCTGGGATGTTGCTGGGTCTGGGGAAGTGTCCCAGGCAGAAGGCACAACTGATGCAAAGGCCCTGAGGTGGGAACAGGTCTGGGAGCTTTGAGGAAGCTTCCTTGGCCCCTGCTGTAAAGACTACATTTCCTAGCTTCCCCTGCCACTAAATTTGGCCATATGGCTAAGTTCCACCCAATGGAAGGAAGCAAAGGTGTCACATGCATCTTCCAGGAGGAGTTCTTAAAGGGAAGAGGTGTACCTTTTTCTCCAACTTCCTGCTTCCTGTTGGCTGGAGGGCACATGGGAAGGCTGGAGCTTGAGCAGCCACCCTAGCTCAAGAGATGGAAGTTCCTGTGCTGAGAAAGGCAGAGCAGCAAGAAGGCAGGAGCCTCGGTTCCTGACACTGCCCAGGAAGGAGTACATCCCTCAGAGATGAATTTCTATCTAATTCAAGCCTCTAGCACTTGGGGTCTTCCATCCCTGTGTACCAATCCTACTAACTGATACATTATGTCAAGTGCATTATTACACGACTCTGTCTGTTCATTGCCTACGTTGATTTGCATCCATATCAGTGAGGAAGAACAAGTGAGTTCACACACCTGACTTACAGCCCCAGCCAGCTGTGTGACCATAGACTAGTCGCTTTGCCTCTCAGGAACTCAGCTGCTCAATTCTAAAACGAGAGGATTGGCTCCCCTCAAATCACCAAATCCCCCCAAAGGAGAGCATTTGGCTCCCCCCAAATCCTCCGTGGGCCGGAGTGTGGAAAACGGGGGGTGGGGGTTATACAAATCGCAACAGCCAAAATAGGAGAAAGGTAGGAAGTGAAGAACAGTGAACTTTGAATAAATAAGGAAAGGCATTCAGGAGAGAAGGGAAGTGGGTCCAAGGGAGGTGGGTCCCTCAGGGTTTTTCTGTTGCATGTGACGGAAGACAGCACCAGTAGACCCAATGGATGGAATGCAGATTTATCAGATCTTGAAAGGGCACACCCAGGAGATCCCTAGCTGCGTTTAGGGTCATTTAATCTGACTCACCAATTGCTCGTCCTAGAGTCTGTTCATTTCAACCCCCCACTTCTGGCCCCATTAATTTCTTTTTTTTTTTTTTAAGATTTTATTTATTTATTTGAGAGAGAATGAGATAGAGAGAGAGCACGAGAGGGGAGAGGGTCAGAGGGAGAAGCAGACTCCCCGCCGAGCAGGGAGCCCGATGCCGGACTCGATCCCGGGACTCCAGGGTCATGACCTGAGCCGAAGGCGGTCGCCCAACCAACTAAGCCACCCAGGCGCCCTGGCCCCATTTTCAGTCTTAGGAATCTTTTTGCTTGCAAGTGGTGGAAGCCCCCTTCAGAAGCAACCAAAACCCAACTAGTGGCTTCCAACACTAGTCATAGCACAAACCCGAGGCATGGCTGCCTCCGAGGATTTGAATTCTTCCTGCAGGATTCAATCCCTGCTTTCTGGTTGACGGAGGAAGGACGTTAGAGTTCGATGCCAAAGGCCAAGAAGGAATTCTTGAGACGTCTTTGGTGCAAAAAGGTGGTTTTATTAAAGCATACAGGGACAGGACCCGTGGGCAGAAAGAGCTGCTCTGGGGTCGTGAGGAGTGGCCCATTACGTACTTCCAGGTTGGGAGGGGGTTGGGGTAGTGTAAGCCTCCCAGGTGTTTTGGAAACAAGGCTTCCAGGATCCTGAGGGGGTAGCTATTGTTGGGAAGGGTCATTTATTACTGTTTAGTAGACCCTCAGTCATGAGACCCTTCAGATGTATGTGAAGTGCCTCGGTGGGTTGGTGGGTATGCCTGGGGGATGATTGCCAGCCAACATGTATCTTGGGGGGTAGAGATAAAGGAAGTTTCCAAAGGAATTTTTATATGTTAGAGTAGGCTTACAGGATCCTGCGGGTCGGGCCAAGACTGCCTTTTGCCCTTAGCAAAGTATCAACATCGAGGCAGCTGGGTCCCTAGAGGAAGGTCACTCTGCCTGTTTCAAGGACTTGTCAAGGGGCTGTAGGTAGGAAGGAAATTTAGTAATTTTTCTTCTGCCTTTGCTTCCCACATCATTGGGACTGGCCTCCTTCGCAGGCAGGCTGATGGGCTGGGTCACCAAGGCCAGGTGCACAGCCATCACACAGTGAGGTGAGAGCTGGTGCCTGCAGCGAGGAGTCTTTGCAGGACACAGAAGCAGGGCCTGGCTCCGAGAAGGATGGGGGTATCCGGGAAGGCTTCACAAAAATGATGCCGGACGGACAAGGCAGAAGGGCATTCCGGGCAGAAGGGCAGCCAGTCCAAAGGATGCAAGCTCCTGCCGTTCAGAGTTGCCAGACCACTGGGTGCTTTGTGGGAGCAGAAGGAGATGAGGCTAGGGAAGCCTGCTGGGAGCCGAACGGGAAGAGCTCGGGTGGCCGGACTGAGCGTTTTAGGCAGCAGGGTGGTATGGAAGGATTTAGTGCCGGGGAGGGCCACAGTCACATTTTCATCCTTAGCCACGCAGTGGAAGGTGAATGGCAGCAAGGAGAAAAACTGGAGGCAGCTGGGGAACCAGGGAGGGGCTCCTGTTACCAGCCTGCACAAGGCGGGTGGCCTGGGGTGTCAGAGGATTTCTGGAATCAAGTCAACAGGACAGAAATCTGGAGGGTGAGGAGCCCAGGGCTGGGTCGTTCTGGAGTCCAGTCTGACGGTGTGGCTACCAACTGGCTTCAGGCCGGTAGAAGGAAGGGGCTAGTCCCCCCTGCTCCTGGCAGGAGGAGGAGAAACTGGGGTTGCCACTTCTGGGGACTGCAAGACCCATCTAGTCTTTGAGATTCAAAGTGGCCAATTCTTGAATGCTTTCAGGAGTGGGCAGTTCACTCCTTCTGTAGCTCTGACCCAAATAAACCATGGACTCAAACCTATCTCCCTAGAGTCCGGGAGACTGAGACAGCTCAGTGCCCCAAGCCCATATGCGGCGGGGGGGGGGGCGGGGGTTGCACCCCAGGTTAGCCCTTGGAGATTTGGGAACCTGGCACTATCCACCTGAAGTCTGTCCTTCTCCAATCTCCGCTCCTGTGGTTCCTCTCTGATCCCTCTGTTTGGGGTAGGGCCTTCCAGAGTGTAGGACAAGGACCCCTCGGGTCCTGGGGAAGACGTAGGTATTCCTCAGACACTAAGTATTGATTCACAGGGGGAGCAAGCCAGCCCCTTTCAACGCTCTCCCCACCGCCCTGACTGTATCAAGGAGAAAGTCTCCCTGGGGTGCGCGAGCCTCTTAAGGTCTTACACACAGGCTCCTGTCCTTGCTGAGCAGAGAGCAGGCAAGCCTCCATCGTGGGACCTCTGGCTGCAGTCTCTGGTCTGAAGCTACTGGCGTTACTGGGTTTCCTGTGGCTATTTTGATGTTTCTATTTCAGGCAAGTGATGATGGTTTGCCATATATGGTGGCCCCGTGACCCAACTGAATGCTGGCTGCAGGGTCCCCAGCCCTGGGTCCACAGCAGTGCCTGAGGCTGGGAGGTGTGGCCGCACCCCAGGACTCTCCCACAGCCGAGCCCGGGGAGCCTGGGGAGCCCCGCTTAGCAGGAATATCCTTAGCGGGGCATCCTCCCTGCCAACATTACCACTTCCAGTGAATTACACCACCTTGAAGGAAAGCGTCCTCTCCCTCCCTCTCCTCCCACCCCCTGCCCTCGCTGGGGACAACCCTGGGGCTGTTTGGAGGGTCCCCTTCTGGAACTTTCCCCATGTGCTGATTCTCTCCTGTATAACACGAAAGGATGGGGCCAGTTGTGTTGAGTCACGTGGTGGTGGTGGTGGTTTTCGACAACTGTTGATTCTAGAACCTTGATACATACAATTTCCTAGTTTTTGTTCTAGAATATTCCATAATTGGGATGTTTTTACAATTCTGTAACTGGGCCTCTATTCTGAGAAATCACATGATGCCTTGGAGCGTAGACACTTAGCCTTTTGGGCTGACAGAAGATTAAAACAGGACTCAGGCTCCCTGGGCATCCTGGCCCATCACCCTCCTCTGATGAGCACCATCCTTGTCCAACAGACTCAGGCCCTAGAAGCAGAGCGATTGCTGGGCCCCGGGCCCGGGCCCGGGCCCAGCGCGGCGCTCAGCAAACGCTCATCAAACCGGTGTCTGAGGGTGAAGCCCGCGCTGCCGGCTCTGCGGAGGAGGAATCCCTGGCCCAGCTGGGTTGACCCCAGGCAGGCTCCACCAGGAGGCCTCCGGTTCCATAGGGGGCCCCAATATCCCCCTAATGTTGCTGAGGATCCTAACAATACTGATGACCAATGACATTTTTGAGCACTTGCTTTGCGCCAGACGCCAACAACCCTCTCGGCAGAGGAGGTGAGTGAAGAGGGCGTTGGAATCGCAGTCCGAAGTGTCCATTGCACAGTCTGGGCTCTGCGGCTTGCTTATCTCCCCAAACGGGCGGCTCACTCTCCCTATTCCCCCCCTCCACAACTCCCCCGCCCCGTGCGCGGCACCCGCTCCGAGCTCCAAGGCCTCCGGTTCCCCGGGTGGGCGGGGTGCGCCCCGCGGCACCGTGCCAGGGAGTGGCGTGGAGCAGGCGAGCACCCCGGCCCCCGCCCGGGCGCTGCGGGAGGTGCCGGGGGCCTCAGGGGCGGGGCGGGGAGGGGCCGGCGGCGGCGGCGGCGGCGCGCGGAGCCGACCGCAGTGCGGCCGGCGCTAGGACCTGCGGGGGCCTCCCGGGCCGCGGCGCCTCCCGCTCCCCCGCTCCCCCAGCCCTCCTCCCCTCCACCCCAAAATGAGGAAACGGAGCAACTTGTTCCAAGTTGTGCAGCCGGGGCTGCCTCGGGGTGCGCAGCCAGCGCGCCGGGGCCCTCCTGGGTGTGGGCGCGGGGCGCGGCCCGGGGGCGCCCCCTGAGCAGGTGAGCGCGGTGGCGGGGGGGGTGAGGGGAGAGACCGCGGGGCAG
The DNA here is from genome assembly GCF_037043125.1 of Eumetopias jubatus. Lineage (NCBI taxonomy): Eukaryota > Metazoa > Chordata > Mammalia > Carnivora > Otariidae > Eumetopias > Eumetopias jubatus. The sequence goes on from NW_028274807.1 coordinate 215,859,912, forward strand.
TGGCGGGGTGTGGGGGGGAACCCCGAGGCCTCCGGGGGAGTCCCGGGCGTGCGGCGGAGGGGCCGGTGTGAGCGCGAGTGTGCGCGTCCGGCGTGCGCGGCGGGTACGCGGCTGGGGTAGCGGGTGGTTAGAGGCGATCGGGCGCAGGGTGGGGGTATTTTTCTGGGTGCGAGTGTGCGCGTCTGCAAGCTCCCGGGTGTGTGTATCCGCGCGTCCACGTGGAGTGATGTTCGCGTGTGGCCGAGATGCGTGTGCGCGGCCCTGCGTGTAGCTCTGCGTGCCCTGGTGGCCCAGTGTCTGGCGCCCAGCGTCTGGCGCCCAGGTGTTCAAGTGTGGGTCTGTGTGTGTGTTGGGGGGGGACAGGTACACACATTTCTGGACGTCTGAGAGTCTGTCCGTGTGCACCCATGTGTAGAAGTGCACACACCTGTCTCTAGGTGAATGTGTTTTTGCTTGCGCGCCCGCGTGCCTTTGGGTACCTGTGTCCACCTGTGTCCAAGCCCCATGTGTTTCTGTGTGTGCTCGTGTGTACATGGGTCAGTATGCGTGTGAGTACACATGGGGCTGGGGATTTATGGGGGGCAATACTGGAGGGGCAGAGGCTCATCCCTCCAACCATCCCCACTGCCCAGCCACCTGCTGTGGGGTCCAAGGAGGAGAAAAGGGGTGGAAAAGCCCCTTCCCCAGCAGCAGTAAGAGACTGCATGTCTATCCTAGGTTGGCATTGGAATTGGGGGGCATCAGAGAGGCTCAGTTGGTGGCCAGAGAAGCCCAGCAGGGCTGCATGCCCGCTCCCCCCACCCCCTCCCAGCCCCACCCTAGGTTCAGAGATACTTGGGAATGACCTTGAATCATCCTCTGTTTCCTTGCCCTGCCCCTGCCCACTTACCAGAAAAGAGGAACCAAGCTCAGTTAGGTGGCACCATGTTTCCCACCCACTGTGGGGCTGCTGGAGAGCCTGAGCCAGGCACTTCACCCCTCCCCACCCTATGGCCACTTGCTCTGTGCCCACCTTGTGCATCTGTTGCCCTTCCGGGACAATGGCGGGGCTAGACTCTGGTCTCCTCGCTGATGTTCCATGGCAGCAACTCTGATAAGGAACTCCTGTGGGTAAAGACCACCTCCCCAGAGGGGCTTGGGGAGCCACCACCTGGAACCCCCCATGGGGATGCCCTCCCGTACTTGCCCCCACCTGGCCTGGGCAGGAAGTGGTTAGTTAGTAATGGCCGGCGCCCCAGCCTGCCTCCAATCTCCAGCTGGTCTCTGCCCGCCCCCAGGTGAGCCCTCGCTTCCTCCGTGCCTGGCACCCCACGTTCATCTCAGCCAGGATGCCAACGGTGAGTACCCCCAACCCGGGTGCCTGTGTCCTGGGCCGTCCCCCACCCAGTCCACACCCGCGGGACCTCAGCCCCGAGTCCGGGGTGGGGGTGGGGGGCTGGACCTGTGACTCCGGCCCCCTTCAGCCAGGGCTGCACACTCTTTCACTATCACCTGATGCTACATTTCTGTCACCTTTTCTTCCTGACCTTCTGCTTTGGGCCCCTGGGTTTGTGCCTGATAACTTCTGCCCAGGCTGCTCCCTCTTGATTTCTCTTCTGTCTCTGCCTTGCTGTCTTTTGCCCAATTTCCATTTCTCTCTCTCCCTGGGCCTCCCCCTCATGCCCCTTTGGCCCTACCCCCATCCCTCCTCCCGGCCTCAGAGGCGCTGGGCCCCAGGCACCCAGTGCATCACCAAGTGTGAGCACACGCGCCCCAAGCCGGGAGAGCTGGCCTTCCACAAGGGCGACGTGGTCACCATCCTGGAGGCCTGTGAGGTGAGTGGCGGCCGCGGGGCCTGGGCGCGCTTGGGGAGGGGTGTCTCTGCCGGGAGCCCGGACCCCGCCGCCCCACACCCACCGCCGGCTCCCTCCCCGGTAGAGTAAGAGCTGGTACCGTGCCAAGCACCACGCCAGCGGGCAGGAGGGTCTGCTGGCGGCCGGGGCGCTGCGCGAGCGAGAGGCGCTGTCGGCGGACCCCAAGCTCAGCCTCATGCCGTGAGTCTGGGGACGCCCCCCCACCCCCACCCCCGGGGCTGGGCGGCAGGAGGGCCCGGCCCGCCCGGCCCAGCGTGCCCTTCCGCCGGCCGCAGGTGGTTCCACGGGAAGATCTCGGGCCAGGAGGCCGTGCAGCAGCTGCAGCCGCCCGAGGACGGGCTGTTCCTGGTGCGCGAGTCGGCGCGGCACCCCGGCGACTACGTGCTGTGCGTCAGCTTCGGCCGGGACGTCATCCACTACCGCGTGCTGCACCGCGGCGGCCGCCTGACCATCGACGAGGCCGTGAGCTTCTGCAACCTCATGGACATGGTGGAGGTGCGGCCGCCGCCGGGCCTAGCGCCCCAGAGCCGCACGGTCTGCACCGTGGAGGTGGAGGGACCCCAGCCCGGCGCCCCCCCCCCATTCTGGCAACCGGGTGGGCCCGGGACACCCACTGCTGCACGCACAGTCCTGGTGTGGGAAGGAGGGGCTAGTCTCCGTGGACCACCGGCCCCACAGCTGGTCTGAGTCCTCTGGGCCCCCCTCTAGGGAGGGACTGGGGTGGCTCCTCTGGGGACCCCTAGGAACCTCCACGTTGACACTGATCCAGAGACCACCGCCCCACCTTCCCCAGGATCCTCCTGTTTCCTAGCCTGCATCCTTTCCGTTCCCATGGAAACCAGCCCAACTCCTCGGGTGGGAAGCAAAGCCCCCCTTCTCCCCAGCTCCTGCCCACCCCCTTCGGAGAGCCGCCCTGGGGAGGGCACAGAAGGCAGGGGTCCCCTGCACCCCCGGAGGGGCTCACGGCTGCCTCTGCTCCGCCCGCACCCTGCAGCACTACAGCAAGGACAAGGGGGCCATCTGCACAAAGCTAGTGAAACCCAAGAGGAAGCAGGGCACCAAGTCGGCAGAAGAGGAGTTGGCCAAAGGTAGGGGCCCCCGCCCCTCCTCATGGGGCCGGTGGCCAAAGCCGCATCACTTGAGCATGGCTTGCTGTGCCCGGCACTGCGAGCTGAAGACCTGGAGCAGCGCTCGGGTGGGGCAGAGGTGCCCACGGACGCCCATCGGCCCACGGGGAGCGAATTCCCACACCTGCTCTGCTTCCGGGTCCCCATCATCCACCCTATGGCCTGGGCCAGAGGCCCAAGCCCGAGCCCCAGCCCAGCCTCAGACCCTCCCACCAGACCGCCTCCTCTCTGGGGAGCATTCCCCTTCCGCCGGACCCCTACCTCAGTGTCCCCAGAGGTGACTTTCTATCAAGAAAATTCACCCACATCACTCTCCTGCCTTCTAGAACCTTCCCTTGATTGTAAGGGAAGATGGCTGAGCCATCTTTCTTAGTTCATCCACAAGACCCTTCCTCCATGCTCCTTACTTGCCTCCTTGCTTTCCTCTCGCCTCTATGCTATTGTGCATTCTGTTCCCTCCACCGGAAGTGCCCCTCCAGGCCCTGAGTAATGAAATCCCCGATGCTCAAGGCCCTGAGCAAATGCCCCCTCCCACGGCCACTCCTCCTGAACCTGATGATCGTGTCTGTCTCTCCCAGGGAAATCTGGACGTCTCAGGGATGGCCCCCAGGGGAGGCTGGTGTCCCCGTGCTTGATCAAAATTAAGGGCTCGTAATTTGGTGGGGGGGGGCGGGCTTTGGGCAGGAAGGGGAAGGAGTTTGAGACATGGAGTCTCATGGAGTCCCATGTTTGAGACAAGGAGTCAGGGAGGCTGGACCCCAGATGACCACTTAGAACGCTGGGAGATTCTGGAAGATTCGGGAACCTCTGCCAGAAGATTCCAGAAGCTTTACCAGTCTCCATGTCTGTTGTATTTTTTTGCTGTGTGTCCTGGGTGGCCAGAGGTAAAGGTCTATAAAGGGAAGAGTCCCTGGGGTATTTGGAGGGACAGTCTCCAGGTAGAAGAGAGAAGGGCAGCCCTAAAGGGTTTGCCAGCGCCACCCCCTGGACCCGATGGGGCATTCCCGGGAAGCCATGCTGGGGTCCATCCCCCACCCCGTAAGCCCCTTTCCTCAGGTCATCCCGGGGTACACAGGCTCTGTTGCTTTCCAGCACTTGATAAGCAGGCCCAGGAGTGGGGTGTCTCGGACAAGCCCTTGACCATTGCTGGGAGCAGCTGCATGTGTGCCCCTGGCCGGGGCGCTGTGGGGGACACCACCTGGCCTCTTGCCAGGTGGAGCCCGTTCCCCTCTGACCCGGTCCCTACCCCACAGCTGGCTGGTTACTGAACCTGCAACATTTGACGCTGGGTGCACGGATTGGAGAGGGTGAGTTTGGAGGTGAGTGGAGGCCTGGGTAAGAGGCTGAAGGAAGGGGGGCGTGTTCGGGTTTAGGAGTCATGAGGGGCGAGTTAATTCACACCCATGTTAGCACCTGCTCTGTGAGGGGGGCTGACGTCAGCTCAGGCAGGCACTCGGTGATCGGTGATCGTGCTTGATGCCTTCACACCTCCAGGCCCTGTGCTCGGAATGCCACTCCTGGAATTTGTTACTTGGAAGGCTCTGGGGCTTGCTTAGGTCAGGGGTTGGCCTACCTTCTCTGTAACGGGCCTGAGTGCACCTATTTTAGGCTTTTGAGGCCAGACGGTCTGAGTCAGTGTTCGGCTCTGCCTTTGTAGCAGGAAAGCAGCCGCAGACACAGGTAAATGAATGGGCGGGGCCGTGTGCCAATAAAACTTTATTTGTAGACACTGAAACTGGAGCACCATGTAATTTTCGTTTATTGCAAAGTAGTATTCTTCTTTTGATTTTTTTCCCCAAACATTTAAAAAGGTAAAAACCGCTCAGAACCTAGGGGCCTTAACTGACTGAGCCACCCACGTGTCCCTGAACTTAAGGGCCTTGCAAAAGCGGGGTGGCCTCTGACAGGATTGGGTCTGGCCCCCGAGCTGAGGTTTGCCGACCTGGGTTCAATGCTTCTCTTTGATCAGCTTGTAGGGGTGAGGGGTTTTCCAGGCCTGGGGCCCCACAGCAGTGTTGGGGCATGTGGGGGTCGGGGTAGGTGGGTATTCCCAACTGTTTGTCCCCATACCCGTTCCCCCCCGCAGCGGTCTTGCAGGGTGAGTACCTGGGACAGAAGGTGGCTGTGAAGAACATCAAGTGCGATGTGACAGCCCAGGCCTTCCTGGATGAGACGGCGGTGATGACGTGAGTCCGGGGGCAGGGTGGGGGGTGAGGAGGGCATCCCGGGGTCGGGGACCCAGCCGTGCCTTCACGGCCCACCTGCTGGCCCCCCAGGAAGATGCAGCATAAGAACCTGGTGCGTCTGCTGGGCGTCATCCTACACCAGGGGCTCTACATCGTCATGGAGCACGTGAGCAAGGTGGGGGTGGGGCCTGAGGTGCCATCGGGGCCTGGGGGGGCTGCTGAGCAGCCTCGAGCCCCCCAGGTCCATCTCCCTCCCCCACAGGGCAACCTGGTGAACTTTCTGCGCACACGAGGCCGGGCCCTCGTGAGCACCCCCCAGCTCCTGCAGTTTTCCTTGTGAGTGGGGCTCCCGAGGGGGTGGGGCGGGGGGCCTTCCAAGGTCAGGGGGGCACTGAGGCATGGAGCAGGAGAAGCCCGGCCTTGGGAGTTTGCACCCTTGCAGCCACCCCCACCTCGGGCCCTGCCCCCTCCCCAGGCACGTCGCCGAGGGCATGGAGTACCTGGAGAGCAAGAAGCTGGTGCATCGAGACCTTGCCGCCCGCAATATCCTCATTTCCGAGGACCTGGTGGCCAAGGTCAGTGACTTCGGCCTGGCCAAAGCCGAGCGGAAGGGGCTGGACTCAAGCCGGCTGCCAGTCAAATGGACGGCGCCTGAGGCTCTCAAACATGGGGTGAGCCCCCCTCCGCCCCTGGGACCCTTGAAGCCCCGGTTCCGCCTGCTCTGTGACCCTGGGCACATCTCTTATTCTCTCGGGACCTCTTTCAAGGGAATGGCTCTGCCACCCCAGTGAGTGCTTGGCCCACGGTCGCTCCTTTTTAGCCCGTGTCTGGCCTCTCCCTTGTGTGACCCTCTCTGGGCCCCCATTTCCCCATTTCTGAAGCAGACGGGCTCTGCGCCGGGGCCAAGAATAACAAGGCCCCCTCCCTGCACTGGGTCTGAGTCCCACTCGGCTGGGGAAGGCTCAGAGGGAGCAGTCTGTTGGGAGGAGACCAGAGAGTGAAGGTCAGCCCGGGGGGACTTCCTGGAGGAAGCAGGGGCTGGCGCAGAAATCCTTCGGGGCCCCTCCTCACCCTGATCCTGGGCCCCACAGAAGTTCTCCAGCAAGTCGGATGTCTGGAGTTTCGGAGTGCTTCTGTGGGAGGTGTTCTCATACGGCCGGGCTCCGTACCCCAAGATGGTGAGTGGAGTGTTGGGGGGAGGCACTGGGCCCCCTGCGGATCTGGCGACTGTGGCCCTGACCCCAGCCATGCCGGTGTGCACTCTGCCCACAGTCGCTGAAGGAGGTGTCCGAGGCCGTGGAGAAAGGGTACCGCATGGAGCCCCCCGAAGGCTGCCCGGCCCCCATCCATGCCCTCATGGGCGGCTGCTGGGAGGCTGAGCCTGCCCGCCGGCCGCCCTTCCGAAAACTGGCAGAGAAGCTGGCCCGGGAGCTGCGCAGCGCAGGCGCCTCGGCCCCGGTGGGGGGCCAGGACGCGGACAGTTCTCCCTTGCCCCGAAGCCAGGAGCCCTGACCCTGCCCAGTGAGGCCTTGGGCCCCAGAGGAGAGCGTGGAGGGCGCGGGGTGGGGCAGGGGCCAAGGCCTGAGGAGGGTCAGGGCCGGTGAGCTGCCCATCTGGCTCGCAGCAGGGCAGGCCCTCATGGGGGACTCCAGGCGGCCCGTGGACACCACAGACCGGGGAGGCAAGGGGTCAGCGCCTCCATAAAGCCTGGTTCCAAGGACGGTGGGTGTCTGAGTCTCTCTGCAACCCTTGGCGTCCCTCACCCCAGGGGCTTAACACCAGGGGAGCCCCCGCCACCATCGCTCAGCCCAGGGCGATCCACCTGCCTGTTCTCTGCCCGCTGAGGGGCCTACCCAGCCGGGATCCTGTAGCCGCCGTGGGGACACGGGTCCCCAGGGATGGAGTGAGGAGAACCCCCAGGATCACAGCCACCCCCACGGACCTACTTACTATCATCCATGGTTCCCGCTGTGGTACCCCCACGGCTGCCGTATTCAACCCTTGGGGTCCCAGGCTCAGAGGACCGCGGGAGGGTGCCAGTGGCCACGGAGGCCCAAGTTCCACGCCGCCACCCCCTCTGCCCCAGCCTTGCCCCTCAGGGTGGATGTGCGGGAGCCCGGGGAGGGTCCAGTCCAGCCACCAGACTGACCCAGCGACTCAGGCGGAGACTGGCTGAGAAGTGCTGGCCCTGCCTCTCTTGTCCACACCCACACGGGCTGGGGCCCAGGCTCGCACCCCCAAGTTCTGAGCTTTGTGGCCCTGACCTGTGGTGACCAACCAGCCCGAACTGAGAGCATTTCTAGGATGGAGGGACATTAGTGCTAAACGTTAGTGCATCTGGTGAACTGGGGAGTTGGTCCCCCCCCACCTGGGCTCCAGCAGCCTCCTCTACAATCAGGCGTCTTTTCGGGGTGGGGTTGGGGATTGAAGGCCCACACCAGCGAAGGGCTCAGCGCACACAGCTGGTGCTCAGTTACTGCTGTGTCTGACAGTCGCCCCCTCTCAACTGATGTTTCCAGCCAGCCAGCTTCTAGGATGCCTGGAGGGGGTCTCTGGCCAGGCGGGGGTGGCCCTCTCCCCGGGAACCCCCAAACTGGGGCTGGGGAGGGGACACCAGACCATAGCACACCCGCCCCCTTTGGCTGGCCCACCCCCCCCTGAGCACAGCCTCAGCGGGGGGGGGGGGGCTTTCCCAAGGTCACACTGACCTCCTGTGGTGCCCTCCCCCTAAGCCCTGCCCACCCTCTGGTCTCAGTTTCCCCACCGGCAGCTGAAGGGGCTTCGGGATTCTTCCTGGGGGAGAAATGAAGGATGGGGGACCCGTCGGGCCGAGAGTGGCCTGACCCCCACCTAATCCAGCTGGAGGGGACACGTAGCCCCACCCCACCCCGCCCTTAATCCTGTTCTCTAAGCTGACACAGCGTCTGCACCCGAATCAGCTGCATCCGCTAAGCCACCAAAGCCTCTGTGCCTAACGCCCAGATCCCTCCTGCAGCCTCTTAACCCACCCGGGGCCAATTAGCTAATTGGGGCCTGAGAACAGAGCAGCTCTTTAGTAATGAAGCAATTAGGGACTTAGAGACCACCACCTCCCCGCCCCATATTGCAGGCCTCGTACCCCGGCCCCAGAGCCCCGAGCCCACCTCACAGACAGGGCAGCTGGGCTTGGAGGGTCCCAGGGAGCCTCGGGAAGCACCTGGGCTCAGGGTGGCTGGGGCCTCCTTGCCCGGCTCCCCCCAGCCCTGGGCGCTGAGCCCCTGACCCCCCCCTCCCGGCCCTCAGCAGGAAGCACAGCTGGTTCCTCATCCAAGGCCGTTAGTGCGCGTAGTTGGACCCCCCTCCAGGGCCTCGCCCCCCTTCGCTGGGGAGGGGGTTGCACACGCGGGCCCCTCCCTACAAAGCCAACATTCCGGCAGGTGCCTCCCACCTGCTCCCCGGTCCATACACAGGCCTGGACCTCCCTCCTGTCCTCTGTGTCACTAAATCCATCAGACATTTTCTTGGCCTCCCCTTGCCCCCCCCCACCCCCAGACTCCCCTCCTCTTGGGCCCCGGGCTCTTTGGGTGGGGGCGGGGGTGGGCAAACCGCCTCAGGGGCTTCCTCTGGAACCTGCTCTGGCTCTCGGGCCACTGCCTCTGGGACAATCTTGTCATCGACCTGTCCCCAAAACGGGGGCCTGGGTATGGCCGGTTCCTCCCTCTTCCCCCAGACTTCCTCCCCGAGGATTGTTCCTCTGTCCCCCGCTCCCCCCATGTCCATCCCACAGCCCTGGCCCTGATCAGGGCTCTAGCCTCCTCCCGGCCTCCCATCTTGCCCACAGGAGATATTCCTCCAAAATGCCATCTGACTACGTCCCCGCCCCTGCTCCACAACCTCCCGCGATTCCCGAGCACCCTCCCCTTCATACATGGCTGTGTCCAGGGTCTTAACCTTGCCCTCCATCCCCCATTCTGAGAACTTTCTCTAGAAGAGCAACCCACCCTCTTCCCCACCCCCCCCCGCTTGAGTTTTCTCATTAGCCTTATGACCACCCGACACCCTCTATGTCTTATCTGCTGATTGTCTATCTCCCCTCCTAGCATGTCAGCTCCAAGATTTGTGTCTGTTTTGTTCACCTCTGTGAACAGTACCTGGTATACAGCAAGTGCTCAATAACGTTCATTGAATGAATGAAGAGTGAACTTCTATCCATTCCTCAAAACCCAGCGAAAAGGCCCCCTACTCCCCGGTCAGCTCAGTGTCTGGGGGAGGCGACTGGAACTGCCTTCACCTGTCAGGACCTCGGCTTCCCCCACCCCTGTCACCACCTGTGTGTCTACGAGGAACTTTTTCTAGCCCCAGCTGATAAAAACAGTAGCAGTGGACATTCACTGAGCACCTACTGTATGCCAGTCGCTGTGCAATGCTCTACTTTCATCTCCTCCTTGCCCCATGAGAGCCCCATCAGGTAGGTCCTGGCGTCACCCTTCTACAGCTAGGGAAACTGAGGCCCAGAGAGGGGGAGGCCCTTGTTGGTGTCCTATTGCGAGGGGAGGTGGACCCAGGCCGACGGTCACACCCCTCCGGAGCCCCAGCCGTCCTCCCCCATGCCCGCCCTCTGCAGCCAGCGCCCGGGCGGGAGGGGCCGCCTCAAGTAATCACCTCGCTCTAATCTTCACCTCGCCAGACCCCAACCCGCTCCCCGCTTGGTTCTGGCAGGGCCAGGCCAGCGGCAGACGGGGTGCTAGGCCCGCTGGGGCCAGAGCTGCGTGGATACTGGGGCTGTCGAGGGGCTGCTGGGGGCGGTGAGTACTGGGCAGGTGGGCACAGGTGGGCCCTGGTGGGAGTTGGGGGTGCAGAGAGCCCCCCAGGATGGGGGGCAGGACTATGGGGGCAGTGTCCCAGCCTCCTGCCTTCCTGGGGGTCCCGGGCACACAAAGAGATGGACGGACAGACCAAAGCTGAGCTGCAGGCCGATGGAGGCCGTCAGGGAGAGCTCGAGCGGGAGAGTGGGCATAGAGGTGGAGGGACAGACACACAGGGAGAAGAGGAGACGCACGGAGAGCGCGAGCATCCCTCGGTGGACCGGGAGGCAGGGAGGCCGAGTGAATGCAGGCCCCAGCGCAGCTCCCCGGCGCATCTCAGCCCAGGCCCGGCAGGGGCTGGGGGCTCCCCTGCCCTCCCCAGCTGGCCGTCCCTGCTGCCGTCTCACGGCCTCCCGTCCTGCTGCCGCCCGGCCAGGTGGGGGTGCGGAGAAGCCATGTTCCTGAGCCCCGGCGAGGGGCCGGCAGCAGAGGGTGGGGGGCCGGGCCCGGGCGAGGAAGCCCCCAAGAAGAAGCACCGGAGGAACCGCACGACCTTCACCACGTACCAGCTGCACCAGCTGGAGAGGGCGTTTGAGGCCTCCCACTACCCGGACGTTTACAGCCGCGAGGAGCTGGCGGCCAAGGTGCACCTGCCTGAGGTGCGCGTGCAGGTGAGGGCACCCCACAGCCCAGGGAGGGACCCTCCCGGTGTGTAGGCAGCAGGTCTCCAAGCTGGGAAGGCTTCCCAGAGGAGGGGGTGTGGGACTGGGACCTTGGCGGTTGAGTAAAAGTTTTCCAGTTAGAAAGCAGAAAGGGTGGGGGCGTCCGGCTGGCTCAGCTGGTAGAGCGTGCGACTCTTGACCTCAAGGTTGTCAGTTCGAGCCCCATGTTGGGTGTAGAGATTACTTAAAGTCTTAAAAAGAGAGAGAAAGAAAGAGAAAGAAAGAAGCCAGGTGATCTCTAAGCATCCAGGAGTGTGCGCTGAGCAGTGGAGGGGTTACACTGGAGGCGTTTCCAGCCGGTGCAAAGCGGGTGGACGGGGAGGCAGAGCATGGCTGAGAAAGATCTCCGAGTGGCTCGGACCCGGTGCCCAGGGCCAAGACAGGCCGCGGAGCCTGAGGGGCTGGGCGGAGTGGTGAGGAGAGCTTAGCTTCAGGAGACTTGGGGCTGACCTGATGGGGGCCCGGAGAGGAATCCTTCGCTCGAGGCAGATAACACGACGTTGGCCCTGCAGCAGGAGGGAGTCAGGCCGGACAGCAGGCAGAACCCTGCAAAGCTGGGAGCCCCAAAGGACGCAGTGGGGTGGGGAAGAGTGGGCTGGCTCCTCCCCACGGACCCTGAACCAGGAGCACCCCTCTCACTACCTCCAGGTGTGGTTCCAGAACCGCCGGGCCAAGTGGCGCCGCCAGGAGCGTCTGGAGTCAGGCTCCGGGGCTGGGGCAGCCCCAAGGCTCCCCGAGGCCCCGGCACTGCCGTTTGCCCGCCCGCCAGCCATGCCACTGCCCCTGGAGCCCTGGCTGGGCCCCGGGCCCCCGGCCGTGCCAGGCCTCCCGCGCCTCCTGGGGCCGGGGCCCGGGCTGCAGGCATCCTTCGGGCCCCATGCCTTTGGTCCGGCCTTCACGGAGGGCTTCACCCTGGAGGAGGCATCCCTGCGGCTGCTGGCCAAGGAGCACGCGCAGGCTCTGGACAGGGCCTGGCCACCGGCCTGAGTCTGGAGGCCAGCTAGCCCTCTCATCTCGGCCTGTCCGTGGCCACCCACGTCGGTCCCCTCCACCACCTCCTCAGCCTGCCCTGCAAGGAGACCGGCACTGTCTCAGGAAGGAGGTGGCCTGGCCTGGGGCCTCGCCCCCCCCCGCCCCATCTGCCAGACGGGCGTGCGGTGGATGGGGAGGCTCTGGAACAGTAAGGCTGCCATCACAAGCCACTCTGACGGCGCCCAGGTGCCCCGCCTGCACCTCGTCCTTCACAGCCGAGCCCCAGCTCTCGGAGAAATTCCCTTTCACTGCGCGCTCCTGTGTGCCTGTCCTGGGCCCAATCGCTTTACCCCTTGATGACCACCCTTCCCAGAACTCAGCTGGACTCAAGGACGAGGAGGCCATCAAGGGCAAGGAACAGGGTGTGACCAGGCTTGGGGCGGGCCCAGTGTCAGCACGACAGGGGACCTCCCCGTAGGACAGGGCAGCCTGGGTCAGGACAGGAGGGGAGGGGCTCAAGGGCAGAAGTTGCAAGTGACCAGCACCCTGCCTTTGAGCTCTGTCCATGAGGTGACCATAGGCTCACTTCTGGCTCCTCACACCGGTGCACACCACTGGGGTTCAAGCTGGTCTGCTCTTCTCGGTTCACTTGGCATCTCATACGTGAGTCCCAAGGCCGTGTTTTCTTTACCTTGTGGCAGCTGGGGCAATCGCCTGCCCGCCCACCCACGCACCATCCATCTACCCACCCACCCATCATCCATCCATCCATCATGTAATGCGGATGTGATGGTGAACAGACAAAAATCCCTGCCCTGATGGAGCCGCCACTCCAGTGGGAGGAAGACAAGAAGCACAGTTAAATAAATACATACGTACACAAAACACCAGCTGGTTTTAAGTGCTGAGAGAAAATAAAACCCCAAGAAGCAATCCTGAGTGTGTGGCAGGATTACAGTGCAACAGGGTGCTCAGGGGCCTCTTGGAGGTGACATCAGAGAACTGGAGGAGGTAAAAGAGTGAGCCATGGGAACACCTTGGGGAAGAGCCACCCATGCAGAGGGAATGGCATGTTCAAAGGCCCTGAGGCAGGGACCAGCCTGGTGTGTGGGAGGAACCACCGGGTGGCCCCTGGGGCTGAAGTGGAGTGAGCGAGGTGCCAACAGGGAGGTGACAGGAGGCAGGTCTGGCCAGGCCTTGTGGCCATGACAACTCTGTGTCTACCCTGAGAGCCACGGGGATCCACGGGAGGGTTGGGACCTGCTCTGGGCGGGCCACCAGGGAGGGCAGGTAATCCGCTTGGCAGAGTCCTCCTAAGAGGATGAGGGCTCTCGGTTCCCTGGGACGGGGCAGAATTAGTCCCCAGCCCCGCCCACGCCGCCAGACCAGACAGCACAGAGGAGCCTGGAGGGCCCCCGGTCCAGCCCCCCAGGTGGTGCCCGCATCCCGCCGCTCCCCCCCCTGCAACCGCATACCCTCTCAGGCCTCACCCCAGGGCCCCGGGACCCTTCCCCTAGCCAGGCAGGGCAGAAGCTAGGGCTGCTAGGAGCTGATTCTCACTCAGGCTGTGGGTCAGGTTCCTGGTGCCAAATGCAAGACTCCCGGATGCATTTCCTGCTGGGGTGGGCAGGGGGGCGGTTGAGCCCTGGGCACTAGAGGGGTGACAGGAGGACGGTGGATAGGCCTAGGTCCCGGGGCCCAACTGGCCAATGCAGAGAACACATGACCTTGGCAGGAAGGAAAAGGAAGTCCCTTCCCTCTGGCTGGGCTTGCTAAACTGGGTAGGGGGCGTCAGCCAGGAGTCCTGGGGCCACCCCTTTCCAGGAGAACTACCCACCGGAGCTACGAGGACCCAGAGCCAGAGAGAGCCATCACCTGGATACCAAAGCCCGAGCCCAGCGCGCGTGAAGGCAGAGCCCGCCCTGGACGCTTCCGTCTCTCTCTCGTGTTCGGGTAGTTCGGAACGGGTTTGAGCCCCTTGTGACTGAGATGGCGTGTCTAGAAAAACCTCCCCCTGGAGCCATGGGCCTGAGGCAGCCCCCTGCCTGCCTGCCAGCCCCAGACAGCAGCCAGGGCCTGCCAGGGACGGTCCCCCAGGGCCCTGACCCAGCCTCGCCATGGGGACCAAACAGGCACCAGGTCAGGGGTCTCCTCTGTTCTCAGAAAACCCTGTTTTCTCCAGGAAAATAAAGTCTTCCATGGGGGCTGGGTGGAGAAGATGTGCTGTGCCGCGGGGGTCCTCCTTCGGGGCCTGGTGAGGTCCCTGGTGGCTCCAGGCGGCCGGCCCCTCCCCGCTAGAACTTCTGGTTCTTGCTCAGACGGTTGTGACGCCAGATGTTGTGTTTTCGCAGCAGCCGCCAGTACTCCCGGGTCTCGGGGTCCAGCTCTTCTAGCTTCTTGGGGGGGCCCACGTTCATCTGGAACAGCCTGCCGTGGCGTGGGCAGGAGTCAGGGAGGCAGGGCAGACCCCCAGAGGTCCCCCACCCCAGGAACCGTGGGCAGAGGCAGCAGCAGGCTGGGCCCCCCCAGCCACCTGGTGGCGGCATGATCCCGGGGCCCACCCTCCCACCCCGAGCTGGGTTCCTGGCTGTGGAAAAGCTGCCCCATCCCAGTGGTGCTGGAACTGGAGGTGGGCACACACCAAGTCTTGTGCTGCCTCCTGGCCACTGTCTGTGCCATCTGCCGGGAACACCTCCCCACCCACCCATTCAACCTTTCGGAAGCTTTCCTAAGCCTTAAGGATCAGCGCAGGTCAATGGCTTCAATGTCCTGCTACTGGTCCTGGGGCCAAGAGCAAAATCTTCCCTGTATCCCCCCTGGCCCTGCAAAGGCCGAGATCCGTCACCTCCCTGCCCCATCTCCCTCTGCTCTCCACCTTCACTTCCTGCTGTTCTGCTAACAAACCAGGTAAAGTCCTGCCCCGGGGCCTTTGCACAGACTCTTCCCTCTACCTTTAAAGCTCCTTCCACCCACTCAGATCTTGCGTCACGTGCCTCCCCTCCCCAGGGAGGCCCTACGGAAACCTCAGATCTGAGACCTTGCCCTGGCACGCGCTCTCGGGGCTCTCCAGCCTGGCTCACTCACCACTCGGGGTACTCCGCGTCTGGCTTCAGGACCACGTCCTGGCCCTCCTTGTAGATGTTGACGCCCATGGCATGTGTGGTGAGTCGGACGGGGTCCGTGCACACGTCTGGGTCCTTCAGGGCCTCACTGGCCACTCCACCTTTGCCGCCTTTGCCCCCCTTCATCACTGGGGGGTGGGAGAGAGTCATTTCTGCCAGCTGCGTCCTGGGGAGGCTGGCCTTCCCTTCTGACCCCTTTCTCCTGGTCGCGCCCCCCCCCCCCCCGGGGCCCCTGACTAGACAGTGTGCTGCACCCAAGACGATTTTAAGTGGGACGTGGATTCTGCATTAAACACTGACGCTTACAGTGACCAGGCCACTGCTTTCCAATTCTGTTTATCTCACGGAAAAAGAGCTGGTATGCGTCTCGAAGGCCCAACATTTTGTCAATTCCCTCCTTCCAACAAAGGAGGTCAGGCCAGGCTATACCCGGGTGATTTTGCCTTTGCTTCAGTGGCTAATACTCAGATGGGCCCCACTGCGTCCTCAAAGTTCCGGTGGCGACTTGCTCAAAATCACACAGTGCCTTTAAAGGCACAGGCAGGACTGGGACCCAAGTTCAGGACAAACCCCCCCCCGGCAAGAAAGACACCCCGCACCTGGGGCACTGAGTCCAATCACAGCCCAGGTACCTCAAACTGCGCCTGCGCGTATCGCTCAGCGCCTGCCTCTTTGCGCTTGCGCACTGATTCTAGGAAGCGCCTCCCCAAGCCAGCGCCTGCGCACTACTAACTCCCCAATGTCCCAAACCTCTCCCCTCTGGGTCCCTCCTAACCCAGCTCACCCGGTCTCTTGGCATAACCCCGCACCAGGAGTCTTCCAGGCTCGGCAGGGACCGGGAGCTCCCGGGCCCGCCAGCCGTTCCAGGCCCACGTAGTCCCAAAGAGACGTCTGGCCGCCATGACGTACGCGGACTGCCGGCACGTGCCCTTTTCCGGGAGACGACAGCGGCCAAGGGGGTGCTTGGGAGTTGTAGGCTCCTAGAGATTTCTGGGAAATGTATTCCACTCTTAGGCGTTCCGGGTATCTTCTTAAAAACTTTTTTCTTTTTTAAGATTTTTATTTATTTATTTGAGAGAGAGAACAAGAGAGGGGGGAGGGTCAGAGGGAGAAGCAGACTCCCCGCTGAGCAGGGAGCCCGACGCGGGACTCGACCCCAGGACTCCAGGACCATGACCGGAGCCGAGGGCAATCGCTTAACCGACTGAGCCACCCAGGCGCCCACCTTCAAAATTTTATAGATATCCTGTTACTGTTAAGAGGGGACTTTAAAGATATTTCATTTACTTATTGCCCTTCTTCAGTTAGCACTTATTTTAAGACCACGCCCTATGCATTCCTGATTCTATTCAATGAGCAATTAACGAAAGCCTGAAAGTAATTAGGTGATACCTAATAGACTCATTATATCCCAGCCCTTTTGCTAAATCCGTAGCCGGCTCGATCTCATTTAGTCCTCACAAGTAGGAGGTAGGTACTATTATTATCCCCAGTTTAATTGCGGAAGCGAAGCTCAGGGATGAAAAGTTAGGCCAGGACTTGCCATTCCGCCCCCTTACTGTGAGCGAAACCGGAAGTCCGTCTACAATAGGGTCCCTGCGCTGCTTCCGGTGTCTCTCGAGTTGACTCACTTTAATATTCCCAGTCCCATTTCTTCCCATCCATCTGCCATCCATTGGAATCATGCCCACAGCCGTAGATGGCAGGCCGTGATCACTAACCCCAATTTGTAATTGAGGAAACAGGTCCAGAGGCCAGCCGGGACTCCCACTCTGTGTAAACTGCGGCCCGGGATTCGAACCCTTGATTCCGGCACCTAGCGCTCCAGCGCGGCGAGGCTAGCGGGGAGAACTACATTTCCCAGCAGGTCCCGCAAACGTGCGCAAGCCCAGTGGGTCCGAGCGCTGCGCGGACAGACCTGCCGGCGCCGCTGCCGGGAATCGGCGATCCGCGGCCAGTGGAGGACTGTCCGGCTGGGGGCGTGGGGTTCTGGGGGGGTCTCGCGGTCTGAGGCCACCTCGGTTTGGAAAGTGAGTGTCCCGGCGGGGGCAGAGCGGGGTCTGGGGCTGGCGGCTGAAGAAGGGGGTCTGAAGTCTTGAGGCTGGGGTCTGTGAGAGGACCGGGGTCTTAACTCGTAGCTTTAGGTGAAGTTACGTCTTCAGGCTGGGTTCTGAGGTCCGGGTCAGAGTCCGGGGTTGATCTTGAGCGTGGCGTTGGAAGTTTTGAGAGTAGGCTCTGCTTTCTGGCGTCTTGGATCTCTAGTATTAAGTCTGGGGTCCTGGATCTAGTCCTAGGCTGAGGTCCTGAGTCCGAGGTCTCGGGGACCTGCACCTACCGGGTCTGTATAGTCAGGCAGTGTCTCCAGCCTGGGTTACACGTCGCGGTGGGAGGAGACCTGGAAGAACCAAGTCTGGAGGAGCAGGGTCCCCGGGTGGGGAGAGGCCTGGGCTGACAGGTAACAGGGGAGTACTCCGAGGTTCGGAGCCTATGAAGCCACTGTCTTACAACTGCCTGTTCTGCATCTGGATTTCCTCTTCTATCAATTGGAGATCATAGCAGACCCTTCCTTGCAGGGTATGGTGAGGATTAAATTCTGTGTTCTACATGAACGGCGCCCACCTAGAGCTTGGCACCACGTTGGCACTCAGGAAATCTTATCTTTGAATCTCTCTTTCAGATGTTGGCCTGAGCCTGGGGTCCAGGCATGGAATTCCTGACAACTTCCCAATCTCCCTCAGGCCCTCCAGCAATGGACTTGGAGGAGCCCAGGGACACAATTTCACCCTCCCAGGACCTCACCCCCAACTGCCAGTGGGACCGGGTGCCGGGACGCTCCGGCAGCCTGAGTCAGATGGAACTCGATGGGCCAAGTATTGAGGACCTGGTGCAACAGTTTGAGGCTCTGCCTGGTGATCTGGTGGGCTTGTCCCCGGATGGACCTCCCTGCCCCTTGCACGTGGCCACGGGCCACGGCCTGGCCTCCCAGGACGTTGCTGATGCCCATGGGCTCTTGTCTGCCGAGGCCGGCCGAGACGACCTGCTGAGCCTTTTGCACTGCCAGGAATGCCCTCCTTCCCAGTCTTGTCCCAAGGAGCCTCCGGACCCTGCCCCTCGCCCGCTGCAGCCCCCTGAGGACCCAGACGGAGATACCAGTGCCCCGGAATGGGTGGAGGGAGCTTCTGCCGAGCATGGCGGCAGCAGGAGCTCAAGCAGCTCCCCGGAACCGTGGCTGGAGACGGTACCTCTGGTTGCTCCTGAAGAACCACCTGCCGATACCCAGGTAGAGCCTGTCCCGCCCCCCAGGCCGCCTCTGCTGCCAGAAACCAAGCCAGGGGACTCAGTCCTGCCCCTCTTCTGTCTTCTTCCAGAACCCCAAGACCCTGGTGACATACCCTGCCCTCCAGGAGGGTGAGTGTCCTGCCCACCCTGGCCCCCAGGGACTTAGCAATTTCAGAATCGCCCCAATCAGGCTCCTCCCAAAATGGTACAAAGTTTGCCAGGAAGGAGTTGTTTCTAGAGAGGCTTGGAGGTTGGTTGAGTAGATTCCAGATGGTCTGGGAGTGGGGAGAGAGTGGTGAGAATGTTCTAGAATGAATAGGGGATGGAAGGGCATGTGTGGCATTTGTAGCATGGTTCTAGAGCAGGGCTTGGCAAATTACCATCTGCGATCAAATCCAACCCGCCTGTTCTGGCATGTCTTGTGAGCTACCAGTGGGTTTTATGTTTTTACGTGGTTGGAAAAAAACAGAATAGTATTTCTTGATGCATGAAAATAATGTGCAACTCAAATTTCAGTGTCCACAAATAAAGTTTTATTGAGACACCGTCATGCCCATTCATTTACGTATTGTCTACTGTGGTTTTCATGTTACAACGGCCAGGTTGAATAGTTGCAGTGCAGACCATCTGGCCCACAAAGACAAACGTATTTACTGTTGGGCCCCTGCATAAAAAGTTTGTCAATCTTGGGATGCCTGGATGGCTCAGTCACTTAAGTGTCCAACTCTTGAGCTCAGCTCAGGTCTTGATCTTGGGGCTGTGAGTTCAAGCCCCACGTTGGGCTCCAGGCTGGGTGTGGAGCCTGCTTTAAAAAAAAAAAATTTTTTTTCTCAATTTCTGCCCTGAAAGCATGGAAAGAACCAGTTCTGGGCACCTAGAATGTTCTAGGATTAACCCCCCAAACTACCTGAGGCTGTAAGTCAAAGAGCAAGTTTTATGGTTGTGGGAAGGCGAAGCTGGTTTGGACTTACAGTTCCAAGAAGGTGCTGGAATCATGGGTGGAGCCATGACTCACCTTGGGAGTTCCAGAATTTGGCCTTGGTTCTAGATTAAAAGAACCTGGGCTGATAGTGTTCTAGAATGGTGAACAGAGCTGTCTAGACTGGGGGGTTTCATAATCATGGGGTGAATAGAGCATATCTACCATTCTAGCTCGGGGTGTTCTAGCACCGTGGACAGGGCTGTCTGATTCCGGAGTAATCAGAAAGTTCTAGAGTCGTGCTATACAATAGAATCATAATGTGAGTGATGTGTAACTTTTTTTAAAAAAGATTTTATTTATTTTGAAAGAGAGAGAGTGTGTGCATGCTAGCAGGGGGAGGGACAGAGGGAGAGGGAGAGAGAAAAATCCCAAGCAGGGCACCTGGGTGGCTCAGTCTGTTAAGCATCTGCCCTTGGCTGAGGTCATGATCTCAGGGTCCTGGGATCGAGCCCCACGTTGGGCTCCCTGCTTCTCCCTCCCCCTCTGTCGCTCCCCCTGCTTGTGCTCACTCTCTCTCTCAAATACACAAATAAAATCTTAAAAAAGAAAAAAAGAAAATCCTAAGCAGCCTCTCTGCTGAGTGCAGAGCTTGACACAGGGCTCGATCCCATGACCCTGAGATCATGACCTGAGCCGAAATCAGGAGTCAGATGTTCAAACAACTGAACCAGCCAGGCACCCCTGTGTGTAACTTTTAATTTCCTAGTTATCTGCTTTAAAAAAATAAACATAGGGGCGCCTGACTGGCTCGGTCAGAGGACGTGTGACTCTTGATCTTGGGGTCATGATTTCGAGCCCCATTTTGGGTGTAGAGATTACTTAGAAAACAAAAACTTAAAAAAAAAACAGGAAAAAGTAATTAACATTTTAATTAACTCAATCTATTTAAGGTGTTGTTTCCATGTATAATTAATATCTTATAATTATTTTACCTTTTTTTATACTAAATTTTTTAAAATCCAGTGTGCATTTTCAGTTGCCACATTTCAGGTGCCCAATCCCCACACGTGCCTGGCTGCTAGCATATTGGATGGTGCAGTTCTAGAACCCCAGAGTGGAGTTCTGTTGTTCCAGAATCTTAGATCACGAAAGATAATGGGCAGAACGGGCTGTACTTTAAATTCACTTCGAGTCATCCAGAGCTGGGGCCTGCACCTGCAGTTCTAACCCAAAAAAGCAACCACTCCTTGTTAAGACATTCTAGAACTGGGAGAACTGGCTGGTTCTAGATTGCTCAGGGAATTACGGAGCTCGACGGCAGAGTTTTGTGTGGTTCTGGGCTAGGTTGGTGGAATTCTAGAACTATGTGCAGAGTTGTTCATTTCTGGACTACTCAGATCATTCTTGGACTCACTGGGGACAGCTGAGCTGTCCCGACTATTTGAGGATGTTCTAGAACCATAGGAAGAGCTACCCAATGCCATCATGATTAAGAAGTTACAGAATCACGGAGTGGGAAAATGTGGTTCTGGAGGGGTGCTGATTTCTAGAACCCCTGCAGAATTCTATGGTTTGAGAGCTGTCAGGGAGCTCTAGAACCACAAACGGAAGCCATTTGGGGTTCTGGACGGTGTGAGAGTTTTTAGACATGTGGGACGTTGTCTCTTCCTACTCTGGGCAGTTCTACAACTATGGAGTAGAGTTGTCTCCGGTCCTGGGCTGACAAGGGAGAAATCTAGAACAGTGGGCAAAGCTAAATGGCTTCAGATTGATTCGGGGAATTCCAGAACCACTGAGTACAGGTGACTGGTTTTGTAATGTTGCTGGTTTTAGAAAAGGGACTGCCTGGTTCTAGCCTGATGACAGAATTCTAGAAACACAAGGTGGAGGTGCCTGAGGGCTAGAGCGGTTTTTGGATCCTGCTGTGGTTCTAGACTCTCAGAGGGCTCCTGAAACTGGGTCCTCTGCCCTGGAGTCCGTGAGCCGTGGACAGAGTCCAGCTGGCTCTAGACCGACAAGAGGCTCTGGATGTCTGTGGTTCCTGCTAATGGGATGGTTCTGGAACAGTGGGCGGATGTGTATGGCTCAAGAGTGCTAAGCCATGGGGTAGAACACTGTGCTTCCGGACCACTGAGGGAGCCAAGACCCAGGGCAGAGCCCGTGGGGTTGGACGTGCGTGGCTCAGGGCTCACCGGGGCTGACCCTCCTCCACTGTTGCTTTTAGTACCTGGTCCCTGTGACCATGAAGACCTCCTAGACGGTGTCATATTTGGGGCCAAATACTTGGGCTCCACCCAGCTGGTGTCCGAGCGGAACCCACCTCCCAGCACACGCATGGCCCAGGCCCGGGAGGCGATGGACCGTGTCAAGGTGAAGCCAGGGCTGCGCAGCTGGGGTTCCCTGCGGCCAGTGGGCGGGTGGGCGGGTGGGCTGCCGGCCAGGTCCTCCAAGGCCCCTGGAGCCCAGCGCGGCAGAGGCTGGGTCTTCGCGGGCCTCCACCTCCCACCCACCCCCACAGGCCCCTGACGGGGAGACCCAGCCCATGACGGAAGTGGACCTCTTTGTGTCCACCAAGAGGGTCAAGGTTCTGACGGCCGACTCCCAGGTACGGAGCCAGGCCCGGCCTCCGGGGTGTGGGGGCCCCGCCGAGCGCCCGCACAGCCCGCCCACGCTTGGTCTCCCCCCCCCCCCCCCCCCCCGCCACTCCAGGAGGCCATGATGGACCACGCCCTGCAGACCATCTCCTACATTGCTGACATCGGCAGTGTGCTGGTGCTCATGGCCCGGCGGCGGCTGGCCCGGCGGCCGGCATCCCAGGCCCACAGCCATAGGCTCTACAAGATACTGTGCCACGTCTTCCACTCCGAGGACGTGAGCAGCCCTGCTCTGGGCGTCCTGGGGGAGAGGGGGACCCGGGCCGGCCCCACCCTATGCCAGAGCCCGCCTGGCCACACTGTCACTGCAGCATCCTTCCATTGGTCCTCGGCGCGGGCCGCTGTCCCCCTCCCCACCCCCGAAGCCCCTGGTCCTTCCCGTAAGCCTTGGAGACTGGCAGCCGACCCCTGAACCTCCCCTCTCCGGGCCTGTCTCCCTCCCCTCCCCTCGCCCCCCCATAAATTCCCCAAGACAGGGGCTGGTTTCCACAGTCCCCGAAGCCACAGGGCATTGTGCTGTCTCTTGGGAATGCTGCCTCCCTGTGGGGGTGGGAGGGCTCGGCTCTGGGGACGCCAGAGGGTTTGGGGGACCTGAAGGAGGTGGGTGGGACACCCCCCCGAGAGATGCTGCCCATCGGCCTGCAGGCCCAGCTCATCGCTCAGGCCATCGGCCAGGCCTTCACCGTGGCCTACAGCCAGTTCCTTCGGGAAAGTGGCATCGACCCCAACCAGGTGGGTGCCCAGCAGAGCCAGGGCGCCGCGGGCCCCGGCCACCTCCACAATGGGGACCTCGACCATTTCTCCAACAGCGAGAACTGCAGGGAGGTGAGCAAGCAGGCCGGTGGGCCCCCGCCAGCCCCCCAACAGAGCAGCCCTCATGCCTCCCACCTCGTGTCCCCCTCCCAGGTGTGCATCGAGAAGCGCCGGGGCGAGGGCCTGGGCGTGGCCCTGGTGGAGTCGGGCTGGGGCTCCCTGCTGCCCACGGCTGTCATCGCCAACCTGCTGCACGGGGGGCCCGCCGAGCGCTCGGGGGCCCTCAGCATCGGGGACCGCCTCACTGCCATCAATGGGACCAGCCTGGTGGGGCTGCCCCTGGCCGCCTGCCAGGCTGCCGTCCGCGTGAGTCCCCTGCAGGGTGGCCGGGGGCCCTTCCCTGGCGCGGTCCAGAAGGGGCAAGGTAGAGCATGAAGTCCTACCCGCCCCCGTCTGCTCAAGGAGACAGAGCCTTGGAGAGGGGACGCTGCTGGTCCGGGGGGGGCCTTGATGGGGTGAAGGCAAGATTCGAACCCAGGCGGTCTAGCTGCAGCGTCGGGAGCCTTCCTCTCTGCCCCGAGGCAGCCAGTGTGTTCTTGAGTCTTGACCCTTGTTGCCGGCTGGGGAAACTGAGGCTCACAGCGGGGAAGGACCTGGCCAGGTCAGAAGGGCAAGCCCGACACGGTCCACGCAGCATGTTATGTTTGAGCGTGGCAGACGCTGCTAGCAATGTGCTCTCGACAGGGAAACTGAGGCCACAGATAGGGAGGGGAGAGGTCACCGCTCCGACCTGAGGCCGCCCAGCTTGAGTCTGTGTTCTTAGCT
Organism: Eumetopias jubatus; assembly: GCF_037043125.1. Taxonomy (NCBI): domain Eukaryota; kingdom Metazoa; phylum Chordata; class Mammalia; order Carnivora; family Otariidae; genus Eumetopias; species Eumetopias jubatus. The sequence continues at coordinate 215,883,111 of NW_028274807.1, forward strand.
GCTTCTCAAGGGGTCTTCTAGAATCAAGAGCCTTGACTCTGAAGCTCCATTTCACGAGTGGGTAAACTGAGGCCCCAGGGGGCTGCAGTGTACCGAGAGGCCCTGCTAGGCCAACAGCCCATGTCCTACACAGGAGGTGAGGTCACAGACCTTGGTGACCCTCAGCATCATCCACTGCCCGCCGGTCACCACAGCCATCATCCGCCGGCCCCACACCCGTGAACAGCTGGGCTTCTGCGTGGAGGACGGCATCGTGAGACCCCAGCCCCAGGACGGGGGAGGCGGGGGGGGGGGGGCTGGTGGCCCCCGAGCGCGGCTGCCTGAGCGGCCGCGGCCCCTCCCTGTCCCCTCCAGGTCTGCAGTCTCCTCCGGGGCGGAATCGCAGAGCGCGGGGGCGTGCGTGTGGGGCACCGCATCATCGAGATCAACGGGCACAGCGTGGTGGCCACGCCGCACGCCCGCATCATCGAGCTGCTCACCGAGGCCCACACGGAGGTGTGTGGGCAGCGGGCGGGTCCAGGGGGGCGCCCCTCCGGCCAGTGCAGGCCCCCCCTGAGCCGCTGGCCTTCTCTCTGGCCCCCCAGGTCCACATCAAAATGATGCCGGCCGCCACCTACCGCCTGCTCACCGGCCAGGAGCAGCCCGTGTACCTGTGACCAGCCACCAGCGCCCCCCGTCCCTCCCCCTGCTGTGCCTTAGCCCCAGAAGCCCTGGGAGCCCGTCTGTGGGGCCTCCAAGGCTTCTGGGCGCCGTGTTATTTTCTGATGTAAAACATTAAATGCTTAAAAAAAATGGGCAAGATCTTGGATCGAGGTCTGTGGGGTTGAGAGAGGAGAGACAGGACTGACTCTCACTCTGTGTCCTTCCCAGAAATCTCCAGAAGCCAGTGTTGTGAAAATACTCTATTTATTAAAGACTGGCAGAAGGAAGCGGGTTCTAGGTTCTGAATGGGAAATCGAGTCCCAGCGCCGGTGGAGAGAAAGGAATATGGGTCAGCCGGCCACCTGGGAGGGGTCACAGGTCAGTAGCCGGACCCCAGTCATAGCCGTCGTCAGAGGACTCCACATCTCGAGCTCGTGTAAACTTCTTCCTCAGGGCCTCCCGCCCGTAGGTCCTGGGGATCAGGAAACAGAGGAGAGGCTGTGGGCGGTGGGGAGGCTTGAGCTACCCTTACCTGAGGCTGACTCTGCTAGGCACAATGGGTGTGGACAGAGATGAGCAGGACTGCTCGTTTAGGGGTCAGGCCTCATGAACAAACTCCTACACATCCTTCAAAGCCCCATCTCATGTCCTGTCCTTCCGGAAGCTTTCCCAGTCCTCTGAGGAAGCGGGCCCTGACTATGTGGGGTGGGACTGGCCCCTCTGCTTTCATCTCGCCCAGAAGGATGGGAGCACATTTAGACATAGCTTGGTTCTGGATCCCTTCATCCCCTGAGCCTGAGTCCCAGGAAAAGTTCTGAGGGGCTCCAGTCTGGAGTACGGGGGCTCTTACCGCACGCTGTCCTGTCGCCACTGACTGTGGTGGGGGTGGCTGTCTACCTAGGAGGGGGGGAAAGGAGGTCAGCACTTCCCCCAAAGTAAGATAAACTGGGATGCAGAGCACCCCTGTCCCAACTCCCCACCTTGGCCCAGGCAGTGCTGCCCACAGGCTCTCTCCTAGCCCCACACAGGTCTGCAACTCGTCTCTAATTTTCAGTGAAAAGATACGCTGGGATGGGGGGAAGGCCTTGGCTGAGATCCCCTAGCCTGTCAGCAAAGGAGGAGTTGGGTTTCCCATCTGCAAAATTCCTGAGGGCTGTTAGGAGTTCATAAATAAGTTCATATATGGAAAGTGCTCAGGATAGTGCCTGCCCCATAAGCAAGCTGCCATGGACAGTTGAGCAGGTCGGGTACTGCACAACTCCTGGGAGCACATCATAGATTTGTACATTTTCACATTTAACTAAAGAGCCTGGAGGAAGGGGTACCTTTGTCAAATTTATAGAAAGGCACTGTGGGGGCTGAGGCAGCCTCACAAAGAATAAATACTATATAAATATTTGTTTTTGGTAAACACCCAAGTCGTATGGGCTGGGACTTGGGTAAGCGCACTGAGTTTAAACAACCACCTTGTGACGTCAAGATGTAACTATTCCATAAGGAAACACAGCGGTGGAAATATTTGTTTTAAGTTGTTCAGTGACGCATTCAAATAGCCTAGGTCTGGGTCTGAGATACTGATCTCAGCAGAGAAGCTTCTGTTTGTTGATATCCTAGGGGGAAACAGGCTCCCGCACCGTGTGTCTCAGCTGCATCCCGAGACCCTTGCCAGGGCCACCCCCGTGCCCTGCTCACCTGGGCCCCTCGGGGACCGGAGGCTCTCCCGTGATCCCGTGGGCTCTGGGGCTCATCCACGAGCACGGGCTCCGAGGACCGGGCCAGAGCTGGCACCGGGGGACCCTCATCCATGTCCATGTGGGGCCCGCCCTCGCCGTCTGTGTAGCCCTCGCCATCTGTCTCGTAGTCACTGTTGACCCGGCTGTCACAGCTCAGATCTGCAGAGCTGTCGGCCAGGCCGTGGTGAGGGAGCTCCAGGTTGTCCTCCGAGGAGTTGTCCAGCTGTGGGGTGGGGGGGCCAAGCTGAGCCAAGACCCCCCCACACACACACCAAGCCAGGCCCTCCCTGATCTCAGACCGGACCCCCGACTGAGGACACCAGCCTTTGACCTCAGTCCCAAAACAGGTCAAGACCCTGACCTCAGGCCAAATCTTGACCGCGGACACGCCCCCAGCCCTGACCCGGTACCTGGTCCTCGGCCGTCCAGATGGGCCGGGTCTGCTGCTCGCGGATGATGGCCTTGAGCTCCTCGTACCAACTGTCACTTGTGCCATGCAGGGGAATGGTGGCTGTGGGGAGGGGGAATCAGCGCGGCGGAGAGACTCGGGTCCAGGCCCCATCGCCTGCCCCGGATCCCCAGCTCCCAGCCCACCCGTGAAGAGGTGTTCGCTGTGCTTCCGTAGCTTCTGCGCTTGCGTGTAGAGGCGGCGGGTGCTGTGGCGGGAGGCGGGCGCCAGCCACTGGCGTAGGGCCTTGAGGGCCGGGCGGCTCTCGGGGGCGCAGAAGACCACGATGGGGTAGTACTGCACGTAGTTGAGGCGTTCGATCGCTGACGGCGTCACGTCCAAGAGCGCGTGCTTGTTCTGGGCCCAGCCCGCAGTGGAGACGGTGGGAGGGGGAGTGCGGGGGGGGGGGCGGGGGACAGACCGCAGAGACAGAGCAGGAGACGGGTCAAGAGGCAGGAGAAAGATCAGCTGATCAGAGATGCAGGTGAAGGGCCAAGGTCAAGGTGGGCCCCAGCCTCGCAACACAGGCCAGCATGTCGGAGGGGTGGGGGTGGGGGGGAGGCTGGGATAGCCCAGGGCTCGCCGCTGTGTCCCTCCCGAGCCCCCACGTCACAGCACCTCCCCGAGGGGCGCCGTGGGAGTCCCTGCTGCTCAGCATGGAGCCAGAACAGGTCGGAGACCTGGGCCTTGGTTTCCCCACCCTTGAAACAGGACCCACAGCAGGGCCCTGCTTACTTTCTCCGCGATCACGCGCACGGTGTCCAGCTTGATGATCTTGGAGGGGCTATCCATCCTCAACACACTGTCTGTGGAGGGGAGAGAGAACCCGGCAGCTTCAGAAGGGCATTCCCCTGGCCACTCAAATTCAAGCCTCCCTGCCCCTCCCCTGCTCAAGAACCCACCATGGCTCCGCATCGCCCTGCGAGCAATCCTAACAACAGCAGCAGCCCCCTTAGCCATGTGCCTGACACTCGCTGCACTCAGTCTCCCTGCTGACCATGGCCTACACTGCTACTGACCCATCAGGCAGATGGGAGACCGCCTCAGGGACATGAGGTCACTGGCTCAGGGTCACAGAGCCAACACGGGGCAGGGTGAGGAGCCTCATTTGGAGTCTGTGTTCCAGACACTGGCTCTCCCACACTTGACCCCAGCTCGAGGCCTTTTGCTCAGACTGTGTCAAAGGAAGCTGCTCTCCCATCCCCCATCTGTCCTCTAGGACTTGATAGAGCACTGCTTCCTCCAGGAAGCCCTCTAGTATAGCCAGGCAGCTGAAGGAGACCCGCCCTGCCCAGGGAGGGGGGCGCCTAAAAGGAACGGGGGGAACACAACCTTACCTGTTTTTTTATTGTTATAAAACACGCATAACATAAAAGGTACCACCTCAACCGTCTCTAAGCGCACAGCTCAGCGGCGTGAAGCACACTCCCCCGGTCCTGCAGCACCCCCAGCCTCCGTCTCCAGAACGTTCCATCTCCTCACACGGAGACTCTGTCCCCACCCCCTGCCCCAGCCCCCGCTCCCACCCTCTCCTCTCTGTCTGTGTGGACGGGACTCCTCTGGGGACCTCCTGGGAGTGGGGTCCTGCGGGATGTGTCCTTCTGGGTCTGGCTCCTCTCACCGAGCGCAGTGTCCTCAGGGTCCCTCTGAGTCTTGGCAGGTGTCGGGGTCCCTTCCTTTCTAAGGCTGGAGTGTGTTCCAGCGTGTGGATGGACCACACTGTGTGTATTCACCGGCCTTGGGTCGTGTCCACAGTTTGGCCGCTGTGGACGATGCTGCTGGGAACGTGGGCGTGCAGGTGCCAGGGTGAGCCCTGGCCTTTACTTCTCTTGGGTGTAGATCCAGACATGGACTCGCTGGCTGGGTCAGACGGTGACTCTGTGTTTAACTTTCTGAGGAGCTGCCAACTGTCCTCCCCAGCGGCCACCCCCCTCTATTCCCCCGGCCATGCAGGAGGGCTCCGATTCCCACATCCTCACGGACACCGCGTCGTTTGACACTATGGCCCTCTGAACCACACCCAGGGGCCTCCTCCCGCCAAGTTCCTGTCCCACAGGCCCTGCATCCCAGGGTGCTCTTGGAAAAGCCTCCGGAAAGCTGCTGAGCCCCCCGGGGCAGTGAGAAGGCCAGACGGACAAAGAGCCTCACCTCCTGAAACACTCACAACTTACACGGGCACGAACACCGTGCCTGGGAGCCCCAGCCGCGAGCCGCCGTGCAGGACACATCTGCCGCCTTCCCTCACTCATCCCTCCCGCCGAGCACAAGAAACCCCATTTGAGAGGCAAGGAAGGGATGTCTCAGAGAGGGCAAGCGGCCAGCTCAGGGTCACCCAGCCACACGGAATAGGAAGGAATTTAGGGACACTGACCCACTGGACTCCCTGGCACTGCCTTGAGCTGAGAGATGCCCACCCAGAGGATCCTCCAGCAGCTAGATGAGATGTTGTACCTCCAAAAGCCCCTCCACCCTCCTCTGGGGGCTCCTAACCAAGATCTCGACCCCACAGGGCTTTGAGCTGAGGCTTTATTAAGTGCATCTGCTCTGCAAATAGTGCCCTCTGCTGGAAAGCAGCTACAGGCAATATGTAAATCAGTGGGTGTGGCTGTATCCCAATAAAACTTTATTTGTAGATGCCGAGATTGGAAGTTCATTATCATTTTCACGTGTCACACAGCATTTTCTTTTAACCTCTCTTCAACCATTTAAAACGTGTACCTATGGGGTGCCTGTGTGGCTCAGTGGGTTAAGTGTCCGACTTGTGATTTTGGCTCAGGTTGTGATCTGGGGGTTGTGAGATCGAGCCCTGCATGGGGCTCTGCGCTCAGCGGGGAGTCTGCTGGAGGATTTTCTCTCTCGCCCTCTGCCCCTCCCCACTCTCGCGTGTGCACACACACGCTCTCTCTCTCTCTCTACAAATAAATAAATCTTTTTTAAAAAGTGTAAATATCATTCTTAGTTAGCAGGCTGTATAAAAACTTAGCTGATGGGCCACATTTGGCCCGGGAGCTTTCATTTGCTGACCCCCTACTCCAGCTTGTTTCTGTAGTGGCTAATTTGGGGTCTCCTCAGGGCAATCATCTTGTTCAATGCTGTGTCTGTAGCTCAATAAATATCTCTTCAACAAATGAAGGAACAGGTAGCACGTTGGCTGCCTGGCGAGCTGTGTTAAGAAGGATTCTGAGGCTCCATCCAGACTAAGAGTGCCAAGACTGATTCAGGACATCTGGCCCCCGGCATTAGAGGGGTGCTGGTGACTCATGTGCCTCATGTTTCCACGGGCTGTTCTAACTCTTCTCATAAACAGCAGCAGCGGCAGCCTGGTCATCAAGCTGCTTTGGTCCCAGAGGTGGGGAAAGGGTTGTCAAATGATCCCCCCACACACACCGCAAACAAAGACCTGGGTTCTCACCTGCGATTTCGAACTGGTCAGGCATCGCAGCAGTCAACTTCTGCATCGCAATGTCTGCCACGGGCCCCAGGATCACCACCGGGCGCTTGAAGCTGGCTGAGGGGCAGAGAAACGGCAACAATCAAGGTCCCATTTGCAGCAAAGACTGCTAGCTCTAACCAGGCCCACGGCCACCCAGCTAAAGACTACGTCTCCCAGCGTCCCCTGCAGGCAAGGACAGCCATGTGACTAGTCCTGGCCAATAGGGTACAAGCAGAGTCGATAGGCACAGTTCAGCTTGTATCCTCCCAGGAAAGGTAGGAGCGCTCTTCACCTTCTTGCCCCTTGCCCCTGGCTGGAATGTGGGTGTGGGTGCACCATCTTGGACCATAGTAAGGCAGAAAAACAAGATGGGAGGGGACCACCCCTGGCTGTTACTTAAAAAAGGCATCTTGTCTGTGTCTGCAGGTGTCACATGGAGTCTGTTAGAGCCACTGAACCTAGCCAACTCGGTGGTCAGCAAACTACAACCCGGGGGCCACATCCGGCCCACTGCCTGTTTTATAAATAAAGTTTTATTGGAACACAGTCACATCCACTCTTTTACGTACTGTCTCTGGCTGCCTTCCCACAGAGCTGAGTCGTTCTGAAAGAAACTACCTGGCCCACAAAGACTAAAACAGTTTAGTGTTGGATGGATACACCATTTTAGCCCTGAGGAAATGGGCACAGAGGGCAGGAGGAAAGGGGGTATCTGCTCTTGTTCTCCTCCCCTGAACTCCAGGCCTCTCTCTCTCAAAAGCTCCATACATTCAGATATTCTAAACATTCTTTTTTTTTAAAGATTTATTTATTTATTTGAGAGAGAGAGAATGAGAGAGAGAGAGAGAGAGAGAGAGCACGAGAGGGAAGAGGGTCAGAGGGAGAAGCAGACTCCCCGCCGAGCAGGGAGCCCGATGTGGGACTTGATCCCGGGACTCCAGGATCATGACCTGAGCCGAAGGCAGTCGCTTAACCAACTGAGCCACCCAGGCGCCCTATTCTAAACATTCTTTGGTCAAAATTAAGTTGGCAGCCTTTTATTTTTAAGTCTTTCTCAAAAAATAAAAAATAAGTGTTTCTCCTCTCCTGAACAGCTCAGCCCGTTCCCATCCTTCCGACAGGTTTTTTTTTGTTTTTTTTTTTTTAAAGGCCTCTGCACCTGCTGCAATTCTTTCTCCCCCGAGGCCGTGGGCGAGGGCTTGCTTCCCTTCCTGTAATCTGGATGGGGCTGTCTCCCCGCCAGCCCAGTGCTCAGAGGATCTATGACCTATGTGCTGCTTTTGTGTGTATTTCTAAATATTGGATTAATTTCTTAAGATTTTTGGCTTTTTAAAATTAATTGTTAAAACAATACATAACAAAATTTACTATTTTACTGTATATTTTAAGGGGTACAACTCAGTGGCATTTAGTACATTCACAGAGCTGTGCAGCCACCACCCCTAGTTTCAGGATATTCTCATCACCCTGAAAAGAAATTTGTCCCCATCAGAAGTCACGCCCTAGTCCCCTCCCCCGGCCCCCACGAGCCCCCTTCCCGTCCGCAGATGAGCCCGTTCTGGACGTGTCACCCACGTGGACTCACACCCCGTGTGGCCTTCCGTGTCTGGTTCCCTCCCTGAGCGTCGTGGGCTCGGGGTCCGTCCCCGGGGCAGCGCGTGTGGGCGCCTCGCTCCCATCTGTGGCCTAGGGACGCTCCCGTGCGTGGAGGGACACACTGTGTTATGTCTCCTCATCTGTTGATGAGCATTTGGGTTGTTTCCACATTTTGGCTCTTGTGAATCACAATGCTGTGAACACGCATGTGCAGGTTTAGGTCTAACGCCTGTTCACAGTATGGGTGTATTTTAAAGGGTGTCTGTTTAGCACCAGCAGCACCCACTGAATGTACAGCCTCCTCTCTCTGTGCTGTCTGGTGCCACGTGGGGCGATGGAGCAGTTAAAATGTGGCTCGACGGCGCCTGGGTGGCTCCGTCAGTTAAGTGGCTGCCTCTGGCTCAGGTCATGATCTCGGGGTCCTGGGACTCGGGCTCCCTCCTCAGTGGGGAGTCTGCTTCTCTCTGTCCCTCTGCCTGCCGCCCACCGCCCCCCCCCGCCGGCTTGTGCTTGCTCTCTCCCACTCTCTCTCTCTGTGTCAAATACGTAAATAAAATCTTAAAAAAAAAAAAATGTGGCTCGTCTGAACTAAGATGCACTTTGAGTGCAAAATACACACCAGATTTTGAACACAGTGCACACACAAAAAAGGATGTGGAATATCTCACTGACAACTTATAATTGGATTATCTATTAAAATAATACTTTGGCTACATTAACAAGATAAATTATTTAAATTATCTTTAACCATTTCTTTTTCGAGATTATATATGTCGTTTGCATATTTCAATTGAAATAGAAATTAATTTTTAAGGAAAGAAGCCCTTTCCTGTTTCCTTACTTCGGCACCCTACAATAACCCAACATGGGTATTTTTGGTGGGAGTAGAGAGGTGAGGATGGGGGCTTCTGAAGGCTGACGTGGCTGAACACTTGGCCCAGAACTTCCAACAATCTTATGAGCCCCCCCCAGCCCCCCACCCCCACCCCAGGGACTCACCTTCTCGAAGCACCACGCGTTCATATGGCGGGTAGTGACCCTGCCTGGTCAGAGCGGACAGGTCTTCGCGGCTCCGATGGGTGGTCTTCTTGGCCCCGCGCCGAAGGCCCCTCAGTCGCCAGAACTCGGCCCGCGCGCTGGAGCCCGCCGAGGCACCCGGCCCGGCCCCCATGGCACGCTGGGCCTCCTCCAGACTGGCCAGCTGCTCCGCCCTGGGGAGAAGGCAGGGGACTGATCACCAAGGGCGGCAGAAGAGCAGCCCAGAGACGGTGGGCAGCGAGGCTATGCCCATGTCCGGCAGGGAAGCTGCGGCCAAGGGGGGGGCCCACCTGCTCTGGTTGGGGATGATGCCCCGCTCCTGCTCCCGGAGGTCGCGGCCCATGCGCACGGCCAGCCAGTGGCCCCCGCGGGTGCGGCTCTGCCCGGGGCCGGGGCACAGTGTGTCCAGCACATGGAAGACGTCTCCGCGGGTGAAGCCCAGGCCCGATGGCGGGCTGGCCTCCAGCTCGAAGTGTGTGCGGATGTAGAAGGAGTCGCCCACGTGGGACTGCACCATTTTCCGGAAGACTGCGGACAGGGGAGGCTCCGTGAGCGCCCAGGCCACCGCCGCCGGGCCCCGGCCCTCCTGGCCACACACACTCACTGTCCTGCTTCCGCTGTGTTACCAGCTCCACGTCCTCGCCCGGCGGCAGCCCCAGCAGGAACTGCACAGCCTCCTCCCGCGTCAGGTTCCGGAATGGCACATCATTCACCTGCCAGGAGGGGGGCACGAGATGGGGCGCAGCCCCGGGAGGAGGGTGGCGGGGACGAGACATGGCGCCGCGCTTGCAGGGGCGAGGGGGTCGGAACAGGGAGGACACTGAACGGGGGTAAGATTGTACAAGGAGTGTAAGTGTAAGGAGGTGACGGTTGTGGAGGGAGGCGAGACTCGCCAGGAAGGCACGACCCGGCCGAGGCCGTGGCCCAGAGGGCGCGGTCAGGACACGGTGGGCGCAGCCGGGACCCGAGCGACAAGATTACGATGCTGACACTGATAACAAGCACGCATCCTGGACAAGGTCATCATTTGGACAATGAGGTCGTGACACCGATAACCAGGACGTGACGTGGACAAGGTCGTGACCCAGACAAGCCACGCCCCAGTCAGCAAGGTCGTGATCCAGCCAACAAGGTCGTGACGCAGGCAGGGAGAGGCGTTGAAATGTGCAAATGCCCGTGGGGGGTGTGGCCAGCCCTCGGGGTGGGCACAGGGGTGGGCACAGGGGAGGACACGTGGGCAGGGAAGACTCGGGTACCACACCCACCGCCCGCTGCCCCAGGTCACCTGCAGAATCTGATCTCCCTCCTGGATGCCCTGCCCGTCGGCCGGGCTGCCCTGCTGCACCCCCGACACAAAGATGCCCACGTCGTTGCCACCGGCCAGCCGCAGCCCGATGGTGGTGCCCTTGGGGAAGCGGACCACCCTGGAGTCGGGGCTGTACCTGGGAGGCGAGGCAGAGGCGGGGTCAGGCCGGGGTCAGGTGGGGTCAGGCGGGGGCGTGCTGGGCGTCCCCGGGAGAGCCCCCACCCCCTCCGGGCCTCAGTTTCCCAAAGAGCCCCGCATGGCAGCCGCATCAACACGCTGGTGCCGGAAGGCAGGACTGTGTGCTAGGGAGGCGGCCCCGGGATGTGCGGGCCTCGGGCTGGCGGGCTGTCTTTCTGGGGGACATACCCACGGTCCTCCAGGCTCTGGCTGCTGGACACCCTGTAGATGTCATAGCTGCTTTGCCTCGGGGAGTCTGAAAGGGAACAGCAGTCTCTTTCCCAAGCCCGTGGACTGGTCCAGCCGCCACACCGCTGCCTGATGGCCTCCCTGCCCCACGGTGCTGTCACCCAGCCCCCCATCCTCCCCAGGGAGCTGTCCCTGACCTCTTAGGCCCATAACAGCCTCTGTAGCCCTGCCTGGCACAGCCTCACTGGCTGGGATCAGAAAAACCAGAGGGATGCTCAAGAGTCACCACCCTTCCGCCGCCTGCTCACCTGGTTCCGAGACGGTTCTGGAATCCACCGAATTTTCCCGCCGAAGTGGGGGGCTCTCCCTGGAGGGGAACAGACTTGGGGTGAAGTGAGGATGGATGCTGAGCGTGACTGTTGGAATTCTAACTTCTCTGCACCCAGGTTCAACTCCGGGTTCTGCTCCCTCCTAGCTGTGAGACCAGGGGGCCACTGCCCTCTCTGGGGATGGCTAAGTCAGCCATGTGAGCCAGCTCGGGAGTGGATCATCCACCCCCAAATCCTACAGCCCTCGACGGCGCCTCGGCTGTAACCTGTTGAGATCGCGCATCAGAAGCACCCCACTAAGCCGCCCCAGCTCCGGACTCCCCGGACATTTACTGGTGTTTGGAGCTGCTGGGTTTTAGGGTACTTTGTTATACAGCCACAGATAACTGAGAGACCCCCTACCTCACAGGTGCAGGACGCCTGAGTAGGGTGCTCGTTATCTAATCCCCACGCGTTGGGCACTTAGGTTTTTAGGCACTGAGTTGTGTCCCCTCAAAATTCATCTGTTGAAGCCCTAACCACCCATCTCAGCATGTGACGGTTAACAGGGCAGGCCCCGATCCCTTGTGACTGCTATCCTTATAAAATGGGGACATTTGGACACAGAGACAGACACGCACAGAGAGGAGGTGGACACCTACGAGCCCAGGACTGCCAGGGGCTACCGGAAGCTCCTGGAAGCTAGGAGAGAGCCCCACCTGCGAGCCTCCAGGGAGAGCCGGCCCTGCCGGCGCCCTCATCTGCCGTCCTGAGCCCCCGCCGCCAGAGGACACCCATGCAAGGTCATTGCCTCCTGTCCCCATCTGTCATCATCATAAGGAACAAGCACCCATGGCTGTTGTACCCCCCAAGAGAAAATCCCTAATAGGCGCCTTATGCACTTTGAAGTCTTCTGGGATGTGTCGGAATATTCAGTTCCTTCTGCTTTAAAGTTGATCCATATCAGGTTTTCCCAGGACCAAGAACCCAGAGCCAGTCCTGGGGGCAGGGAGGACTATGGGTGGACGGGAGACGCCTCTTCCAGGCAGACCACCAGGTGGAAAAGATATGTCCATGTTCCCCTCCTGCTGGACCATTCTGGCCAATGGGCGTACGTACTCGGAGGAGTTGGTTTGGCTGGCGTCCAAACTGCGTTGCACGTGCTGGGGTGGCGGTGGGACGTGCGAGGGCAGCGCCTGAGACAGCTCTGAGCCGAGGTCCGAGATGTCTGCAGGGGAAAGCATGTCCCCTCAGGCCTCCTGCCCACACCTTCCAAACTGGACCCGCTTCACAGAGGGAAACATCAAGGCCGCTCGCAGCAAAGGGGCCTAGACCGAGTCAGGCTCAGCCAGGGCCTCCAGCCCTGACTTACTGTGTGGCCTTGGGCAAGTTTCTGTCCCTCTCGGAGCCTCGCCAACCCCCACCCGGCTCTGCCTGGCACTCTCTGCCCCCTCCCCGCCGCCCTCCGTTCAGCCCCCAGGGCCTGCCTTCTGGCCCCTCACCATCCAGGAGGGAACTGTCGCTGTCACTGACAGCCGGTGGGATGTTCACCAGGAACTGCCCGCGGTCCCTGAGCACCAGCAGGGTCAGCTTCCCTTCTGACTTCTCGATCAGTCGCCGTGTGTCACTCAGAGACAAATTCTTGCTGGACACACCGTTAATCTAAAAGGGGCCAGGAAGGAAGACAGGAAGTGAGTTAATGCAAGATCGGGGATACCAGAAATAGATAGCTTGGTGGTGGGGGGGGACTAGAAGCACACAGTCCCCGAGAATTCATAAAGACAGCCATTCTCAAGAGGAAATAATACAACTGGATTCCTCCCGCTCTGAGGAGACCATGCCCAGAAGTGACTCCTGCAAGAATTCCAGAATTGGCCAATTTCCTAAGGGGTGGGGTGAGCACTAGGGGAAAATGAGAAGCAGGTTGAGGCCCCATCTCCCTAGAAGGGGAATTTCTCGGGAGACACTAGGAACAAACATTAGAAACAAGTCTAAGTAAGGAACAGGGAGTGGATAGCCCAAAATACCAGAAGCAGACGATCTGTAGGAGGTACTAGAAACAGACATTTAGAGGTGCGTCAGAAACATAATTTGGGGAAGAATTTAATGTCCTCTCTGGGCGCTCCGGGAATCCCTTTCTAACGTTTCCCGGCAGGTGCGTCTGTTTTCATTTACCCTGGGGATTGTGAGTTTGTCATTCCCCCCCGCCCCCCCCCCCCCACTGAGCTACCTGTTTCTAGTGTCTGCCCCAGACCACTAGAAACAGACAATTCCTCGGGGTCACTGGAAACAGATAACTCTGAAGAGGCTCTCAAAGCGATCAACTGGAAATGGTTTGGAAATCAAACACTAGGAATCACTAGAAACTGATTTTCAGGAGAGGAGTCTGGAAAGAAACCAGCTCCAAGACAGAGCCGCGCCTCTAAGCCTGGCCTCTGGACCATCAGCCCCGACCAGCTAGGGCAAGTTGTGGAATGAGCACCGTGGGCCAGCGCCCCCGTGTGATTCTGGGGATACTAGAACCCGACATTTGGAGTGTTAGAGCAGAGGTTGGGGGCAGGGGGGGTCCTGCGTTGTCCTCTCTAACCTCTGGGAAACAGGCAACACCCAGCAGGCCGATGGTTCCAGCCAGCTCTGCGGACCTTGCTGGTGGCAGGGTCGCCCGGTCTAGCCCCCGACAGGAAGCCTGGGCTCACCTGTAGGATGAGGTCTCCTTCCTGCAGCCCACGGTTCCTGGCGGCCAGGCCCGAATCGGTGATGTGCTTGATGAAGATCTGACTGCCCAGGGTGACCCCGAACTCTGTGGGGGGCGGAGGGAAACTGAGGCAGGGCCTGGGCTGTGGGCTCCTCTCAAGCTCAGACTTCCCACCTGCCCTCGACCCTCCTGCCTGCCTTCTGGGCCGCCATCCCGCAGGGAGAGCTCAGGCCCGGCTCCCTCCCTGCCACCCTGGGGCTGTTCTGACAGGACCCAGGACCCAGGACGTGTGATGTTAGCACAGAAGGTCATGGGCAGGGGCCTGGGAAGGAACAGAGCCCTGGTCCCCGTCCCCAGCGCCCTGCTCACATCACCACATGGGTGCTCTTAATGACATCGCCATCAGTGTTCAGGGCGTGACTCTTGCTATTAAAATCCCAAGGTGGGGGGCGCCTGGGTGGCTCAGCCGGTTAAGTGTCTGCCTTTGGCTCAGATTGTGATCCCGGCATCATGGGATCGAGTCCCCCATCGGGCTCCCTGCTCAGCAGGGAGCCTGCTTCTCCCTCTGCCTGCTCTTGTGCTCGCTCTCTCTCTCCCTCCCTCTCAAATAAATAAATAAAATCTTAAAAAACAATAATGGTAAATAAAATTCCAAGGTGGGGACAGATGTCCAGTGCCATTTGTCACATCATGTTTAGAATTCTAAGGTCACAGTGCTGCCATTGACTCGAGATGGGGTCAGAGGTCACGTCCCTGCTGTTGGGGTCATGAAGGAAATGCCAGTATCATGACACTCTATAGATGTCACAGTGGGTGAGTTTCCTGGGGCTGCTTGAAATTGTCACAAACTTAGTGGCTTTTAAACAATACCAATTTGGAATCTCATAGTTCCGGGCTCGGAAGTCCCAAAACCCCGGCGTGGGCAGGGCTGGTCCCCCCGGGGGCCCCAGGGAGACCCGGCTCTGGCCTTTTCCCGGCCCGCAGCCCCCCTCCATCCTCACCGCCACCAGCGCAGGGTCTGCCCATCTCTGGGACTCCCACCCTCTGCCTCCCCCTCGTGAGGGCCTCGTGAGGACGCCGGGCCCCCCGGGAACCCAGGGTCACCCTCACCCCGGGAGCCGGGACAAGGTCCCCTCTGCCACGTGAGGGGACACGTCCCAGGTCCGGAGGGGCCAGGACGGGGACATCCATGGGGGCCTTTATTCTGCTGACCACCCGCCACACGGGACGGGGGTCAGGGCAGTGGCGACCCCCCTCTGCGGGAACCCTGGGCCCCACCGCCAACAGCACACCCCAGCCGCTGGCTCACCTTCGCCCTCTCGCCTCCGCACCAGCATGGACTTCACGGGCCTCATCTGCACATCCTGCTGTGGCAGCCGCTTAAAGCCAGACACCAGGGCCAGCCCGTTGGCCTCAGAGTTACCACCGGGGGGGCTCCTGCGCCCATGGCTGCCGGCCCGGCTCCGGCGGCCCGCCCTCGGCCGGCGTGAGCGCTCGCCCCAGGAGCGGCCAGAGCCACTGGATGTGTCGCCTTCGTAGCCCTGGCCATGGTCGGCCTCGTCGGAGTCCCGATGTCCCCGGCCGGAGGGGCTGGCCTTGGTGGCAGGCAGCTGGATTTTCCGCGGACGCTTCACCGTCTGTTAGGGGAGGAAAGGGAGGGCCGGCTCAAGGCTCTGCCCCATCCACTGGGTCGTCCTGGGGGACCCTGGCCCCTCTCTGGGCCTCAGCGTCCAAGCTGTGAAATGGGGACAAGATTCCACTTGCTCGTAGACGCTTATGCTCAGACTGCCCCATGAGCTGCAGGACCAGGTGGGGCTCAGCGGGGGGCTGGGGGGGGCAGAGGTGCCCCCTGTACCAGGGGCTGCCCCTCCCACCCGACCCCCACTCACAATGTTGGCCAGCTTGGTGCAGGTCTTGAGTATCTGAATGGCAAAGGTGGAGGTGACACTCTCCATGGAGACCCCATTCACCATGACAATGTGGTCCCCTGTCCTGAGGGAGGAGGCTGGGTCTCAGGGAGGAGGCCTCACCTTGCACTTTGGGGCGGGCACCCCCAGTTCTACAAGGCCTGGTTCTAATTCACTGGTGTCGCATGTCTCACAAAGACATTTATCCTTCTGGGCCTCAGTTTCCTCATCTGTAAAATGGGGGCCTATCATGGATGCTACTGTACTAATAAAATGCAACCACAGAACAGAAGCTGTGGTTATAACGGGTGTCTCCATACTCCTCATTTCTTCTGTCCATCCCCTCTTTCTGCTATTCTCCCCCTCTTTCCCCATCTGGGTTTCAACATCTCTCTCTCTCTGAAGCTGTTCCTTGATTCCAGGCTGAGCCAGATCACCCGTCAGCCACTCAGGGCCCAGAACCATTTTCCCCCAACATAACTCCCAGGAGCCTCCTGCCCCCAAGGGCTCAGACCACTGGGTTTCCTTCCCTCCAGCCAAAACAGGTTTCCCAGTCTTTCCATTCCAGGAATGCCGTGGGGCCACTATGACCCCGAGACCTACATCGGAGGACCAGAGAGTGCCTTGGGGAGAGGGAGGGCCACATCGCCAACGCCGTCCTGCTACCAGCTCCAAGCCCTGTGTTGGCAGAGCTGGAAGGCGCCAGGCACTTTCCTGGCTCCTAGCTTTGGCCCGCACAGGTCCCTCCTCTTGGCCAGCAACCCTGCTGCCTTGATACGCACAGCAGTCTGCCCTCCGCTGGTCCCCCGGGTACCACATCAGACACAACCACGGATCCACTGGGCCGGTCTCGGCCCCCAGAGATTGCAATGCCGAAGCCTCGCCGGGGGTCCTAGGAGAGGATGAGACATAGGATGAGCTTCTGCTTCCCATGGGGACAAAGGCTCTCCCATCCTGTCGAGCAGCCCA
Organism: Eumetopias jubatus; assembly: GCF_037043125.1. Taxonomy (NCBI): domain Eukaryota; kingdom Metazoa; phylum Chordata; class Mammalia; order Carnivora; family Otariidae; genus Eumetopias; species Eumetopias jubatus. Next base: position 215,899,552 of record NW_028274807.1, read on the forward strand.
GGATCAAGAAGACATTCTTGTTGGCAACCACGCGGGGAGAGGGAGGCCTCACCTTGCAGAGCGTGGCCGTGTGCTGTTCCCAAATGGTCAGCTCCTCCATGTCCAACACCTGACAGGAGGGAATGGAAGGTGGGCGTGAGGCCATGGCAGGTCCACTGGAGCACTCAGGGGTCCCCTGCCCTGGGTGAGGAGCCCGGCTCTGACACTCCCATGGTCCAAGCCTGTGGGCAAGTGGCTACCTCTCTGGAGACCTCAGCTTTTGTATCGGCAAAGTGGATTTATGTCAGGGGTTCTCAGTTAGGGACCACTCTGCCCCCCAGAGGACATTTGGCAACATCTGGAGGCATCTGTAGTCATCACAACTGGGAGTCCTCCTGGCACCGGGTAAGTGGGGGCCAGGGGTGCTGCTCAACCCCCCACAGAGCAGGGCAGCCCCACACAGAGTACAATCTGGGCCCAAATGTTCATATGCCAAAGCTGAGACCCTGGGTTAAGTGAACCAAACTGGTAAGAGCAGAGAAAAGGCAAGTGCCTGGAGGGGATGGGGGGGGAATCAGTGCCTCAAGGGATCCATGCCTGAGGAGGTCAAGCCTGGGGGGGGGGTGTGTCAAGACTGGGGGGAGGGAAAATCAGATCTGGAAGGCAGAGATTTTTGTTTGTCTCGTTCGCAGTGGAGTCCTGATTCATAGCAGGGATTCAACAGCTGTTTATGGAAGGAGGGAAGGAAGGAAGGAAGAAGGAAGGAAGGAAGGAAGGGCTTCCCTTGTGCCGAGCACTTTCCATGTACTATCTCATTTAATCCACTCATTGAAGGGAGATTCTATTATCCCCATGTCACAGAGGAGGAAACTGAGGCACAGAGAGGCAAAGTCACCTGCCAAGCCAACAGCACTGATGGAGGTGGCGGCTGGGGAATGTGGAAATACCAGATTATTTTCAGGCCCACGCTACAGATGCACGTGCAAGGCCGCACTCCGGGACACCCACCCTGCTAGAGGGAAGGCAGAGACGAGGAGCCCACCCCCCCAAAACTCAGTGGCCCTATTTCCCTGGGGGGCCTGGTAGAAAGGACGCCCCCTCCCCAGCCACTGCAGGTGGGTGATTCCCCCGGCAGAAAACCCTGCGCCGGCAGCCCCAGTGCCTCTTCTTAATGGTTCCCGGGAGAGCAGCATTCCTGGCAGCAAGAGTCGGGAGGAGGGCGGGGGAAGAGAGGAACCAAGCCCGGGGCGGGGCCTCCCGGGCTCTCCGGGCTCCGCAGTTACCAGGGAGCTGAGAGGACAAGTCTCACAACCGAGACTCAAACCCCTTGACTGGCGGTGCTGGTGCCTCTCCCAGCCTCAGCTTCCCCTCCTGTAAAATGGGTTGCCCCCATCCCCGCTGCCCGGTCTTTCAGGGTTGAGGTGCCGGAGCGGGCAAGGAGGAGCCACGCGCCAAAGGCAGAGGGAGCCTGGGCAGAGAAGCTTCCGGAGACGCGGCAGCTGTCCTGAGAGGGGAGAATACAGACTTTCCTCCTTTGCACATGGATAAGAAAACACCGTTCCGTAGCTGGCGGCCGAGTGCTTTCCGCACACCCGCTCGTTCAATCCTGGGGGGCCCTCGGATGTGGCACCACTATTACTCCTACCTTAAGGGAGGAGAAAGGAAGGCCCAGAGAGGTCCAATACCTTGCCTGAGGTCACACAGCAAACGGGGGACACAGGCAGCCCGTCCCACACCCTCGCTCCTCACTGCAAGGCCACAGCACCCTTCTGCTTAATTCTTGTTTTGTTTTCTTCTGAAACTCATTTTTCAAAACAGAGTCTTTTTACTTGGCTTTAATTTTACGCTTTGAATCAGGAAATGGCCTCCAGAATTTTGATTTCCTGGCCTTATTTTAAGAAACAGCCCTAGGGAACAAGGGTCCCCAGGGAACAAGGGCCCCCAGGGGGACAGGAGCAGGTGCCCCAGGCTTGTCCGGCCTTGCGGTTCGTAGGTTCACCTCCTCAGCTGTCAGAGGCCTTGACTAAAACCCAGAGGGCTGAGCCTCACCCCACTGGCCCCGCAGCCCAGCTCACCTCCACAGATTTCCCCTGTGCCTAACACACACTCCCAGGATTTGTGCACAGCTAGCCCTTGCCACTAGGGTTCTCAGCTCAAAAGCTGCCTCCTCAGGGAGCCCACCTTGGCTAGCCAAATTTCCCTGGCTCCCTATCACTCTTCCGTGTTTTATTGTGTTTTCTCGTGGCCTTCAAACCATCTTAAAATATCCTGTGTAATCACCAGTTTGCAAATTTCTGGTCTTTCCTCCCGGGCTGTGAAGGCTGGGTGAGGCTGTCTCTTTGAGCTCTAGTGATGGCCACTGGCACCTCCCAGGCCCTGCGATTAGCCTCCACTCCAAGCCTTAGCACCTGCTGTATGTACTCTCTGGGCAAACTCCTATTCATCCTTCACAGCCCCAGTGCCACTGTCTCTTCCTCCAGGAAATGAGTCTTCAGTGGCCCCATACACACATCTCACATCCCTAATTATTGGAATCTGGGATGTCTCCCATACACCCCTCTAGGCTGGGGCCTGCTGCTGGGCAGGGCTGGGGGCCCTGGGACCCCCACATAGTCCCCACAGGACCAGCAGGGAGACAGTTTGGGGAACGGGTGAATGGTGACATAAAAAGTATATTCAGCCAGGAAATCAACCGGTGTGTCCAGAATTGCTAGAGCCCTCAGCCAGCGGCCCAACCAGGTGAGCTCTGAGGGGGCGGGGCCTGCACCTGCTTCCCCACCTGGAGCCCCAGGCCGGTGACAAACAACGAGGAGAGGAGTCGCCCAGAGGGGGCAGGTCAGGTGGTACCCAGTCACACAACCCCAGACACTAGGCTCGGGGACTGCAGTCCTCTCTCCCCCTCCCCGCCCCCACCTCTGGGAACAAAGGCGCAGGGGGAGGCGGGAAAGGGGGCCACAAATAGGCCACTTGGGGGAGGGAATTCTGGAAGCTGTCCCCGCAGCCAGGAAGAAAGCTGGCGGGAACCTGGACTGCCCGGCCTTAGGGCTCTTGGCAGTGTGGTCTGGGGGGGAGCCACATTCCCCCTACGGCCTCAGTTTACCACCACCACCACCCCGCCCCTCCGCCCGGCACTATCGGCGATTGTGAGTCAGCTCAAGCTCCATGCCTGGAGGGTAAGGTCCCCCCAAATAGAGACACGGAGATGCCCTCCCTCCCAGCAGGTTTGCTCTTGCGTAAAACGGCCTCTCGACCCCTATCTCTGCTGCCCTTGTATACAGTAGGCGCCCAATACATGGTGGTTCCTTCTCCAGCAGCCTCGTCGGGTTCGCCGAAGCCACCCCAGCCCACAAAAGAAGTCACTGCTGCCGTTCCACGGTTACTCAAGCTTAATTCGGCGGAACACCCTGGGAGCCCGGCGTAAACATCTTTACAGGGCACCTAATACGTGCCGAGCGCTTAAAGACACATTTTCCTCTTAGAATCCTCCCTACACCCTTCTTTAAAATGAAGATCACCAATTTTATAGGCGAGGTACGGAGAGGCCTTGATTCACTGGCCCGAAGTTATACAGAAAAGCCAGGATTTGAACCCAGGTCTACCGGGTAACGGAGGCAGACCTTGGGGCAGAAAAAGACCCCAGAGACAGTTTTGGGAGACCAGCGGGCGCGAACGCCCCTCGCTGCGCAGCCTCAGGCTAGCCACCCTACTCCTCTGGGCCTCAATTTCCCCATTTGTAATCTGGGGTGATCTGGGGTCCTGGGTCGAGGTCGCAAGCCCCACTGCAGCTAGATCCCCTCCCCCTCCCGCCCTCTTGCGGGCTACTCGCCTGGAATCTCACCGCCATGGTCCACCCCCTGGGCTCTCCAGCGTCCCTGCCCCTGGGGGGCCTGAAAAGGGTCAATCGTTTCCCACCTTGGGGTGAGGGAGGAGGCTGAGGATGCTGGCGGCAGACAGAGCGCCCGGCTCTCGCCCTCCTCCAGCCCGCTCCGCGGCTCCCGGCTGCACCTGCCCCCCTTCCTCCTCCGTGTCCCCTACCGGCCCCGCCTCCGCCCCGACACGCCTTCGGGACGCCGCGGAGGCCGCCTTCGCCCCCAGTCGCAGGATCCAGGCGCCGGGGCGGGAATACCAGGCCGGGTTTTCCACCCAGCTGAGCACTTGCCGGCCGTCGGGGAGGGAGACCGGCCAGACAAGGCTGCAGTGAAGACCCGGGAGGAATTCCGGCTGCGTGTCCGAACGGAGCCTGAGATTCAACGTCCGTGGACCGGGCCCCTTTCGAGGTTCAGTTGGGACATCTATTGCAACAGGAGCAGGGTGAGTGCCAGAGACCTCCAGAACAGAACGCTAGCCTTTCTCGGGGCACCCCACCTCCGGGATGTTTACCCCCGTTACATAGAAGGGAAACTGAGGCCCGGTGAGGTCTGAGGCACGGACTTTTGATGCACGCAGGTGCGAGCTGCTGAGAGCTTGGTCTTCGCACCCCGCGCGCGGGGCTGGGCCCCCAGCTGAGGAGGGCGGGGCTGGCCGGAGGAAATTCTTCAGGCTCCTGAGAGCAAAGGTCAGGCTTCCCCCTGAGCCTCAGAAGGTGAGATCTGGGAATGACGGGACCAGGGCAGGAAGACCTTTCCTTGGGGCTGGGGGTGGGGGTTGAGTGAGGGAGGAATCACCTGGATGGTCGGGGCTGACCCTGGCTACACCCACACATTCCTTACTGCTATATAGACCCTGACGCCCAACTGCTCCTGAGCGGCACCTCATGCCAAGGTTGAAAGGGCAAATCTAGGCATAGACACCCCTTCCTGGCCTCATGCACTCAATTCTGGCAAAGAGGAATCCCACCCAGGCTGTGGCACAGAAAGGTAGACAAGAAACGAGGAAACTGGGGGATCAGGAAATGCTTCCTGGAAGAGGGAGCATTGCAGCTAGGGTTTTGAAGTTTGGGTAAGAGTTTGCCAAGTGAACAAGCAGACAATATAATAAAAATCTTTGAGGCTCCCCCCAAATTGACTTCTTACCCCTCCCCACTGCAGTTCTCCCAAAAACACAAGTCCGCAGAGCCCAGTCAGCCAGCATGGGCCCCTCAAGCATCTCCAAAGGTCCCCAAGACAGTAAGCCTTTGCAGAAACCCCTCTGAGGACCGACTCAAAACCTCAGGGCTGGAGGGGGGAGCTCAGCTTTTTCCCAATGTGATCTTTGGCCACCAGCAGGTGGTATACAAAACGATTTTAGGTGGAAAAGGTCAAACTTTTTTTTTTTTTAAATAGCTGTGTATTTGTTTTAATGAGTCATAGGAAAACATAAATAAGCTCCCCACTGACATGCATTGTGGGTGTTCGTGGCTGTGAGTACTCGGGAGTGGCCCATATGTGGGGAACATCCTGAGCTCCTGCTCTACCACAGACCTCAACACTATTGTCTGTGGACTAAATGGGTTGAATTTGTGGTAATGAGGCTCCTGGCTCACGTTTATTGAGTGTTTGCTTCGCTGCAGTTACACATAATGAAATCCACGTGTCCGTTTGGCAGCTGGGTTGAGGGGCAAGCCTGACTGGCAAGAGCAGGGTTTGGACCCCGATTTGGCTCTGTTTGACCCCACACCCCTCACTTTATACGAGTGTTTCTCACTGTAGGGGAATTTGCCCATGAGGGCCGCTTGGAGATGCCTGGAGACATTTTGTTTTGTCAAAACAGACTGGTGCTCCTGGTGTCAAGTAGGTGGAAACCAGGGGTGCTGCTCATCACTCCACAGCACCCAGGACTGTTCCCCACAAGGAATGACCTGGCTGAGGATATTAATAGCACTGAGGTAGAGAAACCCCACTCTAGGCCACTCTCAGAAGGGGGGCAACCACCCCAAGACACATGGTCTTCTTCCAGCCACCCAACATGCTGCCCCCATGTATTCATGCCCTACTCAAGAACTCTCAATGGCTCCCTAGTACCCATCAGACAATCCTGTGCTCAAATGCAGGTTGTTTTATTTTTTAAAGTAAGCTCCACACCCAAGGTGGGGCCTGAACCCATGACCCCAAGATCAAGAGTCCCAGGCTCCACCAACCCAGCCAGCAAATGCAGGGTTTTGAAAAAGGGTGTGGCCAGTGCTGCCCCATAGGCCAGAGGAGCTGGCTTTAAGCCCACTATTCCAGCCACCCCCCAGCCAGATCACTTTAAGGAAATAAAAATCTGCTTTCGGTCAGTCTACTTCATTCATGCACTCATTGTTTTTATTCGGCCATTAACGCAACAAAAATGTCTCAAGCCCCTACTATGCACCAAGTACCTAAGCAGGAACCCGGCGGAACCAACTTCTGATCTGAAATTTCAGTGCCAAATTCAACCAGGAGGGAGAAGCGCGGGCATGGCATGAGGGAGTGGGGAAGGTGGGGTCCCAGAAGTACCCCTGAGATGACTCTGCTCCGCCTTTCTGAGTGCCTAGGGGGAAACTGAGGCCCAGAGAGAGAGCTGGGGCTGGACTGAGGCCCCCGAGAGTGGTGGCCACAGGAGGGGTGAGAGCGTGGGGGTGGGGGCTCACGTAGGGGCCTTGGGGCCCTGTGTATACCCAGGACTGATGAGACAGACCTAGGAGAGCCAGACAGTAATCGAATCGTCACATAACATAAAGAAAAAGTACTACCTAGGCTTCTGAGAGCATTGGCAGGGAGACACCACAGGGGCTGGGGGCTCAGGGAGGGTTTCCCTGAGGAATGGCATTCAAAATAAGAACTGAGTTCAGTAGGAGTGACCTAGGTGAGAGGGATCCAAGCCAAGGAACAATTAGACCTAAAGGAGATGAGGGAGGAGCCATGGAGAGATCTAGGTGTTCCGGGCAGCGGGCACAGCCTGTGCAAAGGCCCTGGGGCAGGACCAGGCCTGGCATGTTGGAGGAACAGCTAGGAGGCCTATGTGACTGGAGCAGAGTGGGCGATGGGGAGAGAGGGAGGAGGGAAGGGCAGGAAGAGGAACGGAGGGGTTGGGGGGCTGAGGGGAGAACTTGGGCTTTTATCCCCAGGGAGGTGGGCAGAGGGGAACCCTGATTTGGGTGTTCGCAGGCGCCCCCTGGTGGCCACTGAGGGAAGGACGACGGTGGGGGGGTTAAGGCAGGAGCAGGGGGACCAGGGAGGTCAAACCTGGAGGCCCTGCAAGGTCTGGCTTTAAAACAAACAAACAAGCAAACATTTCATTTTGGAATCATTTAAAATTGACAGAAAAGTTGTAGATACAATTCAGAGTCCCCACATGACCCTCACCTGGTCTCCTCCAACACTAACATTTTCTACAACTGCGGTATATTGTCAGAACTAAGACACCAACATCCTATGTCACCATGAACCAAACTGCAGACTGTTCATGCGCGCGTGCACACACGCATGTGCGCACACGCACACACGCGCCTACACATACATCAAGAATGCTGACATGAATTTACAGATAGACAGTAAGCTGGACAATAACCACAGGGCAATAACCAACAGTCTCTGTAGGACAAAATTCATTTGCATTTCTATGGACCGGAATCATTTGCCATGCTACCGGTTTCATCTAATTTACAGGGCTGTGAAATAGTTCAGAGGCAAGAAGCACAGATAGTTTTAGAGGGTACCCCAAAGCCTGGCATTGATCAGATATTCAATCACTATACAAATGCTAAGGAGCTATTGAATGTTCTTGAGCTGGGGTCGCAGCTTATTTTTTTTTTTTAAGATTTATTTATTTATTTGACAGAGAGAGAGAGCTCACAAGCAGGCAAAGTAGCAGGGAGAGGGAGAGGGAGAAGCAGGCTCCCCTCCAAGCGGGGAGCCCGATGCGGGTCTCAGTCCCAGGATCCCGGGATCATGACCTGAGCCGAAGCAGACGCTTAATCAACTGAGCCACCCAGGGGCCCCAGGTCGTAGCTTATTAACTGCACCTTTATTTATGGGACTATTTTCAGAAGATCTCTTCTCCCTGCTGGTCTGCAAGCTCTACCCAAGCACCGATGGTATCCCAAGCACCTAGAACAGTGCCTGGTGTGCAGTGAGTGCTTAATGAATGAATAAATAGCTCCTGGGGAGCCACCTAAGATTCTGAACAGAGGAGAAAGACCGGTGCTGTGTGCCCTGGGAGGACACATTCCGGGTGCGGCGGGACTAGCCACAGAACACATAAGGATTGGCAACGTGGAGGTTGTGGGGGAGCTTTAATGAGGGCCCAGTGAGGGGAGCTGGCCTGGGGTACAGGTGCGGAGGCCAGGCTGGTAACAGGGACTGTGAGCAAAGGTGGCAGGGGTCTCAGTCCTACCCTCCAGCTGTTGCACAGAAAGACAGAACCTTGATATAAACAGCCTCGTGGGGACCCCCTCCGGCCTTGGGAACACCATAAAATCACCCTCATTTTTCCCCACTGGGGCCTTGACTCCCTCCTGCCCTGGAGTGGAGAAGGAAAGGAAGCAAAAGGAGCGCCCAGGCCAACCTTCCATGCACCTGCTCCACGTCACGCTGCTGCTTCTACTTTTGAAGCTTCCCCGTGATACTGCTCCGAAGTTGGAACCAGGTCCCCATCTTATACAAATGAGGAAACTGAGGCAGGAAGAGGGAGGGCTCTGCTCTTCCCCTGCAGCAGAGCTCCCTTCCAGAGCTCCGGCTTCCTCCCGTCTGATGGTGGGGGTACCTTCTGCGAGTCCCCCTACAGCTGCAGCCCACACTGCAAGCTTCTAGAAGAGTCTACGTGCCCCGCCTCAACTTCCTTCCCCCCTACACCACAGTGCTCTCCTTAAGATGCCCCGGGACCCCCCCAATGTTGCCCTGGGACATCCCTCCACCCTCCTGTGCATGCTAGGCGCCTGCCACACCTGAATCTGCCCCTACTACCCTCTCCCCTCCCCATCCAGTCATGAGGAAGGCATCAGACAAACGCAAAACAAGGCGCTTTCTGCAAAAGCCCTGACCAGACCATCTCCTCCAGGCGGTGAAGGTCAAGGAACAAGGTCACAGCCCGGAGGAAGCAGAGGAGACCTGACAACTGAATGGGCTGTGCAGTCCTAGATGGGGCCACGGGCAGAAAAGGCGATTCGTAGGCTCTGAATATAGTCTGCAGCTCAGCTCATGGTGACGGAGGGTGTTGGTATCGGTCCTGACAATACACCGCGGTTGGGGAAAATGTTAATGTCAGAGAAGACCCCGTGAGGATCATATGAGGATTCTCTGAATTGTATCTACTACTTTTCCGTCAATTTTAGATGATTCAAAATAAAATATTTGATCTAAAGCCACACTTGCCGGGCCTCCTTGGTTGGTCTCCCTGGTCCCCGGGCTCCTGCCCTCACCCCCACAGTCTGTCCTCCCCACAGCAGCCACGAGAGGGCGCCCGTGAGCACCCGAGTCAGGTCCCGCCCTCCTCTGCCCACAGGCCTTCACGGCACCCACCTCCCTGGGTCAAAGCCAAATCCTTGGTGTGGCCCCAAGGCCCTGCAGGACCTGCCCCTGTCCCCTCCCTGTCCTCCCATCCTCCCTCTCTCCCCCTCTCCCACTCTGCTCCAGCCACACGGGCCTCCTGGCTGTTCCTCCAACACGCCAGGCCCAGTCCTGCCCCAGGACCTTTGTACAGGCTGCGCCGTCAGCCTGGAATGCTCATTCCCCAAATAGTCATTTCCTTCATGTCTCCTCAGATGTCACCTTCTCAGCAAGGCTGCCCTGATCTTTCTACTGAAGGTTGTAAAATACCTCTTTGCCCATTTCACTCCTGTCCCTGTTGCTCTTCCACATTTTCCCCCGCTGTGAGACTGACCAGTCTTTAACCCCGGGTACAATTTCCTTCCTTATTATATCTCCTGTTTCTTGAATGTCTTCCTCTAGCAAAACACAAGCCCACAGGAGCAGGGATCTTCGTTGGTCCGGTTCCCTGCTGAATCACCAGGGCCCGGAAAGGCACCCAGCACACAGTAGGCACTCCTTAATTCAAGTTCACTCGCTGGGCAGCCCCTCCTCCCAGCGGCGTCTGCCGCTAAGCTCAGCCCATTCCAAAGGGTGTCAGGCTCCTCCCTGAGCAAACACTGCCCGTCTGGCACAAGGCCAGGCTGAGGAGGAAGAACAGGAACCCAAACTGGCCTCAGCGGACTTTCGCCAGAACTCGGGGACATGCGGAAGCCCTGCACCATGGAGGAAGGACTTTTACAAGATGCTGAGCCCAGAGTGTTGGGTGGGGGTGGGAGGGGCAGTCCCCAGACCTCCTGCTCTCCTATCTGCCTGACATCCCTACTTTACTGTGCAGCTCTGGGCACGTAGCTGCCCCTCTCTGAGCCCGAGTGCAACTTCTGTCTAACAGGAAGGCGGATGGGACATTGCAACCAGCTTGTCATTCTGAGTTCTAGTTTGGGGTGGGACCATTTACCCCAACGCCCCATGACTGAGATTCCATTACTCGCACCCTCCTTTGCTGCTCTCAGCCGCCCTGGGTCATGCTGACTCTAATTGTACCCATTTTACAGAGTGGAAAATTGAGGTTTTGATAGGCAAAATGGCTGGTGCCTAGATCTATCTCACTCTGTGGGTTTTCTCTCCAAATCCCAGGCAGGTGGGACCCGACAGACAAGATATATCCCCTTCCAACCCTACAGACTCCAGGTTTGAAGTCTCTCCACTCCCTGGGAGTGACCCCCAATTCCAGACCAGCTATATACCCTGAGACTCATGTGCCTCCCCTCTGGGCCCCCTCTGTCCCAGACAAACAGACTTGAGGTGCAATCGGACACCTGGCTGGCCAGGAAGCTCTCTTTGTCTTGCACTTTGGGGAGCAAACGACCCGGTAAAAAACTCTTCCCACCCCAGCCTGTCCTCTGCAGGTTCTGGGTTTCCTTTGCCTTGGGGACCATCCAGCACCTTGCCCACAGGAGGCTCTGCCCACCGCCCCCCCTTCTTACTTTTCTCCATTGGCAAGGTTTGCCCAGAGAAGGAATAAGTGAGATAAGCCCAGCGGGACCCCTCCCCGGCCCCCTGCAGGTCCCGGCAGCCGGCGGGAGGTGGGGGCCACTGCCTGGAAACTTTGGGAATCTCTTCGGGAGCTCCAGGAGGAGCTCCCTAGCCTGTCACCTCCCTACCCAGGCCTCCCCTGCTCGGTTTTGGGGGATCAGAGACCAGCCGGGGCCTCCTCTGCCTCCCTGGCACCACCTGGGCCAACAATGATCCTTTTAAGTCTCTGGCTCTGGCGTCCTGGGCAGGTTGCCAGGGGGTGATAACTGCCAGCCAGATAATCCCTTAGAAACTATGTCAAATGCCCACGCAGGAGTGTCAGTTTCCTGCTGTCCGGGCAGTAGAGGGGAGGTGATGGGGGTCCCAGGACCCTGTGGCCGGGGAGCTCAGTCTGCGCAGAGCAGGGCGGGGGCGGGGGGCTTACCTGTCTAGGAGGCGGGGTGGCCTCTGGGCAGGCGGCAGGAGCCGGGGCTTGGGTGCCCGCCTGGCATGGGGGTGGGGAGGGGCCCTGAGGTCTGAGCTCTGTCCTCCCCACTTGGTTCCCCAACGTTATCTCCCTCGTGGAGGCAGCAGTTCTGTCCCGAGTCAGGTGGAACCAGCAGGAGGAGGTGCAGAAGGCCAGGGAGAGACCAGCAGCTGGTTGGGTGTGTGGCTTTGTCGCAAGGTGCTCTCACGTGGGAGCAGCTGGCCTTAACCCCTGCTCGCCCAGAGGCCAGGGCCGCTGAGTGCTCGCCCTGCTCACGCCGCTGCCCACGAGCCCCTGGCCTCAGCGCGGGGACTGGAACATACAGGCGGGTCCTCGGGAAAGCAAACCCCTCTTGGCTCCCCGTCTCACGGGCCTCCTTGAATCTGGGGCAGACAAGCCCTTCCAGCAGGCGTGCCATCCCACAGATTAGCGCAGAGCTGGCTCCTTCCCACCGGACAGATCTGAGCCCAAATTCTGCTCCTTGGCCACCAACTCACCTGCTTGGATTCCTATGCTAGGGGCGTTCAGCCATTTCCCTGCTGGGCAGCTTTGGGCATGCCACTGAGTCTCTTCAGTTTCCTCAGCTGAAAAATGGCAAAATCACCAGCCCCAGCTTCCTAGGACTGTTTCAGAAGTTGGATAAATGAATGGATGTCTGGAAAGTGCTCATAGAACCATGCTGGGTACACAGTAGGTCCACACCCTCTAGCCACTCTCCATCCACAGCTCGGAAAGACTAGGGTGTGGGTAGGTGTAAGACACATGTCGGGTTGGGGCGCCTGGGTGGCTCAGTTGGTTAAGCAACTGCCTTCGGCTCGGGTCATGATCCTGGGGTCCCGGGATCGAGTCCCGCATCAGGCTCCCTGCTCGGCAGGGAGTCTGCTTCTCCCTCTGACCCTCCCCCCTCTCATGTATACTCTCTCATTCTCGCTCTCTCAAATAAATAGATAAATAAACTTAAAAAAAACCCCACATATCAGGTTTGGAAGGCTCAGCATGCAAAGAAGAACGTAAAATAACTGGTTATTTTTAATATTGATTTAATGTTGAAATGATCGTATTTCGGATGTTTTGGGTTAGACGACATATATTGTTAGAATTAATCTTACCTGTTCATTTTTCACCCTTCAAAATGTGGTCACTAGGAAATTTAAAATGACTTTTTAAGTTTTAAATTTTAATTGGCTTGCATGATAGTTCTATTGGACAACGAGGGGCAGGCGCTTAATGCATACTAATGTATGAATCTGTGAAGCCCACCTTTATCGATCATGTCTTCATAGTTGTATCACATCTGTGTTGTTTTCAAAGTATTTATTAGCACCTGAAACTGCCTTGTGTCTTGTGCCTGTTTATCTGTCTTTTCTAGAGTGGCGCCTCACTGAGGTTAGGGATTTTTGTCTTGCTCATTCCTGTGTCCCTGCGGCCTGGAACAGTACCTGGTACACAGTAGGTGCTCAATAAATATTTGTGGCATGAATGAATAGATGAATGAATGAATGAATGAATGAATGAATGATGAGGAGGGGGATGGAGGGATGCATGAGTCCCTACCTGCAGCACCTGCCACTAATGGTAACAGCCGGTGTGGGGGGGCGCACCAGAAACCAGGTAACCTGCCCCAGCAGGTGAGCCTCAGTTTCCCAGCCTGCAAAATGGGAACCCAGGAGCAGGAACCTGCGAGGATGAAGTAGGAGAATCAGAAGATGCAACCGCACCCTGCGACCGGCCTGGATCCCTGCCCCTCCTCTCCATTCCCTGCCCAAGCTTTCCTGCCTCCCACAACACCAGTTTGGGGTTGTCTTCCCCAATAATGCGCGCACTCTAAAGGGTCAAGTTGTCATTTAGGTTCGCTAAAATCAGCAGTGCCATTGCCACCCCACAATTTCTCCCTTCCCAGAGGCACCCCCTCTTTAGCGTCCTTTTTTTTTTTTTAAGAATTTATTTATTTGAGAGAGAGAGAATGAGAGATAGAGAGCACGAGAGGGAAGAGGGTCAGAGGGAGAAGCAGACTCCCCGCTGAGCAGGGACCCCCCCCCCCGATGTGGGACTCGATTCCGGGACTCCAGGATCATGACCCGAGCTGAAGGCAGTCGCTCAACCAACTGAGCCACCCAGGCGCCCCTCTTTAGCGTCTTTTACCTGATTATTTTGACATTCACTTCCGCATGTCTAAGTAAGACCTGCTTTGCCGCTTTTTGTTTTTTTCAGGCTTAGTATTGACTTCCCTCCAGGAGACATTCAGAATCAACCTGAAAGTTGATTTTCTTTTTTTTAATTTGGCTCCTTTTCATGATCCTTATCATTGGCCCAGCCCCCAGGCCTTCTCCAGTTGGAGTCAATGGTTGTCATATTCAGGCATCTGAACCGCCCGGAGTAGGGTGCCTGGTGGGGGGTGTTCCTTGAAATTACAGATTATAGATCCCGCCCATGGAGTGTTTGCTACAGGAAGTCTGAGGCTGCCCGAGAATCTGCATTTCTAACAAGCTGCTCAGTGAAGCTGCTGCTGCTGCTGCAACGACCACGCTTTGAGAACCGTCCCTCTAATTTTTCTCAAAATGGATTTAAAATGAGGCGCGCCCAGCTGGCTCAGTCAGTGGAGCGTGCGACTCTTGATCTCGGGATTGTGAGTTTGAGCCCCATGTTGGGTGTAGCGATTACTTAAAAAAATAAAATCTTAAAAAAAAAACAAAACAGATTCAAGATGATTCAGGAGATCTATCCATGGCATGTGTCCAAAGGGCTCTTCCTGGAGGCTTTTTGTTATTGTTGTTTTAAATGGTGGTAAAACGCACACAACATAAAATTTACCACTCTCACCATCTCTACGTGCACAGCTCAGCGGCACGAAGCACACTCACACCGTCCTGCGACCACCCCCACCCTCCGTCTCCAGAACGTTCCATCTCCCCAAACTGAGACTCGGTCCCCACGAAGCACAGACTCCCCACCCCCTGCCCCAGCCCCGGCTCCCACCCTCTCCTCTCTGTCTGTGGGGACGGGACTCCTCTGGGGACCTCCTGGGAGTGGGGTCCTGCGGGATGTGTCCTTCTGGGTCTGGCTCCTCTCGCTGAGCCCGGTGTCCTCGGGGCCTGTCCACGTCGTGGCAGGCGTCAGGGCCCCTTCCTTCCCGAGGCGGAGTAACATTGCAATGTGTGGATGGACCACACTGTGTTTATCCTTCAACCTTTGATTCCCTTAAGCCTTTGGGCTCCACTCTGGGTTGGTTCTCTTCTGACAGAAGCTGGGGATTCCTTTTGCCACATCCTGAGTCCTGTTCTCCAACCTTCCCTTTCTTGATTTGTCCCCTTGTTTTGACGGAAAACATTTCAGAAACATGTTTCTAGCCTCTGGGTGTGGCTGTGACCTGCTCCATCTTCCTGATTCCCCATCATCCCATTCCCAGGCACCCCAGAGCCCAGTCTCCCACCTACTTTGCCAGCACCCCAGACAGTGATGAGGGGCCATGTCTCCGAGTCAGACAGGCCTGGGTGAAAATATCCTAGGTCTGTCCCTCACCACGTGGGTACCCAGACTCCTCCACTCGCCCCCCAGCAGAAATCGTTAGTCATGAACAAAACAAATATAATACCAACATTTATTACCCCCTGAATCATGATCTCAGAATTAGTAACCACCTAGCCATATCATTAATAAATTCACCCTTCAACTTTAATGACAATATGAACACAGTTATTCTTAACACTGTATGTAAATACACTGATTCGCAGCATGATTCTTTGTGATTTGCAGTAAGTGACTTCAACGTTCTGAGATCCTGTTTTCTTTGTGTGTAAAACGGAAATGATAATAGTCCCCATCTGGTTGATCAATACTATCAAATATTTATTTTCTTCTAGGTGTTATGTTCTATATTAGGTACTGGGAAAGTATTAGTAGTAAAAAAAAAAAAAAGCAAACAAGAAATAGATCCATGACTTATGGAGAGATTGCTTGCAGAGGCTTTTGCACTAGACTGACATTTTAATTACATTGTTACTTGTAACTTACCGTTGTATTATACATGGTGTTATATATTATATATGACACTCGCACATTATATACCATTATCTCTATTATAATAGTACCATACTTTTTCTATCAATGATATTAGTATGCCTATATCTTTTTTTTAAAGATTTTATTTATTTATTTGAGACAGAGAGAATGAGAGAGAGAGAGAGAGAGAGAGAGAGAGCGCACATGAGAGGGGGGAGGGTCAGAGGGAGAAGCAGACTCCCTGCCGAGCAGGGAGCCCGCTGCGGGACTCGATCCTGGGACTCCAGGATCATGACCTGAGCCGAAGGCAGTGGCTTAACCAACTGAGCCACCCAGGCGCCCTGTATGCCTATATCTTAATAACACATATTTTATATACTGTGCATATTAATACAAATCAAATTTATTTTGACTTATTACATCACTTATTACGTCATTATAACTACTACGTATGACAAAGCACATATCATAAGTCAGTGTCATCTGCAATATGATGTTAAGTAGCTGATTAACTGTAGACAGCGCTTGGATTTATGACGTGTGACAATATTCTAGCAATAGGATTAGACGACGCGCATGGCGCCGCCCTTCCACCCCCTGGGCGCGTGGGGGCGCTCGAGACGCGGAGACGCACGCAGGCCCACCCCCGAGCCCCGGCCGGCGGCGCGCGCGCGCAGCGCGCTGGCGCATGCTGGCCCCGCCTCCGGGCCCGCCCCCCGCGCCCCGGGCCCGGCCCCCTCCCTCCGCCCTCCAGCCGGCGGCGGTTGTTGTTCGGCGGCGGCGGCCGCAGCTCGGGTGCAGCCTCCGGCCGCCCGCCCGCCGGCCGGTCCGCGCGCGCGGCCATGGAGCTGGAGGTGCCGGACGAGGCGGAGAGCGCCGAGGCGGGGGCCGTGACCTCGGAGGCGGCCTGGGCCGCGGAGAGCGGGGCGGCGGCAGGTAACGGTGCCGGACCTCCCTCCCACCCCTCTCCCCGAGTGGGCCCGCCCGGCCTCCCCCCGCCGCGGCCCAGTGGAGCCGCCCGAGCGCCGGAGGGGCGCCGGGACCCGCCGCGGGGAGGCCGGAACGTTCCAATCGGGGGCGCTCGCGGGGGGGGGGGATGGGACACACCGGGCGGGGGGCTCGCGGGGGCGCCGCCCTGCCCGGGGGTTCCGGGGGCGCGTGCGGGGCCCGGTTCTGGGAGGACGCGGGGTGAGCAGCCCCCTTCGGAGGCGTGCGGGGAACGCGGGTCCTCACCCTCGGGCGGGGCGGGGGGAGGTGAGGCCACGCGGTGGGTGGGCGCGCTGCCTCCGGCCGAGGGCGTCTGGGGACGGCATCCCACCCAGGCCTGTTGGTGGGGGCGGGGGAGCCGCTC
Source organism: Eumetopias jubatus (assembly GCF_037043125.1). NCBI lineage: Eukaryota > Metazoa > Chordata > Mammalia > Carnivora > Otariidae > Eumetopias > Eumetopias jubatus. The sequence goes on from NW_028274807.1 coordinate 215,916,287, forward strand.
TCCGTGTGTGGGACGGTGCAGCAGCCCTGTTCTGGTGAGGGGCCATGCTTCCGAGATGGGCATGGCAGGGGAGGTGACGCCGTCCCAGACGTGCCCCCGCCTTCCTGCGCCGGCCACCTTGCTGGGGTCAGCTTCTGGGATCCCCCCTGTGGGCACATCTGGGGGGTGAAGGGCAGGAGTTGCCAGGGTGGGGGGCTGGGGGGTCTTTGAGGCCATCTGGGCCAGCTTCCTGACTATCCCATCTCTCTTCGTGGGGGTCACCGCACCCGGCTTCTAGTGCACTGGCCATTCATTGTCTTTCTGGGCCTCAGTTTACCTCGTTATGACGGGAGGGGATTGAGGACATGACATCTCGCCGTGCTTTCAGGGCCAGGGCTCTCTTTGCAGGCAGGTGGGGGAAAAAGAGGCACTCCCTCCCCCAGCCTTCTCCCTGGACGCTGGAGGGCCGCTGTTGGTGTGTAGGGCACTGTTTCCGCCCTCGCCCTCCAGAACAGCAGGTGTGCGGAGCGAGGTGGCCCGGCCCAGCTCCCGGCGGGCTCCCGGCCGGCTGTGCCATGGGCAGCAGCGGAGCTGGGCCGCTGCCCAGAGGAATCTTCTCCTCCACGCTTCCTTCTGGGTCACATTCTCAAGCTTCCAAACAGAAGTTTCCGGATCTGCAGGATCCTCTGCTCCCATCAGGCAGCCCCCGCTAGCAGAGGCCCTGCAGACACCCACACGGGCATCGTCCTCCTTCTCCCCCAGGCCTCCTGAAGCTTCCTTGGCAGGCGGGATATGCTGTGTGGCTGAGGGGGGGGTGGGGTTGGGCGAAATGTCTGGAGAGAGAGCCCTGGAGCCAGCGAGCTTCCCCACTGCCGCCCCACGCCCTGGGCTCTGGAAGGCTCCCGCCGCTTCTGTCCCTACTGCCATCTGGAAGCGCTCGGTAGATGCCCTGCTTCCTTCGACCATCCGGTTGCCTCGCCCTTGTTCTTGGCCAGGGATTGGTGCCCTGGCCCGGCTAGCCCTAGACGTGGTTCCGGGACCCAGCCATGCTCCTTTATCAGACCCCTGACCTCCACCATCAGCCCTCCAACCGGGGCTGGTCAGAGACCAAACAGCCCAAGGCTCAGTGACCACAAGAAAGCTGCATAGCAAACATTTATGTTATTAGGGGCTCAGTGAGCCAGATGGGGGCAGATAAGATCCCAGGCCCAGCAGCGGCTGGGTCTAAGCACAGGGACCTGGAAGATAAGGGGCCAGCCCTGACTGCCTGTCACCAAAATCCACAGAAATCTGACTCCCCTGGCAAATCTTTTCTCTCACTCACTCTAAAATTAAGAGCTGCTGCTCCCTTTCCAAACTCCTTTCTCCTGATATAAATCCTAAGTTTGGGTGAAAACCGTCCAGGCTTTTCCTGCTGCTCATAGAAATGTAGAAATCCATAAACACGTCTGCTTATTTTTCGCCAAGATGGTTCCATGCCACACCAGGGGCTCTCCGCCTCGGCACTATTGACTTTTTGGGCTGGAAAATTCTGTTTTGGAGGTAGCTTCCTGGGCACTGGAGGGGGCTGAGCAGCATCCCTGGCCCCGGCCATTCAGTGCCAGGAGCACCGCCCCTGAGTTGTGATGAATCATAAATCTCCCCAGACATCTCCAGGGTCCCCTGGAGACACAGTCACCCTAGGTGAGAACCTTTGGTCTCACTCTATCTGTTATCCCTTAATTTGGGTTGCTTTTTATCTGCAATAATCTGAACTTCCCAGTCCCCTGTTGGTATCAATTACTTTCTTCAGAGAGAGAGAATATGGGACCATGGTGAAGAGGGGACGAAGCCCAGTTATACTGCCTGGGTTCCACTCAGTTGCTGTGAGACTTTGAAGGGCAAATGCCTTGACTTTTCTGAGCCTCTGTAGCCCCATCTGTAAAATGGGGTGATTTGTATACCTGCTTGGGGCTGGCCACGATGAGCTTCACCTGAGTTAGTGTGCGTCAGCATGTTGAGAGTGCTTGAGGAAAGACAGCCCATTTTAGGCACCAGCCATTACTAGTTCAACCAGCCTCCTGCTGAGGACCATTCTGGCTGCTTCTGGAGTCTACCTTTTGCTGTGACCAGCGATGCTATGGTAAACATCCTTGAACATGGCCCCTAACTGTGGTGCTTTAACTTCTAGCAGTTGAAGTCTCTGCTTTGGAATGGCTGGGCCGTGGTGAGCTGCTTGAAAATTGTTATCTGATGCCTACTGGCTTTCCAGAAAGGTCTGGCAGGGGCCGAGAGGGACCCTCGCCACAGTGTTGCCAGCTCCGAATGTTACCAGCCTCCTTGGCTGGTCTGATGGAGGTGAAATGGTCTCTTGGTGTTTAGAATCTGGTTACTTTAAATGCCCTGCTCTTTGCTCCCGACGCCTGGTCCAGGAAGGGCCGGATGGGGTTCTCTGCTGGCTTTTGGGGGCTTGGATGCATTCACGGGGCCAACTGTTGGGACCTGTGATCTGCCTCTGGGCTTTTGGCCTGAGCTGTGGTCTGGTTTTCTGAGCCATTTCCCTCCTGTCCTTCCAACTTGAATGATATCACAGAACAGTTGGCTTCATTCCCAGCACCCCCCAGCCCCCTCCCACATCTAATCTGGTGGCAGATTATGCTGGTTTTGTCTTCAGAATGGACCCAGAGTCTGCCTGCTTCTTCCGTATTCTCTGCCCCACCTGGTCTAACCCCATCATCCATCACTGGCCTGGTACCCCGTCTCTTCCTTGCTCCCTACAGCTCATTCCAGAAGGCTCCCATTAAAAACTGACTTAGGTCCCGCCCTTCTCTGCCCATAGCCCTCCAGGGCACCCACCTCCCTGGAGGACCTGCCCTCCCCTTCGCCCTCTTTCCCCCTCGCCCACTCTGCTCTGGCCACACAGCCTCCTTTGCTGTTCCTCCCACCCACCAGGCGTGGTCCTGCCCCAGGGCCATTGCACATGTGCTCTCTGTCTAGAACGTTCATCCTTCATATCTGTGTTGTTTGCTTCCTTAGCTCTTTCAAGTTTTTGCTCAAATATCTCCTTCCCAGTGAGGCCTCCCCCAACGTTGCGGGAGGCCTGAAGGGTAGAAAGGAAGATGGTGCAGCCCAGGCAAAGACCTGGTGCGCTTGAAAAACAGCAGGGGCCCACAGGGCTGGGGTGGGGCATTGTCATCGGAGGCCTCCTCAGTAGTTGTGGCCTAGTGGTCCCTCACCCCCTTGTTGCCTGTCAGCTGTGTCCCTTGGAGACAGAAATCTCCCAGTTGGAATTCTGCCCTGGATGCTTCTTGGCAGTGTGACACTTTTACCTCTGACAGTTCAGTCCCCTCCACGGAGAGGCCTTGGGAGCTAGCCTGCTCGGTTCACATCCCAGGTGCATCCTTGGCCAGCTAGGGGGACATGCCGCCTCAGGGTCTCCATCTGTGAGATGGGTGTGATGAGTGTACCTGTCTCATGCGGCTGCATCAAGTAGACAGACTTGCATGCCCTGAGAAGCGCCCCTGGCAGGTAGCCAGCTCTGTGTGGGCACTGGGAGTTTCCCTCCTCGGAGGGACAGGTGAATTCCAGGGGGCCACATGTGGTCTGCTGCTTCGGTGCAGAACCTGGAACAATTACGGGTCTGCTGTCAGACTTCCGGGTACACAAGGACACGCGGGTGCTTCTTACTTTGTCCTTGAACAGTGCTCATTAAACCTTGATCAGGCACCTGCCGTGGACCAGAGGGGGTTCTAGATGCAATGATCTGGGCAACTTCCTCGCAGCTTTCATGGCGAACAAGTAAACGGATAGGATCAGGGGTCAGCAGCCTGGACCTCTAGGGCCAAGGCCCGTCCGTCCCCAGTTTCTGTCAATGAAGTTTTATTCCCACACTGCCACATCCACCCACTCACATGTTGTCTGTGACGATTTTTGCTTGTAGACCTTATGGTCTGCAGAGTCAGAAATACTCACGGTCTTGTGCTTTACGGAAAATGTTTGCCATTCCCTGATGAGAGTGTGCCGGTCAGTGGTGAGCACGTAGTGGGGAAAGGGACAGTCGTGGTGATCCGGTGCAGGACCAGCTGCAGCTGGGGTGGTCAGGGAGGAGTGGCCTGAGTGAGGAATGCAGCCATGGGTTGAGTGTGCCAGGCAGGGGGATTAGCCTGTGCAAAGGCCCTGAGGTAGGAACAAGCTTGATTCATTTGATCCAAGGAAACAAAGTCCGTGTTTTGGGGGACCCTGAAACAGGCAGGGCCAGTCATGCGGGGCTGTGGCAGGGGGGCCCTGGCCCAGCACTCTGGCCGGTTGGTGGGGAAGGAGCTTCCCGCGGCAGGTGGCAGGTGAGCTGTGCTGAGCCAGGCTGGGGGCCTGAATGGAGGCTGTGGGGGTTGAGGGGGGTGAGGGAGCCGCGGAACCCCGGAGGGGTTGGCCTGTGCCCTGGAGCTGGTGGGGGGGGGGCGGTGGGGAGGGCCCGGGAAGGAGCAAGTTCCAGCAGGCTCATGCTGATGTGGGAGGGGCAGGCCGGGTCTTGACCCGGGGCTGACCCTGCCTTGGCCACAGACACTGTGCCTCTGAGCAGGTGAAGTTCCTGCTCCCCATCTCGGCTGCTCTCAGGGTGAGGGCAGCGGGGTCCCAAGAATTCAGGTGACAGGAGCAGGGGGAGGCCTGCGGCCCCAGGGTGGTGCTCCCTGAGTGACCGCTCCGCGACGCTGGCTCCGCGGGTCTCAGGCCCCCAGGCCTTTCTGCCCACACCGCCCGCCACTGTGACGGAGCCTCGTGTCACCACTCGTGACAAGGCTGGTTGAGACCCCACTGGGGATTGCCTGCCGCTGCCAGCTGGACTGCTCACGTGTGGGGATTAGAGACGTGGGGGATTAGCCACAGGGCCCCGCACCCGCTCCTCCACCAAGCCACCCTGGAAGGCTTGGGGTCCAGCCCGAGGGGCCCCACGTGCTCGAGCCAGTGTGAAGGCATTTTGGCTTCGGTTGGAAAAAGGAACCCCCAACATTTTGTCACAATTGCTTTCTGTCTCGTGCGTGCACCATGCACACATTTCTTGGCCTCTATTCTGGATGCGTGGGGTTGCCGTTGAAGGTTTAAGGAAGTGGGGTGCAGTTCGGGCGTTTGTGTATGAAGGACACCCCAAGGTGCGCTTGGGCTAGTCAGTCCCCTTCTCATTGCTCACCCCCATTCCCACATTTAATAATTCACATCTCAGAACTCTCTTTATTTTCTGGGAACCACACAGTTGTATCTTTCCCATATCCATTTGGTCTCTCAGGTCTTTTTCTTATTGATTTGTGGAAGCTCTTTATATATCATGAAAGGTTTTTATTTTTGTTTTTAGTTCATGACACAGCGTGAGTAGTCTTTTCCTATCTTCTCTTACAACGGTAATTAACGCCAGGCAGGTATCTTTGTATTTATGTGGTCAAATTTATCAGTCTCTCCTTTTATGGTTTCTCAGTTTGGTGTCATGGATGGAAAAGTGTTCCCTGTTCTTTCTTTCTTTTTTTTTTTTACAGTTAAGGTTTTGGTTTTTTTTGTTTTGTTTTGTTTTTGAAGATTTCATTTACTTATTTATTTGAGAGAGAGAATGAGAGAGAGAGAGAGAGCATGAGAGGGGGGAGGGTCAGAGGGAGAAGCAGACTCCCCGCCGAGCAGGGAGCCCGATGCGGGACTCGATCCCGGGACTCCAGGATCATGACCTGAGCCGAAGGCAGTCGCCCAACCAACTGAGCCACCCAGGCGCCCTCTTTTTTTTTTTTTTTAAGATTTTATTTATTTATTTGAGAGAGAGAGAATGAGAGATAGAGAGCACGAGAGGGAAGAGGGTCAGAGGGAGAAGCAAGAAGCAGACTCCCCGCCGAGCAGGGAGCCCGATGCGGGACTCGATCCCAGGACTCCAGGATCATGACCTGAGCCAAAGGCAGTTGCTTAACCAACTGAGCCACCCAGGCGCCCCAAGTGTTCCCTGTTCTGAGGTTATAATTTTTCTAGTACCTCTGTAGTTCCACTTAAAAAAAAAAAAGCCTTTAAAGTCTCGCTATATTTGGAATTTATCCTCACACAAGGTGTTAAGAGAGTTTACTGTTCCATGTTTTTCCAGGTGGCTCAGGGTTGTCCCAACTCCACTTTCTGGATAATCTGCTTTCCTCCCCGATTTGAGATGCCACCTTTATCACATACCAGATTCCTGCACGTGGCTGGTCTATTTCTGGACTTTCTGTTCTGTGCCACTCATCTGCCTGATTCTTGCAGCAGGCAAGTCTGTAACTACAAGTAATAACATGTTTCCTTTAAAAGAACAACAATCAGACCTGTGGTCAGGAGGAAGGGAAGATTTCTGTTTCCTGCTCTCTGTTTCTAGGAGCAGAAACCACCATTCCAGGTGGTTTTCTGTGTTCATACCTACCTTTTCTTTTTTAACATCTTATTTTGAAAATTTTCAAGCCTGTGGGAAAAGTTGCAGGCATTCACTGCAGCATTCCGCCCTTAGCCGAGATTCAGCAGCTGCTCACAGACACTTCACCACATTATGTTATGTTTTTACTGAACATGTATTATCGTGTGCTTGCGTGTGTGTGAGAGAGAGAGAGAGAGGGAGAGAGAGGTGCTGCGGGTCATTGCAAGCCAGCTGCAGACGTGTTGCCCCTCTGTCCTAATACGTGGGTGTAGCCGGTTCCCCATCATTCCCAGCAGTTCTGTCCCGTGAAGTCTCCGCGAACACGGAGTTCGCGAATACTGAAGCAGGGCTTCTGCAGGAACACAGAGTTAGGTCCCGGTGAGCCTCTGGTCACGACATTTTCAACATGGAGCTTGTGTCACGTGTGTGTGTTTCTGCTTAGACTCTTTGTAAACTATGTATTGTTGATTCACTAACACTGAACTCAGGGCAGCTGGCGGAAGCTGGTCTAACACGTGTGTTTTCTGAGGCGCGTCACGCACAGCCTTCTCGGCTCAGGAGCCCCAGACCACAGCAGCTCTACCCTCGGGGGCTGCTGTGAACACTGAAAATCACCGACAGAAAGCACAGACATTTAAAACGTGTCCCTCAGTAGGCCATGGAAAGGGCCCTTGTCTGTAGTACAAGAAAAGAGAGACCTGAAGGCAGAGTGACCTCTGCTGGACACATGGGTGGGAGGTGACAGATTTTTCACTCCCCTGGTGTGTCTATGGGTGACCGTGAAAGGCTCAGGAGTATTGATTTGGGGCTGCAAACGGCCAGTGGGTAAATTTGCAGGTTCGGGATCTGCAAATAAGGAGCAACTATGTATCCTATAAGCAAGGATATTCTCTTCGCTAAGTGTGGGGATCAAGTTTAAGAAGTTTAAATCCGGTCCACAGTCAGGATTCACGTTTTATCAGTTAATCCAAAATTGTCCTGGATGGCAGTCTTTGTCCCGTCGCTGGGATTCAGTCCGGGATCACACTCAGACCTGGGGCAGCAGGTCTCCCGGGGCCCCAATTAGACAAGACTTCCTCCCAGGCAGACGTGCACTCTGTGGACCCAGCCCCACCACCTGAGGCCTTCCGCCTGAGCCGTTGTGAGTGAGCCACCCCCTGCTCCAGTCCCTTCAGTGCCAGCCCTCTGCCTGCACCTTCAGGAAGCCCACCTGGTGCTCTCCAGCCTCAGGCCCTGGACTTTGGTGGGAGGCCTGCGTCTGGCACGGACGTGTGTGTAACCGTGTTTGTGGCGAGGGTGGTGAAAGTTCTGGAATCTCCTTTCTCTTTTTCTTCAATGCTGGGGCTTTAGAAAACTGTCCACTGGCCTAAGGCCTGCTGAGTTCTGGATTAATGGCCACCCTCCCCCCACCCTTTGCAAGGCTTCCTGTTTACCACTCTGGAAACGCATTTGCTTTGTGCAGTGAGGTTGAGGTGGGGGGAGCAGGACAGATCTCAGGATAGGGGAGGAAGGGTAGGCTGCTGGTCGGGGCTCTGCCCCCGGAGACTGCCCCCTGCCTCCATTCTCGGCACCCCCAGGTGCACCTTCCCCTCCAGCCACACCAGACCCTTTCTTCGCTGTTCCACAAAGCCATCCCGTCCCGTTCCCACAGGACCTTTGCATGTGCTCTCTCCCCCTTAGAGTGCCTTCGCCCTTCACTTCCCTCACTGGGTCTGCCCATGTGGTAGTTCGTGTGGGCACCTCGCTCTTCTTCCTGGCTGAGCGACATTCTGTAATATGGATAGAGCGTATTTTGTGTCTCCGTTCGTCTGTTGATGGACCCTGGGTTGTTTCCACTTTTTGTCTGTTACGGATAGTGTGTCCGTGAACATGTGCGGGCAGGGTTTTGTGTGGACGGGTGTTGTCATTTCTCTTGGGTGGACACCCAGGAGTGGAAGTGCCGGGTTGTGTGGAGACTCTTAAGTTTAACCTTTTGAAGAACTGCCAGCCTTATCCGCAGCAGCTGCCCCACTTTCCATTCCCACCAGCCGTGCTTGGGGGCTCTGATTACCCTCCATCCTGGACATTACTTGCCCCTGTGTGTCTCTTTGACTCTGGCTGTCCCGGTGGGCATGAAGTGCTTTCACTGCGGTTTTGATCGGTGTTTCCCTGACGATTAGTGATGTGGAGCGTCTTTTCGTGGGCTTGTTGGCTGTTTGTACATCTTCTGTGAAGACATGTCATGTTCAGACCCTTTGCTCATTTCTCATTTGAGTTATTTTTCTTTTTATTGAATTGTAAGTGTTCTTTATGTATTCTAGATACTATTCCCTTCTCAGATCTGTGATTTGCAAATATTCTCTCCCGTGCTGTAGGTTCTCTCTTCACTTCCTTGGTGGTGTCCTTTGACGTGCAAACATTAAAAAATACATATCTTATTTATTTTTAAAGTAGGCCCCACGCCCAGCGTGGGGCTTGAATTCACGACTCCAAGATCAAGAGTTGCTTGCTCCACCAACTGAGCCAGCCAGGCTCCCCAAACGTCTTTAATCTTGAGGAAGTTCAGTTTATTTTCCCTCGGTTGTTGGTGCTTCAGTTGTCACATGCAACTGACCCGTGTGATGGGCCTGACCCATCGTGATAAAGACTTAGGCCTATTTTCTTCTGAGAGCTTTATTGTTGCATCTGTTACGTTGGTTTAGATTTCTTCTGCGTTTTGAGTCACTTCTGTGTATGGTCTGAGATAGATTCCAACTTCATCCTCCACGCGTGGAAATCCAGTTGCCCCAGCGCTGTTTGCTGAGACTGTTCTCTCCCCTTGGAGTGGTCTTGGCAGCTTTGTCGAAATCCATGGACTGTGGACATGTACGTCTACTTCTGGGTTCTCACTGATGTATTCTGGACCACTCCCTGATGTCTTTGTTTGTCTTTATGTGGCAGGGTCACACTGTCTTGGTTCCTGTGGCTTTGTAGTCAGTTTTGAAATGGGGAAATGTGAGGGGCACCTGGGTGGTTCAGTTGGTTCAGCATCTGACTCGGTTTCGGCTCAGGTCATGATCTTGGGTTCAGGGTCGTGAGATTCAAGCCCTCCGTGCTCAGCGGGGAGTTGGCTTGAGGTTCTTTCTCTCCTTCTGCCCCTCCCCCTGCATTCTCTCTTTCTCTTTAAAATAAATAAATAAATCTTTAAAAAAAAGAAAGGAGGAAATGTGAATCTTCTAACCCTGTTCTGCATTTTACACTTTAACATATTCAGTTTGGCTTGGCTCTTAGTTCCTATCAGTGTAGCTCAGAGCCACCATGTTCTTTCAAACCCGTATAATATTCCACTGTGCACATGCTAGTCACTCATTCCTCTTGCTCATCATCAGCTCGTGATTGAGCACTTACTGTCTGCCAGGCCTGGGGGAAGCCCATCGCCAGGGGAGCCCCGAAGGGGCACGGGAAGAGGCCAGCACCCGGGGGTCAAGGATTCCCACCCTGTCCCGCTCTCCTGAGCTGCACGGGTGGTGTGGATATTCATTCAGCAAATGGATCAGACTCCAGCCCTGGCCTGGCCTCCAGTCATAGCAGGGGCCAAGGTGCATCCTGGGCTTGCCTCCAGGAAGCCCCCAGTCTGGGAGTGGCTGGAGACAGACCCTCATCTTAACCGGCCACACGTGGGTCCTCACAGTGACAGTGGCAGCAAGGCCTGTTCCATCCCTGTCCTCATCTCTTCTTACTCTGTTCCAGCCACTGGGGCCTCTGTGCTGATTCCCCAACTCTGCAGGCACAGTCCTGCCCCAGGACCTTTGCACTGGCTCCTCCTGCCTGGGAGGCTCTGCTGGCTCTAGCATGGCTGGTTCTTCCCCATCTCCTTCCCTCCTTGTGCTTGTGGCTCAGGCTGGAGCCTGACTGCCCGGAATCACATTCATCCATTCCCACTTTTTCCTGGGTAACCTCAGGCCAGTGACCTGGCTGGCCTCTCGGAGCCTCGGCTAAACGTAGGTAGCCATAGTACCAACCTCAGGGGGCTGTAGGGAGGGTTTGATGAATCACATGTAGGTGCACCAGATGGGGCTGGCCCCACATTCAGCAGAAGTCAGCTCTTTGTCACTGTGTCCACGTTCCTGTTACTTTTCCAGCCGGTCGCGGGAGCTGACTGGAGCGTCAGAGTTGGTGGCTCAGTGGTTAGAGACAAAAAGCAGGCTGTGCCCGGAGGCTCCCGCTCCCCCATTTGCCTCCTGAGCCAAGCCCTTAGTGCCCTGGGCCCCAGACCTTGTCGTGACTCCCGTTGTCACCACCAGGGAGAAGGGAGCAGGTGCTGGTGGCCCTGCCCCGTGCCCGGCACAGGCCTCCCTGAGCCGTAGCAGTGAAGCAAGACGTGACTCCTGCCTCAGGAGGCTCCTGGCCTCTAAGAGAGCAGCCCCTGGAGGACCAAAGTCATAAAGAGAAGGTTTGAACTGAGCAGGGGTAGGAATTATGGTAGGGGGTTGGAGAATGGGTTAGGGAGCCATCTCAGCCAGGCGTGCAGGGAGGGTCTCTCTGAGGAGACTTTTGATCCAGGCCTGAATGGTGAAATGGGGAAGAGCATCCTAATCAGAGAAGTGTGTGCAAAGGCCCTGGGGCAGGACTGTGCCTGGCACATGTGAAGAACAGTGAGGAAGCCGTGTGGCAGGAGCGCAGTGAGTAAGGGCAGAAAAGGTGGAGGGGAAGGCAGGGAGGCCTTCTGTGTAGACATCCCCCACACCACTGTCCTCATCTGAGCCCAGGGGCCATGTGGAAACCCCAAGCGTATCACGTAGCTATTGCTGTGAAATAAATTACCCCAAAATGTAGTGGCTTTAGACAGTGGCACACATCTACCATCTCACGGTGTCTGTGTGTCCAGAACCCGGGGGTGGCCGAGCTGGGGCGTTGTGGCGCGGGGTCTCAGATCACGGTGTCTGTGTGTCCGGAACCCGGGGGTGGCTGAGCTGGGTGGCTTCAGCACGGGGTCTCAGATCAGGGTGCAGGCAAGCCTCCTGCCTCATCTGAAGGCTCGACCCGGGCTGGAGGAGCTGCTCCTGAGCTGCTCCCTCATGTGGCTGGTAGCAGTTGGCCTCGGTTTCCCAGGCCATTTACATGTCCTCACAGCATGGTGACCACTTGTCCCCCAGAGAGCAATCCAAGAGCAAGGGAACCCGGCAGTGTCTGACCTGTGTCGGGACTCACATGCTCTCACTTCAGCCGTACCCTGTCGGTCACACCCACAGCTGCTACAGAAGCATGTGGATACCAGGGGGCTGGGCCCACCGGAGCCCATTCTGGAGGCTGGCCACCCCAGCGGGCAGCTCGCTTGGCTTCGGAGCCTCCCTCTCTCATCTGCAGAATGGGGCAGTTGTGGTCCTCTCCCCACAGGGTGGCACGCGGCACGAGCAAGAGCTTGAGCTGAGCAGCCAGCCCATGCCTGATGCCAAGGGACCGTCAAGGTGCAGGGGCCCCCGTGGTAATCCCAGAGCCCAGCGGGCGTCAGGGCCCTGGTTCCAGCCTGGCTCTCCGCCAGCTTACTGGCCCTGCCCCACTCAGCCTCCATGTAAAACAGATCCAGGCCCTAGGATTCTGGAAGTGTAGACCCGCCCTGCTGGGGAGACTGGCCCCCACTGGGAAGTTATTGCCATGTTGAGAGAACGCCCAGCCCCAGGTTCCTCCTGTTCGCCTAGAGCCTGACGGGCAGACACCTGCATGAGTGACGAGCCCCGGGCCAAGGGGGGCCTCCAGCTGAGCAGCCCTGGCTTGCCTCGGTGGCTCCTGGCATATTGTAGAATTCAAGTGCAGTGTTGCAGCCCAGCCCTGGCTTCCGGGGAGTAAAAATATGCCTGGGGAAGAAAACTGGGCAAGAAGCCTCACACGTTGGGCCTGAGACGGCGCGGGGTCTTCCATCGGGCGCCTGCTGGCGCTGGGCTCCTGTGCTCCTGCCCCCTGTCCCCAGATCTGGCTCGTCCACAGGCCCCTTCCCCCGTGGAGGTCTGCGGTTGCGTGTCCAGCGTTGGCCACCTGGTGTCCCCTTGAGGAGCCCCCATCCCCCACACCTAGGCAGAGTGCTGTGGCTCCAGGGCTGGGTGGGGACCCAGGCCTCAGGCTCCGGACCTGCGCCCTGCCCTGGGACTTTACAGGGGACAATCAGGCACCTGCGGGGGGGGGGGGGGGCAGGGTGTGCTGGGAGGACAGCAGCACTGACAGGTGGCCTCCAGGTGCAGCCAGACTTGAAGCTCATCACACCTCTTCCGTTAGGTCAGGGCTTGGCAAGCTTTCTGTGAAGGGCCGGATGGTCTCTGTTCTAAGTGTTCAGTTCTGCCCATTGTAGTGCAGAAGCCATGGTAGAGATTCATACGTGAGTGGGCATGGCTGTGTGTCAATAAAACTTTATTTATAAAACAGACTGTGGGGTTGGTGTGCAGGGCACAGTTGGCTGGCCTGAGTTATATTCTCTCTCTCAAATAAAATCTTTTAAAGGGGGAGAGGTGCCTGGGTGGCTCAGTCAAGCATCCAACTCTTGGTTTTGGCTCAGGTCGTGATCTCTGGGTTTCAGATCGAGCCCTGTGTCAGGCTCCACGCTCAGCGGGGAGTCTGCTTCTCCCTCTGCCCCTGCCCCTCCCCTTCAGCTCACTCTTGCTTTCCACAGTTAATAAATAAAATCTTTTTTTTTTAAATAAATAAATAAAATCTTAAAAAAAAAATATTCCTCCAGGCGCCTGGGTGGCTCAGTCATTCAAGCGTCTGCCTTAGCTCAGGTCCTGGTCCCAGAACCCTTGGATAGAGCCCGGCATCGGGCTCCCTGCTCCGCGGGGAGCCTAGCCTGCTTCTCCCGCTGCCTCTGCCTCTGCCCCTCCCCCTGGTCACGAGCGCTCTCGCTCACTCACTCTCTGTATTTCTCTGTCTCAAATGAATAAATAAAATCTTAAAAAAAAATTCCTCTCCACACACACCTTTGTTCTTCCAGCGGTGTGAGTTAGGCTGCTGTCTGAACGTAAAACATCCTAATTCCACTTCTTTGAGGCTCAGTTTCCCTCTCTGAAGAAGAGAGATGAGAAGCATTGCCCAGGACAGGCCCGGTGGGAAGCTCATGGCCTTGCTGGGCATTCAGCCCTTCATCAGATGTTCAGCTCAGGGAACATGTGAGAGCTCCTTTCCCCATGCTCTTCCCCTGAGGCTCCCGGCGGTGCTTACCCGCAGCCACCTCCACGCAGCCCTTCAGGGTTTCTCACTCCGCCATGCACACTGAGGTCGGCTCTGTGCCTGGGAGCTGGTATGGGGGTCACTGAGGGAGACGAGGAAGTGGCCTGTTCTCCGGAGCTCTCAGTGGAGCCAGGAGGGCCCTGAAGGTGGCGTGGCATGGGTTCCAGAGGGAGCTGCCAGGAGAGGCTAGACGTGGAATCCCTGGGTCCCGGGATGGGCACGGGGAAGGCATCCACTGAGCAGAGAGGAGGTGGGAAGGAGATGTGCCGGCGTGCATGGCCCAGGGTCCGGGGTGTGAAGGAACCTGAGCAGCGGAGGACCCAACAGGCTGGGGTGGGGGGTGGGCACTGGCGTGTGACCGCTTGAGTGCTAGGTCTGGGGCCCCAGTGTCTGAATCCATGAAAGAGGAGCAGTCTCTGTGTGCCCCTGTGATGGTGTGGGTGACCCCGCGCAGAGCGTGCACTGCATGCCACGAGCTTGGCAGAGGTGGCCGGCTTGGAGGGCGCATGATCAGGAGCGTCTGTGCCTGGGGCAGTGAGGCAGAGCGGAAAGTCAGCAAATGCAGGGGGAGCGATATGGAGCTCTCATGCTGGGCCCAATACACAGGGTGGTGGTGGTCACACAGGTGACCAGATGGCTGCAGGACACCGGGCCGGGTGCTTGGGAGCACCGTCGGGAGCAGCAGCTCGGCCTGGAGGGTCTGGGAAAGCCGCAGAAGGGCTTAGCGAGGAAGTTTCCGGTTGCTCATGAGGACAGGTCAGCTTGGGCTGCCTTGAGCCAACCTGGGAGCCAGCCCTTGTGGGCGGAGTGAGTCTGTGGGGTCCCTGGGACCCCCTGCAGCTCTGCTGCCTAGAACTGGGCCAGACCTCTGAGCCTCAGTCTCCCCAGCTGTACAGTGGGTCCAGTGACCGTTGCCTTCCGTGAGTGTTAAGAGGTTGGATGTGGCTTTCAGGATGCCAGCCCAGCACTGGGAATGTGTGTGCTCTAGCTCTTTGCTATGGGGAACTGCAAGCAAAAGCAAAAGTAGACAGGATACTACAGTTAGATATGTTTTTTATCCTAGAATGTTTTAAATACCTAGAGAATACTGACACCCACATCCTACCCGCCCCCTGTCATCCCGCACACCCCCGCAGCGGCTCCGGAGTCCGTCCTGGGCACTGTGGACACAGGGCCAGGTCATTCTGTGGGGGCGTCCTGAGCACTCTGGGGGGCTGAGCAGCATCCTGGACCCCACCCCCTCCATGCCAGGAGCCCCCCAAGTGTGACAACCACAGATGTCCCCAGATGGGGCAGGGCTGCCCTGGGTGAGAGCCACCTTTATGTCACTCCCCTCCACCCAGGTCACTGTCCCTGCCTCCGGGGTATTTGCTGACCCCTGACTGAAGGGGTAAACGAGAAAAGATCTACTTAACCTGCTGGTGTCTTTTATGTTATGTTGTGCTTTTCTGGGTGCTTAAAATCTTGTTACTAAGCATCATGTTTAGACAATGCCAGACCCTCCGTAGCATTTCATCCCCACAGCGGGGCCCAGCAAGCAGGAAATGCTCAATGCTCACAGGAATGAGCGAGGGAGGGAGGGAAGGAACAGAATATTCTTTGGGAAATTGGTTGTTAGGGAAAATTTGTAATTCCTTCCCTGACACCATTCCCTGTTCCAGGGGGCTCAGAGTGAAAAATGCAAACCCGTGAGAGGGAAAAACTATCCAAGAGGAAGAAAACAGCTTTGCGAATCCCAAAGCCTTGGTTTGAGGCTTGCCCTCTGTTTTGAAGTTCTAGGCTGTTGCCGGAGTCCTGCTGCTGCCGGGGCCCTGCGTGGTTGCCCAGAGCCACGGGGAGTGTTCTCCTCCGAGTGTGGGGTCAGAGCCGGGTTGGGTTTCCCTCGTGCCCGTGGGGGCAGGGGGCTGGGGGCTAGCCCAGCCCTGCTTTGGACAGGGGCAGCGTTTCCCCCGGCGTCTCCAGTCCTTGACAGAGACGTGGACTGAGCACCTACTATGTGCGGGGCACTGTTCTCTGCACCTGCCACCTCCGTGCATCATCCTGTGTGTGTGCCCCGCCCTGGGCACCTGGCCACATCCGAGTGACCCTCCTCTGTGGCCCCTGTCTCGGTGATGGGCCCACTGTGTGCCTGACCAGGCCCCCAGCTTCGTGTCCTCCCCAGCCCTCCCCCCCTTGCAGCTGGGTATCTCCCTGTCCTGGCTGTCAGCCCTCCGGGGTCTTTCCCAAATCCACGCCCACCGCTCCATTCGACCTGTGGTGGCTGCGCTCGGACCGCGTGCCAGGACTGGGCCAGGCCGTGGGGAAGCAGCAAGACAGTCCTGGTCTCTGCTCTGCTGGTAAGGAGCAAGGCGGTAAAGCAGTTAGCTTTAGACAGTGACGTGTGTCATGAACAAATAAAACAGGCATGGTAGAGGTTGGGAGGAGGTTAGGGGTGGGAAGGGACAGTTCCCCTAGGAGGTGACATTCAAGCCGAGACTTGAGTGATGGAGGAAAGCAGCCTGCCACGGGGAGATGGAGGGAGAGTGCATTCCAGGCACAGGGCACGGTGAATGCCAAGGCCCTGAGGTGGGAACGTGCCTTCTGGAAGGTATGCTGAGTGAATGTGCGTGAACCCCATGGCACACTGCCTTGCACACTGGTGCTCCGTAATGTCTGCTGTTTCCCGTGTGATCACTCACATTCCTCGGGCAGAAGCCACTCAGAAAACGCGTTTCTCCTAAGCTTGAAAACACCTGGCAGCTGAAGTCAAAATTCACCTTTAACCTGGAGGGAAAAGTTTGCAGATAAAGAAAATTTTCAGCTGTACAGAAAAGTTGAAAGAATGGGACAGTGGGCGCTCACTCCATACCACTTGGATCCTACCGTTGACATTTTGCTGTGCTTACTTCATGCACCCCCCCCTTACCTCCCTCCATCCACCTGTCCCCCCACATCCCCTCCCCACTCTGGGGATTTAGTGCCCCTGGAGGACAGGGGATCTTCCCAGCGTCTGTTAATTGGAAAGGGCCATCGACATTTGACAGATAAAAATTAATCCAAGCATGAAACTAGGGAGAGGCAGCCACATAAAGAGCAGGGGGTGGGTGCAAAGGGCAGAAACTCCCAAATTCAGCCTCAGCACTCGTGCCGCATGACCTCGGGTAAGTCACCGGCCACCTGCTCTGCTCTGGTTAGTTCTAACAGTTGGCAAGTTGGTTCTCCCGGGTTTTCTAAAATGTTGTCTTTCTTTCCAACTTCCGTTCCTTCTCTTTTCTTGTCTTACTGCACTGGCCGGCATCCCCACGGCAGTGGTGGCTCTCGGCTGCACTCCTCTTGGGGGGAGCGTCGCGTGTTTGCCGTGGCTTTTCGCTTTATTCTGTCTTCAAGCAAAGCAGTTCTTCTCCCCCATCAGCCCATTTCTGTTGGTTTCTCTAGTTTCTAATAGTTTTCAGGCATGAAATTTGTGTTGAATTTTGTCGAATGCCTTTCTGGATTCTGAGATGTGATCATAGGGTTTTTTTCACTTTCGACCTGGGTGAGTATCTTCAACCCCGTTTCGCTGCCTGTAGAATGGTGGTCGCAGAATGAGATAGTTAAGTCCGGTGGTGCCTGGCCCCTCTGGCCTCCGTGTGGGGGATGGCGTGACCTGGGCCTCTTGTACTGTCACTTTGCAGCACTGCCTGCCAGAAGGAGTGGAGCCTGGAGAACGTTCTGGATGGTGCGCATCGTTGGGCAGTGGTTTTGCAGCTAAAGGGATTTGTTTTTGAGATGTGTTTACATACCATAAAATTCACTCTCTTGGGGGTGCCTGGGTGGCTCAGTCGGTTGAGCGTTCCGACTCTTGATTTGGCTCAGGTCAAGATCTCAGGGACGTGGGATCGAGCCCCACGTGGGGCTCCGTGCTCAGCAGAGAGTCCACTTGGGATTCTCTCTCCCTCTGCCCCTCCCCCAGTTCATGCGCTCTCTTGCTCTTTCTCTCTCTGTCTAAAGTAAATAAATAAATCTTAAAAAAAAAAATTCACCCTCTTAAAGTACACGATTCCGTGGGTTTTACTACATTCGCTATGTTGTGCCACCATCACCACTGTCTAGTTGGAGAATATTCTATCACCCCAAAGGAAACCCCGTCCCCATCAGCGGTCACTCCCCATCCCCCCAGCCCCCAGCCCCCACGAGCCCCCTTCCCGTCCGCGAATGAGCCTGTTCCGGACGTGTCACCCACGTGGACTCACACCCCATGTGGCCCTCTGTGTCTGGTTCTCTCCCTGAGCGTCGTGGGCTCGGGGTCAGTTCCCGGGGCAGCATGTGTCTGCACCTCATTATTTGTATGACTGAATAATCCAGCCTTTGAATATATTTAGTGCTTTTTTGAAAGTAAGGAATTTGAGGTGAACAGAGGAGTCAAAGCTCTATTTCCTTCCTCCGTCCCCGAAGAAGTCCCTGGTGATAGATCCTTACATTCCTTTTAGAAACGCTCTCCACACGTCGGTGCGGTACTTGCTTCCGTCAGCTGTAGCTGCCTAACAGACCACCCCAGGGCTTAGTGCTTGAGAAAACAGCTGCGTGTTTGCTTGTGATTCTGCCCCTGGCTCGACTTCGGCTGGCAGTCCTTCTGTGGCCTCGCCTGGGGTCACACAGCCGTGGTCAGCAGGCGGCATGAAACCCAAGAGGCTCCCGCACCCTGGTCCTGCACCTCAGCTGGGGGCTGCCCGCCTGTCTCCGGAGCCCCGGGGCTCAGGGTTCCCGGAGGGCGGAATCGGAGGCCGCCAGCCTTGCCTGCGCCCTGCGGTTCCTTTGGCGGCACTCTGCTGCTCAGAGCATCACGTGGCTGCAGAGAACCGGCCGTCTTCACTCAGCCACGGGAGCCTTTCTTCCTGTTTGGAGAGAGGATTTGCAAGTGTGGCTCCTGCGCGTCCTGGCGGGCCAAGGCTGACCGGGGCTGAGGGTTGGCATTGCCCCCCAGGGGTTCCCAGCGTCTCCGCAGGCTGCCCGCAGGGCTCTGCTGCAGAGGCCTATGCTGCGGGAGGCCCAGGGCAGCCCGATCATTCCAGCTAATCAGGGAAGTGTGTGCGGCTGGGCCTCAGCACCACTTCCTGGCTTCTCGGGGCTGCTGGCCCTGTCTGCCATGGCCTTGTGCTTTCTCGTTGGCTCTGAGTCACGGGGAGCCGGCACCCTTCCTGGGCACTAGGCAGTCCTGCTCTGGGCAGGGGCCCCACCCTGCACGGAGCTGACAGGCCTCATGCCCCTTGTGTCCGGTGGGGAGTCTCTGTATGCAGAGAGCTCTGAAGGTGTCTGTCAGGGGGTGACTGAGCAGACCTGCTCTCCCGGTAGTGGGGGAGACATAACATGGAGGCACCGGGTGCTGCCGAGTGCCTGGAAGACCCAGAAGGCCAAGGAGGTGAGGAGAGTGACCTCAGAGGGGCTGTTTTGGGCGAAGTGGTTGGAGGACACCTCAGAGGGGGTGACCTTTGAGTCAGGTCTTGGATGAATTAAGTTAGCAAACCCTGCAAGTGTCTCGGGAGTGGTGTTTCGGGGGGGGGGGCAACCTGTGCAAAGGTCCTGGGGCAGGGCCCTGCTTGGCATGTTGGAGGAACAGCGAGGAGGCCTGTGTGGCTGGAGCAGAGTGGGGGAGAGGGAGGGCAGGGAGGGGACAGGGGCAGGTCCTGCAGGGCTTAGGGACCTCAGGGAGGACTTGGACTTTTCCCCCAGGGAGGAGGGAGTCCTGGAGGGCTATGGGCGGAGCAGGGCGGGACCTGACTGGGGTCATCATGGGCGCCCTCTGGTGGCCGCTGCGGGAAGAAGAATGGACTGGGGGTGAGGGCAGGACTGGGGACCAGGGTGGAGGGGACTGTGCTGGTCCAGGTTGGGGGCAGTGGGCAGATTTTGGATGGATTGTAAAGGTACAGGTGGCTGATTCTGCTGAAAGACAGAGGGGCCTTACCGGCCCCTCCCTGGGTCCCCACAGTCCTTCCTGAGCCCCGTCCTCCCTCAGTTTCCACATCAAACAAACGTGGAGGAGCAGCTCCTGCTGAAGCTCACATGCGTGCACAGGGGAGAGGAAAGGGTGTCTGTCTATCCATCCATCAGTCAGTCAACAAACATTGGTAGGTGCCTGCTAAGGGCAGGTCCAGCCCTGAGGGAGGAGGCCCCTCTCCCGTGGGTAGGACAGATGTTGGTGTCATTGTCGCCCGGAGGGGCAGGACAGGGTCTGCAGGGTGGGGCAGCAGTCCGATGGTGGCGCGGGGTGGTGGGCTAGGGAGGGGGCCCAGCTCTGGAGCCCTAGCTTTGGTCACCCACAGGGGCACAGAGAGACCAGAGGAAAGCTGCTCAGAGAGGTGGAGGGACTTGCCTGAGGTCACACAGTGGCGGGCCGCAGGGGCTAGCTCAGAGGTTAGGGAGCAGGGGAGGCAGGGGATGGCCCCCTCCCCCAGAACGGTCTGAGCCCTGGCCGCCCCGTGCCTTCCGCCCAGCGGCTGGCACAGCTGTGCCCTGCCCAGGGCGGGTCTTGGCCCAGTGTGGCACACTCTCTCCCTCCCCAGGCTATTTTTAAAACTTAATTTCCTCAAAAATGGGGTGGCTCATTCAGAAGAGAATGGGTCACATCTTGGGCTGGGAGGAGCTCGTCATGGCGTGGCCTCCTTGGGCCTGGCCTGGCCTGGCTGATGGGAGCATAGGGCAGGGCCATGGGACCTCCACAGCCCACCCGCCCTGAGCAGCCACCAGCCTCTGAAGATGCACGAAGGCCCCCGAGGGCCCGGGGCCACGGTGTTTGAGGGAGCAAGGGGGTCGCTCACGGGCATCGTGCTGCAGCCTCCCTGGCACGGAGCCCAGGACATTCCAGGCGGGAGGATGCGTCTCTCCCTTTTATTAGCCAGCGTGTGAGTTGGGCAGGAGTGGTGTGGCTGTTGCAGGGACCCTGGGCACGGAGCAGGTGACTTGAGGGGTCCCAGGGCAGGGCAGACCCGGGCAGGACCATATCAGATGCTGCTGTTGGTGTGGCCCGAGCACGCAGGGTGAGTGGGGCTGGGAGCCGCGAGGCGGCCCCCGACAAGCTGGGAGACCTGGGAAGCAGGTGGAACTGTTTGTGGGGGGAGGCCTGGACCTCGGGGCTGGGGCTGATCGGGCAGAGAGCCCCAGGGTGAAGGGCTGGGAGCTGCAGAGGCCACGGGTAGGCACGGCTGGGTGAGCTTCGGGCCCAGTGGCCCCAGGCTGGCCAGGAAGAGGGATGCCTGGGGCCCCCAAGCCAAGTCTAGAATGTTCTGTCTACTGCCGGCTTCTTTCCTTCTCTTCCCCCGCCCCCCACACCCCAGACGTAAAACCAACAAATGTTATGTCAGCTTCCTAGCGTCTTCTGCTACCTGGTCGCCTCAGGCTAAGCCTCAGGATGGGTCCAGGTTCATCCCTGACACCAGGGCGCCCAGGTTGGGAAGTCCCACACCCACACCCATCTGTGGGTGGGCGCCTAGTGACCCGTGTGGGCTCTGACCTCCGGCTGGGGTGTCCTCTGGTGGGCCCCGCGGCCGTGGCCCTGGCATCAGGCAGTCACCCACCCAGCGTGTTTCTCTGCCTGGACCATCGCCGGCATCTGGCTGAGGCACAGGGCAGTGGTGGTTACGGCTGACAGAGGACACCCATCCCCCACCCGCCGACGCCAGGCTTACCCACGGTTCACAGTCCTCTTGGGTTCGTTTTTTCCATAAGTACAATTCATACACCATAATTCACACTTCTAAGCTTACAGTTCAGTGTTTCATGTATTCACAGTGTGGTGCACAGGACCACACTGATTCTAGAACATTCTCATCTCCCTAAAGGAAACCCCATTCCCATTAGCAGTCCCTCCCCAGTCCCCAGCCTCTGGCCCTATCTGGTGTTAGAAGTGGAGCAGGTCCCTCCTCTGCTGGGCTGAGACTGACCCCGGACCCCTCACCTGGGACTCCTGCTCCCCCAGCTCCGTGGTGCCTCCCCCGGTGCCCAGGCTGGGTCCTCGGGCCTCTTCCCTCCCCAGCCGCTCCCCTCCCGGGCAGCCTCGTCCACCACACCCCCCCCGCCCCCCGTCTATGGCAGGATGACACCCACAGTCCTGTCTCCAGCCGGGCCCTCCCCTGAGCTCCAGACTCGGGGGTCTCTTTGCGGGGGGCTCCCGGGCGTCTGACACTCAGCTCGACCACGCTGCACCCGACTGCCCCCACACCGGCTCCTGCCTGGTCGCTCATCTCGGCCGAGGCCACTCTGTGCTCTGTTAACTGCTCCGGTCAGGATCCTTAGTCATTCTTGACTCCCTTCGTCCTCTAGCTGCCCTAGTCCCCTGTCGTAGTGTCAGACCTGTCCGGAATCTGCCCACCCATCTCCCTCCTCTGCCTCCACCTGGTCCAGCCCATCATCTCCCGCCGGGACCAGAACCGCCAGAACAGCCCCCTCCACGCTCGTCCCAGGCCGCCGCCTTCACTGCCGCTCCCCCGTCCGTCCTCCCCGCAGCGGCCACCAGAGGGCGCCTGTGAGCAGTCGAGTCAGGTCGGCCCTCCTCTGCGCGCAGCCCTCCGGGGCTCCCACCTCCCTGGGTCCCACCTCCTGACCCCTGCCCCCAGGTCATCCTCCTGGCTCCCACTCCCCTGTGCAGGCCCTTCTCTGGCCCCAACCCCGACTGTGAGCCCTTGAGGGTGAGGGCCGTGTCTGCCCTGGTCTCCCCTGTCTTCCCGCCAGCCTGACACGAGACCCCCAGTGTATGAGCTTGCGACACAGCAGCACAGCTCCGCCTAACACCATACACGTTTGTTAGCACACTCTGGCCGTCACAAGCCTAAAATGGGTCTCACTGGGCTAAAACCCCGGGGCAGGCAGGGCTGGTCCCCCCGGGGCCCCCGGGAGACCCAGCTCCGGCCTCTTCCTGGCCCGCAGCCCCCCTCCATCCTCACCGCCAGCAGCGCGGGGTCCGCCCATCTCTGGGACTCCCACCCTCTGCCTCCCTCTTGTGAGGACGCCGGGCCCCCGGGAACCCAGGGTCACCCCCTCCTCGGGGGCCGTGACTTGCCCACCCCCTGCGTAGCCCGTCATCCGCAGGGGGCAGGGCATATCTGCCGTCCACACTCATTGGACAGATAATCCTCAGCAGAAGCCTGCGTTCCAGGTGAGGATGCTAAGGCTCAGAGAGGTCAGTGTTTGGCCTTCTCATGGGGAGCTGGGATTGGAGGGAAGGGTCCTGAGAGACAAAAACTACCTGCTGCCTCCCTCCCTGTGAGCCTCTTTCCATGGTGAGCAGCTCTCCCCGGAGACTGTGTGGGCAGGAGCCAGGGAGTCGTGGCTCCAGCCCCAGGCACTGGGCCCCTTCCCACTGACCCCGTGGGTTGCCTGACTTCCCCTTGGCCTGAGCATCTGCTGGTTAAGCCCTGCTCCCTCCCGTGGGTGTAGACAGCACTTTGTCAATTCAGCCAGTCATTTGCCGCTGGGGACCTGACGTCTTTGGGGTCAGTGGTGGGTCAGCATCCTTGCCCACTTCCCACCCCGGGTCCTCGAGTCCCTCCGTAGGGGCGCAGGGAGCTGAGTGAGGTCACAGGCACCTGCGTGCAGCGAAGGCAGGGTGGGCTGCCCCCATCTCCAGGCTGAAGCCTCTCCTTCTCTCCTGCAGGCTTGGCCCAGAAGAAGATGGTCCCGACGGAGGTGAGTGTCCTGTGGCTGTGGGCAGCTCGCTGCGCCTCCCTGGGCCCCTCCCTCAGTCCTGCCAGCGTCTTGAGTTTCAGGGAGGGGAGCGGGTGGGGTGGGCAGGGCGAGGACCCGGCCTGGACGGCGAGGGACAGGAGACGGAAGGGCCGGAGGGGCGGGACGGGAGCTGGGCAAGTGTGGGCCCCTGGGGAGTTCCCGGGAGGAGGACCGGGTCAGATGCTGCCGTGGGGCCGTGCCCAGTGCGTGATGAGTAGCACCTTCCGTGTAGCCCCCCGGGTCCCCACACGTCTACCCGTGTCTGCCCGTCATGTTCCAGAGAGCTTTCCCTGGGGGGGGGGGCTCCCCTCCCGCTCGCTCTGGTAGCGCAGGTGGGGGTCAGCACTGTCCCTGGTCCTGAAAGGAGCCTGTGGGAGCGTGTCTGTGAGCCCCGCGTTCCAGGAGCAGCCCAGGTGTGGCGTCCCTGTGCCTGCGCTGGCCGCCTGGCCCCAGGCATCCATGTTCCCTGGATGCCACCACCATGTGGGGTCCTTGTGGGGAGGGCTTTCCTGGAGGGTGTCCAGCCACAGGGCAGTGGGGAGTCAGCCAGGGGTGCGGAGCAGGGGTGGTGCCTTCTGATTGCTGGGGAGAGCCCGCCCCCTGGTGACCAGTGTGCAGAACGCACAGCAGCCAAGCTGAGGGGCGAAGGCCGGTGGGGCATTGGAGGGCTGCCTGGACCCCTGAGTGGGGCAGTGAGGCCGCACGGGTCTGAGCACCCTCAGCTAGAGGCCGGAAGGGCTGCGCGGGCTCTGGATGGTGGCAGGTGTGTGGGAGATGCTTGAATGTCAGTGACGGTCCAGTCCTGGGAGGGGCACCAGCTCTCTCTGCTGGCCGGCCTGGGCCTCAAGCCGGGGCCCCTTCCGCCACTCTCCCCACACAAGTTTGTCACGCCTGCCGTGGCTGTCCCCATAGAGGACCCAGGCCAGGGGGACCTCTCCCCTCAGTTCACAGTCATTCCAGCCCAGGGGTCTCAGCTGGGCGACTCCGCCCGAGGGGACACTGTGTGATGTCTGGGGACATCTGTGGTTGTCGTGACGGGAAGCCTGCGCCGAGGGGTGGGGGCCATAGGGAATGACCCGGCCCAGTGTCAGCTGTGCCAGGGGAGCCCCGAGACTGGTGTCCTGCTCCCCATGCACGCAGGAGGGCTGTGGGTGCTGACCTCCCTGCTTTCCTCAAGGAGCCGGAAGTCCCGGTCCGGGTCTGGGCCCTTCTGGATGTGCAGGGTTGGACCGTGTGGCCCCTGCGGGTGACAGGCCACCTGCTCTACCCTGGAGCCCGCCACTGCCCCACGTGCCTTGTCAGGACACTGACTCAGCCCATCTGGTCAGGATTTCTAGAAAACTCCGGGCCAGCGGCGCCTCCTTGCTGATTTTCAGTGCTTCCTGCTTCCTTCTCTGCAGGCCCCGTTGATGACTGGACAACCGGGTCCTGGCCACGGGAAGAAGTTGGGTCATCGGGGCGTGGACGCCTCTGGCGAAACCACCTACAAGAAGGTTCTCCTCTGCCCTTAGCTGGCTGGGGTGGGGCTCCCAGCCATCCCGGGCCCCCACAGGCTCGGGCATGCTCTGTGCCTGTGGTTGGCTGGAGGCAGATGCTCTCGGGACAGGCCCCTCCACACAGGCCCCCGGTCCCAGCGAGGTCCTAGATGCCTGTCGCGGACATCACAGGAGTCCCCGGCACCCCTGGCCGAGCCCCGGCTCCTCCAGCCTTGCTGGCTCCTGGGAGGAACAGGGAGATGCAGTTCTCCTTCCTTCCCTTGGAAAGCAGGGCTGAGCTGATGGGAAGCCCGAACGAGGCCAGGCCAGGCGGTGCGCGGGGAGACTTCCTAACGTAGCAGCTGGCTGAGGGGTCATGGGTGCCCCGTGTAATTCACCCTTTCCAAGTTAGGTGGTTCCCAGCGTGTTCACAGTGGTCCAGCTGTCCCCACGGTCAGTTTTAGAATATGTCCATGAGCCCAGGATTACACCCCGTCCCCATCTGCTGTCACTCCCATCCTCTCCTTCTTAAGCGGGGGCAGGCTTCAGCCCAGGCGGTTTAGGCCATATGATGCCTGGCAGCCCCAGGATGGCGGGTACCGCCATCTCCATGCCCAACTATGGGTAGGGAAACTGAGGCACGGAGCAGCGGTGTCGCCCACCCAGCGTGACAATGCAAATCACCAGGAGAGTGGGTAGAAGGAACCTGGGATTACAGAAATGAAGTTCGGGTGTCATTATGCAAATTTATGTGGTCCCCCCCCCCCCCCCCGCCCCCGCAAAAGAAAATCCTGACAGTAGACAGACCCCAGCTGAGTCGGGACAGTTTTGAGAAGTTGGAACCTTCGAGAACCTTAATGGAAAACAGGCCTGGGGACTGCATGAGGTGGTATTGGAGTCTCAACCTGGCCACCTCCTTGCTGTGTGGTTGTGTGAACTCAGTGACAAACCAGAGGCCAGCAGGTCTGTGACAAGTACTGGGCAGGCGCCCCGGGGCCCTGTGATGTTGACGGGTGCCAGGGTCAAGCTGCAGGCTGGACATGTGCCCCGACCCCCTGCCCTGGGGGGCTTCTCCTTTTACCTATCACCCTGGGGGCCAAGGGTCGTGATGCAGCTGGGTTTTCCTGCAGACCACCTCCTCCACCCTGAAGGGGGCCATTCAGCTGGGCATCGGCTACACTGTGGGCAATCTGAGCTCCAAGCCAGAGCGTGACGTGCTCATGCAAGACTTCTACGTCGTGGAGAGCATCTTCTTCCCCAGGTAGGCCCAGGCCCTGCGCCATGGAGCCGCTGTTGGGGTGCCCGACAGCCTTGCTGTTCTCTGAGTTCCCTTCTCGGCTGGAGATAGCACAGGCCTCTCCTGCCACCTTGGCTTGGAGGTCTTGCCCCGTATCAGTCACGCTATTAGTTCTTTGCCGAATCAGAGATATGTAGTATAACAGCAATTTTAAGAAAACAGGAAAAGAAAACGTAGTTTCTTTTTCTCTCACGTGAAGAACACTGCCTGGCAGTCCAGTGAGGCAGCTCCCCAGTGTTGAGGTCCCGTGTTCCTTCTAGTGGCTCCGCCATCCTCATGTGCAGCTCGTCCAGCCAGTGCCGTCAGGTGGCTGCCTGGGATCCTGCCCTCTCATCTGCGTTCTATCCGCAGGACGGAAGGGAGAAAGGGAGCAGGGGACCCGTAAGGGCAGGACCTGGAAGTGCCGTGCGTTGCTTCTGCTCTCCCCTGGCTCATTGGCTGAGCAGTCACGTGACCACACCTAGCTGCCAGAGGGGCGGGGTGGACGTTGGGACACGCCCGAGACTGGCCACGCCCTTGGCCCCGGGGAGCCCCGGGGTTGTCCACCGAGGGAAGGCCTGGGGGCTCAGCCGCTGGGCGCTGCCCTGGGCGGGTTGTGCCGCTGGGCGCTGCAGGGAGTGGGAGGGGTGCCCACAGAGTCGCCGTCCCTCACCTGCCTCCCTCCCTCCTTGCTCCACAGCGAAGGCAGCAACCTCACCCCCGCCCACCACTTCCAGGACTTCAGGTTCAAGACCTACGCCCCCGTCGCCTTCCGCTACTTCCGGGAGCTCTTCGGGATCCGACCGGATGATTACTTGGTAAGAGCCGTAGTCAGTCAGCTAGTGCCGTGGGTCAAGTTGCCAGAGACACGTGTGTCTGCTACCTCGTGGTTTCTGTGGGTCGGGAATTCGGGGGCCACTCGGCCAGCTTCTTTGCCCAGCGTTGTGGTGGAGGGTGGGCTGGGGCCGGAGCCTCAGGGGGACCAGCCCAGGGGACGGTCAGCTTCCGAGCCCATGTCATTGGCGGGACCCTGTTCCTTGCCTGGGGGTCGGGGCCTCTTCCTTGGAGCGTGAACGAGAGAGCTGTCCTGTCACCTGCCTCCATTCGAGGGGAGGTGGGTCGTGGGGACCAGCTCAGCACGTTCCCTCCAGTTCTGGTGGAGTCTTAGTCTCTCAAATCAGAAAAATCAAAACCTAGGCCTAGCCTCTGATCTCACAACGCATGAGCGGGGCTCCTGGAAGTTACAGCGCGCGGGCAGATGGGGATCAGTCTGCATTTCCGGGTGGTCTGGTGGCTGTTTGGCGACTGTATTCCGGAAGCCTTAGCCCTTGCACGAGGCACGTCCACAGCCATCGGATCTATTCCACCTGACCCCGCCACCGTCGGCCGTCCCTGGGGCCGTGGTCCTGCTGATTCTCACCCGCGGTGACTCGTTTCCCTGTGTGCTGGGAGGTCCTGCTGCGCGCACCCACTTGGTCCACGGAACCCTGTGCTCTCAGCCACGGCCGTGTCCTTCCACAGGGAAGTAGCTCTCGCTCCGGCCAGGGGTTCTCCAGCTGTCCGGGTGCCCCTTGCCAAGGCCAAGGCCGGGTCCTCTGACCACAGCATCTGTGGCGGGCTTCACGGCGTCCGCCTCTGACCTGCCCAGGGGTCCTGCAACCTTATCGGAGCGAGGACAGCCTGATGGTTCTAGAGTGGAAACGACCCCGGGGTGACCTCGATTTTAGGTCTCGTGGGTAGAGCGGAGGCCTGGGGCATTAGCCATAGCAGTGGAGATGTGGCCTCAGGGCCCATTAGCTGGCGTGTGCTGGCCCCAGAGTGGACACACGGAGAAGGCCAAGTTCCTGTCTCGGCCTCGAGTGGGTGCTCAGCAGATGTTCTCTGTCTTCTTAAGACCCTCCCTGATGTCGTGACAGGGTGACGAGGCCCCCTGGAACCAAGAGGCCCTCCCGCGGCAGGGCTGGGGAACTCAGACGCGGCTGGATTGTCCCCACTTGTCAGCTCTGCCCCCTCAGGCTTCCTCTTTCTTCCCCAGGGGTCCCTGGGGGGCCACAGGCACCACCTTTGCCTCCAAAGACTTCCCTGGTCCTGAGTTTTGTGGGGGTGCGCCCACTGTCCCTGTTTGTGAGGGCCCTGGGCTGTCTTGTGTTAGCCTCAGCTCGGCATTGGGGGTGTCCGGGGGGGGCACGGGTAGGGTGGGGGCTGCAGTCAGTTGACCTCAGGCCACAGGTGCCCCCCTGGCTCTGAGGGAGAAGGGGGCACACCTGGGGTCGTCTGCCCGTGACCCCACCCCAATGGCTGGTCACCCGGCCGGGAGGTCCGTGTATGTCACTGCTTCTCCCTCAGCAGCCCGGGCCCCATGAGGCCTGACCCCATACGTGAGGGCAGCTGCTGTTAGCCATGTGGTTCTGGAACATTCTGTGCTCATAGACTTCTTTTGTACAAAGCCACACACTCCCCGTCCACTGCTCGTTTCTCTCAGCGCTCTTCCGCTCTCCTGCTAGCTGGGGTCGGCTGCTGTGGTGCCTGTGGGGTAGCCGTGGGCTCCGGAGGCCGTGGACACTGGCCCCCACAGGGTCCCTGCCCGCCCCTCGCTGCTGTCCTAGGAGCGGGTGGGAGGTGAGGGAGACCACGGGCAGCCTGGGCGTGGGCCTCTGTGTTTCCGTGGGTATTGGTGGCTCGTGGCTGTGGGTGGGCAGCACTCGTGGCACCCACAGGAGAGGGGGCGTCCCTGCTCCTCACCTGTGTTCCCCCCTCCCCTGCCATCTGCCGGCCCCCGTGTTACCCTTCAGCAACCCACAGCGTCATTCAGCAAACATTTGCTCAGCAGTTACCGTGTGGCGGGCTGGCACCGTCAGCCCAGTGGGGGACATGCTGTGGCCTCATCCACGCTGTATACCAGTGGCAGCACTCAGTCAGGACTCCGGGGGCTGCAAGGGACAGAAATCCAACGCAGACAGCCTTAGTCCTGAAAAGCACTTCACTGACTCGCTAGCTGAAAAGGCCCAGGGAGAGCTGCCTGCAGGGCCTAGCTTTCCTCGCTAGGCTGGGCACTGTCCGAGGTGCTGGGGACCCTGCATGAACAAAACCCTTAGAAATCCTTGCATCCACAGAAGGTTCCGTCTGTCCGGTGGGGAGGGCGTGTGGGGCTGCTGGGTAGCAAGCACGGAGGTGAAGCAGAGGTCAGTGGGAAGAGAGGTGGGGGTGCCAGGCACCAGGGTGGGGGCTGCTCCCCCGAGAAACAGGTCCCCCTCTCTCTGCTGTTCTGGTGCGTGGCCTCCGTACTAAAGGTCACCTTCTGGTCCAGCATGTGACTGGGGTTCCAGCTCTCACATCATCATTCCAGGTGGAAAGACATGGGATGGAGAGAAGGGCACAAACTCGAGGTGCACCAGCTTTTGTCACTCATTTAGGGAGACAGAAGCTTCTACAGATGGCTCGTAAGCCAGAGTTGACTGTTGTGACCTCACCTAGCTGCCGGCGGGGGGGGGGGTTGGGAAGGGAGCAGTGGCCAGATGTGTCAGCCCCTCAACACAGCTGGGAGTCCTACTAACAGGAGAGGGACTGGGCCCTAGGAGATCAGCACCCAGGCTGCTGGTTAGCCTGGGTTCGAATCTGCGCTGTGTGGCCTCGGGCATAGCAGTCTCCCTCTCTGAGCCTGTTTCTTCATCTGTAAAAGGACGCTGACAGTGACCTGTTCCAGAGTTGCCCACTAGCCGCTGGGCCCGTGGGGTGTCAGCGACCCACCTGCCCACTCACTGCCCCCCCCAGTACTCGCTGTGCAACGAGCCACTGATTGAGCTGTCCAACCCTGGCGCCAGCGGCTCCCTGTTCTACGTCACCAGTGACGACGAGTTCATCATCAAGACGGTGATGCACAAGGAGGCCGAGTTCCTGCAGAAGCTGCTGCCCGGCTACTACATGGTGAGGGGCCCTTCCCTGCAGCGCCCCTCCCCTTCCGGGGTTCGCAGCCCTCCCTACCCCCAGCTCCTCCCCTTCCGGGGCTCTGCTCGTGGGGCAGGAGCCCCCGGGGCACCACCCTGCCTCGGGCAGGCCCCGGAGAGCCTTGCTGGGTCAGTGAGCCTCACCCTCAGGGTGCCCCTCACGCGGTGCCCCCTGCCTATGGCAGGCAGGAGTGGCTATCCAGGCCCAAGTGGCCTTCTCCGGGCGGGGTGGGGCATGGGGGCCCGGGGGGCTGGGCACCCTCTCCACCCTCACTGCCCATCCCTGCCCCCGCCGACACCTCTGAGTCATGGATCCCAGAAACCGTGTCTTGTGGGCTCGTGTCTCGGTAGCTGGTGACTCAGGCATGGGGGAGGGGGGCCGGGCCACCAGCTGGCGCGGGGCTCTTCCCGTTCCCCATGTGACTCACCACCAGAAAGGGCACGACAGACTCCTGGGCGAAGGTGGACGCGGGAGCCTCAGACTTCCGTCCCCCAGCCGACCAGGGTCCTGCTGCTGGCACTGATGGGGGTGGGCTCCACCCGAGTGCCCACCTGCCCTGCTGAGTCCGACCTGGCACCTGGCGGGGGTGGGGCGGGGCCTTTCTGGGCAGCTCTGCACGGACTGTGACCCATCTGCGCTTGGGGTGTCTCATCCGTATCCCATGATGCTTGGGTGGGCCCTCGGCTCCCCTGGGTCGGTGGTCAGCAGCCTCTCCCTGCCTAGCTCAGCCCCGCTGTTGCAGCAGGAAGGCCCCCGCGGGCCTCGAGGGAGCGGGCAGGCGTGGCCCAGCGCCAGGGACCCTTCACTTGCTGACACTGAAATGTGAACTTCACGGAATCCTCACGTGTCATGAGATGCTAGTTTTCTGTTTCTTCCCCCGTTTTCATAACGTAAAGCCGTTTTTAGTTTGCGGCCGGCTGTGTGAAAACAAGCAAGTGGTTGCACTTGGCCTTCCAGCCAGAGTTTGCTGATCCTTGCCCTGGACGGTGTCCGGAGGCTGGGCCCCCATGTCACCCCAGGGCAGGCAAGTGGACAGCTGGTCTGGCCCTGACACCTCGCCGTGGACCCTCCTGGAGCATCTCGTCTCAGGGGAGACAGATCCCGGCTCACATCAGGATGCTGGGAGGGCAGAGTGAGGGCTGGCCCGGGAGGGAGGTGGTCAGGGAGGGCTTCCCGAGGGCGGCTCCTGGGCGGAGCATGGTGGCCGCAGCAGCCACTCTCCTCTGACCCTGTCCCCTCCCCTGCCACCCAGAACCTCAACCAGAACCCAAGGACGCTGCTGCCCAAGTTCTACGGGCTGTACTGCGTGCAATCGGGCGGCAAGAACATCCGCGTGGTGGTCATGAACAACATCCTGCCACGCGTCGTCAAGATGCACCTCAAGTTCGACCTCAAGGGCTCTACGTACAAGCGGCGGGCCAGCAAGAAGGAGAAGGAGAAGAGCATCCCCACCTACAAGGACCTGGACTTCATCCAGGACATGCCCGAGGGGCTTCTGCTCGACGCAGACACCTTCTCTGCGCTCGTCAAGACGCTGCAGCGGGACTGCCTGGTGAGGCCGTGGTGCCCACGTGACCCCCGTGCACAGGAGGGCCCGGGGGCCCTCGTCCCTCTGAGCCTCTGTCGTCCCCTCTGCAACACGGGGACGCTGGAGGAAGCGAGCGCCACGTGAACCCAGATCCACGGCCCATCTTGTAGGCGTGTCCTTGTGGTTTCCCCCACCCCAGCAGCCTGGGGGGTATCGTGCCTGCTCCTCTGGAGATGAGGAGCATCCCGGGCCTTCCAGAGCTCTCTGCTCCATCCTCTGGTCCCTCGGCCCACCCAGCCTGGCTCCCAGGCCTCCCCCAGACCTCTCAGGATCTGCTTCCCTGAGCCCAGGTGTCAGAGCCCTTGGGGCCAGGAGGGGTCCTGGGCTCCCCAGCTGTCGCCAGGCAGGCAGGAGCTCTGTTGGGAGGAAGGAAACCCCCTGTCCCAGGCCCGACCCCTTGGTCTCCTGACCACGTGTGAGACGGGGGTGAGGACAGGCCCCCGTGGGGCTGTGGGGACTAAGTGGGCACAGACCCAGACGCAGCTTGGGGGCGCACCAGGCCGGGTTTGAGGAGGGGGACGGAGCGCGTGATCTCTTGGCCCCACCTCCGGCAGGTGCTGGAAAGCTTCAAGATCATGGACTACAGCCTGCTCCTGGGCGTGCACAACATCGACCAGCAGGAGCGCGAGCGGCAGGCCGAGGGCGCCCAGAGCACCGCGGACGAGAAGCGGCCGCTAGGTCAGAAGGCGCTCTACTCCACGGCCATGGAGTCCATCCAGGGCGGGGCCGCACGTGGGGAGGCCATCGAGTCGGACGACACGTAGGTGGCGCGGGGCCAGGGGGGCTTCCAGCTTGTCTGCCTGCACCCCTTGCTAGGTGTGAGGCAGGCGGGGGTAGGGGGTTTGGCCAGGAGGGCAGGAGACCATCTGCAGCCGGTTCCTGGTTTGCGTTAGAGCAGTGGCGCCCACCCACCAGACCCCACGAGGGTCACATGGGTGGACACACAGATACCCGGCTCGTGTGTGATGACCAGGGCCTTCTGGATTAATCTGCCAGCGGATTGAGGCCGTTGGCCATCCATGTGGGAAACACAGGTGTTCCCTTCTCCCACTGGAGCCCTAAACGGGTTCAGGCACCACCATCCGCAGCAAAGCTGGAAAGGTGTTGAAGAAGGTGGTGGTGCTGGGAACGAGGGTGCTGGGCCCAGAGCCCCCAGGAGAACAGGCTGCTGTGATGGAGGAGAAGGTCCTAGGCTCAGAGACCCCGGCTGACCCGATCCTGCCACAGGGACTCGAAGTTTGGTGGGGAGACAGACTCATGGGGCGCCCCCTCCCACCCTCCCTGCACTGCGGACACCGGGCCAGGTTGTTCTCTGTGGGGGCGTCCTGGGCCCTGGGGGGCCGAGCAGCATCCCTGGCCCCCACCCACTCGATGCCAGGAGCCCCCCCCAGTCATGAGGACCACAGACGTCCCCGGACATCGTCCAGTGCTTGTGGAAGGCAGTCCGGTGGGAACTGTGTCGAGATTGACTTCTCGTCACCATACACTGAGCTGTTGGGAAGCAGTACGGCGGCGGTGGGGGGAGGGGGGGCTGGAGGAGGGGGGGCATGACCTCCCCTCATCCGCTGGGGAAACGGGGCTCAGAGATGGAAGCAGCTGTT
Source organism: Eumetopias jubatus (assembly GCF_037043125.1). Taxonomy (NCBI): domain Eukaryota; kingdom Metazoa; phylum Chordata; class Mammalia; order Carnivora; family Otariidae; genus Eumetopias; species Eumetopias jubatus. The sequence continues at coordinate 215,949,384 of NW_028274807.1, forward strand.
CTGGGTGCACGGCCAGCTGGTGAGGCCGAGGCTTGCCCCTGGCCTGGCCACCACACAAGGCCAGCAGCTGCGGGGGCCAGGGAAGGAGCAGCCCCGGCCCCCACCAGGCAGGCGGGGGAGCCACAAAGGCCTGGCGCGGCTGGCCCGACCTCCCACCGTCTTGGTGTTTGTAGGGTCTGCGCAGGGCCTGGCAGGGGATGGCGGGGTGCACAGGTGAGCTCAGCACCTGAGTGCTGTGAGTGCCGTAAGCAGAGCCTGCGGGGGCCTGGGCCTGGCGGATCTGGGGTCGTTGGTGACCTGAGGACAGTCGCTGCCTTGTGAGACCTCACTAACCGCGCTGGGCCGGGCACGGGTGGGCCTGGGACTGAGTGAAGGCACTAACTTCCCAGATGGCACCCAGAAGCTCTGGTGGCCCTGCCTGGACTGAGCGTGTGCATGGGTGTGCATGGGCGTGCGTGTGCACATGGGCATGTGGGTGCTGGGCCCTTCGGCCACCTCCAGCTTCGAGTGGAGTGTCCAAGAGGAGTGGAGAGCGGCCCAGTCCCAGCCGTGCCGCCACCTGCAGGGAGCATATGGGCTGTGGCTCCTTCAGTCTCCCCAGCAGGGGGCTCCTGGCAGGGCGAGTCCGGTGGGAAGCTGCTCGGTGGGGTGCTGAAGGCCCTCGCCCCCTCTCTCGCCAGGATGGGCGGGATTCCTGCCGTGAATGGCCGAGGGGAGCGTCTGCTGCTGCATATCGGCATCATTGATATTCTGCAGTCCTACAGGTGGGAGCCCGCCCCGCCTCCCTCTCCTCTCCTCCCCTCATCTCCCCCCCCGCCTCCCCCCTCCCCAGATGCACCCCCTTGCTCACGGCAGCAGTGTGCCCTCTGCTGTCAAGACTTCCTTAGTCCCAGCTCCCCTGCCCCCCCCCCCCCACCGAAGGCTCCCAACTGGCCGCCTGGCCCTAAAGGGAGGCATTTGGTCCCCAGCCTGGTGATGCCACCTTCATCAGGATTTGTGCTAGGAACATGGTGAGAGCTCCCGTCAGACAGAGGCTGAGGCTGGCATAGGGCCTGGGGGTGGGTGGGGTGTCGCCAGCTCATCTTCTGTCCAGCTCTGTCTGTTGAGCACCTACTGTGTGCCAAGCACTGGGCTAAACAGAGCAAGACGGAAGTGCCCCATGGCCGGGAGGCACAACATCCCTGGACAGCTCACCCGGTGGGCAGGAATAAACGCTCATGGCTGGAGCCACATGTTGTGTGGTCTCAAGCGTGGCAGAGCCCAAGGAACAGATACTCAGGCCTTACCCGCAGCTTAGAGCTGGGGTGTCGGCAACCCTGTTACCTGTGCTTGTCCTTTATGAGGTTTCAACAGTGAGTGTGTCTTAATCGTTAGTGTTTTTTATGAGGGTACTGTATGTTCCTTATGCACGACCCGGACAGGACGGAGGGGGCATTGTGGGCACGGGGGTCCCCACTTCCTGTCTACTCTCTCAGGAAGCCCACTGGGCACTGGGTGATTTCTTCCTTGCGTCTTTCTTTCCCAAATACGAAACTCAGCTCCTGCTCATCAAACACTAATATTTGCAGCCTGTTTTCCTACCTGAGGGCAAACCTCTGCCGTAGGGGTATCCCTCTTGATTTAAAGCAGGACTAAGAAGCTTTTGAAGCAGCAAACCAGGGTTTCTGCAGAGGCTCTGAGCCGAGGCAAGGAGGGTGGGCCAGCACGTATCAGGCAACGACAAGCTCATCCTGGGGCTGGGGGTGTCATAAGGGGGTGTGTGCTGAGGAGAGGACCCTCCCCCACTGCGGACTAGGGGCTGTCCAGGAAGTCTGCCTGGAGGAGGCACCATTGTCCCCAGCCCAGGTGCGCAAGGGCCTAGTTAGAGCCACAGTGCCAGGCACTAATTCCAGCTGAGGGGACCAGGGCTCAGCCTAGGCCATGAGGACGGGAAGGATGTACTCTGGGGGGGTGCTGGCCGTGAGCCCCCACAGGGGTCAAGCACCGCGGCCTTTTCACTTCCTCTCCAAGAGTAGCCGTGATAGGAGCTGCCAGCAGGCCGGGTAGAGGGCAGAGGGGACAGGAAGAGGGAGGTGGCTTCTGGCTGGTGCAGCAGGTAGCCTCAGTTCCTCTAGACCGGGGCTCCCCACCCACTTGGTGCCAGGAGCACCCCCAGTCATGATGACCACAGATGTCCCCAGACATGGCCCAGTGTCCCCTGGACCCGAAAGTTTGGCAGGTGTTCAGTTCTTTCTTCTCTCTGCAGGTTCATCAAGAAGCTGGAACATACTTGGAAGGCTCTCGTCCATGACGGGGTGAGCAGCATTCATTTGTTCATTAGTCTACAAATGTAATGATCTCCCGGGGCCATGACAGAAGACGTGTTCCCTCCTTCCTGGAGTCACCATCCAAGGAGGACAGCCCTGTGACCCGGCAGTCACAGGCCAAGGGGTCGGGGTCAAGACGGGAAAGCACAGGCAGCTGGCCGTAGGCTCTCTAGTGAGGGGTCTGATCTCTACTGGTGAGGGGTACAGAAAGGCTTCTTGGAGGAGAGGACCCCCAAGCTGAGTTGGAAGGATGCCCAAGGACAGCCTGACCAGGAAAGTCAGGGGCCAACTAGGCAAAGAACACTCTGGAAATGTGCTGCGATAGGGAGGGGCTCATATGGGTCCAGCTGCACAGCACTGACCCATTGCCACGAGGGGTGTGGCCTGCTCCAAAAGTCTCCACTGCTTGAGAATAACTTGGAATGTGCTTTTTCCTGTCAATGCTGCCAAATATATTATTTCCAAATATAGAAGACTGTGAGGACCAACTGCTGGGGAGCAAACAGAGCCCACCTGGGGGCCCGAGGCAGCCCTGGTCCAGCTGTGCTGATGAGCTGGCTGGGGCCTCAGATGCACACCTCTCCTCCCATGGCCCCCTTCAGACCAATTCTTAATTAAAGTGCTAAGGGCGCTCTGTGTTCACATAGTCTGTAAGAGCCTCTGACACCCCTCAGAGAGTGTTTGGAGGGTTCAGATGGAAGCTTCCAGAAAGTGCACCAAGAAGGTCCAGGGGGCAGCCAGTCAGCAGGAAGCCCTTTCGTGGTGTTAGAAAGCCATGGCAGACGGGAGAGTTGCCCAGTCCTGGTGAGGCCACTTGTAATCTCCAAAGTAAGCTTTGGCTCAGCTCCTGGGGGTCCAGATGTTGATCAAAGTAACCATACAGGCATGAGCAGTCCGGGGCAGGTAGGGTGGCCCGTGGGGTAGAAGCCCAGGTTCTTCTGGGCGTGGCCCTCGGCCCCTAGCCCAGGTGGCTGGCCCCCCACAGCACTCTGGACAGAGGAGAGGGCAGAAACTCTGTCCCTACCTTGGCTCCCTTGCCCTGGGCCAGAACATGGTCCTGTGGTCACGCCTTGTTGCAGCAAGGATGGGAAATGTAGTTTGCATTCTGGGGGCTGTGTGTCCCTATGGGTTCTGTTATATTGCAGCAGGCGGAGGACCCGGGCCATGTCTGGGGACGTCTGTGGTCATCACCCCTGGGGGAGCTCCTGGCATTGAAGGGGTGGGGGAGGGATGCTGCTCAGCCTCCCAGTGCCCAGGATGGTGTCCGCCGTGCCGAGGGGAGACTGTGCCATAGAAGGCGAGGCCCCTGGACCGTGGGGAGTAGCAAGGAGTCCCCGCCTTAAGGGACCCAACATTGCAGGAGCACCAAGTGTGCTGGGCACCCTCCTGTACGGACGGCAAGCATAGCCCCGTCCAGCCTCCCTGTCGCACAGATGAGGAAACAGCTCTGAGAGAGGCCGTGTGTTGCCCAGGGTCACCATCCGGTGAGCGCCGCGACAGTCACATCTGCCTGGCTCCAAGTTAACACCAGCTGCCACTTGTCCCCAGAGCAGGTGTAGCTGGGTGCCACCAAACATTACTTACAATACAGGCGTGCAGCCGTCCTTTGCTGACCCCTGCTTTAGAGAATTCTTCGGGTTTCCTTATTATGATATTTATTCGTTTACTTCTTTGAATTGCTGTTTGATTCACGCGGTTCAAAGGATTAAAAATACAGATGGGTTTATAATGAAAAAATGTCCCTCCCGGGCCCCTCCCCACCAGTTATGTCCTTCCTGCCAGCCCCGTGCCGTGGACCCATCTCCCTGTCCCGCTGCCACCGTGTGGCCCGGGCTGGCCTGCGGGACATGGGGAGCACTGGTGGCGCGGCGGCACTCAGCCCCTGTTGCCCACGGGCCCCACTTCTCTCCCCAGGACACAGTCTCTGTCCACCGGCCCAGCTTCTACGCGGAGCGCTTCTTCAAGTTCATGAGCAACACGGTCTTCCGGAAGAATTCCTGTGAGCTTCCCAGGCCCTCTGGGCAGGAGGACGCCGGGGGTGCTGAGCGGGGAGGCGGGGTCGCCAAGAGCGGGGTAAACCCAGAGCCCCTCCTCCTGCCACATGGCCATCCGTGGGCCTCGGTCAGGAACTTGGTCCAGACAACAGGGGAGTCAGGACGCTACCCTCCTGGGGCCCAGCACGGGGCCTGAAGCGCACCGTCTGAGCTTGAGTTCAGGCTCCATTGCGTCCTGCCTGTGTGACCTCAAGTGGGGTCGCCCTGCTCCATGCCTCAGTTTTCCCATCTGTACAGAGCTGTGAGGGCAAGGTGTGTTTACACACACAAGAGTGTCTGTCCTCAAGGGGGGCCACCTGCAGCCTCGTGTCCTCACCAACGAAACACGGCCTTGGCGGACACGGAGGCAGCCGGGCATCAGCCAGACCGCGCATTGTCAGGGAGGGCACAGGACAAACAGAGGCGGCCCGTGCCCCGTGGGTGGCCTCAGGAGGTCCCCTGTCTGTGCTGGGCCTCAAGTCCCAGACCCTGGTGCACACTCCAGGCCAGGATCCTACATGCTGCCTGGAAGGGTCTTTCTCCCCATGTGTTTGTCTGCCACCTGCACCCTGTTCCCTGTGCCTGCCCCCAGCAGGCAGCGTGCTTGGTCACTCTGTCCCCAGCGTCTAGCCTGGGGCCCAGCACGCAGTAGGTGTTTAGTGTCATTGGTGGGAATGGTCTCAGTGTGCACTTTATTTTCCGGGCTCCACACCGCAGGAAGTGGGTCCACAGAGGCAGCAGGGGCAGGCAGGCCTACTGCCCAGCGTGCGACGTGGTCTCCCAGCCTGGGCCAGGCCTGTATGGGCGGCAACCCAGCCCCGGTCACCCGGAGCCGGCTCGTGGAGCCAGCGCGACTCCACATTCCCTGACATCGAGCCAGTAGCTTGAAATCGATGGCAGTGGGATTATTTACGTTGTGGAAATTGGCAAACGCCACAATTCTGGCCGTTGTCTCTTGAGAGCGGGTTGTTCATCTTTATCAGCATACCGCTTCTTAGAACCTTTCCCAGGGCATCATTCTCACTGGTCCAGAGGGGATGCCAGCCTCCAGGGACCGGAGGGCTGCTCACAAGGTGAATTGAGCACCTCCTGTGTGCTGGGTGTTGTGCTGGCCATCATGGGGGCAGAGTTCACAGGAAGAGCAGGGAGAACATGGTGATGGTCACTGACAGGGTAGGCCGGGTGCAGAGGGCGTCACGGGGTCACCCGCCTTGTCTGACCCTGTTGCTGCAGATGAGGATGCTAGGGCTCAGAGGGGCTGACCCGCATTTCCCAGGCCCCTCATCCTGGATTGGAGCCAGGCCCTTTGTGCTGAGCCCCACATGGCCCAAGGCCTCCAGTTCCTTGTCTGAAAGTGGAGGACATGGCCAAGGTGGGCTGGAACCAAGGGGGCTGGGAGCCTGGGACCTCTGGAGGCAGAGCTGGGTAGAAAGCAGGACAGGGTTTTCTCTGCAAAGAATATTGCTTCTTGCCCAGGCTTGAGGGCCGGGCTGGAGGCCAGGCGACGGGGGCCGTGTGTGCAGGTGGCAGGCATCAAGGGGGGCCAACCAGGCTATCATGCAAAGGAGGGATTAGGGGCTGGTGGGGCCCTGCCTCGGTGCTGCCACGGGGCCCCCAGGCTGCCCCAAGCGCCAGTCTACCTCTCTCCACAGCCCTGAAATCCTCGCCGTCCAAGAAGGGCCGTGGTGCCTTGCTGGCCGTCAAGCCCCTGGGGCCCACAGCTGCCTTCTCAGCCAGCCAGATCCCCAGTGAGCGGGAGGACGCACAATATGACCTCCGGGGGGCCCGCAGCTACCCCACACTGGAGGATGAAGGTGACCGGGCAGGCTGGGGCGTGGGTGCTTTGGTGACGGGAGAGAGAAGGGGGCTGCTGGGGAAAGGCGATGTCCCTGGGGAGCTGAGAGGGGAGGGCATACAGGGAGCAACCCAGTGTGAGGAAGGGTTTCCTGAAGCTAGTGACCTGGGTGAGAGGGGCCTGGGTCACAGTCACCCCCCGCATCCCAGCCCAAGGTCTGCAGCCATCTGGGGAGGGGGAGCAGCTGGGGCTGTAATAGGGAGAGCTGAACAGAGAAGGTCCCACCCGAAGAGGTGACCCACCCATCACCAGATGTCCAGAGACCTAGAGGAAGGAAGCACTTGATGGGGTTGGGCATGATGTTTTGGAAGGTCCCTCCCAGTTCCCAAGGTTAAAGAGTCAAAGATTACAGGCAGGGAGGGGCTGGGGAGGGGGGAATAGCATCCAGGAAGGGAAAAACTGCAGGTGCAAAGGCCCTGGGGCAGTACAGGGCCTGGTATGTTGGAGGGACAGCAGGAGGCCTGTGTGGTTGGAGCAAAGTCAGGGAGGTGGGGGAGAGAGAAGAAGCGGGCGGGTTGACAGGACCTGTGCGCCTGAGGAGGGTTTGGATTGCGGTTTGAGAGTAGGTGGCTATTGGAAGCCTTTGTGCAGAGGGTAAATTCGAAAGTATTTGCCCTCTTAAAGCTGCCGAGCAGAATGGAGTGTTGGGTGGCAGGTGGGGCCGGGGCCTGGATTGCTGAAGGTGAGCCAAGCTGCAGGTGGAGCCAGAGGCCTGGAAGGGCTGCCGCAGGTGCCCACAGCCCTCTCCCCACAGGTCGGCCCGACCTCCTGCCCTGCACGCCGCCATCTTTTGAGGAGGCCACCACCGCCTCCATCGCTACTACCCTGTCCTCCACGTCTCTCTCCATCCCGGAGCGATCGCCCTCGGAGACGTCCGAGCAGCCGCGGTACCGGTGAGGGGCCTGGGCTGTCTCTTTCCGTGAGGTGGGGGCGGGGGGGCACATCCGCAGCAAGGGCGGGGCGGGCGGCCTCCCACTCCCCCCCCCCAACCTACCTGCTTGGTCTCTCTGCAGGCGGCGCACACAGTCTTCAGGACAGGATGGCCGGTGAGCTGAGACCCCAGCTCCCCCCCCCAGCCGCCCCGCCCTCCCCCCTCCCCCCTCCCTCTCCCCCTCCCCCCTCCCCCCTTGCACCTCCTGCGCTTTCCCACCCAGAGCTCCGCCTCTCTGCCCCGCCCTTCCCCCCTCCCCCCTTGCACCTCCTGCGCTTTCCCACCCAGAGCTCCGCCTCTCTGACCACTTTTCCTGGGCACAGATTTAAGTTAGGCTTTCGAACTGCACAGAATCTTGAGTCACTTTGTACTCATCTCCACACACATACCCGGGGGGGGGGGGGGCAGAAGCCCCCTCCACCTGCGTGCTGATCCTTTTTTCTTTTTATTAAGTATTTTTATTCTAAGAGGTACAAAAGAGAATATAGTGAGACACCTCCCCCTGCCGCATGCCTCTTCCCCTCCCTGGGAGCAACCCCGGGACGGGTTTTTTTTCTCTTTCTACAAATATTTTATGAATATACAAGAAAACAAACCTACGGGCCTGTTTCTGCGTTTTGTCTTGCCACCAGCCTAGCTCGGTGCCCCTTGCTTGGCGCACTCAGCAGATACAGGTCATCTGTGAGCAGGTGGAGCGCCTGCGGGCTTCCTTCCGTCTGACAGAATGTAGCCTGCCCTCGGGGCTCTTCGGTTGTTGCCAACTCGACCACAGTGAATAGGCCTTGTTGCTTCCCTTAGTGTTGGGGCAGTTATTCCTGCCATTTGAAAAAGAACAAAACCTCACCACAGAAAACACATTGGGCAGAATGCACTTCCCTCTGTCCTGCTGCCTGCTCCCACCTCGGCGGCCTTTCTGCTCTCTAGTGCTGCCATCCAGAGTCTGCATGCTGGGCCACCAGAATGTTCTGACACACCGACAGCAGGGGCCTGGACCTTTGAAACCCCTGGAACCACCCCACCCCGAGGCCAGGCCCCAGGCCAGTGCTCAGCTACCCCCCGGGAGGGTGGGCAGGATCCAGGCCACCATTCACAGATGCCCCTGCTGGTACCAGAGTCACAGGATGGCCCCAGGTGGCCAACCTTTGCCCCCTTGCAGACCCCAGGTGGGCATGACCGCCCGAGGGACCAGGAGTGAGCTGGGCCAGCTCAGGGCACCGGTCAGATGGCACCCAGAGAGAGCACCCCATGGAGGCTCCCAGCAGGGCTGGAGATCCGCGCTGGCCTGGAGCTTGGCTGGCGCCCCTGGGGGGCAGAGTTAGGGTGAGGAGAGAGTGAGGTGCAGCTTCCCACTGCCTCCAGGCCCCAGGAGGAGACGCATGCGGAGGAGGACCTGCAGCAGATCACGGTGCAGGTGGAGCCCGCGTGCAGCGTAGAGATCGTGGTCCCCAAGGAGGAGGACGCGGGGTGAGTGTCCTATTGCCAGACTCGCACACGTGCGTCTGCTCTGATCTCATTGGCTGAGCATGGTCACGTGGCTAGCTGGCAGCAAGGCAGGCTGGGGAATGTAGTCCACGTTCTGGGCAGGGAAGGGGGGGTGAGGGGAGGCTGGGAATGGGGCCTCCCACTGGAAAGGGGGGGATGCCGGGCGTGGGAACCAGGCAGTCTGCGCAGGGGCCGCTGGGGGCTGGGACTGCTGCCTCATCAGGGCCTCTGATCTCCGGCAGAGCTGCAAGTGAGGTGTCAATCCTGGCGTTCTCACCCACCGTGGCCCGGAGCCCCCGGCTTGCGGGAGGGGGCTTTCCGGTCCCCCTGGGAGCCACCTCTGGACGCAGTCCCCTTTCCCAGCTGTGTTGTGTTCCTGTGTCATTCACTTCCACTCTTCCTTAATGCCTTCCTTCCAACTTCTGGTTTGTCTCCGTGTACGGTCCTCCCTTTCTGGCGGAGGTCAAATGTTTGGGCTCCTTTTTTTCTGCAGCTGCTGTTCTTGGCACTGCACTCCTGCCGTGTTCCGTGGGTTCAGCGGGAGGCAGGTCTTTTCTACTGGCTCTTTGATAGAGGGCAGTGGCCTTCAGCCACCGGGGACACAGGGCGGGGTCTGGGGACACCTGTGCTTGTGACCCCGGGGCTCCTGGTGCCGAGGGCATGGGGCCAGTGACGCGCTCCCACCAGCACCCGGGACCCCCTCAGAGAACTGTCTGGTTCACCCGCCATGGTGCCACAGGGGAGAGACCCTGCTCTAGGGTTTATTTACAAGTGTCTCTCAACTTCCCAGGATTTGAAAACCTGTTTAGGTGTTTAGTACTTATGTCTATTTTAATTCAGTTACAGGTTCAAGAAAGTGGCCTTTAAAAGTGGATGTATATTTTATTTTTTTTTAAGATTTTACTTATTTACTTGACAGAGACACAGTGAGAGAGGGAACACAAGCAGGGGGAGTGGGAGAGGGAGAAGCAGGCTTCCCGCTGAGCAGGGAGCCCAACGCGGGGCTTGATCCCAGGACCCTGAGATCATGACCTGAGTCGAAGGCAGACGCTTAACAACTGAGCCACCCAGGCACCCCTAAAAATGGATGTATATTTTAAAAACGGATCAAAGCCTTCACGGTCAAATACAAAATTCAGGTTTTTTAAAGATTTTATTTATTAGAGAAGAGAGAACAAGCTGGGGGAGGGACAGAGGCAGAGGGAGAAGCAGGCTCCCCACTGAGCAGGGAGCCCGATGTGGGGCTCAATCATAGGACCCTGGGTTCGCGGTACTTAACCAACTGAGCCACCCAGGCACCCCAAAATTCATTTTTTAATGTCAGTGGGCGTGTGGGAGAAACCTGTGTTCCCTGTTGAGGGATGGAACGTTCGGACCTGGCCGTGTCCAGTGTATTGATCCGTTGCTTTACATCCTTACTTGTTGGTCCCATTTGGTCTGTTTGGTTCTGTGTTTGCATTGTTATCAAATTTTTCTTGCTTGCCTTGGGATTTCTGCTTTACATGCTTTTAAAATTTCTCTTCTATCTCAAGACACCTTACTTAGCGGTAACACACACACCCCCAGCCTGCACTTGGCCGTCAAGAATTATGTCACAGATATGCAGATGGACGTGCAGTGTGACACACCTTTCAGCCTTTGTCCCCAAAACAGCCCACCCGCCCACGCTGCTGGAGAGCCAGCTCTCTGTGGTTACAGGTGCCCCCCATTTCGGAGCTGGGCATTTTGCTCACGAGATGGAAATTGTACCCCAATCACCCGGCCACCAACTGAGGCCTAGGCCTAGGCCTCGCCTCACCTTCCATCTGGAGCCTGTTTCCCGTCTGTAACTCAGGACAGCAGCAGCCCCCGCCCTCGGGGAGAGTTGCTGGGTGAATTCATGCCAGGCTCCTGAAAGGGCCTGGCACATAGTAAGTACTCAGTGAAGATTACAGAGGTTCTGGCCCCAACATGGGGGTGGGTGCCAGGTGTCCCTACTTTACAGATGAGGATACTGAGGCTTAACGATGGGAAAGGACTTCAGGGTCACCCAGGGCGTGAGTGGTGAGGCGTACCTGCCCACCCGTGTGTGCGCTTGAGCAGGGGTGGGTAGGGACTCACCTGTTAGTGGGTGGGCAAATCCTCCTCACCCTTGCCTCAGAGGTATTTGGGGGTGGGGGGTTTGTTTTATTCGGCTTCCTGAGTCTTTTGTCTCTGTGATGACCTCCTGATGAGAGGATGGGGAGGCGAGCTGGGGCTGGGGCTGGGGCCACAGGTGCTGTCCAGAGCCCCACCTCAGGACTCCCGTGTCGGCGTGTCCCCAGGGTGGAGGCTTGCCCAGCTGCTGCCGCTGCTGAAGCAGAAACCACCAGCCAGGCCTCGGAGCCCGCCAGCCAGGCCTCGGATGAGGAGGACACACCTGCCACGGACATCTACTTTGTAAGTCCCCTGCGGCTCCTTCTGTCTCCTGGTCCTCGACCAGACACACACTGCCATGCACACACACCCACGCACACTCACGGGGCACTCATGTGGACACAGTGCTCTCACTGGTCAACACTCACATCCATATACTCTTGCACGACCAGTGTGCCCTCACACGCATTCACACTCACACGCTCCCATGGCGTCGGAGCGCCCTGCCCCTCGCTGTCCAGGCCAGGCCACTCCAAGGCTAGGGAACTGCCCCGTCCCTCCTCCCCAGGCCTTGTGACCACCACCAGGCCACTGGGCAAGGCCCAGGTCCTAGCCATGAACACCGCGTCTCCCTAGGAAACATCTGGAGTCCTTAAGCTCTGAGCCCCACTGGGCCCCCTTCGGTCCTGGGCAGACCCGGGGCCAGCCACTGAGGGCTGCAAACTGTGTGGATCTTCTCCCGCTGGGTGGCGGGCGCAGCTAGGTGGGTTCTGTTCTCAAGGAGGCCAGGGGATTGTGTGCTTCATGCTGCCCTCCTCACTGGCCGAGGACTCATGGCTGCTCCCTGATGGGGCGGGGTCTGTTGGAGCAGGAAGGGGCCCTGCTCCAGGGACCCAGGACCTCTCTTCCAGAGCAGGGGGTCACCTACCCCTTTGCATCTCCCATAGGCAGACACATCAGCTGGGCCGGGAGCCTGGGTGAGGTGGGCGCGGGGTGGCCAGGGAGCCTTCAGAGTCCAGTCCAGTGACCGCCCCCAACCCCTGACAGTGGGTCCTGAGGCTGCCTTCCTCGGGCAGCCCTATTCGGTGGTCAAAGGGCCTTATGCAATGAAGGGGACTGCCTGTCCTTCCAGGCTTTCAGTCCTGTCTCTGCCCCCGTGGCCAGTGAGCTGGGGGCCCGCGGCCATGACTGCCTTATATAGCACCACCCTGCTCTCTGTCTTGGGGCCTCTGTCTGGCTTGGAGAAGTGACAGGCGCATGCACTGTGTGTGTGTCCCCACACTCGCCGTCAGCTCCCCGTCCCTGGGTGCTTGGTTTGTGTCCCACCCTGTGGCTCAGCGTGTGAGGAGGCCCCAGGGGGCCGTGTCCTGTGTGTGCGTCTGGGTCCTGACACCTGAGTGGGCGGCCAGGCCCTGCGGGCAGCGGAGAACGTAGCGACCACAGGGGCCCCCACCGCTCTGAAACTCACCTGCCGCTTGGCCATCGGCTTTCCTGCCCCTGCCCAGCGCCCTCCCCGCCTGACCGCCCGCCAGATTCCTGTCGCCTCATCCTGTGCTCTGTTTGCTTCCTCCCCGCCCGCCCGGCCCGCCCAGTTCACCGATGGGAGGTACTGGATTTACTCTCCCCGGCATCGCCGACTGCGGGCCGTGACGCTGAGCTCCTCAGGGACTGTAAGTGACCACAGCAGGCGTCCAGGGAGCCCAGCCCCCGGTCCACCACCCTGGGCAGCAGGGAGCCACAGGTCCTGGCTGCCCCTCGTCCCCTGAGAAGGGACTTGGGGAAAGAATCACTACGACTGAGGCCGGTCGTGTGTCCCCCAGCGATGTCACTTAGGTCCCTCTGAGGTGAGCATTGCTAGGCCTGCAGGCTCACAGCCAGGGCTAACGGGACTTGGCTGCAGTGGTGGGGTCTGCATCTGACCCTGGCCCCTGGCTGCCTCTGCCCCTCTCCCCAGCCTGCCTGAGTCAGGGACAAGTCGGTGGACACTTGTCCTGTATTCAGACCTGGCTGCCGATGGCTCCCCCAGGGGCATCTGCCCTGCAGAAGCAGGGCAGTCATGTGGGTCAGCAAAGCCAGGCTCTTAACTGCAGGAGGGAGGAGATGTATTTCCATACCCACTTCACAGTTGAGAAACCAAGGTCTCGGCTCCCCAGAAAGCCCACAAGAGGGCATGGTTTAGGTAAAATCGGGGTCCAAATTCCCAAGCAGCCCCCGTGTTTAGTAGATGCTCATCTATCTATTGTGTTTGGGACACTCTGTGGATATCATGTAACAGTAGTATTCTCAGGACCTATTACTCTCCTCACGAGCAATAGATGAGGGGCCTAGAGAGGCCAAGTAACCTGCCCAGAGCCACACAGCGCTCAAGCAGGCAGAACAGGTTGAAATCCTGAAGCAGGAGTTTCTGTTCTCAAGATGAGGCCCCTCGGAGGCTCACACCCCCAGCCCCAAATGCCTCTGAGCGTCACTGGGTGTCCAGCTCTGCCGAGCAAACCCAAGAAATGAAAACCACTTCCCCAGACATTCCCACCATGCTGTGTCCTGCTGAGACAGGGACGCCACACCCCTAAAATGATCCAAGAGCTGAGGACGCACAGCAGGCCCTGAGGGCCGCCCACCGGGGGGAACAATTTGCAAACGCTGCCTGCAGAGGGGTTGACCCCAGGGTGTGGGGATTTGGGAGAAGGAAGGGTGGGCTTCGTGGAGGGCACAGTGGAAGCTGGTGGGGGGCACATAGGAGCAGAGGGAGCAGCAAGTATGAAGGCTGGGTGAGTGGGAGCAGAGCCTAGCGCCTGCAGTGCTGGGGAGGATGTGTCCTTGGCCCCACTTTAGTGGGGTCATCACGGGGTCTGGGTCCTGCTGCCCGTGATCCCTCCGTCCGCCGGGACCAGCTCTTTGCAGAGTTCAGGTGGAGACCTTCTTGTCCCACGTTCTTGTCCCCTGGCTCTGAACATTGATGTAGCTGCCCTGTGTTGGACACTGGGCACGAGCAGCCCCAGACAGACCCTGCCCCCGGACTTCTGGGCAGGCTGGGGTTTTTGTGCGCTGTGACCACTAAGCAGTGAGCAGGGCCTATGCGCCATTATACCAGTTCATCTGCTGAGGATGATCTTCAAGGCGTGTGTGGCCCTGGGCCAGGTGCTCAGACAAGAATGAGCTGCCCATGGTGCCCGGTGGGCCAAGTGCCTCCTGCGGGTGCCACGGTCTGGCCCGTGAGGGCAGGTTCTGCAGCGAGAGCTGTAGGAGGGGCAGGGAGGAGTGGGCACAGAGGTGGGGAGAGGCAATGGGGGCCCCAAGGGGCAGCGAGGGCAGGGGGGCCTGCATTCACCCGGAGAGCACAGAGGCCACATGCTGGCGCTTGTCCTTCACCGGGCTCTGAAGAAGGCACCCCTGCAGAGGCGAGGCTGGTTGTAGAGACCTGACCAAGGAGGGGCAGGTCTGGGGGCTCGTTGGGTTGTGGCCTCCGTGGGTTTAGCCAGGGCAGGTGCCTGCTCAGGCCCCGTGCTCCGAGCAGAGGCCAGGCAACGGGGTCGGTCCACAAGCGCTGAAGACTGGGAGGTGGGGGTGCGCGGGAAAGAGGAAGAAGAAAGAGAAGGGGTCTGCGGGGGAACAGACTCAGGAGGGACTGGTGTGGGTGCTGGAAGAACATGCGCCCCCCCTCCGAGTCTGACCCAGAATGGGGAACCCTTTCCCTGACACCCCTGGAGGAAAAGCAGCCCACCCTCTGGCTGGGCCTCTGTTGTTTGCTCTCCGGGTGCCCGGGGCCTTTGTCTCCCCTGGCCGATCTGTGCGTTTGGGCACGAGGAAATGGGCTCCACCCTGCGCGCCCCACGGCACTCATCACCCAGGACTCCCAGTGGAGGGTCCTCAGGGCCCCGCCCCGGCTGGCGGCGCCGGTGGCCACACAGCAGGCAGGACCTGAGGCTGGGGTGCTGCCGGGCGCCCCGGGAGGCCCGAGCAGGAGGGACGACCAAGAGGGCGGAGCAGGAGGGGAGGGGACAGCAAGCAACCCCCGCCCCGCCCCGCCCCCTCCCGCTCCGCTGTCCCAGGCCCCGCCTTGCACTCCGCGCCCCGCTTCCTGCCGCCTACCCCGCGCGCTGCCGCCGCTCCGCCCCGCCGGCCCCAGAGCCGTCCAGGTTGGGGTAGGGCCCGTCATGGGGAGGGCCGCGGGGGCTGAGCCGCCTACTCGTCGTCCGCGTTGGGGTCCGCCTCCTTTATTTCTGTTTCTTCCTTCCTCCTCTCGCCTCTCTCGCGCCTCCTCGCACCCCTGCTCTTCTGCGCCCTTCCTGCACGTGCACCCGCCCGCCCAGCCCACCGATGAGAGGAGCTGGGTGTACTCCCCGCTTCACTATAGCGCGCACGCCCACCCAGCCTCCGACGGCGAGAGCGACACAGTAAGTGCGCCCGCGGCTTGCCACGCCCTGGGCCGGGGCTTCGGACCGCGCGCACCGCCCCACCTGCGCAGGGACCGGCCGGGGAGACGGAGGCCGGGGGCGGGCGGGGGCGGGGCAGCGGCGGGGCCGGGCCCCGCCCGGGAGACCCCGCAGGTGGGGGTGCCGCCCGGCCCCACCGCTGCCCTCACCCGCCCCCTTGCCTTCCGCAGTAATTTCTATGCACTCACCGCCCTGGAGCCGAGCGCCCGCCGCCGCCGCCGCCCTGGCCGCTTCGCGGAGGCACTGCCCGCCCGCCGGACCCGCCTCCGCCGCCGGCCGCCGCCGCTCCTGTCAACTACCTATGACTGTGAACCTCCCTGAGTGTCCGATCACGTATTTATTTTGGGTCTTTACTCTTTGCACAAAGACGGCAGCACAGGTGTGCTTTTTTAGAAAAAGATTAAAAAAAAAAAAAAAACGTGTGGGAAAAAGGAAGAAAGTCCACTCCACTGCACTTTGTAGTTCTTTGCTGTGCTTGCATGTGTCTCCCTGAGGGAATAAGGCCTGTTGGCTCCGGGGACCTGTGCCCGGAGCTGAGATCCACACTCCGAGGTTCTCCTGCTCTCCACTTGGACGGGGTGCCCCCGCGCCCGCAGGCACTCTGGGCTCAGGCACTGGACATCCGCCCTTGGAGGTGGCTGACCAGTGGTCTGGGGGCGGCTCTCCACCCCCCCTCCATGTTTCCACCACCTCACCTGCCAGGTGACTCGGGAGCAGGAATGGCTAGGAGGCCACCCCTCTCCATGGAGCTCAGGACTGTGGGCCTCTCTGTCCTCCCCATGCGGCCTGCTCGGTATCTCGCAGAGAGGGCCTAAGGCCTACGTGAAGGGAGCCGCGCTGGGCCCTCAGGCCGTGGGACTTCCAGAGAGCGGGTCCTGGAGCAGGGGCCCTCTCATGGTCAAGTTGCTCTGCTGTCCAGTAAGAGATCCTCCTCCAGGACCGGGAAGGGCTTTCTTTTTCTTTTGAGGTGGTGACGTGTAAACAACTTAAAGGATAGGAGACAAAGTTCTTCGTGAAAAACACAATAAACTTTGGGGGGTTTGTCATCTTCAGGAGCAGCTCCCCCCGGGCTCAGAGACCCCACTGGATCCAGAGGGGACTATGGGAGCCGCTGGCATGGTGGGGTCTGTCCTGCCCCCACAGAAATGCCCTCCCACCTCTTGAGAGGTGGAACAGTGGGGATGGTTTCCCCCAGCCCGCTCTGCCCCCCGCCCCCCCGCTCCCCACTGGCTTGCTTGCTTGGGAGGAGCTAGGAGCTGGCTTGGAGCAGAAGCTACACCTGGAAGAATTTCTCCCAGCCCTTGCCTTCCTGGCGGAGAACCCACTGATCCAGGAGTTTGATTTTCTGAGTCCCTCGTCTGGGTCCCTCACCTGCTGTCATCTCCCCTCGCACGGCTCGCTTTGTGCGCCTGGAGGGAGCCTGTTGGACTGGCTGCCTTCTGTCCAGGACGGCCAGGGACGCGCCAGCATGCAGCCTGGGGAAGGCAGCCCTGAGAGGATCCATCAGAACAAGCCTGTGGGTGTCCCAGATCAGAAGCAAAATGATGCCCTCTCCTTGTTGCCCTAGGGGGCTTTGTCCAGACGGCAGGAGGTGTCCTCACCTGGATTTCAGATGGGCATCTGTCTGCAGGTGCCCTGGCTGCATGCCATGGGTTGCCAGTCCGTCCCTACCCCTTCCTGCCGAGGAGGTGAGCAAGCAGAGGCCTGGAGGTACATCTCAGGCCTTGAAGACTAACAGGGACGACTGTGTCACCCAAAAGCCGGCATTGGAGTCCCTGCCCAGGCCCCAAAGGCCGGATGTTCAGGCACGTTGTGAGTTCTGTGGGGATGACCAGAGCAGCACGCACAGTCCTGGAGCAGTGTGCCCCGTGTCCAGGGCATCCTCAGCCACTTGGAGCTTTAGGAGCAAGGAGGGGAGCTCTGCTGGTCCCCTCGGGCTTTCCTGAGTGAATCATGGAACAAAGGCATCGCTTGGATGCTGACTTGCAAGAGAAATTTGCAAGCCTCCTGGATATCATGATGTTTCTATTTTTGTGTTAGGTCGCTGAGACCTCTTTGGAGACCTGTTTTGTGGTGTTTGCATTCTTTGTCCCTTCAGAGAACTGTCACGTGGATGCTAACGTGGTCTGCAGACTGTGCCGATGGGAGTTGTTTGCTTATTATTTGGGGGGCCAGGGGCGGGAAGGCAAGACTTTATTTATAATGTGTAGCAAATTCGTGGCCTTTCCCAGGCTCCCCCACCCCCAGAGGAAGGCCCTGGACCCACCCAGCTGTCGCCGACCCCCGGCATAGAAATCGAAATTCCTTCGTGGCGACACCTTGTCTCCCTTGTGGCTCATCTCTGATGGCTGTGGCCGCTGAGAGCCGAGAGCCTGGGCACTGTCCGGATGGCTGAGCTGTGAAAACGAAAGACATTTCCCGAGACTGACAAGGTGCAGCTTCCCGAGAGCCCCTGCTAGCCTCCCTCCTCCAATCTCCCCGCGCCCCTCCCTCCACCACTTGGCTCAGTGCAATACTCCCCTTCTGGTGGGGTCCCTTGCCATGGTACTGTCGCTGCAGCCCCTCGGTCCGTACCGTGGGCCAGCGCCTTCCACCGCCTCTTCTCTGGTGGCTCAGTTGCATCGCCTGTCCCCCACACCCCACCCCCATGTCGTTTTTATGGTCGAATTGATTTCAAAACAATGAAACTGCAAACCTTGTGTGTCTTAATTCTCTCGGGGGGTTCCATGTGCTCAGCCCCCATGGTCTGGTGTGTGACAATCCAGAGCGCGGCCTCATCGGGCACAGAATGCCGTCTCTCTCAAACCCAGAGCCGTGGGCACCTCTGTAACTGTGCAGACCTGCTGGCCCCGAGTAACATATGCAGCCTCGGGCCCCCCTTCCCGCCACCCCTCCTTCTTTTTATGTTGAAGGGTTCTCTCTAATAAAATCGGGTAATAAGCATCAGCCCTCTTTCTCTTTGCCTCTGTGCGTTCCCGGGGTCTGCTTGGGAATTTAAGGACTGACTTTGAACGAGGGCAAAAAGAAACCTTGGTCATATTTTTAAAATAACAACAGGACCCAATGCCTTAATAGCCGTGGCCTCCTTCGGGTTCCAGTTGAGTTCAGAAAACTTAAAAAAATTTCTGACAGTGCCGCCCAGTTCAAAAGAACACACACTCCCCAAAGTTTGTATTGGTTCTGCCAGAGTTGCTCAAATTGGGTAATGCATGGACCCCTTTTAAGAGGAGAACGTTTCTCCAGGATTCCCAACTGGAGAGAAGCTGCTTTGGAAGTAAGATCCCATCCCCATAAGCAGGCCCTTGGAAACCCGGTTTCATCATGATGCAGAACCGCACAGCTCACTTACAGACGCGCAGATGAGATGATCTGGAATGTGCTTACCATCCCATCCAAAGATGAATATGCACATACTTTCAAAGATATATCTGCGTTTTGACAGTCACAGGGCCAGCTCCCTCACGTTTTATCCACATCCGCTGATGAGCTGGCCTGTTATCAAGGGTGATGGGAGATGGTCTTCGGAAATTCCTCCGTGCCACTAGCCCCACCCTGTGCCTTGGCACCAAGCAGAGCGTACAAAGCTAGCATTCAGGATGAGGTCGTGAAGTTGTATGTTAAGGTGAACTTTTGGAAGAGCTTAAACTAGAACATGAAGTACCATCCTCTGGGGTGGGCTGGGGGAGCTTGGAGCAGAGACTTCGGGGTCTTCCAGCCCTACCTGCTGTAGTCCTTCTTGGCCACCAGCCCAGCAGGGACTCCACCTAAGAACCAGCGCGCTCGCCCCTCTCCCCGCTCAAAACCCTCCCGTGACTCCCCAGCACCCACAGAACAAAGCTGCACGACCCAGTTCAGATCCCAGCTCCATGTTGCCTCGCTGGGGCTGGGGGTGGGGGGACTTTAATAAAGTGATTGTCCATCTCTGAGTCTGATCTCGCAGTTCCCGCGCCCGCACCGGCCCAAAGACCTCGCCCGCGCGGCTCGCCTCCCTTTGGCCCCGCCTCTTCCTGTTCCCGCCCTCTGGGCCCCACCCACTCCGGCTCCACTTCCCCTGGGTCCCGCCTCCCCAGGCTCCGCCCCACTTGCTGTTCCTGGTTCGTTCTTGCTCCGCCCACAGTCCCTAGGCTCCCCCACCAAGGCGAGAGGACCCACATAGAGCTGTCCCTAGCACTGCCCAAAGGCCGAGCCCCCAACCCTGGAGAGGAAAGCCTGGCCGGAGTCTGTCATACGGGCCACGTTTGAGGTCAGTGGAGAGGTTACGGGGCGTCGGACCCCCTGCGGGATGGGGCAGCGAGATGGGTTTCCTTCCCCCGGCTCAGGCGCGGACGGGGCAGCCCGGCGCGCGCCGCAGAGGAGGAAGGCCCCCGGCGCAGGCCCCGGATATTTGTGTCAGCCCTGCCGCCACGGTCTCAGCTGATGGGTCGGGATACACGCTCGCGCTCGCGGTCGGCTGGTCGCAGGGGCCGCAGGCAACGGAGCGGTAGTCGGAGTCGAAGTCGGAGCGGGAGCCATGGGCGGCGAAACCGCCGGCGCCGGGACGACGAAGTACGGCGCAGGCGGAGGCGGCAGAGCCGGGAGCGCAGGTGGGGTCGCTGCGTGAACGGCGCTGGGGATCCGGCTCCTGCCCTCGGGGAGCCAGAGATCCTCGAATTAGTCAGAGAGGGCTTCCTGGAGAAGGGGACGTCCGAGTGCGAGTCGCAGTTAGGAAGCGAAAGGAAAGAGAGAGGCGCTCCAGGCAGGGCACCTGGCGGTTGGAGGGACAGTAAAGGAGCGCAGTGAGCGAGGCGGGGCAGAGGGGAAGTGGGAGAGGAGGTCGGGGCGATAAGAGACCGGATCGTGCAGTTTTGTGTACCGTGGTGAAGGGTTTGGCCGCTATTCGGAGGGAAGTAGGAAGCCATGGGAGGATTTTGAGTGATGTAGTCTGGCTTACTTTGTGGAACTTCCTCCGGTTTTCGCGTGGGAAAGGGACTGAGGAGGTTGGCAGGAGTGACAACAGGGAGGAGGAGGATGGTACGGTTGTCTAGGCAACAGATGGTGGTGGCTTTCAGAGAGGGAGGCAGTGGGAGGCACAGTGGGGAAGGATTTGAGAGGGATTTCCTAAGTAGGGGTGACAGCACCTGCTATTGGAAGTGGGTGTCAGAGGAAAGAACTGTGGGTGACAGGTGGCAGGCGGCAGGCCTGGGTTGACTCCTAGGACCTGGGTCTCAGCTTCCCTGCGGCCCACAGTCGTGTCCTTTTGGAAATGGGACACCTGTCCAGGCTTAGCTTGAGTCTGCTCCAGCACAAAGGGAGCAGACAGTGCCAGGGACTGACTTTCAGACCTAGGTCCCAGTGCTGACTCAGCCCCTAACTGGCTGTGACCCTCAGTCCAGTCCCTGCCCCACTGTGGTCCAAGTTTGCTCCTCTGTGTACTCACGACTTCCCTGGGGCCTCTCCCAGCATGCCTTGTCTCCCATCCTGTTGGCTTGTTCACACCGCAGCCACGGTGGCTGTAGTCGGACGTGGCTCATTGCTCTCTACATTTGAAAAAGTGGTTTTTGTTTTTGAGTCTCTTAAGGTCATTGCAACCCAGGACTTTCAAGAAGTTATAAGAAGCAGAACAGGAATAACGCAGACATGGTTTAACCAGGGCTTGGCAGCCTGCAGCCTGGAAGCCAAGAATGGTTTTTAATGTTTTTTTAAAGATTTCATTCGTTTATGAGAGAGCACACCGGTGCGCGTGCACAAGCAGTGGGAAGGGGCAGAAGCAGGCTTCCCGCTGAGCAAGGACGCGCCCCCCCCCCCCCCCCCGATGCGGGACTTGGTCCCAGGACCCTGAGATCATGACCTGAGCCCAAAGCAGACACCTAATGATTGAGCCACCAGGCGCCCCTGGTTTTTACATTTTTAGTTGGTGAGGGGAAAGTTCAGAAAAGGAATAGTATTTCAGGACACGTGAAGATATTATGAGATACTCGAATACGTTCAAGTTTTGGTGTGCGGAAGTAAAAGCTTATTGGGACCCAGCCATGCCCATTCATTCCTGTCTGTCCAGAGCCGCTTATGCTCTGCAACAGCGGAATGGCAGACTTGTGTCCTCGACCGTCTGGCTCTTTACAGAGAAAGTTTGCTGGCTCGGGTGTGAGCCCCCGGTGTTGCTGTTTTCCGCAATGGTTCATGTACAGCAGCACGTTTTACTGTTGTCATTGGTGCATCTTTTATACCTGCTGTTTCCTATATTTGAATTACGATAATCGGCCATCCCAGATGAGTAATTTGAATTGGCACTGTTAGTGAAAACTTGGTTAAACGTGTAGTCTGCATACAGACACTCCAAAATAATTGGTTTTCGTGGTGTAGACTTTTTGACGTGAGCTTAATGGGTGGAGCATTTAACAGAATAAAAAGACTTGGTTGTTCCTCTATGCATTCAAAGGCCCCTGACCATTAACGAATCTATCCCTGCAGCTCGTGCATTCCATTCCCTGATCACAGTGTTTTTGCCTGGTTTTCAGTCCTGCCAATCTTACTCCGGTTCCCTCTTGCCCATCCTGTGGGACCAGTTTAAACAGCACCTTCTCCTATAAGCTCCCTCTTGTTACCTTGGACAGATCAGGTCCTCTGGTTTCTACACTTACAGTTCCTGCACCATCAGGACCCAGCCTGCCGCCCTGCCCTCACTCCTTCCCTCACTCCCCCTGGTTCACACTTTTCCGGCCACATGGGCCTCCTGCTGCTTCTTGAACATGCCAGGTAAATTCCTGCCCCAGGGCCTTTGCTCTTGCTATGCCCTCTTCATGGATTACTCCCTCCCTGTAGCATCCTCCCCCACTTCCTCCAGAGTTGCCTCCTCAGATCTCCATCTTCTCATGCTAGGTCACTCTTCTTTTTGATTTCTAGCACTGTGTAGCGTCATGCTGCATGTTTATTTGTTGATGTGAGCCTCCCAAAGGCAGGGGCTGTCAGTATCACTGCTGGTCACTGCCATATCCCCAGAACCCGGAACAGTGCCCTGCACAGCAGGTACTCAGGAAACATCTGTCACACAAAGGACTGACTGGCAGGCAGTAAGCAGACCTTTGTGATTCCCTCCACAGGTCAGATTCGGAGGAAGAAAGGTGGCAGCGGCGAAGGAGGCAGAGCCCGAGCCCGCTGCCACCACGCTGGCGCTCACAGGACCGGTCCTCTCAGTCCGACTCGGAGGAGGAGCGGCAGGAGCGGCAGCGGGGCCGATGGGCCCGCCGGCAGCGGACACGCTCTTGGTCCCCGGGCTCCTCGGCTTCCAGCTCTGCCTCCCCAGACCGCTCCCAGAGCCCTCGGGAGGCGGCGGCAGCCCTGAGCCAACAGCAGAGCTTGCAGGAGCGGCTGCGGCTGCGGGAGGAGCGGAAGCAGCAGGAGGAGCTGATGAAGGCCTTCGAGACCCCCGAGGAGAAGCGGGCCCGGCGGCTGGCCAAGAAGGAGGCCAAGGAGCGGAAGAAGCGGGAGAAGATGGGCTGGGGGGAGGAGTACATGGGCTACACCAACACCGACAACCCCTTCGGGGACAACAACCTCCTGGGCACCTTCATCTGGAACAAGGTGAGTCTGTTGCCGCCCTCGGCACGTGGCGCGCGTCCTTGGCAGATTCTTCCTGCCTTTCTCGTGGTTTTGTTTTACGTGCCTGTTACGACATCTGCTTCAAGAGACGTGATTGAGCACGCACAGCACGCGTTCCCAGGTGGTGCTTTGCCGCTGAGAGTTTATTTTAGACGTGCGCACGTGCATGCACCCTGGTGCGTGGTGGCTTGTACCGCGTAAACGTTCCTGCCATGTAAGGTTTCAGGTGCTCTGCCCGAAACACCGGGCCAAGCTCCAGCGTGACTGGAGAGCGGGTTCTCTGCGTCACATGCCCGAGACAGGTGCTCAGTCGTCTCGGTGCCGACGGCTCACGCACGGATCACGTACCCGGCCAGTGGCGGCCTCACGCACAGGACTTAAAGCCACAGATTTTGTCGCCCGGTTTTGGAGGTCAGATGTCGACAGAGTCCCGCTCCCTCAGGAGGCTCTAGAGGAGAGTGCCCTCCCACCTCCTGCAGCTTCTGGTGGCCGCTGGGGCCCCCTCAGCCCTTGGCCGCATCACCCCAGCCCCTGCCTCTGTCGCCACCTTCACGTGGCCATCTTTCCTGTGTGTCCCCCTTCTGTCTTGTAGGGACACCGGTCATTGGTTCAGAGCCCAGCCTCACCCCACGTGAGCTCGTCTTAACCCATTACATCTGCAGAGACCCTGTTTCCATGTAAAACCCCCTTCCCAGCTTCCAGGGTTGGGAGGGTGACGTATTTTGTCGGAGGACACGGTTTAACCGTAACGCAGCCCCCGCCTGTTGCGGGGAGGCAGGTGGCCTGCGGCGGCGGGAGCAGGCGGGCACAGTCAGATGCCGTGGCGTCTGCCACTCACCACGTGCACTCCAGGCCTCTGTCTAGAACACACCGGCCCACGGCACCTTGGTACTCACCATTCCTCCGCCTGGAACCCTCCCCACCTCTTTCCACGGCTGCTGCTGTCTCGTGCCTTCAGGTCGCAGCTGACCCGGTCCCTCTCCTAAGAGCCTTGTTGGCACCCCGTAGTCCCATGGGTCCTGGCGCTGCATCTCCTTTCCTAGCACTTCACTGACTCACCTGTTCCGTGTACCTGCTGGTGCTGGGGGCCATGCGGGCCAGGCGTGCGTCAGTGAGCTAGAGAGACAAAGACCCCTGTGGAGCCAGCAGCCTCCTGGGGGAGAGACTGTAAATAAGTCGATTAGCCAAGTGCACAGAGGAGAGAGGGCAGGCCGGCATCGGAGTGCTGTTTGAAACAAGCAGGTCCAGAAAGGTCTTGTTGCAAAGTGTACCTCTAAACAGAGGCTCTGATTCATAATGTGCGATTCCTGCCAGACTGAGCTCCACGGGGCAAACTCTGCCCCCAGAGCCTGGCGCACGGTCGGCACTCGGTAAGTGTTGAATGAACAAGTTCAGGGTGGTTGGTACACACATGAGCTTGGGCATTTCCCCAGCAAGTCTTTCTTGGAGCGCACACTGGCTTTGGGGAATTTGCCCCACGGGAGGGCTTCATCAGCCCCTCCGGTGATAATCACTTGGCGGCTCGACCCCAGCTCAGCCTCTGAAGCCTCTCTGGACAGGCCCGCAGTCTGGGCAGCATTGCGTGTCTGTCTCCTTGTCCCAGGGCCGCTGGCTGGCAGCATGGACAGTCATGACGCAGACTGCTACCGTGCTCCATGCTGGGCGTTGTTCAGAGCGCTCTCCGCCCGTTGACTCTCCCTAACGCAGCCTTGTCAGCTCGGGCTGCTGAGTTGCTCACCCAAGGTCTCCCCGCTCGGGAATGGCAGAGCTGTGATTGGAACCAGGGCTGCTGGGCTCCTCGTCTGTGCTCTCAGTTGCTGTTCTGTGTGGCCGTAGGTGACAAGTACCGGCACTCTTAATATGTGTGGTGGCAGCCCAGGCTGAGGCAGGGGAGGCCAAGGAGCAGCCCGGGCGTCCAGGGGTGGCCCCAAGCCGGGCAGTCCTGTGTCCTACCGGAGGCGCACGTTCTTCTGGGCACTGGGAGAATCCGTGCACAGCCCTCGCAGCCGGGGGAGCGCTCGTCAGAAGTGCAGGCTTAGCGCCCGGCTCAGGCAGCGACTGTAAGGGGATATTGGAGGGCTTGAGGGGTCTCCAGCCCCGTACCTCGAGCACCCTCCTCGGGTGAGGACACGGGGAAGAACCACGTTCGCTGTGTCGTGGGGTGCTCCAGGGGTCTGTGAGCGTCGGGACCGTTGTTCCCCTCATAGCGACCCCGGGCAAGTGTGCTTTCTGAGTCTGTCTCTTCTTCCATCGCTGTCCTGCCTCTGCCCACACGCAGTGGGCATCTCTGACCAGTGGGCATCTGAGGGCTTAAACCCCACAGAGCTGGCCCAGCGAGGCTTCTGTGTAAACCAGGGCAGTGGGTGCCACGAGAGGTGCTCCCGTGGGTGACACTCGGGAGCCCCCGTGGGGGGGTGGCTGCCTCCCCTCTGCACGTGAGCGTACATCTCACCCACGCCGGAGGCTGGTCCAGAGCATTGCATTCTATCACATTAGGTCTGGGAATGCTGAGGGGGCTGCGTCTTCAGTGGAAGTCAGTGAGGTGTGGCCGTGGGCAGGTCGTTTCTTTCGGTCTCGTGGTCTTGTCTTCAAAAACACCGCTCAGCCTGGTGGATCTCGATCTGAAACTTGCGGAGGGGTGCCTGGAACACCCTTGGCAGGTGGTGCCTGGGAAGGTGGGAGGGAGCATCTCTGCTCAGTGGGTGTGTGCTTGGCCCTTCCAGGCCCTGGAAAAGAAGGGGATCAGCCACCTGGAGGAGAAGGAGCTGAAGGAGCGGAACAAGAGAATCCAAGAGGACAATCGCCTGGAGCTGCAGAAGGTGGGGTTGCCCCTGGCCTGCCTACATGGGGTCAAGAGGCCTTCCCTTGTGAGGGCCTAAAGGCTCACCCTGGCTTATGTCAAGGGAGACCCGATTGGCTTACACAGAAAGTCCAGGGGAACTGGCTTCAGGCACAGCTGGATGCAGGGGTTCGGGCAGTGCCTCCAGCAAGCTGTCTCCCTCCACCTCTCAGTTCTGCTGACCTCTGGGTCAGACAGTCTCAGACGCTTCCTTCAAGGTGACCAGAATGACCCTGGCTGCTACAGGCTGCTGTGTTTCGAGCAGAAAGAATGCCCCTCTGTCCTAGGGTCTGTCCGAGGCCTTGGGCTTCCCTGACCAGTCCAAGTCCAGGGCTGGTGGGCTGGGGGCAGGCCTGGGTTATATCCCACCCCTGACCCCAGGGCACCCCATGGCCTAAGAGAGTACAGGGCAGGCTCCACGAGACCCCCATCTGGCTGTTATGGGCCGCCTGTACTCCCCGTCGGCCCCCTGCGCCCCCAGGTGAAGCAGCTGCGGCTGGAGCGGGAGCGGGAGAAAGCCATGCGGGAGCAGGAGCTGGAGATGCTGCAGCGGGAGAAGGAGGCGGAGCACTTCAAGACATGGGAGGAACAGGAGGACAACTTCCACCTGCAGCAGGCCAAGCTGCGGTACGTGGGCCGCAGACGCGGCGCCACCTCCGCCACCTGCTGCCCTCCTCCGGGCCCAAACACATGGACCCCTGCCTGCCCCAGGGCCTTTTCACATGCTCTTTCCACTGCCTGGAGCCTTCTGCCCTGGCTGGTGCCCCTTGCCCTTCAGGTTTCCACCTATCACCTCCTCAGGGAGTCCCTCCCTGACCCCCCCTTCTGGTGCTAACCCCTGCTGTGTGCGCCACTTCCTGTTCACTTCCTTCCTTGAGCCTGTCTCCACCATTGAGTCCCGTGCCAGGGAGACATCTGAATGGTCCTTGCTCCACGTAGTGCTGCTACATGAGCGAGCAGGGTGCTAGACCCCAGGCTGGTATGGTCATCCCTCTCCACCCCCCAGCCCCCAGGAGTATCTGTTCATCAGGCCCAGTCACAGACAAGGACCCATTGAGCGCCTGAGGCCACAACAGCAGGCATCTGAGCCCAGG
Organism: Eumetopias jubatus; assembly: GCF_037043125.1. Classification (NCBI taxonomy): domain Eukaryota; kingdom Metazoa; phylum Chordata; class Mammalia; order Carnivora; family Otariidae; genus Eumetopias; species Eumetopias jubatus. The sequence goes on from NW_028274807.1 coordinate 215,976,047, forward strand.
GTCTGGCGTGCGTGCCCCGGGAACCCGCTCCTGGCCCCATCTGCCCTGCTGCCTGCTGGCTACACCCGCCCCCAAGGGCTCAGACCTACCTGGTTGCAGGGCTCCCTTGGGTTGGACCAACGTCAGCCTCTTGACACCTGTCCCCACGGGTGCAGCTCTGAGGCTTCTGATCTTCCACCCCAGCAGCCCATCCACTGGGAGGAGGGGGTCTTCTCTGCCCCACTGTGTCCCCCCACCCCGCTCCACTCCCACCTGCTGCTCTTCAGATGCCATGCTTGCCTGTGTCCAGGCCTGTGTCTTTCACCTGTCTTGTTCCTGTGCCTGGTACTCCTCTTCCAGGAAGACTTCTTTGACCACCACCCGCCGCAGGCCAGACTCTTCCCCTGGCTCCCACACAGGTCACTCCTCCAGGGCATGGTCTTCAGGAGGGGAGGGGGGCACATCCTGGGCTCTGACACTGCTTCCCTGCTCTCTGGCAGCTCCAAGATCCGCATCCGGGACGGGCGAGCCAAGCCCATCGACCTGCTGGCCAAGTACATCAGCGCTGAGGACGATGACCTGGCCGTCGAGATGCACGAACCGTATACCTTCCTCAACGGCCTCACTGTAGCTGACATGGAGGACCTGCTGGAGGACATCCAGGTACCGCCCGGCCCCACCGCTTGCATCTGGGCCCCCGGGACATCCCTTTGCTACGCTCACTCCTCTGCACTTCCCTCCTCCAGGTATACATGGAGCTGGAGCAGGGAAAGAACGCGGACTTCTGGCGGGACATGACCACCATCACGGAGGATGAGATCGCCAAGCTCCGCAAGCTGGAGGCCTCGGGCAAGGGCCCAGGTAACCCACGGCTGGGGCCAGGGTAGCCAGAAAGTACCCAGTGTGCTCTTGGGGGCACGTGGCTGGGTCTGCTAGGAGCCGCCTTGTTCCGGGTGGCTCCCCACAGAACCTCGGGCTTGCTGCCTGCCTCAGTTTCCCCATCTGGGGTCACCATGGCCCTCTGGAGGCCTCTCCGGGAGCCACCAGGGGGCAGCAGCAAGTGCTCCAGACCCTGAATGGGTCAGGGCTCAGAGCCCAGCAGTGTGCCTGCCCACCAGCTTCCTTTAAACGCTTGTTCAGCCACGCTCTGCTTTCCTGGGAGTAGTGCCGGTGGGGCCTTGTCTGTTTGGGTTTCAGGTTTTTGCTGGCGGCTTGGTGTGTTTGAGCGACAGCAGGACTGGGGACTCGGCTCTGCTTGTCTGGGAACCCCCTGGAGCCCCAGTCTGTCCAACCTGATGTTCTTTTTCAATTCACTTTCTTTCCTTGGAGGTGGCCACACACACGCATAACCTCTGGGGGAATGAGCTCTGGAGCTCAGTTTCTCGTGCTCAGCACTGCAGTTACTGGGCCCGCACCCACTCCGTGTCTGGAGCACCCTCAGTCCTGACAGCCGCAGGTGTCCCCAGGCAGCACCTTGTGTCGCCTGGGGGCAGAATCGCCCTGGGTGAGAACCACTGTTCTAGAGGTTTAGAACCAATTGCATTCCCACCCCTCCACCCCCTGAGGCCACCGCTCAGACAGCGCCCGGCTTCTTTGGGCCTCGTGTGGGCCCTGTCCTAGGCCCTGCTTCTCTTAGGCGTGGTGATGGCCAAGGATATGCGCCCTCCCCCTCCTCCAAGCCTGTCTTACTCACACGGGGTGGGGGGGCTGGTTTCCTCTTAGGAAAAGGAGGAGTGTCTTTCGTCATCTTTGTAAGGGGTGATTGTTGTCCTGTGTCCTCATCTTGGCGGGGCGTGTCCCTTAGTAAGTTCGGGAGAAAGAAAAGGAAATTCTTTGCTCTGAGATACGCGTGAGGAGGTATCTCCTTCGGTGGCAGTGGGCTGGGTATAGAACTCTAGTCGGAGGAGCACTGACCGGGGCAGGTGTGGCCCTGGTGCAGATCCAGGCCACCAGGCAGCTCGGTGACCTCCTGGGAGCCTGGTTTCCCCTTTTGTCCCCTGGGGATGACAGGACACCTCCAGGAGCGTCAGAGGAGAAGAGACAAGTAGGTGGTGGTTGTGCCCCGGAAACCGCGCAGGCCTGTGTGACCAAGGGTCGTAGCGCGCGGGGCCGCCGCCGACCACAGGCCTCCAGCCCCCCGGCCGAGCTGGCCGGGCCCATCGGAGCATCGCCTCGGGCCGCTTTCTCCTGTCGCCATGCCCTCTGTCCGCCTTGTCCCCCACCTCACGGGGCTTCCCTTTGCTCTGCGGTGTTGGAGCCCCTCTTTCTGTGACCCCATGTCTCCCTTTCTTGTGTTTTGTGCCCTCGTGTTGGTGGGACACATTCTCCAGTAATTTCTGGCGAAAAGCAGGAAGTTCTGGGACGTCATGCGCTTCAGGAAATGTGCTTTGCCTCCTCTCTGGCTCGTGGCCACAGTGCTGGGGATAGAACTGCGGGGGCAGGGCGTTCTCCTGCAGACGCCGACGACCCCGACGCACCGTCTGGGGAAGCGTGAGGGCCGTCCCGCTGTGCGCCCCCCTTTGCACAGCGCCCCTCTGCCTCTCTTGCCAGCTGCCCCCTTGGTGGGCCCCTTGCTGGTCACCCCCTTCTGCGGCCGCTTCCCTTCTCCCGGTGATGGCAGAGGCCCCGCTTCCTCTTTCCCTCCTCACTGGTTACGGCAGGGACCCCAGCTGGCGCTGGCTGCCCTCATAGATGAGCTTGCTCTCCGGCACCTCTTTTTGCCATGATTTCCAAGAGGGCTCGCCTCTGTTGTTCCAGGAGACCTGAAAAGCACCGTGTGTTGTCTTTACAAATTCAGTTGGGGCTTTTTTTGGTTTTTCTCTTGTCGGTAACTGGGAACTTGTAACTGTACGATAAGAGTGGGCGTCCGCGGTGGCCCCCCCCACTACCATTCCCTGTGGGTCCTCCCCATGGTGCTGCCCTCTCTCCTGAGCACTGTCCCAAGGAGTGCTCCCAGCAGCTCGGCAGAGCCGCCCCAGCCCCCACCAGGATCCAGCTGGGCCCTGTGTGTTCTGGACCTGGGACGTGACTTTATTCAAACCGTGTAGCAGAGTGTGGCTCGGGTGGAGCCACGCCGGCGGGTGCTGGCTGTGTGGGTCGTGAGTTGTGTGTCCGTGAACGCGGGATGCGGCCCCACAGGCGGGGCGGGGGGGGAGTAGTCACCGAATTCGGTTTTGGTCCCATAATGTTTCTGTGCTCGTCACAGATTCAGCCAGTCTGAGTCTAGGGCTGCCTGGGATGCTCAGCTGTCTGGCAGAGGGGCTGAGTCTCTAGGTGCTGATTCCAGGGTCCCCACGTTGGTTGGCTAGAGCGACCCTTCGTGACCCTAACTGACCAGCTGCAACCCTGTGTCCAGCGGGAGGGCTGCCGGAGCCAGTTTTCTGGAACAGGACGTGCGTGCCACCCGTGCATCCCTGCATTCAGCAGCAGCTTCTCACCAAGCTCCCATGGGCCTAGCACTGTGCCAGGGAGGCAGCATTCAGAAGCCCCACAAGGTCTCCGCCCAGGGGAAGCCACAAATCAGGCCAAAGGGAGCAATCTGGGAAGCAAATGGACAAAGATCATGTTGCCAGTGGAAAGCAACACGTGTGCACAGGCCCCGTGGCAGGGCTTGGTGTCTCTGACGAGTGGAAAGGGAGCTGGTGAGCCAGAGCAGGTCACGCCAGGCGGCACCCAGCCCCGCCCTCAGGGGCCTCTCAGTCTATCGGGGAGGGACGTGGCCCTGGGCCCCCAGCTCGTGATGGATGCAGGACGGGGACACACTTGCCTCGGGGCAGTGTCAGGACTCTGCAAAGCCTGGGAAACGAGCAGCTCTCCTTACTGGGGGAGGAGCCAGGCCCAGAAACGGTGAACCGCTTACCCACGGTCACACAGCCAAGATTGGCAGAGCAGGATCTGGATTCCCGAGAGTCTGGCTGTCCGGCGATCCCTCCTTGCTCTTCCGATGCGGTGGGGGTGGCAGGCCGGGCATGCCAGGCTGAGGTGCTCAGACTTGGCCCAAGGGTCAGACGGGGGAGAGGCTGGAAAACACCCACCCGGCTCCCCCCGGCCCAGAGTCAGAACCATCCCAACTAGGGTCTGTGGCCTGGTGCTCCCTCATGTGTGTTAGGACCCAGCCAGAGGCAGGGGTGAACCGGAGGCCGGGAGGAGGCAAGACCCCAGGACCAGAGGAGGGGCAGTGTGGGCAAAGGGAAGGGTCAGCATCCTGGCCCCGTGCTGAGTGGCCCGTCCCCTGCAGGTGAGCGGCGAGAGGGGGTCAACGCCTCAGTCAGCTCTGACGTGCAGTCGGTCTTCAAGGGCAAGACGTACAGCCAGCTGCAGGTCATCTTCCAGGGCATCGAGGGCAAAATCCGGGCTGGGGGCCCCAACCTGGACATGGGCTACTGGGAGAGCCTCCTGCAGCAGCTCCGCGCCCACATGGCACGCGCCAGGTCAGCCCTGCCCCCGGCCTCTGCAGGACACGGGAGCCGGCTCCTGTGTGACCTCGGGGAGCCTCTGCCCCTTGGAGTCGGGGTCCTGGGCAGCGGGCAGGGCCTCTGGTGGGTCAGCAGGCATCACGGCGGGCCCTGAGCCCGCCCACCTCCCTCCCATCCCACATCCTCTGTGTACAAATTCTCAGCGTGTTTGGCCGCACCCTGTAAACGCAACGCCTGTCTGCCGCGAACTGTGCAGAGCTGTCTCTAAGTTTATTTTCTCCTGCTGGCGTCCTGCGTCCTGGTCAGCCCAGCTTGGGGGCTCCCATGGCACACGAGTCCCCAGTATGGGGACCAACCTTCCCAACCGTGGAGTGCTGCTCCTGGCAGGGTGTGTGACCGAGTCCCATGTTTCTCGGTGCTGAAGCCTGGCCCTCAGCACCCCCCCCAGCCCCCGCAGCCGTAGGCCTCTGCAGGGCCCCGGGCAACACCCCCCCGCCCCGGTCCTCCACAGGGGCTCCTTGCTGCTCTCCCAGGACTCTCGCCAAGAACAGGGGTCAGGACGAGGGCTTGGGGGGAGGGCAGGGTGACCTCCAGCCCCCGTTCCAGGCTCCGGGAGCGTCACCAGGACGTGCTGCGGCAGAAGCTGTACAAGCTGAAGCAGGAGCAGGGCGTGGAGAGTGAGCCTCTGTTTCCCATCCTCAAGCAGGAGCCCCCATCCCCTGGCCACAGGTAGGCCGCCTCCCGTCCCCCTCCCCACCCCTCAGCCAGGGACCTCCTAGGGGTCCCGGGCCACCCTCCCACCCCACCCCCCAATCCCACACCCCACCCCACTGCTGCCGCCCTGGCCCAGTCCATCCCGCTCCCCTCCTCAGCCTGGAACCCGAGGACCCAGTGCCCACCCCACCCGGGCCCTCGTCGGAGGGCGGCTCCGGGGAGCCTGAGGCAGAAGGGGCGGCGCCCGCGGAGGGCGAGGCGGACGGGGAGGCCGTGCTCATGGAGGAGGACCTGATCCAGCAGAGCCTGGACGACTATGACGCCGGCAAGTACAGCCCCCGGCTGCTCACGGCCCACGAGCTGCCGCTGGACGCCCACGTGCTGGAGCCCGATGAGGACCTGCAGCGCCTGCAGCTGTCGCGGCAGCAGCTCCAGGTCACAGGTGCGGGGCGTGGGGACCTGCTCCGGCCTCCCGAGGGGCCCTGCTGGGGGCCACCCACAGGTCTCTGACCACCAGGCCCTCTGGCTGCTCGCGGGGGGACACGGGCTCTTTGGTGCCCACCCAGGGGAACGCTTGGAGCTGGCCAGCACCGGGTCGGGGCGGGCTGCGTTGGGACCGGGCCCACCTCTCCATCTGCCCCTGGAAGCGGGGACAGGCGGGGGGGGGGGCGGTGTGCCCCGCTTGGGGGGTGGGGGGCAGCTCGGTGTGGTGAGGCGGGGAGCCGAGGCCCAGGGCCGCTGCGCCGGCTCACGCAGCCCCGCCTGCAGGTGACGCCAGCGAGAGCGCGGAGGACATCTTCTTCCGGCGGGCCAAGGAGGGCATGGGCCAGGATGAGGCACAGTTCAGCGTGGAGATGCCACTGACGGGCAAGGCCTACCTGTGGGCCGACAAGTACCGGCCGCGCAAGCCGCGCTTCTTCAACCGCGTGCACACGGGCTTCGAGTGGAACAAGTATAACCAGACGCACTACGACTTTGACAACCCGCCGCCTAAGATCGTGCAGGGCTACAAGTTCAACATCTTCTACCCCGACCTCATCGACAAGCGCTCCACGCCCGAGTACTTCCTGGAGGCGTGCGCTGACAACAAGGACTTCGCCACCCTGCGCTTCCACGCCGGGCCGCCCTACGAGGACATTGCCTTCAAGATCGTCAACCGCGAGTGGGAGTACTCGCACCGCCACGGCTTCCGCTGCCAGTTCGCCAACGGCATCTTCCAGCTCTGGTTCCACTTCAAGCGCTACCGCTACCGCCGGTGACGGCCGGGCCCTGCCCCCCCCGGGGCCACCTGCCCCCCCCCCCCCTGCGGTGGCCTCCCCTGGCCTTCCCCTCGCCCGGACCCACTTTCCCTGTTGGGAACTGGGGGGAGGGGGGTCACTGGGGAACCTGCCCCGTAGCGCTGATGGGACGGCGTGCCAGGCTTTTGAGGCGCAGGGACCCGAGTCCAGGGCAGCTGCAGGACCCCCACCGCTGGCCCTTGCCCAGGCTGGCCTGGTGCTGTGGGTCAGCCTCTGCCCGCCGGGTGGGCATGGAAGACCCCTCTGCCATCGGGTCCAGCAGCCGGAGGCCACAGAGACGTTCACAGGCACCCCCACCTGACCCGGGTGCCCCCGCATGTTGGGACAGCTGCATTCCTGGAGACCGCCTCCCAGCCAGCCCGGAGCTGCCCTTGCGTCCCTGTGTGTGGCCGAGCTTGGCTGCGGGGCTGACAGGTGCGGCCACCACCCACTCACACGCTGCCCCAGAAACGTTGCTTCCGACACCTTGTTCCAGACACGTTTCCAGCCTGAAGGGGGATGACCTCCGGCGCCGGCTTCTCCCGACGGCCGTACCCACGCTCCCTGTTCCATCTGGAAGCGTTTTAGGTTGTTTCTCTAAAATGACTTTTTTTTAGGTGGGGTGAAATATCTTATTTTCATTTAATTGGTCTACTCATGAGGTTGCATTTTTTTTTAATAAACACTTTATTTTAGAATATTCCTAGAGTTTCAGAAATGCTGCACGGTCTGGGGCCCCAGGCCTCGCCGCCACAGGCGGTCGCGTTGTTTCCGTCTTCTGTGGGCAGAGCACACACGTTACAACCAGGGTGAGAAGACCTTTAGTGACAGCCCTTAAGAATAGTGGTGGCCCCTCAGGAAGCTTCCCGCCGTCCACAGGTGTCCTTGTCTTGGCCCACCCATGGCTTCACCTCCCCCCGGAGCGCCTGACCAGCTTGAGCGTGGACGCTGGGAGGTGAGGAGCTGCTCTCCCAGGGCAGGGGATGGCGGTCTGTGGTCGTCACGCTGGGGGCAGGGGTGGAGGGTCTCCAGGCCGGGAGGGGGGCGCGGATGCTGCTCGGCCCCCCACAGTGCCCAGGCTGCCCTCATGACCGAGGACCATCCGGCCCAGCGTCCATGGCCAGGACTGACCGTCCCCGGGCCACTGGTCGCCCCAACCCTGTCTTAATACTCTCCCAGGAGCACCTGGCACAGCCCAGGCCTCTCCTCCATCCTGCCCCACCTCACACAAGCACACGGCAACAGGGCTGGGCCACTCAGCAGGGAGGTGGGTCTGGTCAAGGGGCCTCGGAGCCCTGAGCCGGGGACATAAGCTGGCCCACCCACACCAGCCTGGTGCATGCCGGGCGGCACACGGAGCACATCCGGCCCCTTCACCACCCCTGACAGACATCACTAGTTCATCACTGACTGCCAGGGTGACCTTCCTATCTTGCATGTATCTAAGCAGTTGGTACCTGGTGATTCTTGGCCCGCTCCACTATCCTGCACACGGGGCAGGCCCCTGGGCGCAGGGCTGAGTCTGGGGCACACCCAGGAGGCATGTCGGCCCTAGCCTGCCGCTTGGTCACAGGCTGGGTAAAGCGCTGCCTTGGCGTCCCAGCACGGCTGTGTGTCCACGCAGCATCCAGCTCTACGCAACAGCGTCTATGTCCCTTTGTGGGTACTGAGGTTTGCAGAAACCCACATCTTCAAGCCTAGAAAGTGCTCAGGGTTAAATTCTCCAGCTGGGAGAATCCCACCTCCCAGGTCACCGCCCATTGTCCCAGCCTCAGTTTCTCCACCTGCTCCCAGGAGAGTCCCAATTCCTCCATCTCCTCAGCAGTCCTAGCAGGGTGTGGACCCCAAGGGAGACAGCTGCACCAGGAGGGGAAACAAAGTGACTTTCCGGGCGCATGTTTAAGCCAGGAGGCCCACTCTGGAGGGAGGAGGGCTGGGCCCAGACACCCCCAGACCCAAGCGGTCAGGCTGCAGCAGGGGGAGGCTTTGGGGCTAGGGGCTAGGGTCCCCCTGAAGTCACACGGAAGGCTTTCCAGAGATGGGCGCAGGAGCCGGACTGGGCTAGGCAGCACGGCTGCTGGGCAGAGGGCGAGGCAGCAGGTGCTCCCGGGGCAGGGGCGCAGCAGGGTGACTGCAAGCCCAGCAGTTGGGCTCTTCCCAGGATGCTGGGGAGCCGCAGAGGGTGGATGATCTGGACAGGGCTGTGAGCTGGGCGTCAGGGGGACCCTTCAGGCCGACTGGAGGCACCACAGCCAGCCAGCCGCCCCTTGGTCCCCACCCTGGCCCAGGGCCCACCCAGTGCCTTAAGCTGCCCCCAACCCCCCCCCCCACCCTTTTCCTGCTTTGGCTGTGGAGGCTAAGAATAGATCCTCCCCGCCTGGCCCCTACCGGAAACCAGCCCCGGGGGGCGCATCCTGAGCCTGGCCTCTGTTCCCACCATCCGGCCTCCCTGGCCTCCCTGGCTGATGGAGCTGGGCGGGGGTGGGGAGGGAGGCCCGTAGGTGGTGGAAGCCAGAGCTGGGTGCAAAATCCCACCCACACGTGGCCTCGGATGCCTCATTTCCTCCCTCTGGACCTCAGTTTCCCCCCCCCCTTTTTATTTTTAAAGATTTTATGTTTTTAAGTTACATCCACAGCTAATGTGGGGCTGGAAGTCACAACCCTGAGGTCGAGAGTTGTGTGCTCTACCGACTGAGCCGGCCAGGCGCCTCTCGGTCTCCCCATCTTCCCCGCCCCCCACGGCCTTGCAGAGTTGCGGTGCTGCCCAGACTCCATGCAGGTCGAGTGCCCCTCTCTGATGCCTGCTGTGGCCGTTTCCCAGAAAGGCCACTGTCCTTGTTATCTTGGGCAGAGGAAGTGGGAAGGGAGCAGTGTCCCTCAAGTCCCCCCCACATCTGTAGCCCCAGCTCCACATCCTCTTTCCACCACATCTGCCTGCCTTGCAGTTTCCCAAAGCCTCACGCTCCCTCTCCTCCCCAAAGTTTTAAATGTAATTTCTGCCACGACCGTCTCTCTCTGACCCAGGGGACTCCTATTCATCCTACAAAGCCCCAGTTCTCATACCTTCTTCCCTCAGGATGCCTTCCCGGCTCACCTCTGGGCCGCCCTAAGCCCTGTCACTTCCTCTGGTCCCAGGCTGACTGCAGGGGGCTGGGCTCTGTCCCGCTCTGTCTTTCTCCAGCGGGAAGGCATCCTCAAGGGCAGATCTGATGCAGAATTGTCCCAGCACATGGGCTAGGACACAGAATTGCTCTTGAAGAGGGTTGGGGGTAGCAAGACTGCCTGGGAGAGCACGGCTTTACAAAGGAGGGGGCCTTAGAGCCAGGGCTCTGCCAGATGCGTAAGAGTTGGGGAGACCCCTTACCAAGGAGGAGAAATTAGGGTTAACCGCCGGATCCTCAGCGCCTCAGACAATGGGATAGGACAGGGGAGGGGCTGCCTAGAAGGACACAGGGTGGGTGCTAAGGCCCGGAGGAGGCCGGAAGGATGGCAGTGTGGGGAGCCAGAAAAGGGGTATTAGGACACGCAGGGCAGGGGAGGGCAGAAGCACGTCCTCCCCACTCAGAGCCAGAGCTCCTATGTCCTTCCCAGGCCCCCGAGGACTGGGTGGGGCAGGGTCAAGGCCAAACCAGCTAGTCCTGGCCCACGGCAGACCCTAACTTAGGGCCAGTGAGGCCCAGGGTCACCCCTTCACGCCAAAATCCTGCCCTCCACGTGGCTTCAGAGGCTGATCTCAGGCCTGTGGACCCCGTTCGCCCACCTGAGGCCCAACCTCACTTTGCTCCAGCGCAGTGCAGCCTCCGGGGGCTTTTGCTCCAGCGGCGCCCAGCCTGGTCCCTCTCTGCTTTTGTGGCTGATGAGACCCCGGCCCAGAGCCCTGGGTCTGGGGGTCTTCGAGAATGCCGGCCCTGCCTGGGAGCCCTTGGCCAAGCCCTGCACCCAGTACCCTGGGCTCACCCTCACTCCCTCCCTGGGCCTGGGCTTCCTTCTCCCTCCGTCACAGGGGTTAGGGATGGAGGGGGATGGGGGACCGGCCTCCTCACCCCCCTGCAGGGGGCTCTGTAGGGGCTTGCCTTCTCCAGCTCCACGGCCATCTCCAAGCCTTTGTCCTCACAGGACCCTCCCCCGGGAATGCCAGATCCTCCACCACTGTCCACGGACCGGACCGGACCGGACCTGCTCTGGGAAAGCCTGTCTCAAGCAGGATGCCCACAAAGCTGCTCCCTGAGAGCGTTGGCGCCCCTCCCCTCTAAACAGACCCTGCATTGATTAGGTACCTAATTGTGTGCCAGGCCCCAGCCCACCAGGTTCACCAGCTTGGAGCCCTGGGCCCCTTGGGTGGGGGTCTGGGCGCCTAGGGGGCTGATTCCGCCCGCGGGCTCTGCCCCGCCCCTGCCGGCCTTGGGTGCTGCCCAGATGGTGAATAATGCGGGGCTGGTCGGCGGGAGCGCAAACAGGGGTCACGGCTCAGGCGGGTCCGGGGCCGAAGGCTCCCGAGTGGGCGCCGGCCACCAGCATCCCTGTCCCTGAGCCCAGGCGGAAGCGCCCACCCCTCCCCCAGGCGGCTGCGCGGATTCTCAGGCGGGCTGGGGGACACCCACTGACCCCCATCAACCAGGCCGGGCCAGAGGGGCGTGGCCAGTGCAGGGGGAGGGGCCCGTAGAGACGGACGGAGAGACAGAGAGGCAAGGACAGACAGGGCGCGGGCTGCGGAGCGGAGCCCCCGGCCGAGGCTATTTTTAGCCCCCGCGGACCCCCCCTTCCGGGCCGCGAGGGCTCGTCGCCCCTCCTCCAACCCCGGAGCACCTCGCGCACCCCGGCGTCCAGAGCTGCCGTGCCCTCCGTCTGTTCCCTCTGAGGACGTGGCAGCGCCGGGGTCCTCTGGGCGGCCCGCCCCTGGTCGTGACTCGGTTTCCCCAGGGGCCCCGGGAGGCCGGACCACCCCGCTCCCCGCTCCGTCCTCCCGGGCCTGGGCCCGGCGCCCACCCGCCCGCGGGGCTCCGTGACAGGGGCGGCCCCAGCGCGTCGCACCGGTCATCATCGTGTCCAGGTGAGGCTGGGCCCCCAGGTTAGGGGCGGGGCGTGAGAGCGGGCAGGGTGTGTCCAGCGGTGGCCCGCCCTGCTGTGGGTGTGTCCCCCCGGGCCGGTCCAGCGGCCAGGTGCTGGGTGTCCCGGGTGTCGGCGAGAGTGGGTCTGTGTCCGCAGGGGGCGGTTGGGCCCCCCGCTGTCCGCCCCCCGGCCGTCCCTGTGTGGCTGAGGATGTACTGTGTGGGGTGTTTCCCTGGCTGGGCGCTGGGCTGCTTAGGTCCTTTGATGTGGCAGGAAGGGTGCAAGGCGCTGGGTGTGGCTGTGAGCAAGTGTGCGCGTGCACTTTGTGTGTGTGTGTGTGTGTGTGTGTGTGTGCGCGCGCACGCGCGTGCATATGCAATGGTGGGTCTCAGCACACATCCGTACGATCTAACTCGCTGTCCATCCATAACCACGGCCAAAGGCCCGCGGGGCCTGTCCCTCACCCCACACTCACCCTCCTGTGCAGCCCCTCTGCCAGCCGAGTGGTGAGCCCTGAGGGCACCCATTGTACCGATAAGGAAACAGGGGCTCACAGGGGTCCCCTGAGTCAGGGCCGAGGCGGGGCTCAGACCTAGTTGGGCTGACTGTGGAGGCCCCACTCTGTACCCTCTGAGGTGGGGGGCCAGGTCGGTGTCACAAACAGGAAAAGTTCCCGGAAATTAAGCCTTGTGGGCTGGTGAGGGGAGGCAGAGGCAGACCTGGGGACTGACAGGGGCCCTGCCCCTATGTGTGCGTCTCCGCGGGTTTCTCTGGGCCTCCGCCGTGGACCTGCGCCGTGGGCCTGTGAGGCCGCATCAGGCACGGGCTGGCCTGGCCCCTGCAGCTTCGCACTAAAGGGCGGCGGCGATCACTTGGCTAGTGTTCACAGGACTCGGCAGATGTGCTGGAGGGCTGCCGCGGGGCTGCCCCCCCCCCCGCCCCATGCACACGGCCAGCCAGGAGATAAGCCTGGAGCACACCAGGAGCCGGGGGACACGGCAGAGGCAGAGGCTCAGTGGGAGCAGGTCAGGCCTGGGGAGGCCAGCCAGAATGCCAGCAGGCGACTTAGTATCCCCATTTTCTGCATTTCGCAGAGTGGGGGACACGGAGGCTCAGCGGTGTTGGCCCGCAGCTTGGCGGTGGCAGATCAGGGGCTCCAGTCCGAGCTAGTGGGAAGTCAGCATCGCCCCTGCGGGGAGTTTGGGTGGGCGTGGAGACAGGCGGCCTCACAAGCCAGGGCATGGAGTGTTGAGAGGGAGATGGACGTGTTGAGAGATGGCTGGCTCCCCAGAGCAGGAGGAGAGCGGGGCTAGTGGTGACCAACAGGCAGAGGAGGGGCCTGGCGCTTGGGAACCAGAGATCACATTCCACAGGGGGCTGGGCCTGGGAGGGCCCAGCCTGTGTCTGTGCCTCTGAGGCAGGATGGAGCCCCCCATGGCCCAGCCTCACCCAGAAGGGCTGACGAGAACTGAGTGTTACACGTCCTCCAGGAAGGAGCCGGGAGCTGAGACCCAGGTGCTGGATCCCAGGACTCAGCCAGGGTTCCCATCAAAGTTCTGGAACCTCGGCTCCTTGGAATTCTGGACTCGAGGCCTCCTGGGTTCCAGAACCAGGAGCTCATTGGAATTCCAGAGCCCTGGTCCCTCAAAGCCCAAACCTCCCTGCCCTTGAGCCACGGAAGCCTGGGTTTGTCCGGCAAATCTGGGGTGGGAATCTGGGGTCCGTGCCTCCCATGAGGCACAGAGAGGGAGATGGATTTCCCCTCCGCGGGCCACACAGGGCTGATTCTGGACCTCGCACTATGTTTGACAGTCCCTGGCAGGGTGAGGGCCCTGCCATCCCTCCCAGCTAATTTGGGAGGGGATAGGAGGCCTTGCCAGGGGCGCCTACAGGCCTGGCCCGTGTGCCAGGGAACTTGAGACGGCCGCTCTCACCTGAACCTGGGGGTGGGGTGGGGGTGGGGTGGGGGTGGGACTGGAAACCACAGGGCCGTGGCCAGAGGGAGTCATGCAAGTTTCCAGCCTCCCCTGGGGCCAAGGGCTCTGGGTCACAGGTTTGTTCCCAGACAGGGGAGGCGTGAGGTGGGCTCAGAGTGTGTGGCCCCAGGCAAATGAGAAGTGCATGAGCGCCCACACAGGGTTGGGGCTGTGAGCCCTAGGAGGAGCTGGTGGTCGCTCCAGGCTGAGGTCGGGGCAGTGGCCCAGGCACAGCCCAAGTCCCCAGAAAGTTTCAGAAACAGTGCATACCAGCTCTCGAGGGAGAGAGTGCCCAGGCCTAAGAGGAATCCAAATGCAGGCCAAATCTATGATGGCACAGAGCATGCCGCTGCTCTGCAGTGGAGGGTAAGACTGAGGTCACCGTGGACCCCACGCAGCCCCCTGCCTCTCTCCGGGCCTCATTTTCCCACTCCAGGCCCCACCCCGCCCAAGTGGCCGTGGCCTTGGCTCTCGGCCTGGGAGCAAAGCTCAGTGTGGTTGTCAGGGGCTGGATAATTTATGAGGAGCGATAAGGAGTCGCTGAGCAAAGGGGCCAGGCCAGGCACCGGTTAGCAAGACGGGGCGCGAGGGCCGGCACGACAGGAGCGCCCACGGAGGGCTAAGCCCTGTCCTCAGCTCGGCTCAGTCCCGTCATCCGCGCCATTGTGCAGGAAGGGAAACTGGAGCTCACAGCAGGGTCAGTGAGAGGGTTCGTGGCAAAGCCCGGATTCAAATCGGGCCAGACCCGCTTTTTAGAAAATTCTGTCCCTTAGAGAAAATTCCAGTGATGGCGACCCTTCACACCCACGGCCCCCATCCTCCCTCTGACTAGCAGGCCTATGAATCATTTGCACACGCTTCCCACAAGGCCTGGATTTACATATCAGATCAGCTCAGGTCAGGATGTGGGACTTGGACCAGAGACGTAACCTCTCTGGTGCCTCCGTCTTCCCCCTCTGCAAAATGGGGGCCGTAGTAGGAGCTTTCTGAGCTCTAAGTGCCCGGCACCTGTGTCCTGCCCGCGCCCGCCTACCTGTGCCCGCTCTGCCCTCCCCCTCGGCGCAGCCTCGCTGGCCACACAGGGAGACCTGCGGTGTGGACGCAGGGCAGGAGGCCAGGGACCCAGCAGCTAGGCCCCAGCCCACCCCCTGATGGCCTCTCTGGTGTGTCCTTCTCGGGCACTGGGAGCTGTTCTCTGAATGGTCTCTGCTTTTATTTGTACGTGACACCCCCACAACGGGTCTGTCTGTCCACACTCGCGGCAGCTGGGTCCCCGTGTCTCCAGTGTCCTCCCGCAGCCCCGCAGGGTAACAGGTCTCTCTTGCTGCCATTTATAGCTCGTCCCGGGGGAGTCTGTCGCTCCAAATGAGTTGAGGTTTTTTATGTTGTTGTTGTTCCCAGAATGGAACCAGATTTCTGGGTTTATTTCTCATTATAAAAACAATGCCACGAAAACGGGGGGGCAAAAAGAACCCGCACGACCCCAACACGGGCAAAAGGCAGCGTCTTCCAAAAAGGCCGAAGGTGTCGGGCCTCCCGCGTCTACGCGGCGCACTCGGGACCCGGAGGCTGACCTCAGAGCTGGTGTGAGAGCCCGTGACCTCTGGCCGCCCGCCCGCCGCCCTCCTCACCTTGGACGCATCCCATCTCCCAGCGGCTGAAATCTGTCCTGGACTCTGCAGTCGTCCAAGGGCTCAGCCGGGTGACAAGCGGGGCCATGGAGCCCAGAGAGAAGAAATCATTTGCCTGGGGTCACGCAGGGGGCGCCAGGACCGTGGTTCCAGCCCAGAGTTTCTGGGCTCTTCTCGGTGACCCGGAAAAGATCCCTGGTATTGTCCAGGGGCCGCGGAGCAGACAGCGCAAATCCTCACCCTTGTGGGTCACTGAGTCCGGGGCAGGACAGAGCTGGAGGCAGTAGAAGTAGTAATACCGAGCGCGGAGTGAGATGAGTCAGGACAGGCTTCTTCAAAGAGGGGATATTTGAACTGGGCCGTTGAAGATGGTGTAGGAGTTCGCCAGGCCCACTCCGATGAAAATCACAATGAATTACCAGCAAATCTTCTCTCTGCCCCCCCAGGTGTGCCTGAGCCAGCGCCAGTTCTCCCCAGCTGCAGCCCCGGCCCGATGGGGTGGTGACCCTCCCCTCCCCACTCCGGCGCCATGTGGCCCAACGGCACTTCTCTGGGGCCCTGTTTCCGGCCAACCAACATCACGCTGGAAGAGCGGCGCCTGATCGCCTCTCCCTGGTTCGCCGCCTCCTTCTGCCTGGTGGGCCTGGCGTCCAACCTGCTGGCCCTGAGCGTGCTGGCGGGTGCGCGGCAGGGCAGTTCGCACGCCCGGTCCTCCTTCCTCACCTTCCTCTGCGGCCTGGTGCTCACCGACTTCATGGGCCTGCTGGTCACCGGCGTGATTGTGGTGTCCCAGCATGCCATCCTCTTCGACTGGCACGCGGTGGACCCCAGCTGCCGCCTCTGCCAGTTCATGGGCGTCATCATGGTCTTTTTCGGCCTCTGCCCGCTGTTGCTGGGGGCAGCCATGGCCTCGGAGCGCTACCTGGGCATCACCCGGCCTTTCTCGCGCCCCACGGTGGCCTCGCAGCGCCGGGCCTGGGCCACGGTGGGGCTGGTGTGGGCTTTGGCGCTGGCGCTGGGCCTGCTGCCCCTGCTGGGTGTGGGCCGCTACACAGTGCAGTACCCCGGCTCCTGGTGCTTCCTCACTCTCGGCGCCCAGCCCGGGGATGTGGCCTTCGGCCTGCTGTTCACGCTCCTCGGCAGCTTCTCGGTCGGGCTGTCCTTCCTGCTCAACACGATCAGCGTGGCCACTCTCTGCCACGTCTACCACGGGCAGGAAGCCGCCCAGCAGCGCCCGCGGGACTGCGAGGTCGAGATGATGGCTCAGCTCATGGGCATCATGGTGGTGGCCAGCATCTGCTGGATGCCGCTGCTGGTGAGTAGCAAGTGGGGGCTCTGCTCAGGGCTCCTGCCACCCTCCGTGACTGGGCTCCAGCTCATCCACAGTGGGTTTATTTATTTATTTTTAAAGATTTTACTTACTTGAAAGAGAGAGAGCGCAAGCATGAGCAGGGGGAGGGGGAGGGACAGAGGCAGAGGGAGAAGCAGGCTCCCCGCTGAGCAGGGAGCCTGATGCGGGGCTCGATCCCAGGACCCTGAGATCATGACCTGAGCCGAAGGCAGGTGCTTAACCGACGGAGCCACCCAGGTGCCCCTCCACAAGGGATTTAAATCCTCGGTTTTCATCTACCCAAGAAAACATGGACACAGACCCCAGTGTTCGAGTGTCCTTCCTTGAGGAGCTCGTGAACAAGACACAGATGACCTCCAACCTGGGGGGCAGGACTGGGATGCCCGGGGAGGGGCTCCAAGGTTCTGTGGGGTATCAGAGAAAGTCTTCCAGAGAAGGGGCATTGGGGCTGGGGTTTTGAAGGATACATAGGAGTTTACCTATGAAACAAAACCAAGGAAGGCATTCTAGGTAGTATCACTGAATCATCAAACATTTCCTGAGTCTACTTTGTGCCTAGTTCTAGGCTGAAACCCAGCTCTGCCCAGATTTTCCGAGTCAGGGGAGCTTGGCTGAAGTCCTTCCACTGATCAGTGTAGTTAGCCATTTGGGGTGGCTATTTTTCCATTTCTGATTCGATCAGGACATGTCTGGAGTCTGAAGTCAGACACTCGGTTTCCAGCCCATGTCCAGCAAGGACTTTGCTGCATGACTGGCTCTGGGCTTCCCTCCTCCAGCCTTGGTGTCTGATCATGGGGATTAGAAGTCTGCCCTTCCGAGTGATGGTGAACTCATTAATCATCTGCTCCTTCCACAAACATTTCATGAGTGACTCCTATGTTCCAGGCTCTGGTCTAGACACTGAGGACACAGCCCAGAACAGAAGTGACAGAGATCATTCCAGGAGCTCTTGCCAGTGGGGAAGGCAGACCATAAACATAGCCTATGGATGTGGAAAGCGGTAGTCAGTAGGAAGTGAAAAGAACTAGAACAATAACCAAATCGGCAGAGGTGCCAAGTGGGTTCAGTCGGTGGAGCATGCGACTCTTCAACTCGGGGTTATGAGTTCGAGCCCCCCCGTTGGGTGTAGAGACGACTTAAAAATAAAATCTTAAAAAAAAAACAAAAAACCTGCAAAAGGAGAGATCACAAATTTGTTTTTTTGCTTTTGCTCTGGGTTTTTTGTTTTGCTAAGAATTTTTTACAAACGTTAAGTGGTCAGAGAAAAAGTGCAAAGAAGCATCATATTTTGATATTTTGTGACACGTGACAATGACATGGAATTCAGATTTCCGCATCCAGAAATAAAGTCCTGTTAGAACACAGCCACACCCATGTGCTTCCTTGTCGTTTTGAGGCTGCACGGCCCTTGAAGAAAATGTGTGCCACCAAAGGGGCCCTAAGAGTCATTTCACGATTCAGGGAGATTCTACCTAGGATGCCTTCCTGGGTTTTATCTAGAGGTGGAACTCCTACCCATGCTTCAGAGCCCCAGCTCCGATGGTTCAGAGCAGAGCAGGGCTCATTCCGGGCGTCCTAAGAGACTGGGGCAGATCGTGGTCAGGGACTTCTTGGTGAAGATGACATTTGAGCAAAAACACGGCGGAGGTGAGGAAGTGAACTGTGTGTGGAGATCTGGGGTGGAAGCGTTCCAGGAAGAGGGCACAGCACATGCAAAGGCCCTGGGGCAGGACCCTGCCTGGCATATTGGAAGATCAATGAGAAGGAGCAGAGTGGGTGAGGGAGAGAGAGGGAGGAGGGGAGGGCGGGGAGGGGATAGGTCGTGCAGGGCCTAGGGGACCGCAGGGAGGATGTGGGCTTTTCCACCCGGGAGGTGGGAGCCCTGGAGGACGGTGGGCAGAGGAGGGTGGGACCTGACTCAGGTGCTGCCCAGTGACTATTAAGGGTACTAATAATAGTAAGTCAATATGTAAATACCCTCAGATCCATGAGAACAGGCCTGGGAAGGAAACCCCAAGGGCAGGACAAGAGCACATTTGCTAGCCAGAGCAGCATTCTGCGGCTGCGGCCCCCGTGGGAACCCATCGGTGCCAGCAGCTGGGACCCACCCCAGGCACCGACTCCTTGCTGGCTCTCTGCTCCCCTCCCCTGGAGATGCGCACGCCTGTCACCTCACAAGGACCCTGACCTCCAGCAGACTCATCCACGCTGCTGCGCCTTGCTCTCCTCCCTGCCCCACCCCCCCCCCAGGGACGCCCAGAATGGGCTCTGTCCTTCTCTGAACCATTAGAGCTGGGGCTCTGAAGCATGAATAGGAGTTTACTCACTAGGCATAAGGGAGAAGGCGTCCCTTCCCTTAGGTAGAAACGTTGAATCGTTAAAAAAACTGAGTCCCCTTTGTGGGCAAACTTTTCCATAAAGGGCCATATGGTAAATATTTTAAACGTGGCCTCTGTCACAGACACTCAGCTCTGCTGTCCCATCGGGGCGGGAGAGCAGCCACCGGAGACAAATGGGCGTGGCTGTGTGTCCGTAGGACTCCGTGTGTGGACCCTGGGATTTGAATCCCGTGTCATTTTCACCTGTCACAAATGCCCCCCTTCCTAGTTTTTCTCCCACTATTGGCACCGGTAAAAACATTCTTAACAAAACAATAAAGCCAAACGAAAAAACAAAGCAAACAAAACAGAAAGAGGTGGAAGGCCAGATTTGGCCCACAGCCAGCCCCTGCCCTAAAGCCTCCCCTGGCTCCCCATGGCCCCAGAAGATAGGCCCACAGACACTGCCTTCAAACTCGCCTGCGGAACCCCTGTGTGCCAAGCGGCTTCTGCCCCCAGCTCAGCTCCGGCGCCCACTCTACCTCCCACGGGGCCTGCCTCGCTCCCCCCGTCATGGCTCTGTCACCCCCACCGCCACACCGGGACTGCCTGGCCACCATGCTGACGGGGCTGCAAGCCTGTGCCAGAAAGACCTGGTCTGTTGTGGCTGGTGCAGTGTCCCCAGCTTTGCCCAGCACGCAGTAGGTGCTCAGGAAACAGTAATATAATTTTTTTAAGATCTTTTTTTTTTTTTTTAAAGATTTCGTTTATTTATTTGACACAGAGAGAGAAAGAGAGCACAAGCAGGAGGCACAGCAGGCAGAGGGAGAAGCAGGCTCTTCGCGGAGCAGGGAGCCCGATGCGGGGCTCGATCCCAGGACCCTGGGATCATGACCTGAGCCGAAGGCAGACGCTTAACGACTGAGCCACCCAGGCGCCCCTAAAAAGATCTTATTTTTAAGTAATCTCTACGCCCAACGTGGGGTTTGAACTCACAACCCCAAGATCAAGAATCGCACAGTCCACCGATTGAGCCAGCAGGGGCCCCACCATGAATATTTCACCATAATCATTTATTTTAATATAATACTTTAACACAATATGAATGATAATGATACTTGACAATATAAATTTTTAATTATAGTTATAAAATATACATTATAACTATCACATTCTTATTGTATTATAATTTATATTTAATTATATAAATTATACAGTTATAACGGTAATATTATATAATTTTAAATACTATATAAAATATAACTCCAATATATTACGATAATGATAATTAACAATATATTATTAGATAATTAATTTCTTACGTATTTGTAAATCACATGACATGCCATACTAAACATAAATTTCAATAGTAATAAAAATATTTAAATAATTCAATATACAAATGTAATACAGAATTATTTAATATAAAACCGTGTCATAAAATTGTATAAAATATACGTTTTAATATAATATAAAATTATTTAAAATAAAACATAGAGGGCGCCTGGGTGGCTGAGTTGGTTGGCCATCTGCTTTCAGCTCAGGTCATGATCCTGGGGTCCTGGGATCAAGTCCCGCGTCGGGCTTCCTGCTCCGAGGGGACCCTGTCTCTCCCTCTGCCTCTCTCTCTCATGAAAAAATAAATAAAATCTTTTCTAAAAAATAAATAAAATAAAACATAGAACATAAAAATTAAATATTTAGTGTGCAATTGAATAGTATAGTTTTATATCATAGAATGTTTATAAACGGTAACGTGTTTAAGAGGATAATAACGTGGGCAGTCAGTGACTCACCTGCCCACACCTGCGAGCCTTCTTTCCCACCGTGTTTACTTGCCCCCGGGACATGGGCAGGAAAAGTGCGCTCTTTTCCAGCCATATCAACTGAAGCTCAGAGAGGCTGGGCAGCCCTCCCCAGGTCACACAGCAAGGCAGTGGGAGAAGTCCCCCCCGATCTCGGCAGCGGGGGGGTGTCGCAGGGGCTGCGGGGCCCCAGCTAACTGCTCTGACCCCCCGGCAGGTCTTCATCGCTCAAACAGTGCTGCGCAGCCCTCCCGCCATGAGCCCCACGGGGCAGCTGTCCCAAGCCACTGAGCAGCAGCTGCTCATTTACCTGCGCGTGGCCACCTGGAACCAGATCCTCGACCCCTGGGTGTACATCCTGTTCCGCCGGGCCGTGATCCGGCGCCTCCACCCTCGCCTCAGCACCCGGCCCAGGTCGCTGTCCCTGCAGCCGCAGCTCACCCAGAGACGCACGGTGCAGTAGAGCCTGAGGGGGCAGCCGCACGGAAACCCCCCCAGCCAGCGCGTCCCTCCTGAGATCTCCCGCCTCCCTGACGGTCACAGCTGCCTGTCCTGGGGTTCCAGGAGCTGGGAGTATCAGAAGGACCAAGCCTTCGAATGGCAGGATCGTGGGCTGTCCTCCATCAGCGTTGGGGACTCCCCAACTCTTCCCCATCCCCCTCCCCGCCCCAGGAAGGGTGGGCAGGCATGTTAGGGGGTGTGTGAGGAAACGAGACTTGCAAGCCTCCCCTTCCAGAAATCCTCTGGGAATGGGGGACTCCAAACCCTGACTTTGACCTGCTTCCTGGGGTACAGTTGATCCCCTTGGGTACCCCAACCCGAGAAGGCTCTGCTTAGGAAATACTGAATGTGCACAGGTGACACACCCCCTCTCTTGCCAAAATATATCTTGGCCCCCCCAGCCTTACTTTCCTTTGAGTCTGGAAGTCATCAATCTTTAAAGTTGGCGCATCAGATCACTGTTCCACGGCGTGCCCACGGCCGGCAGCCGGAGCAGAGCTGGGGGGTGGGGGTGGGGGCGGGGCAGAGGGGGGACCTGTTTTTTGTGTTTTTTTTAAAAGATTTTATTTATTTATTTGACAGAGAGAGACACAGCGAAACCAGGAACACGAGCAGGGGGAGTGGGAGAGGGACAAGCAGGCTTCCCGCTGAGCAGGGAGCCCGATGTGGGGCTCGATCCCAGGACCCCGGGATCATGACCTGAGCTGAAGGCCCAATGACTCAGCCCAATGACTGAGCCACCCAGGCGCCCCTGGGGGTACCTGTTTCTTTCACTCAACACTTCGGACTCCCAGCACCTTGAACAAACAGCACCTGGCCCGTAGTAGGTGCTCAATAAACATCAGTTGAGGGGACAGGTGATTGAGCCTTTGCAGAGCGCCCGTAACACTTAGTAAAGGGCTTGGCACACAGCAGCCGCTTAGGAAGCATCGGTGTGGTCATGTGTGCCCCCTAAACCCTCATGCCTGCCCCTTCCTCTGCCTTCCCACGAACTCCCCCAGAAATGACACACCCAGCTGCAGGGAGAGGTGCCTTTATTCCCCATGAGCCCTCAAGGTACATGAGGACAAGATTGCCTCCTGCCCCCCATTTCTCCACCTCCTGCCCACATGCCCCCCCCACACACACACCCAGCTTTCCACTCCACAGACCTAGGATCTGCTTACACCTCCCAGAGCCAGGCCCAAGTGAAAATAGAGCCCCTGTTTCCACTCTCCCTACTCTCCCCACCCCTACCTGCTGGGGGAATGAGGTCACCTGCTGCTTCCAGGGGACCCAGGCTGGGAGGGGCCAGAGACAGGATGGGGGGATCATGGAAGCCAAAACTGTGTCACCCTCAAGCTACAGCTCCCCTTGGTAGGGGAGGGGCTCTGACCCCCAAGGAGCAGGCCCTGACTCCTTGAGCGTGTGGGAGGGAACAGGCCTCTGGGCTAGGGATTCAGGGGTCTGGGAATGCAGGAGGGCCACCCTGGGGGCAGAACTAGAGATGACAGATACGGTGGGTGGGGTGGACTTCTGGGGTCCTAACTGGGGCTTGGGGAAGAGGACTGGTTTCTGAGGGGCTGACGGGGTCTGTGGCTGTGGGGCCAGGTGGGAAGTTGGTGAGCTTCGGCCCAGGACAATGTTGGCCTGCGTTCCATGTACCAGATCATGGGGCTGGGGCCGTGGCTGAGACACTGTGCTAGGGGCCAGAGTCGGGGCTCTGCGTGGTGGGCCTAGGGGCTGATGTTGGGCTGGGGGAGTGAGATCAGCCTCGGTTCTAGGGTCAAGGCGAGCGATCTGTAGGTGGAGTCCATTTCTAGAGCTGAGCTGGATCTTTGAGCTGGTCTGGGTTCTGGAGCTGGACTGGGTTCCAGAAACAGGTTGGGTTCTGGAACTAAGGTAAGTTCCAGAGCTGGGCTGAGTTCTTGAACTGCTCTGGGTTCCAGACTTGGGCGGGGTCTCAGGGCTGAGCTGAATCCTAGAGCTAGGCTGGGTTCTGGAGCTGAGCTGGGCTCCAGAGCTGGGCTGAATTCTTGCACTGGGCTGGGTCTCTGAGGTGGGCTGGGCTCCAGAGCTGAGCTCCATTCCAGAACTGATCAGGGTTCTGGAACTGGGTTGGGTTTCAGAGCTGAGCTGCATCTCAGAGCTGAGGCAGGTCTCAGAAGTAAACTGGGTTCTCGAGCTAAGCGGGGCTCCAGAGGTGGTTTGAATTCTTACACTGCTCTGGGTCCCAGAGCTGGGCGGGGTCTTGGAGCTAAGCTGGGTTCCAGAACTAGTCTGGCTTCTGGAGCTGGGTTGAGTTCCAGAAAGAGGCTGGATTCTAGAGCCGAGGTGAGTTCCAGAGCTGGGCTGCATTCTTGAACTGGGCTGGCTTCCAGTGATGGGCTGTGTCTCGGAGCTGAACTGAATCCTGCGACTGAGCTGGGTCTCAGAGTTGAGCCAGGTCTCAGGGCTAGACCGAGTTCTGGAGCTAAGCTGGGCTCCGGAGCTGGGTTGAATTCTTACACTGCTCTGGGTCCCAGAGCTGGGCTGGGTCTTGGAGCTGAGCTGGGTTCCAGAACTGGTCTGGGTTCTAGAGCTGGACTGGGTTCCAGAAACAGGCTGGGTTCTGGAACTAAGGTAAGTTTCAGAGCTGGGCTGAGTTCTTGAACTGCTCTGGGTTCCAGGCTTGGGCTGGGTCACAGGGCTGAGCTGAATCCTGGAGGTGGGCTGAATTCTTGCACTGGGCTCAGTCTCTGAGGTGGGCTGGGTCTCAGGTCTGAGTTGCGTTCCAGAACTGATCAGGGTTCTAGAGCCAGGCTGGGTTCTGGAATCACTCTGGGTTTCCAAGTTGGCCTGTGTCTCAGGGCTGGAGTGAATCGTGGAGCTGGGCTGGGTTCCAGAGATGGAGTGAATTCTTGAACTTAACTGGGCTCCAGAGCTTGGATGAGTTCCAGAGCTGGTCTGCTTCCCAAAGTCCGGCTCAATACCAGAGCTGCCTTGGGCTGTGGCCTGGAGCTGGTATCTAGAACTTGGTAGGGTTTCCGAGATGAGCTGAGTCCCAGAAGTTGATTGAGCTCCTGAACAAGTCTGGGTCCTGGAGCTGGGCCTGCTTTCAGAGCTAGACAGATTTGTGGAGATTACATCTGTTGCTGCATTGGTCTGGGTCCCAAGGCTAGACTGGATTCCAGAGTTTAGCTGGATTCTGGAACTCAGTGGGGTCTCAGCAACTGACTGTGTTTGGGAGCTGGAAGGGATTTCAGACCCAGTCTGT
Organism: Eumetopias jubatus; assembly: GCF_037043125.1. Lineage (NCBI taxonomy): Eukaryota > Metazoa > Chordata > Mammalia > Carnivora > Otariidae > Eumetopias > Eumetopias jubatus. Next base: position 216,000,298 of record NW_028274807.1, read on the forward strand.
GCTTCAGAATTGAGCTGAGTTCTGCAGCTGGGTGGAGCGCCTGAGCTGGACTGAGCTCTGGAAATTGCCCAGGTCTTAAAATTGTTCTGGGTCCCAGAGTTAGATGGCATTCTAGAGCTGGTCTGCGTTCCGCAGTGAGAGCGGGGCTCGGCATCAGGCTGAGCTCTGGAGGCAGGCCTTGCCTCAGAAATGGATGGGGTTCCAGAGCTTGTCTGAATTCTGGAGATGGGCCTGGTTATAGCACTAGGGTGGGGTCTAGAACTGGACTCAGTCTCTAAGCTGGACTCATCACTGGAAGCGGACCAGGCCCCAGGATGGGGGTGGGTACTTGAGTGCAGTTGGGTTTTAGAGCAGGGCTGGGATCTGGGTCTGGACTGAGCTGCAGCATGCGTCTGGGCTCGTGAGCAGGGTTGGGTTTGGGAGCCATCTTCCAATCCTGAACTGGTGTGGCTACTGTTGCTGGACTGTTTCTGGAGTCTGAACTGGGCTCCAGAATTAATGGGAGTTCCTGAGCTAGACCGGGTGTCTAGATACGGCTGAGTCATGGGGTTGTCTTGAGTTCCAGCATCAGACTGAGTTTTATGGAAGGGCTTGGTCATAGATCTGGGCTGGCTTCCAGAACTGGGATTGATCTCAGAGCTAGGCTGTGTCTTAAAACTTATCTGGGATTCTGACCTTAACTTGATTTTGGAGCTTGGTTTAGCTTCAGAGCTGTCTTGGGTTCTAGGAAAGGGCTGGGTTTTGGAGCTGGGTTGGGTCTCAGAACTAAATTGCATTCTAGCGATGAACTTTGTCTCAGGGTTGGCCTGGGGTCTAGAACAGGGCTTGGTCTCAGAGCTAGGCTTAGTCTCAGAACTGAGCTTGGTTCTAGAGCAAGACTTGACCTCAGAGCTGGGCTTGGTCTCAGAACTGGTAGGGGTTCTAAAGGTGAACTTGGTCTCAGGGCTGGCCTGGGCTCTGGAGCAGGGCTGAGTCTTTGAGCTGGGTTGGGTCTCAAAAGTGGATTGGGTTCCAGAGATGAACTCAGCCTCAGAGCTGGCCTGGAGGCTAGAGTAGGGCTCGGCCTCGGAGCTGGGATTGGTCTTGAAATTGGTAGGGGTTCTAGAGGTAAACTCGGTCCCAGAGCTGGCCTGGGCTCTAGAGCGAGGCTGGGTCTCAGATCTGGGCTGGGCTCTGGTGCAGAGGTGGGCTTCGGGAACTGGCCAAGAGGGCTGGGGCAGGGGGCTGGGCTCTGGGCTGGGGCTGCGCTTGGCCCCAGCGCAGACTAGCCACAGGCCTCCCTGGCCTCGCCTATGGCGGCCCACACCTCCACCACAAACTCGTCCGGGAAGGCGAACTCGCCCAAGACGGAATCTAAACGGTGTGCAAACTCCTGGACGCTCAGCGTCTTCTTGGAGGTGTCCACCATGGTGGATGCTGCAGGCCAAGCAGGAGGGAAGGCTGGTGAGGGTGCTCCTTGGGCCTCAACTTCCCCCTGGGGCCTCTCACTCCTCCCTGTGGGCTGTCCTCCCCCCAGGGGCCACCTGGCTTACCCTGGCCCCTTACCCAGCTCTGGGTCCCGAATGCCCATGTAACTCTCCAGCAGGTCATCCACCCTCCGTGATGCCTCCTCCTCAAATTCGCTGGGCTGGTGGGGGGGGGGGGGAACAGCAGAGGGTCAGAAGCCTGGGATCCCTCCAGCCCAGCCCCTCCGCAGGCCCCGCCCCTGCGGCGAGAGCAGAGGGGGGAGTCAGCACTCTGTGCCAGCACTCCCGTCCTGCCTTGCATCGAGGACCCATTTTGCGGGTAGGGGAGCAGGCTGGACGAAGGAGAGTGTCTTGTCTTACCCAAGGTCCCACTGAGTCAGCTGAATGCTTGGTACAAGAGCCCCTGAAGACTCCCTTCCCCTTCACTCACCACCTCCTCCACTGAGGCAGCCCCCCCAGAACAAAGACTCAGGGTCTCCCTTCCCCTTCACTCACCACTTCCTCCAGTGACGCAGCTCCCCCAGAACGAAGACGCAGGGTCTCCCTCCCACTGGTCACTTTCGCTTCCATGGGGCATTTGCTGCCCCTGCTCCTCTGGCCGATCATATCTGGAGGGGACAGAGCAGGGGAGGGGCATGTGTTCTGGGCGGATCCACATCTGTGTAAGCCTGAGCTTACCAGCTGAGCCTTTCTAGAACCTTCTTATCCTTCAAAACCCCCTTATGTCCATGGGTGAATCTTCAGACACCCAGCTTGAGAATCCCCCCAAATCACCCTCCTCTTTTTTATTTATTTTTATTTTTAAATGTTTTTTAAATAATCTCTACTCCCAGCATGGGGCTCGAATTCACGACCATGAAATCAAGAGTTCATGTGCTCCCCTGGCTGAGCGGGCCAGACGACGCCGTCCCTCCTGTTTTTTTTTTTTTTTTTTTTGAAGATTTTATTTATTTATTTGACAGGGAGACACAGCGAGAGAGAGGGAACACAAGCAGGGGGAGTGGGAGAGGGAGAAGCAGGCTTCCCGCCGAGCAGGGAGCCCGAAGCGGGGCTCGATCCCAGGACCCTGGGACCATGACCTGAGCCGAAGGCAGACGCTTAAAAGACTGAGCCACCCAGGCACCCCTGTCCCTCCTGTTTTTAAAATGACTCCCTCTAGAAGGGACTGCTTGAGATCCTCCTGTAGCCAGAGGGTCAATCTAGAAAAGACTTTGTCTAGAATTCAGTCCTACGGGGGCTGTCCTCCCCCGTTGCTCTGCTAACGGGCAGATCTGGAACCCCACCCTGTCCCATTCTCCCTGGGACCTCCCTCCAGACGTGCCCGGGAGTTTCTAGAACCTCTTGCTGGAGAACAGCGCTACTCAAAGGGCCAGTCCATAATTAAATAAGAGGGTGGTGCTGGAAAGGGGAAAGTGACAGGCTGGTTCCTTCTTTGAGAAAGTTGTGCTGTAAAAAAACTACCTGCTGCTAAACAGGATGGTCTACATTCTAACGCAGAGGTTCTCAACCCCCGGGGCAGGGGCGGGTGATTTTGCCCCCAGGTGACATTGATGATATCTGGAGACAGTTTGGTTGTTACGACCTGACAGTTGCCATTGGCATCTGCTGGGTCAAAGCCAGGGGCGCTGCTCAGCCTCCTATGGTGCACAGGATGGTCCCCATGGCAGAGATGAGCTGGCCCAGATACCACTACTGCTGAGGTGGAGAAACCGTCTTCGAGAGCAAGTCCCTTGTCTCATGCATGGACAGGTCACAGACTTCTCTTTGAAAAGCACCATTCTAGGGGCGCCTGGGTGGCTCAGTCGTTAGGCGTCTGCCTTGGGCTCAGGTCATGATCTCAGGGTCCCGGGATCAAGCCCCGCATCGGGCTCCCTGCTCGGCGGGGAGTCTGCTTCTCCCTCTGCCACTCCCCACCCCTCATTCTCTCTCTCTCTCTCTCTCAAATAAATAAAATGTTTTTTCTTTTAAAGCACCATTCTAGAACTCACTTGGAAAAACATTCTCTAAAATCATAGCCTAAAAGCAGGACTTTAAAAGCTCCTAGCCAGGTCACAAAATAGGTCCAGACACGGCCTCAGCCTATCCCCAGCTTTCCAAACTCCCCTGCCCCCATCCCTGGATTGACTCGAACAACCTCGAAACTACCTACCCATTCCTGACACAGTGCCAGAAGCCCCCTGTCATGTCACCAGAGGCATCTAGAACCCTCCATCCTGTCCCAAGCCCCACCCCCGCTCCCATCCTCCACCGTCTTCACTGGGCATCCAGAGAACCCGCTTCTGGAAGAGCTCCTCACCACCACCCCACTGGCCCCCTGGGCCCCAGGTGGCCCTCACCGAAGGCTCTCTTGGGCTGCACCAGGCGCAGAGTGAAGGGCTGGGACTTGGGCAGCTCCCGGAGCATCTTGGCTACCTCGTAGTGGCGGCAGCCCACGATGGAGTGGTCGTTGATGGCCTCAATGCTGTCGCCCACGCACACAGCCTGGATCCGGTTGATGATGCTGCCCTCCTTGATCCTCTGCAGGGACCCAGAGTCACTCACAAGGCCACCCCAGACACCCTCCTCAGCTTCCCAGAGCCCAGGTTAACCAGAGAGGGGCAGTGGCTCATCCCAGGTCCCCGAGCACGCAGGTAGTCACCCGCCCTCCGGGGGCACCTTGATGAAGGCGTAGCCGGCCCCATTGTCCGTGATGGTCAGTCCCAGGGCATCTTCGGTCTTAGTGACCTCCACCTCCTTGGTCTCGCCACGCACGTGGGCAAAGATAAAGTCCTCCAACCCTATCTGGCCGCCCAGGAGTTTCTGCATGTCCACTTTGTGGCTGTTTAGGGTACAGAATAAGATCTGTCCCAAGGGGAGGGGGAGTGCAGAATTAATGACAGCGCTCATCGCCCTCTGTCTGTGCAGAACAACCAGGGTGATGGGTTCAGGAGCCTGAGAGGGAAACTGAGGCACAAGGAGGCATGAAACTGGCCTGGTTACCCAGCCACCAGGATTCCAGTCCACCGGAAAAGGCGGGGCGTGGGACCCTCAGAATGGGGTGGGCTACAAGAAGGAGTCTGAGACCCTCAGGATGGGGAGCAGGGTAATAAGGGGGCTGTGGGCAGGAAGAGCCCCCTCCCTCACCCCTAAGACTTTCAGTTTTAACCCGTTGGTGCCCCGACATCCCAGAGCAACTTTTTCAGTCGATTCTGAATCTGCTGGCGCCCCCTGGGGGCTATGAGTCGTACAGCCCAGCAGTCCAGGCCCTGACCCCCGCCCCCCCCCCACCCCGGGCCTCCGACTTCGCACCTGGAAGGGGGCTGCCTGGAACCCCAGCCCCCAACCGCGCCCAGGAACCACAGGGGCGCTTACCCGAGGGCTGGGATCCACTGTTAGCTGATTCAGCGCAGTGGGTTCCTGGACAATCTAAGGATCCCCTCACCCTAACTCGGGCTCCCCTTTTGCGCAGGGCGTGCGAAGAGGTTCTCTGGGGCATGGGCACCCCAGGATCTGAGAGGTGTGTCTCTGACATCTGGTGATCGGATCCCCTCCATCCGAGGATGGGGGGATCCGGGGCCCCCAGTCCCGGGTTCCAGGCTCCACCCCTATCCCGGGTCAGATGGGTGGGCCTCTGGCGCCTGGAGGGGTGGAGCGGGGGTGCGGGGGTCCTCACCTCTGTGGGCGCGATCCCGAAGGCCTCGGCGATCTTGGCGTAGAGCTCGCGGACGTTGGTGAAGCCCTCGATCTTGCCCGTGGGGCTGCCGTGCGCCAGCTGCGTGCGAAAGACCAGGCGCGGACGGGCGCGGGGCGCGGCTGGGGGCTCCGCGGGCGAGGGCGGGGGCGCGGACGGGCGCGGGGCCTCGGCATCCTGGGTCTCTGGGGCCGCGGCGCTCTCCATGGCCGGAGAGGAGCTGGGCCACCCCGGCCACCGCCACCGCCGTCGCCGCCGGATCCGCCGCTTCCTGCAGCCTCCCCTCCCCCGGCCCAGGGCGCGACAGCCGAGCCGCTGGGGTAAGGGGATCCGGGAACCCGAGCCGCCCGGGAAGGCGACACCGCGGGCTGCGGAGGGGGGTCCGGCCCCAGGTGTCCAGGCCCTGCCAGGGCCAGCTGCGCGCTCCTGGCGGACCCCGGGCAGTCCTCCGGGGGCCTGAGGCGCAGACTGGGGGAAAACAGGGATCACCAATGAGGACATAACCAGCTGAGCGTGAGGAGCGCTCACCCTCTGCTAGGCGCGCTCATTTAATCGTTGCAACAACCCTAGAAGGGGGCAGGACACGTACCCTGGGATAACCTCAGCCATACCCTGTCCCTTCTTTGACACATCCTTCCAGTGCTCAGTCCTCCCCGGGCAGGTAAAAGCCCAAGGCCTCCCTGAGGCCCATCAGGCTTCCCTGAGGCCCACCAGGCCCTGCACGACCTGCCCGGTCCCCCCTGCCCCCTCCCCTCCTCCCCATCTCCCCCTCGCTCCTGCTACTCCTGCCATGCTGGCCTCTTTGCCTTTTCTCTAATGCCAGGCTGGGTCCTGCCCCAGGGCCTTTGCACCTGCTGTTCTTTCCGCCTGAACGCCATCTCCCAGTCATCCACCTGGTTCCCTCCCTCACCTCCCTCAGCTACTTGCTCAAATGTTGCCTCCTCCTTCCACCTCTCAAACTCTTTTCCCAGATTTTTCTCCCTGGTGTCAAGCACTACCCGCTAGATCAACTGTTCACTTCCTCGTCTTGTATCCTGGCTGTCCTCACCACTAGAATGTCAGCTGCAGGGGGGCAGGGGCTCTGGTCTGTTTTCCCCCTGCCGTGTCCCGGTGCCCCATGCCTGGCAGACAGCAGGCACTCAGGCAATCTTTGGTGAGGAAATGAATGGACCCCCAGGTTACAGATGAAGAAGAAGGGAAGGAGGCTGTGGGCACCAGGAAGCATCTGTAAGAATCCCCTGGGACCACAGCACAGAGGCATCCAACAACAAGAATTTCGGCTCTTATAATATGGCAATGGAATGCCACATAGTGGTGCAAAAGAGGGGCCTCCGCCTTGGGAGAGTCTCAGAAACCAAGCCTTAATGGAAAAAGGCAAGTTGCAGAAAACTTTGGACACTGTAAGAAAATGTTGTGTCAAGTTTAATATTTTTTTTAAGATTTATTTATTTATTTTGAGAGAGTGAGAATGAGAGAGAGAGAGCACATGAGAGGAGGGAGGGCCAGAGGGAGAAGCAGGTTCCCCGCTGAGCGGGGAGCCCGATGCGGGACTCGATCCCGGGACTCCAGGATCATGACCTGAGCCGAAGGCGGTCGCTTAACCAACTGAGCCACCCAGGCGCCCTGTTGTGTCAAGTTTAAAAGCCTGCAAAACATGACACATATTATATGACATGGATAAGCCTTGAACACACGACACTCAGGGAGGGAACCAGACACAGAAGGCCACACGGGGTGTGAATCCATGTGGGTGACACGTCCAGAACAGACTCATCCGCGGACGGGAAGTGGGTTTGTTTCTGTCAGGGGCTGAAGGAGGCGGGAGGGGCGGTGACTGCTAAGGGGTACAAGGCTTCTCTTTGGGGTGACGGGAATGTTCTGGAATTAGATCGTGCTGATGGTTGCACAAGTTTGTAAATATACTAGAAACCACAGAACTGTACACTTTAAAAACCTTTAAGAACTGAACGAGAAAACCAAACCCTGTCAAAACAGTACTCTTCTAGTTAGACATATGTGCTAAAGTAGATAAAGACTCGCCTGATAAACTCCAAATTTGGGATGGGGGTACCTGTGCTGGGGTGGGGAGACAAGGGACCTGGGGTGGGGAGGTGACAGTATCTGGTTGTGTTCGTCTCCCGGGGCAGCCATAACAAAGCCCCACGAGCTGGGGGGCGTAAAACAACAGGGATTTACTCTCTCTCTGTTGGGGGGGGGGCCCTAAGTATGACGTCAGCTTGTCAGCAAGACACCGCTCCGAGACCTCGGTAGAGCCCCTCCCTGCCTGTCCTAGCTTCCGGTGGTGGCTGGCACTCCTCTGTGCTTTCTGGCCGCTTGCACTGTTCCCATTTCTGCCTCTGTGGTCACATGGCTGTCTCCTCTGTGTCCGAATCTTCATCTTCTTATAAGGACACCAGTCATATTGGATCAGGGGCCCACCCTACTCTGGGATGACCTCATCCTAACTAATTATATCTGCAATGACCCTATTTCCAAATAAGGTCACATTCTGAGGACTGGGGTTTTGGGCTTCAGCGTATCTTTTGAGGGGACATGATTCAACTCGATACAGGCATTTGTCCAATTATTCTCCCCAAATTTTAAGATGTCTTAAATATTGCATTACACAAAAAGTCTCAGAGCGGATTCCTCAGTAAGGCAAGCGCAGAATCCCCCTAGGACCAGCAAGCCCATTCCTGGGAGATAGCTTGCAGAAGTGAAAGCAGGTGTTCAAACACCTGTACACACATTATACACAGCAGGACTCACAGGAGCCGAAAGGTGTAAACGACTGAAATGTCCATCAACGGGTGAAGGGATAAACAAAATGTGGTCCGTCCACATATTGGAATATTATTTGGTCACAAAAAAGAGGGAGGGGCCCACACGTGTTGCCCCGGGGACGGACCCCGAGCCCACGACGCTCAGGGAGGGAACCAGACCCAGAAGGCCACACGGGGTGTGAGTCCACGTGGGTGACACGTCCAGAACAGGCTCATCCACGGTCGGGAAGAGGGCTCGTGGGGGCTGGGGCCTGGGGGAGGGCAGGCCTGGGACATCCAGCAGGGGCATCTTGGGGGCCCTGGGCACATCTTCTAGCCCACCTCCCACCCCCCCCCAAAAAAACATTCACAAGCTTGGAAATTCAAATTCCACTTTTTTTACTTAAAAAGTCCAGATTGAGCAAAGGTAGAGGCTGCCTCCGCAAGGGTCCCTCATCTGGATGAGGGAGGGGTGGGTCAGTACCAGCCCCCCCAATTCTGGGGTGCAGGAATCTGAGGGCCACAAGCAGAGGGTCCCACCCCGGTATGAGAGCATGTCCCTGCAGCGTGCCTGCCTGGGGTGGGGGTGGGGGGTCACCTGTGGTGAGCACCTGCTGGGGGTCCCAGCAGGTCGGGTGTGGGGTTTTCTACCTTGTCCCTGGGCCGGTCCTCGAGATCCGGTGTAGCAGGTACAACCCTCCCCACCCTGGGCGTGCCAGTGGCTGTGGGTCCCCTTGTGTCCTGGGTTCCGCAGCCCCTGTGCTGCTCCCATGTCCCTGTAGTGTGATGTGCAAGGGGAGCGGGCCTTGCTGGGCCTTGGGGCTCTGGGTTCTAGGCGTGTCATGTACAGCAGGTGATTTTTCTGGGTTCAGGGTGCTGGGGGAATTGAAAGATAGAGGGATGCTGTAGCAATTTAATTTTAGGGGGGCTGGAGCCCCCAAGGTGCAGGATTGGGCATGGCCCCAAAAGGTGAACCCCCAATCCTCCTCCATGGGGTGAAGGGGCCATGACCAAAGCTTGGTCTCCTCTGGATCCGTGGGGCGGCGGACACCCTCATAGGTGCTCACTGTGACAGGAGAGAAGGGGGGGACTCGTGATGGGGAACCCCCATCATTTATCAGCCCTGACCCCCAGGATGGGGGTCACCAACCCTCAGTTCTTCCAAACAGATGCCACGGTGGGGGCCAGGAGTCCATCCCACCTAACCAGGACAGCTGGAAGCCACCCAGAAAAACCCACGAGCAGCTGCGGGGAAGTTCTAGTCCCCCCAGTGGATCCCGCCGGCCAAGAGGGATTGGCATATCCCGCCCAGCAGCATTCATAAAGTCCCCGATCTGATTGGCGCCCCCCAGCGGTCCGGCCACTGGGCGCCTGCATCAAATAAGCCCCACCTGGTAGATCCCCTGTGGACGGTGGCCTCGGAGTAAGATCCCGCAGCCGGATCCCACCCGGCAGCGCCCAGACTCTGGGACCCCCGTCGGAGGCCGAAATCCACTCATTTCCGCGGGGCCCAAGGCAGGTCTAGCCCCAGGCAGCTCCCCCAACGCCCGCCCGGGGCGGCCCCATCCGGGCCGAGCGGAGCCCGGGGGCGACCCGCCCCGGCACACACCTGGCGACCTGGGCCAGGATCTCCTTGATGCGGACGATGAGCTTCTCGTGCTGGGCGGGGTCGCGCTCGATGGCGCCGTGCAGCCGAGCCATGTAGAAGTCCAGGGTGCCGAGAGTGGGCGTCTCGCCCGTGCCTGGAGAGGACAGGGACCGGTCACCGAAGCCCAGCGGGGGAGTCGACGCAGCCGGGGCCCCACAGGAGCAGAGGTCAGAGGGCAGGGGGGGGGGTCTTCAAGGGCAGGGTCCCGGGGAGGGGGCCAGAGGCGCGGCGCGTCGGTGGGGTCGGGTGGGGGATCAGGACGTCTAGAGCCGGAAAAGTCAAGGTCAGCTGTGGGCGGGGGGCATTAGACGGAAAGTGTTGAGGGCGAGGCCGTGGGCGGGGGGGGCGGTTTACAAATTGGGGAGGAGTAAGTAGCCAAAGTCAGCTGAGGCCAGAGCGCAAAAGGCCAGGGGGGTGGTGGGGTCACGGGCAGGGCCGGCGCGGGCAGGGTCAGCGAGGGCGGGCGCGTGCCCTGCTCACGATGGGGAGGAGTCATTCGGAGCAGCAGTCGCACGGCCGGGGGCGGGGCTCAAGGCGGTAGGGGGTCCAGGCTCGAAGCAGCTGGGGGCGGGGCCAGGAGGTGGAGCCGGCGGGGCGGAGCTCGCCAGAGACAGGGTGTGGGGCGGGGCGGGGCGGGGCGGGGGCGGGGCCTCCGTACCCGGCACCGGTAGCGAGGCGAAGCTGGCGGTGAGCGCCTGGCGCACGGCCTGGAGCTGTTGCTGCAGCGCCAGCGTCCGCCGCTCCTCCAGCGCCAGCTCCTGTTCCAGGCGCTCCCGCGCGCTGCTCATGCTCTGCGTGTGCCTCTGCAGCACGGCGTTCTGCTCCTCGAAGGCCACGTTCATCTTGCGCAGGCGTCGCAGCTCTGCCTCCCGCGCTGCGGCGTGGGGGAGCCGGATCAGAGCCTGGCGCTTCCTTCCTCCCTGCCCTCTGCTGGGCCTCTGCCTTAGCTGTGTCCCCCCGCCACCCCGACCCCCAAGCCGGCTGGCACTGCTCTGCCTCCAGCCCCACACCTCGGCTTCGGGGGGGGGCGGGGGAGGTGGGCGCCTCTGCTTTTTCGAGTGGGTGGTCAGTTCCCCCCACCCGCCACCTCCCCCGGCTTTGGCACCCTTTTGGCCCACACACTCTCCCAACACCCACTTCCCCAAGGACCCCTGGTCAGTGCTCACCTTTGTTTTGGTCCAAGAACTCTTCAGTGAAGATGGGGACGTCAAAGGTGGAGAAGCCATCACAGTCCCCACCCTGGGACAAGATGAATTTTGGGGGGGGGCAGCCAAAACCCCTCTGGGACGTCCCTCACGCTTGGGAGGGACTCCTCTGGCCATCTGGGTCGAAGTCCTTTTACCAGCATTCCCACGATGTGGCTGCCCCACTCTGCACTCCCTCCCACGAGAGTTGGTCTGGTTCACCCAGGGCTCAAAGACCTCCAGACCTTTCTTGCCCAGCCATGGTCCTTGGAGCAGGAGTACTTACCTTGTGTCCATTCAAGAGGGTATTCATGAGCCCAGAGCCCGAGTCTTCTGGTGGGGGAGGAAGGAGGGCAGGGTCAGCCTGGCAGGTCTCCTCCGAGCCCACACATTGCTTTGCGAGTGCCGCCCCCTCCGCCCCGCCTCGCATACCCTTCCCCCGCTAGTTAGCCCTGCTCATCCTGGGGCAGGCTCCTGCCTAGGCCCCCCAGTGTCTGTGTGCCCCCATTGTCAGCACTGCTCAGGCCCGTCCACTCACAGCTGCCTGCTTAGGTGTCTCTCGTCTTCATGGGACCGGGAGTCCCATGGAGGACGGCGGGTGGTCTGCCCAGGGTCCACCGTCTCAGAGCCCGCACCCAGCTGCCTGGGGGCTGGGTCCCTTCCCACCTTTCTTGATCTTCTTTTCCTGGATCTTCTCCGTGCACATCTTGTAGGCTTCTGACTGCTGGTAGGCGCGCAACTCCTTCATGTACTGCTGCTTCTCCCGCTCGGCCTCATCCAGGTACCGCTGGTGGGGGCAGCGGAAGGCTTGGCCCAGCCCAGGGGCAGGGGCGGCAGGCCTCCCGGGCCAACACCCCATCTCCATCACTCAGCTCACCATGCCCCCACCTTCCCGTAGCTCCCTACTGGCCTTGGAGACAAAACCCGCCTCCTCGGCCTGCTGCTTAGGGCACTCCCCCAACCCCCCCCCCCCCCTGCCCAACTCCGCCCTTATGGGCTGCCTTCCCGCACCCATTTCGCTTGTTGAAATACCACTTAGAGGGCGCAAACTAGTGGTGTGTTTCGTTTCCTTGATATTTTTGCAATTTTAATTACCAGGATTTGAAAATCGGAAGGTATCACATAAAAATCCAGCCCCCACCCCTACATCTTTACACCTATCCATGTTGGTTATTAAGTGTTGCGTCGATTCTTGCCTATTGCTACCCTCCCCTCGCTTCAGCCTGCTGGGGAGAGCTCATGGGTGATCAGTTCTCCAGGCGGAAGCAAGGACCCTCCACATTCTGTCCTTTGGGGGATGTGGCTGCAGGGCAGTGTCCGAGTGGGTCGGGGCAAGGTCAGTGGGCCCGGGCCAGCCCCCTCCGTCCACACCTGCTTCTCCGCCGGCTGCAGCTTGCTCCACTCGGCACCCAGCATCTTGGTGATCTCGGGAAAGGGCAGGTCTGGGTGGCGCGTGCGAATCTGCTCACGCCGCTCGTTCAGGAAGCGCACGTAGCCCGTGACCGGTGCCTTGGGCCCATTTGGTAGGATCTTCTTCCGCTTCTTGCCCTTGGGCCAGCCACGCTTCTTCACGGGCTGTGAAACCGTACGCGCCGTTGGGAGGGGCCTGGAGGGCTGGGGCAGGGCTAGAGGGATGGACGGGGCCGATCCAGGAGACGGGGCCTGGAAGGCCGGTAGGTACGGCCTGGTCAAGGGGCAGGATTGGGAGAGGGCGGGGTTCGGAGGTCCCGAGCACTTGGCATCTGGGATGGGGCGGGCTTGTGGGCGTGGTCTCTGGCATGGGCGTGGCTTCTATGCTGGAGGAAAGGCCCACTGGACGGCGGGAAGGTGCCTCCCACAGGGCAGTGGGCGGAGCTGGTATTGCGCGATGGGTGGGACCTGGTTTAGAGGCAGTGGATCTCCTGGGGGCGTGGCATGTGGCACGGGGCGGGGCCTCAGCTTCGGGAGGAAAATCGGGACTGTGGGCGGAGCCACAGCGAATTCAAATCCAGCCCGGGGTGGAGCTTCCAGGCTATGGGCGAGCCCCAGAGCCTCCCCCACCACAGCGCAGGGACTCGGGACTCACCTCCTCCTCGTGGGACCCCTTCTCGCCGGCCCGGGGGCCCTCGCCGCGCTCTTGCTTGACAGCCACCACGAAGCCCCCATGCTGTCCCGGAGCCTTGCCACCCGCCGGCCTGGAGCCACAGGACGCCAGGGTCACCCCCATCCTCACCTCCATCCCCGACCGCGGAGCCGGCACGGAGGGGGCCTGAGTCCTGGGGGCAGGGGTCTGCGGGGGTCATTATCCACGGGACGGGGAAGGAGCACTCGGGGGGCCGGTAGGGACCCCTGGGAGGAACTGGGCCGGGGAGTTGGGGAGGAAGAGGCCGGTGGGGACGCAAGGGGGAGGTCCTGCCCCGGCTGTGTGGGGGGAGTCAAGACCCTGAGGGGCGAGGGGCGAGGAGCTCCGACGGGGCGAGCGGGAGCTGGGCTGCAGCCCCGAGTGGGCTGGGGGAGGGGATGTCTCACTCACGCGGCGGACGCGCCGGGCTGCTTGGAGCCGTGGGACATGGCCGCTCCCGGCCCCACCTGGAAGGCAGACGCGTGGCCGAGTGAGGGGCGCCCGAGCCGCCGACGGGGTGGCCCGGCGGGGGAGCCCCGGAACGCCGGGCCCAGGGTGTTTGGGGGGGCCGGATCCAGGGGCGGGGAGGCCCTCGAGGGCGGGCGCCCCAGGGATCCTTTGTTGGGCGATCGCCCCCCGGAAGGGCCGGGCCCACACTCCCCCGGTCCGGGAGGGGCCCTTCCCCGGCCCCAGGACCCCCGCGCCCCCACCCCCTCGCAGGGCCCCGAGTTCCGCGGCTGTTTTCACCTCCAAAGAAACTTTCCCGGACCTCTCCGCTGCTGCGACGCTCCAACCAACCGCCCCGAGCCCGCCCCTGCCTCTCGCCCCGCCCCCGGCATGCTAATACGGCCTCCGCGAGCTGTCGGATTGGGTGCAGTCTTTCCCTGGGGCGTGACCATGCAGATGAAGGTTGGCGCGCCGGTCGGCGATTGGCTGGGGCAACCGGGGCCGCGTGGGAGGTGGATAGGGAAGGCGGCGGGCGGGTGCGTCAAGTTCGGCTGCGCTCGGCCGCTCTCGGGGCCAATCAGCGCGCTTTGAGGCCTTGCCGGGCGGAGTCCCTTAAAGGGCCAGTAGGCGCGGCTCGGACTCCTCCTCTCCGGGTGAAGGCGAGACCGCCCGCCCCTGCGGGATCCCGGGAGCTGCAGGGCCAGATCAGGCCCCTCCCTAGTTGCCATGGAGACGGCGGCCGGTTGCTAGGAAAGGGGGTTAAGGTCTTTCCCCGCAGTGTCTTCGCCTCCCGCCCCAGGACAAGGTGGGACCTGTCTTAGCCTCTTGCAAACTTGGCGGGGGAGTTAGCCATCCATTCACTGAACTTAGGGCCCCCGGCCTCCCGCTGTGCCGAGTCCTGCAGTGAGCCGGCAGTAGCTGCTCTCCCCCTGGGGGCTCAGCTTTCCCTACTGTGCAATGGGGACCTTGCACGATGTTTAGGACCAGAAGGCTGGGATGCTGCGAAGCTGAGGTCCAGAACTGGGCTGAAAGCATTTGGAAAGAGGAACTGAGACAGGAAGCCTGCAAGGACCTCGTGAAGATGGAGGGGCAGGAGGCTCTGCTCTGGGATTTGCCCCCCACCCCCATGCGGCAGCGTGGTCTTATGGCCTGAGCTGGGACCTCCCCTACTCCCACGGTGACAGTTGTGGTCACTGAATGCTCACGATGTCGTATTAGACCCCAAACAACGGGCCCACATCACCACACTGCCATCTCCCTTCTCTGCTTCCTTGACGTTCCTCAAATACAAATACGTCCGTTTCACTTACCCCTCCCCCCGGCCTTTTCACCTGGCGTGCCCTTTCCTCCCGATTATCTGCTGGCTCACTGCTTGATCTCCTTCAGGTCTTTGCTCACATGTCACCTTCTCAATGAGGTTTCCCCCATACATCCTGCCTTATTTTTTCTCCATATGTTAGTTTTCTCTGTTAAAGAACAAAAAAAAAAAATTTTTTTTTGTTTTAAGTTTTGTTTATTTAAGTAATCTCTACTCCCAGTGTGGGGCTTGAACTCACCACCCTGAGATCAAGAATCACATGCTCTATGACTGAGCCAGCCAGGCACCCCTAAAGAACAAAATTTTAATGGAATAAATTTGAAGATCTAATGGGGTTTGTTAAGGGATTCATGGATGGGGCAGCATCCCATCTAGCAAGTAGAGGGGAGCTCCAAAGAATCCTACAAATTGGAAGGTTATATAGGAAGCCAGAAGGGGCAAGGATGTTCTTACCAATAGAAGAGAAAGGATTGGGCCTCCTTGCAAGGTCACTTTCCCTTAGCAGGGGGAAGAGGAAGAGGTCTTATTATGCACATTCTCTCATTTTCCTTTGGGGCAGAGAGGGAAAGTTCCTGACTGACCCATTAAGACATTTCTGGGGGAGGGGCGCCTGGGTGGCTCAGATGGTTAAGTGTCTGCCTTCGGCTCAGGTCATGATCTCAGGGTCCTGGGATCGAGCGCCGCGTCAGGTTCCCTGCTCAGCGGGAAGCCTGCTTCTCTCTCTCTCTCTCTCTCTCTGTCCCTCTACTACTCCCCCCTGCTTGTACTCTCTCTCACTCTCTCTGTCGAATAAATAAATAAAATCTTTAAAAAAAAAAAAAGACCTTTCTGGGGGAGGTTGAAGCTGCAGTTAGGTTGGTATTAAGCTCCACTTTGGTGACGTGGCCTAAATGGCTCTTTGATGGGCCTCTGGTTTTTAATACTTTTTAAAAAGATTTTATTTATTTATTTGACAGAGAGAGACACAGGGAGAGAGGGAACACAAGCAGGAGGAGTGGGAGAGGGAGAAGCAGGCTTCCTGCTGAGCAGGGAGCCTAATGCGGGGCTCGATCCCAGGACCCTGGGATCATGACCTGAGCTGAAGGCAGACGCCTCACTGCCTGAGCCACCCAGGCGCCCCATCACTTTAAAGCACCTAGAACAGTACCTCTAGGAGCTGCTCAATCCCTATCTGTTGAATAAGCAAATGAGTGCGTACAGTAAATTTCTCAGAGGCAAGTGCTTTGGAAAACAGCCAAGCAGTTCCTCAAAACATTAAACATGAAATTACCATGCGATCCAGAAATCCCACTCCTAGAGATAGACCCAAGAGAATCAACAACACATGTCCACACAGGAACTTGCACATGAACGTTTACAGCAGCACGATTCACAATGGCCAATAAGTAGAAGCAACCCAAATGCCCATCTGTTGATTAACAGATAGACAAAATGTGGTCCATTCATCTAATAGAATATTAGTGGCCATCAAAAAGAATAAATTAGGGGCGCCTGGCTGGCTCAGTCAGAATAGCCTGTGACTTGATCTCTGGGCCGTGATTTCGAGCCCCACGTTAGGTATAGAGATGATTAAGGATAAACTTAAAAAGGGCGCCTGGGTGGCTCAGTTGGTTAAGCGACTGCCTTCGGCTCAGGTCATGATCCTGGAGTCCCGGGATCGAGTCCCACATCGGGCTCCCTGCTCGGCGAGGAGCATGCTTCTCCCTCTGACCCTCCCCCCTCTCATGTACTCTCTCTCTCTCTCTCTCTCATTCTCACTCTCTCAAAATAAATAAATAAATCTTAAAAAAAAGATAAACTTAAAAAAAGAAAAAGGAATAAATTGCTGATTCATGCTACAACAGGGGTGAACCTTGAAAACATGATGCTCAGTGAAAGATGCCAGTCACAAAAGACTACAAGTGTGTGGCTCCATTCATATGAAATGTCCTGAACAGGCATATCCATAGAGACAGAAAGTTAGTGGTTGCCTGCGGCTGGGGAATTAGTGGAGACGGGGAATGGGGAGACACTGCTCATGGGCACGGAGTTTGAGTGATCAAAATGTTCTAAACCTAGACTGCAGTGATGGTTGCATAACTGTAAATATACTGAAAACCTCAGGGGCGCCTGGGCGGCTCAGTCGGTGAAGCGTCTGCCTTCCGCTCAGGTCATGATCCCAGGGTCCTGGGATCGAGTTCTACATAGGGCTCCTTGCTCAGCGGGGAGTCTGTTTTTCCCCCTCCCTCTGCCCCTCCCCCCAGCTTGTTTTCTTTCTCTCTGTCTCTCAAATAAATAAATAAAATCTTAAAAAAAAAAAAACAACCCTCAGAATTGCACACTTTAGATGGGTGCATTGTATGTGAATTAAATTTCAATAAATCTGTTCCCCTAAGAGGCAGCCCAGGGCTGAGTAAGATGAGCGTGCCTTGGAATCATGACAGACCCAGATTCCAGACCCTGATCTGTTGCTTCATGGGACATACCACCCTTGCCTTTGTCTGATCTGTTAAAAATAGTATAGGTGGGGCGCCTGGGTGGCTCAGTCGTTAAGCGTCTGCCTTCGGCTCAGGGATCGAGCCCCGCATCGGGCTCCCTGCCCCGCGGGAAGCCTGCTTCTCCCTCTCCCACTCCCCCTGCTTGTGTTCCCTGTCTCTCTGTCAAATAAATAAATAAAATCTTTAGGTAAGAAGTACAAGCGGGAAGATGGGGAAGCCCCGCCCTCAACCCCCCGCCTCTTTGGCTTGATTGACAAGGTGTTGCGCTAGAAACTGTCCTCCCCCCTCCTAAGGAACCACACAAGGAATTCAGGAATCTTCCTGTACATCAAAAAGAGAGGAACTGTTTTGAGGTTGACTTCTTTAAAAATACTTTATTTATATCCTTTAGAGAGAGAGCGAGAGCCCGAGCAGGGAGGAGCAGAGGGAGAGGGAGACAATCTCTAACAGACTCCGCACAGGGCGGGGAGCCGGAAGCGGGGCTGGATCCCAGGGCCCCAAGATTATGACCTGAGCCAAAACCAAGAGTCCCATACTTAACCGAATGAGCTACCCAGGCGCCCCTGGGGCTGATTTTGAAAGCAGTTTGCCGCTCTTTGGCATCAAGAAAAATACCTTGCGGCATGGATATTCTCTAGAAAGAATAAAAGTGTCTTCCGTCCAGTTCATGCGGAGTCCATACACACCCACACCCCCAAACAAGCAACATATAGAAGCAGCATTTATATTATTTGACTTTACATCCTTCGTGCATTTATTTGACAGCAGATCCTTTCTGCCCCGAAATTATCTTTTTTTTTTTTTTTTTCCAATTAGGCTCCACACCCACAGTGGGGCTTGAACTCATGACCCCAAGATCAAGAGTCACCAGCTCCACTGACTGAACCAGCCAGGCATCCCTTGTTTTTTCTTAGCAACATAAAGTTCTCTCAATACTTAGCCCTCAGTAAGGGCGCCTGGGGGGCTCGGTTATGTGTCCAAATCGTGGTTTCAGCTTCGGTCATGATCTCAGGGTCATGATCTCAGGGTCATGATCTCAGGGTCATGATATTGAGCCCCGCAAAGGGCTCTGCACTCAGCATGGAGTCTGCTTGGGATTCTCCCTTTCCCTCTCCCTCTGCCCCTCTCCCCAATCGCATGATCTCTCTCTCTCTCTCTCTCTCAAATAAATCAATAAAATCTTTAAAAAAAATACCTAGCCCTCAGTAAAGCCAGTAACCACAGCTGTCTAAAGTCATAAATTTCATTTTAGTTTCTCTGCATTCATTTCTGTGCCTCACTTGGAAATTTGTACAGTAGGAAGCCTGGTACGGAGTCCCAGTTTGCAGTCCCAGAAATACGAGATCCATTAAGGATGGCTTAAACTTCTGTTTTTGAAATGAATGTTATTTTGCAAATATTGTGCAAATTCATTTCATTTGTACAAAATTAGTGTAGGTAAGGCCATGGTACTCACACCATATTCCCCATCACCAGCTTGTTAACACTTCTTACTAAAACTTTTCCTACGCGCACGCGCATGCACGTGCACGCACTGCATTAGCCGCTAGAGCTGCTCAAACAAAGCACCACAAAGCCCGGGCCTAAAACAACAGAAGTGTCTTGCGCCCCAGTTCTGGGGCTTAGAAGTCCAACAACAAGGACTCGATCAGAGCTGGTTCCTTCCGTGGTCCTGAGGGAGAATCAGCGCCAGGCTCTCCCAGCTCCTGGGGGTCGCCGGCCATGCTGGGTGTTCCTTGGCTTGTCCAAGCGTCACCCCGATCTCTCTGCCTTCATCATCCCTTGGCTTCTCCGTGTGTGTCCGTCCAGCTTTCCCTTTTTATTGGGTCCACAGGGGACTGCTCCAGCGTGACATCTTAACTCACCACCTCTGCAATGACCCTATTTCCAAATAAGGTTGCATTCCAAGGTCCTGGGGTTTAGGACTGTCACCTAGTTGGAGGGAGGGGAGGGGACACAACGTGAAGCAGAAGACACACACAAATGCAGTGGTCACAGCTGCCCGAAAGAAGGGGTGTGGGGGCGGGGGCCTCAGGCCCCTGAGGAGGAGGCACCCCCACTGCTGTGGGACCTGCAGAAGGTCAGGGAGGTGGCTCCAAGCCCTACATGTGTGACTTGAGCAATTTACAGAAACTGTCTGTGCCTCAGTCTGCCGCTCCACAAAGTGGGACGATGCCTATGTCCGCCTTCAGGAGGTTGTTGCGAGGGTTTAATGAGCTTAATTCATGGCCTCCCTTAGAACTGGGGTCAATGTCACTGGAAGTGGTAGCTGGTTTGGTCCGGGAAGCTGCAGACCCTGTTACAGAGAATTTTCTAGTACTGTGGCTGCCACCCAGGGTAGTTCAGGGGACACTGGACCATGCCCAGAAACATGTTTGGTTGTGACGACTTGCGGCGGGGGGGGGGTGCCCCTGGCTTCTTGGGTGGAGGCCAGGGGTGCTGCGATGCACACAGGACAGCCCCCCACCACAGCGAACGATCTGGTCCCTATGCAGGCTCAATCCTCACCTGCCTCATCTCCCTTAGGCCACCCTGTGACCCTATTCAGCAGTGCTGCTGTCACACCCATTTCACAGAAAGGGAAACTGAGGCTTGGGGGCTGGCCTGAGACTGCCTGGTTTGATCTTGGCTGTGGGCCCCCCACAGCCACCCTGGGATCTAAGGAAGTTCCTGGTTGTTTCCCAGTTTCTAGGAATCCTCCCTCCCCTTCCATCCACCCCGCCTCTCCTCCCCCTCCCCCACCCCTCCCCCTCCCCCGCCCCTCCCCCTCCCCCGCTCCTAATCATCCAGAGCCCCTGGGGAGGAGATCAAAGTGAACCCTCCCTTCCTACCTGCAGCTGGACTGGGGGCCACCAGGGCATCCGATCTCCAGCAGGGGGTGGGGGGCAGCTGGGACGCTCTAGGGACATCAGAGGCTCGGATCTCGCTGGACCCCAAGCCTCTCTCTGTCCTATCCCAAGGGCAGGGCTTTCATCCCTCCTTTCTCACATCCTCCCTCCGGGCAGGACCTTCTCTGATCTTCCCCCACAAATCTCACACGGGCTCTTATAGGGGCATGTGTGCTCTGCACTAGGTTCCCAACCCCTGCAGCCAATGCCTGCTTCAGAATAGACGGCCCCCATCCCTACCCCCATCCATCTTTTTATCTGACTCTCCCAGCTCCTCTCAAAACCCTCCCATGGCTCCCCAGTGATCCGGAGGTCACGTCCAGACTCTGCCTGCCATTCAGTCGGCCCTCCCATGTCTGACCCCTCCAGCACCAGCACCGACAACAGAGGGGCTGGCTCTGCCCCTGCTTCAGACGAGGGGCTTCAGAAGCTTTGGGGCTCCTGCACTGTTCAGCATGAGGCCAGATCCGCCGAATGAGTGAGTCCAGGAAGGAAGGAGGGAAGGACACAGCGCAGGGGCAGCTCCCTGCCAGGGTCCGCCTTGTTCTTGTCTTCCTCCTGCCCCCCCCCGGCCGCCCCCCCAGCGTCCAGGCCAGGGAATATTTGCTGGCTACCACCCGCAGGAAAACCCAGAGATATGCTGGTGTTTCTGCCAAACGCCCCCGCTCCCCGTGCTGGGTCTGCTCGAGGGATGCTCCCTGTGGGTTCCTGACCCACACGGGGGGCTGGTAAGAGTAAACACCGGGCACCTTTTCTCTTCAGGTGGGCCCTCCCCTGTCCGAGAATAAAGAACTCAAAGATGCTGCAGATCACGCGGGGAGCCCAGTGTGGATCCTGAATCTGCCTCTTGTTAGATGTGTGCCCTCTGGCAAGGGACTTCTGTAAAAGCCTGTTTTCTCTGTAAAATGGGCAAGAAGTAGTGTAAGATCCCCTAGGGATGTGGGATGAAAGGAGATGAGAAATGTAAATACAAAGCTTAGGTGAGGGGAGCCCGGCTGACTCAGACGTGGAGCGTGTGACTCTTGATCTCCGGGTCGTGAGTTCAAGCCCAACCTTGGGGGTAGAGATGACTTAAATCAATAAATAAGAACTTAAAAAAAAGATTTTATTTATTTTTGACACAGAGAGCGTGTACAGGCAGGGGAAGCAGCAGGCAGAGGGAGAAGCAGGCTCCCGCGGAGCAGGGAGCCCGACGTGGGGCTCGATCCCAGGACCCTGGGATCCTGACCTGACCCGAAGGCAGACGCTTCACCGTTTGAGCCACCCAGGTGCCCCAATAAAGAAGAACTTTAAAAAAAATGTTAGAGAAACTTAGGCAAGTATTTTGAAACGTCATGTAAGGCTGGGGCAAGAATTTCTTTAAATCACGTTCGTTCTCCTGGAGCAACGGAAGGAGCATGCCCGGCCTTCCCGGGGGAGGAAAGAATTGAGCTTCTTGTCTCTCATCTCCTCCAAAGCGGTGACCCCTTCTCTCCCGGCTCCCACGCTAGGTTATCTCGAGTCCCCATCACCCCACCCACACCCATTTTTCAGGCTCTTTTCCATTAAAAAAAAAAGTGGGTATTGGGGTGGGTGGTCTGCATCAGTGTGAAGTTCTGGGCTAGGACCCCCTTGGGGTGCCTGAGCCTCTGGTTTGTTAGTGGGTTCCTGTCTCCCAGTTTCTGTCGGCGCTTTTGAATCTCCGCCTCCGTGCCCACCCTGCAGTCACTGGACGGATATTTCCTGAGCTCCTATGTGCCAGGCGTAGGCAGCTACCCCGTCCCCGCCTTCATGAGGATCAGAGTTCAGTGGGGGATACAGTTAATAGCTGGGGTCGGGGGGAGAGCAGATATCAGGGTTATGACGGGGGCAGCCCAGAGTACTGTATGACCGGCAGGGGAGGAGAGGGTGATGAGAAAACTTTCTGGCTGAGACTCTTAAGAGCTAACGATTATACAAGATTTTATTTTATTTTATTTTTAAAGGAATCTCTCACCCAACGTGGGGCTGGAACTCAAGACCCTGAGATCAAGAATCGCACCCTCTATGGGCTGAGCCAGCCTGGCGCCCCTATATGACTTTTAGTGTACATTATACCCATTCTAGATCTGGGAAGACTGAAACCCCACAGAGTTAAAGGACTTGTCCCAGCCGGAACAGTTAGCAGGGAGTGGGGCTGGATTTAGACCCCAGGTTTCTGGCTCCAGAGCGCAGGTGTCTAACCGCTGCTGGAGGAGGCGCGGGGGGGTGGAGAAATTGCACGCAAAGCTTGGGGGAACTTGAAACCGCTTGTGTGGTGACCCCGTCGTGGGAGGACCGTTGGAGGAGAGTGGGGAGGGGTTCTGAGCGCAGGCCTTGGGTGGTGTCGCATGCACCTGACTCACTGCGTCCCCGAGCACGCCCTCCCCGCTCTCCGGGCCTGTTTTATCGCGTGTGAAATGGGAGCCACTCGCCCCGCTTCCCTCCCGGCTTGGGTGAGAAAACCCACGTGGGGCATTTGGCAGAGTCAGCGCTCATTAAATGCCAGCTGGTGTTATGATGATTACCCCCATTATTATCCTTAATAACTAATTAATTAGAACTAATGCGTCCTCTCCGCGTGCGACTGGGTCTTTCCGGGCCGGCAAGTTGGGAAGTTACGGGACCCCGAGGAGTGGCGAGCTCAGGCTCAGAATTCTCCCCCATCCCCCACGCCCCCAGCCCACCCCGTCCTCCCCCGCCCACACATTAGGCCTCGTAAAGCTGCGGGCAGGCTAGGGTGGCGCGGCCCTGAAGGCAGGAGTCTGGGTGTGGGCGCCCCTTGCGTCGCCCCCCCAACCGGTGAGGGTCCCGCTAACGCCAAGGTGAGCCGTCGGGCGCTAGGACCGTCCCACCCCGTCGGCGCAGGGCGTGGGGGCCGGACTGGCCCCGAGGCCACGCCCCCCTCTGGTTAGTGGCTCTCGGGCCCCGGCGCGCGGCCCCGATTGGTGGAGGCGGCCGCCAGCATTCCCCGTCCCGCCCCACGCGGGCCTTAATCCGGGGTTCGGGGCCCTGCGGCTGCAGGCGCGCTCGGCCGAGCGGGCTTGGGCGGTGGCGCGGGGCGGGGGGGGGCCGGGCGCTGACGGCTCGCGCGCGGGGGTTGCGTCGGGCCGGCCCGGGTACGGAGCGCGGCCATGGGCCCGGGGCCCCCGGCGGCCGGAGCGGGGGCGCCGCCGCGGCCACTGTCGGTGGCCGCGCGGCTGAGCTACGCGGTGGGCCACTTCCTCAACGACCTGTGCGCGTCCATGTGGTTCACCTATCTGCTGCTCTACCTGCACTCGGTGCGCGCCTACAGCTCGCGCGGCGCCGGCCTGCTGCTGCTGCTCGGCCAGGTGGCCGACGGGCTGTGCACGCCCCTCGTGGGCTACGAGGCCGACCGCGCCGCCGGCCACTGCGTCCGCTGCGGCCCCCGAAAGGCCTGGCACCTGGTCGGTAAGTCGCGGCCGAGCCTGTCCCCCCTCTGGCTTGAGCCTCCCGCCTTCTGACTGCCTGCCCCGGGGCCTTCCCCTTCTGCCTGCCTGCCCCGGGGCCTGAGCCTCCCCCAACGCACTGTTTGTCCCGGGGCCTGAGCCTCCCTCCGCTGCTAGCCTGCCTGCCCCGGGGCCTGAGCCTCCCCCCTCTGCCTGCCCGCCCCGGGGCCTGAGCCTCCCCCCTCTGCCTGCCCGCCCCGGGGCCTGAGCCTCCCCCCTCTGCCTGCCTGCCCCGGGGCCTGAGCCTCCCCCCTCTGCCTGCCCGCCCCGGGGCCTGAGCCTCCCCCAACGCACTGTTTGTCCCGGGGCCTGAGCCTCCCTCCGCTGCTAGCCTGCCCCGGGGCCTGAGCCTCCCCCCTCTGCCTGCCCGCCCCGGGGCCTGACCTCTCCTAGCCCGCCGCCTGCCATGGGCTCCCCGGCTCTGCCTGCCTGCCTGCCTGCCCTACTTACGTCCTGAAGCTCCTCTGTCCGGCTGCTTAGTACCTTTCTATTGCCCCATCCTTGACCTCCTCCATTTGTCTGCTTAACTGCTCTGTACTTCTGCCACCTGACCACTCATGTGACCTTCCAGTGGCACTTCCCTTTGTCTTTCTGTCTGACCCCCATGGGCACCCTGAACCCTCTCTAGATTGGGTCTGACTGCCTGGTGCCACCTCTGTCAGCCCGCCTGGTCCGGCTTGACTTTTCCATTTGTCTGTCTGGGTGACAACTCTGTCCGAGTGAGGGTCAGGCTGCCTGGAGCCCCCTCTGTCAGTCTGTCCCATTTCTCCAGCGCACTCCTGCCCATCCTCTGCCCCATCATGGGGAACCTGGTGCTCGGGAGGTTTAGGGGTGCTGCGCTGGGGAGCCAAGACTTGGGGGCCAAATAAGACCGAAGAGGCAGGGGCCTGCGTGTGTCTGGCTGAGGAGGATGGGGTCTGCGGGCCCAACAGGGTCAACGTGGGTCCTGGGGTAGTTGTCAGAACACCTCTGTTGGTGAGGGGAGGAGGCGGGTCCCCCAGGAGCTGGGGTGTCCTGCCCAGTGCACACATTTGATAAGGCCTGCCTCCCAGCATCCCTTCTCTGCCGCCATGGATCCTGGACCATGAGATTAGCCCCAGCCGCTTTCTCTGCTGTTCTTTCCCTGGCAGAGGTGCCTGCTGCATCCTGGCATCTGGGTTCCGCTGGGCATTTCAGGAGACAGGCATAGGAATCCTGCCCAGTCCTGTGAATTCTGGGTGGCAGCTTTCTAGAAGATAGGAGGGGCTGACCACTGCCCTCCTTGCCCTTGGGAGCAGTGGCCAGGGAGGCAAGGATTCACCCTGGGCCCTGGCGAGTGCTGTTTTTGCAGGGTGCAGCAGATCTCCAAGTGGCCCAAGTGGCCGGATGTCAGGTTTCTTAGGCACTGAGGACACCCAGGCTGCTCTTGGGTCACTTGAGACCATAGCAGCCAGGGAGGGAAGCAGGGGGAGACAGGAGACTCCGACAGACTGGTGATCACCTTGTCTGAAAAACAGACGCGAGAGGTACCCGTCTTTGGGCCAACGTTGGGATTGCTTGCAGAGCTGAGCCTAGTCTTCAATGCAGTTTTGTTCATAATAGATAAACTCATGCACAAACACACAAGACAGCTCCTAGGCCTGATAGGTGACAGAGGTGGGGAGTCTTTTCTCTGGGTCGGGCAAGGGAGACACCCCTGAGGAGACGGAGCCAGCTGTGGGAACGTAGCTGAGCAGTGGACACTGCATGTGCCCCCAGGCCTGACTGTGTGCCCCTCTCGTAGGTGGGAGGGTCCACCTGACCCCGTAGGAAAGAATCTGAGTTCCCCCGGCAGAGGCAGTGGTTAGGCACCTTTGTAAATAAAGAACTGAAGGCTTTGTGTTTATGTAAAACAGGCCTGGGGGACCTCAAGGCCTCCACCTGCACCCCTTTTCTGCCTCAGGGTGAGCATGTGGGGAGATCCAGGAGGATCTGTGGAGAGAAGAAACTGGGGCAGCCCCTCTTGGCCTGATAAGTTGGCTTGCGTGAATCACCTTGGAAACAGTGCCCACTTCTCTTTATTTTTGCCTCTGAGCCTATGGGTGGTGGGTTCACTTTTCCCCTTAGCAGGCCCCCTGGGCTCCCCTGCTCTAGCCCAGAGAGGACCCTTCTAGCCCAGAGAGGACCCTTACAGCCACACATGGATTTTTCCCGTGGGATCCAGGCTGGGGCATGTGGGTGAACTGGGTTTCATAAGGGAGAAGCGGAGCTCTGAAGCTTTGGGGATTTGAGGGATGAATAGGAGTGTGTGGGAGGGGGCTTCCAACCCACTGAAAGAGCTGTGCAAGGGTGACACAGCACAGCTTTGAAGCTGCTGAGGCAGGAAGTGGCCGAGAGCCACAGGAGCTCCCACTTTCATACGTTAACTCCTGGTTCTCATGCTGACTTTGGGAGCTGGGTATTTTCAATGTCTGTACTTTTTTTTTTTTTTAAGATTTTATTTATTTATTTGACAGAGAGAGAGACACAGCGAGAGAGGGAACACAAGCAGGGGGAGTGGGAGAGGGAGAAGCAGGCTCCCTGCCAAGCAGGGAGCCCGATGTGGGGCTTGATCCCAGGACCCTGAGATCATGACCCGAGCCAAAGGCAGACGCATAATGACTGAGCCACCCAGGCGCCCCTCAATGTCTGTACTTTCTGGAAACTGTGGCCCAGGGAGGGAAAGTCACTTGCCCGAAGTCCCCCGGCCAGGCAGCCTCATCCAGGCAATGGTTAACCTGGCCTGGCCAGCTTCAGGGTAGATTCTGGCCAGGGCAGCACATTCTTCTGACTAGAGTCTACATAGTTTGTGCCTGGCCCTGAGGCGGCCCCTGGGGCCCCCAGGCATGAGCTTAGGTTGCCCCTCCCAGGCCCCAGTTCCAGAGAAAATAGCAAGGAAGGGTGCCTTTGCTTTCATTTCCCCATCCCAGGATGTGGAGGCAGCCCCAGGGCCTACGGCATGAGGTCCTGAGCCTGGAGGGAGAGGGGAAGGCCAGCTGCCAGGCCCAGCAGGGGAGGGTGCTGAGCTGGGCCTGTCCTGGCAGAGGGAAGGAGCATGGCTCAGGCCCCAGCGGCTCACACGCTGAACCTGTCTTCATCTGGAAAGTGGGGAGAATAGGGACACCCACTTCTTGGGGCTGTAAGTGGACGACATTAGTATAATTATTCACTCACCCAAAAGATATGTGCCAGGCTCCGTGCTGGTGGCCAGGGCTCCAGAAGTGACCTCAAGAGACCTATTGCCCACTCTCCCAGAGCCCGGTCTCTGCTGGGGGAGGCAGACAGGAAACAAGCCGAGACAAAAGAATCCCTGTGTGGGCTAAGGCATGTGAGAGGAAAGCCGTGTTCAGATGGACTGTGTCAGCGCAGGGAGGGGACTGCTGGGGACTGTGGTGGTCAGGGAAGTGTCAGCACAGGGAGGGGACTGCTGGGGACTGCAGTGGTCAGGGAGAGCTTTGTTGAGGAGGTGGCATTTGAGTTTAGTCCTGAGGCACAAAAGGATGTGAGGGGAACAGTGGGCACAGCTGGTGCAAAGGCCCTGGGGCAGGACCGAGCCTGGTGTGCTGAGGCTAGGAGGCCTCCTGTGTGGCTGGAGCAAAGGTGGTGGGGGGGGGCAGGTCCTGCAGGGCCTGTTGGCTGCCCCCGTGGACTTGGGCTTCTTCTGAGGTATCAGGTAAAGAAAAGACCCCCTCATGAGCTGATAGGGACACCGGGGCTCCGGGAGGGCAGGGTCCACTGTAGCTTCGCCCAGCATCACCTGGCCTCCTGACTGCTGGGTGCGCGGTGGGACGCTTGGCAGGAGCTGGGGGGGGGAAGCCCTGCCAGGAGGCGGGAAAGCAAGCGTGTCTGTGGCGGGCAGTGCTCCAGGGGACCCCGCAGGTGCTCTGTGCTTCTGTTTCCCCACCTGTCACCAAGGGAGCACCCCTGGGGAGCCCGAGGCTAGCAGGGGGGAAGCCCCATTCTTGTCCTGTCTTATCACGTGGCCGTAGGTCCTGGCCCTGCTCTTGTCCTTGCAGCACATGACCTTGGGAACACAACAGCCCGTTGTGTGTCTGTTTCCCCGTCAGACACTGGGGGCACATAACCTGAACTGACAGGTGGAGCCCTGCTGTCCTCTTGGGCTGCATGACCTCGGGGACCCCAGGGCTCCCTGCCTCGGTTTCCCCATTTTTTTAAGATTTTATTTATTTATTGGAGAGAGAGAGAATGAGAGAGAGAGAGCGTGAGAGGGAAGAGGGTCAGAGGGAGAGGCAGACCCCCCGCCGAGCAGGGAGCCCGATGCAGGACTCGATCCCGGGACTCCAGGATCATGACCTGAGCCGAAGGCAGTCGCTTCACCAACTGAGCCACCCAGGCGCCCATCGGTTTCCCCATTTGTCACAGGACCTACTCCCCAGGAAAGCCTTGGGCTGCGGACCCCCCACCCCAACTGTGACTGCGGAAGGGTCCCCACCCGGCCAGGCCCTGGGAGCCCGGGGCTGGTGTGGGAAGGCCCCGTGGTGTGACCTCCCCCGTGTCTGCTCACCCACAGGTACCATCTGTGTCCTGCTGTCCTTCCCCTTCATCTTCAGCCCGTGCCTGGGCTGCGGGGCAGCCACGCCCGAATGGGCCGCCCTCCTCTACTACGCGCCCTTCATCGTGATCTTCCAGTTCGGCTGGGCGGCGGCGCAGATCGCCCACCTCAGCCTCATCCCCGAGCTCGCCACCAATGACCACGAGAAGGTGGAGCTCACGGCCCTCAGGTCCGGCCTCCGCGCGTGCACAGCGGGCCAGGCCGGGAGGCGGGGGCCCTTCTGCGTTCGGGCGCTGCTTGGCTGTGCGGCTCTGGGACAGCGGGTC
Source organism: Eumetopias jubatus (assembly GCF_037043125.1). Taxonomy (NCBI): domain Eukaryota; kingdom Metazoa; phylum Chordata; class Mammalia; order Carnivora; family Otariidae; genus Eumetopias; species Eumetopias jubatus. Next base: position 216,028,562 of record NW_028274807.1, read on the forward strand.
CCCGCTCACGCGCCTCTAAAACCGTATTAGTCGGCCGTTGCCGCGTTAACGGCCACAAGCTAGCAGCTTCAGACAGCACGCACCTATCAGCTCACGGTTCCTGTGGGGTGGGGTCTGGCTCTGCTTAGCTGTATTTTCTTTTTTTTTTTTTTAAATATTTGAGAGTGGGGGGAGAGGCAGAGGGAGAGGGAGAATCTCAGACTCCACTCAGCGTGGAGCCTCACACGGGTCTCGATCTTGCGACCCTGAGGTCTTGACCTGAGCGGAAACCAGGAGTTGGATGCTCGACCAACTGAGCCAGCCAGGCGCCCCACCACTTAGCTGTATTTTCTGCTCCGTGGTCTCCCGTCAGGGTACTGGTTAGGGCAGGGGTCTCAGCTTAGGTTTTTCTAAGGATTTCCTGATTAGGTCTGGGCCGCCCAGGATAATCTCCCTTAATTCTAGCTGCAGAAGCCCTTTACCTTCACCACAAAATGTTGCCTCAACAAGGGGGTGACATCCCGTGTTCGTAGGTCCCCTCGCCCAGGGGAGGGACAAGACGGGGTGGGACCAGGGCCATCTTAGAATCCTGCCTGCAGGATGCAGCCAGCACTTGGCCTGTTGACTTGCTTGGGGTATTGACAGAGGTTCTGCTGGATAGGATGATACTAGGAGCATTTATGGAGTGCTTGCTGTGTGCAGGCACATTTCTAGGCCCTACACGCCAGTTACTGTCTTTAATCCTCCTGGCCATCCCGAGATTTGTCACGTGTCCTTGAGAGGGTCTGGGCAGCGTGCGTCCCGGTGGGACAGTGTGTGCCCGGAAGAGGGCGGGGGCTCGAGCTCCGGGAGGAAGGCCTGGAACAGGCGGCGGGGCCAGCGTGGCTGGAGCTCGGGGAAGGGCTGGCCCACGGGAGGGCGCCCGCGAGGTGTGCACGCCTCTTGCTGTCGTGGAAGCATCTTCAGTGCGGCCCAGCCTGGCTTCCTCCCCACCCTGCCTTTGGGTTCCACATTCGGGCGTGGCTGGCCCCAGTGACAGGGGTTGCCCAATGCCCAGGCCCCTGAGGGCCCCAGCTGGCGGGTGGCTTGTGAGACCAGGCTCTGGGGCATCTTCTACCGGCAGGCACTTCCCTGCCAGCCTTGTGGCCTCTTCACTTTGATCTCTGGCTATTGGTCCCACTCTCAGAAAGGGAAACTGAGTCCTCATGTGCGATCCAGAGGCTCTGCCCCCGCACCCCCAGCCCCTGGAGGGGCACCGCTCCGGGGCTACAAGCAGGAGGGGCCCCGGATGCTTCCGGACCACGGAGCCCTGGCCCCGTCAAGGCCCAGGATCTGGGAACCAAGAATCCCCAGTCCTGGCTTCCGAGCGTCTCAGGTCTTCCCGGAGTCTCTGTACCCCCGGCCCCGGCAGCTGGGATGTCAGTCATCACATAACGGGCGGCAAGGGCTCTGCTGTGGCCACCCAGTGTTGGGCGGCCGAACGCCCCCCCCAGCCAGAGATTCCCTGGAGGCCTGAAGTGGCTTTGGCAGCGTGGCCGGTGGCCGTGTGCTTTCCTGGGCCCCGCGCTGAAGCCCGCCCTGCCCCCGCCAGGTACGCCTTCACCGTGGTGGCCAGCATCACCGTGTACGGTGCCGCCTGGGTGCTGCTCCACCTGCAGGGCTCCCCGAGCTTGGGGGGGTCCCGCAGGGTCACTGACCAGCTGGGCATCCAAGACGTGCTGGTGTTCCAGGTGAGCGGGGCCTGGCTGGGACACCCCGGTGGCCCCAAACCCGGGGCCCGGGCTGAGAGTGTGGCCGCTGACCCCTCTCTCCTGCCTGGCCTCCAGAACCTCTCCCTGCTGGTGGTGGGAGTTGGAGCCGTCTCTTCACTGCTGTTCCATCTGGGCACCAGGGAAGGGCGCCGGCCTCGGGCGGAGGAGCCGGACGAGCACAGCCCGCTGCTGGCCCCCACCACCGCCCGGCCCCTGCTGCTCTGGAAGCACTGGCTCCGAGAGCCGGCCTTCTATCAGGTGCACTGCCCGGGGTGGGGCGGGGCACAGGGCTGGGGGGGTGCAGGGCTCTGGGCAGGGATGGCGGACATGGGGTGGGGGGGACACAGTTTCTTTGCCGCCCTCCCTCCGTCACTGCTCCCCGCCCCACCAGCCTGGCGGCCAGTCACCACGAGCGGCTCACGTAGGCACCCCCCCCACAGCCCCCCGACCCGAGCCTTTGGTTTGCCTGCCCACAGGTGGGCTTGCTGTACATGAGCACGAGGCTCATTGTGAACCTGTCCCAGACGTACATAGCCATGTATCTCACCTACTCCCTCAACCTGCCCAAGGTGAGCTGTGGGGGCGGGGGGGGCACGGATGGCGCAGGGGGCGCGGCCCCGGGGCCCCTGTGCCCCCCGTGCCCACATCCACTCTGCCCCAACAGAAGTTCATTGCCACCATCCCGCTGGTGATGTACCTCAGCGGTTTCTGCTCCTCCTTCCTCATGAAGCCAGTCAACAAGTGCATCGGGAGGAATGTAAGTGGGCAGGATGGGGTGGGGGGTGGGGGTGGGGGCCCCCACAGCTGAGGACGCCCGGGACCCCGAGAACCGGTGGCTCCGGACCGCGGCGTCCAGCCCGTGGCAGCCCCGGGGCTGGCTTCTGCGTGGCTCAGGGCTACAGCGCTCTAGGACTCCGTGCTGCCTGGGGCCGTGGCCGGCGGTGGCCTGCAGCCCTGGAACTCTGGCCGGTGCAACTAAGGAACTCGACACGTCACTGTGTTTGATTTTAATGGATCTGCGTCTGGCTGCAGCCAGCTCCGTCTCCACACAGCTGCCCGGGGCTGGCTTGGCGCGCTTAGTGCCCCTGGCTCCAGAACCCTCTGAGGTCCGAGCTCGGGGTGCCGCAGGGAGGGTCCAGCTGGACCCCCTCCCTGCTGCGGCCGGGCATGGGGTACGGCCGGCTGAAGACCAGGGAGGGCAGGCGCCACGCAGTGAGGTGGCGCTGATGCTGGCCGGCTCCCCCGCAGCTGACCTACTTTGTGGGCCTCCTGGTGATCCTGGCCTTCGCCGCCTGGGTGGCACTGGCAGACGGGCTGGGCATGGCCGTGTATGCGGCGGCTGTGCTGCTGGGCACGGGCTGCGCCACCATCCTCGTCACCTCGCTGGCCATGACGGCCGACCTCATCGGCCCCCACACGGTGAGGCTGAGGGAGGGGCGGGGCGGGGGCTGGGGGCCGCGGCTGGGCTGCGGGGGCTGACCTCCCTGCTCGTGTACCCAGCACAGCGGAGCCTTCGTGTACGGGGCCATGAGCTTCTCGGATAAAGTGGCCAATGGGCTGGCAGTCATGGCCATCCAGAGCCTGTATCCCTGCTCGTGAGTGCTCTTTGTTCATTTACTCGTTTAGTAAGAACGTGCTGTGCGTGCTGAGTGCCAGGCACTGCCCCAGGTCTGGGGGTTCAGCCTGGACGAAGGCCAGCACACGGGTGCGGCCCGCACACTGGGGAGACCCGCTTGTTCCTGACCTGTGGCACTTGGCGGGCTGTTGTGCGCTGGGGACACAGCGTCCGGACATACTGGGGAAGTAGGAGTGGGCAGGGCCAGGGCAAAGCCAGAATCTGTGTTCGGACCCTCAGAACCCAGGGTTCCGGATCCAGATGGTTCTAGACCACTCGGTGGAGACTTGTAGAAGCCTGGGATCTGGGAACAAAAGCCTGTTCCTCTGTCCTCACTGACTTGGGGGCAATACTGGCCCCTTTAATAAGCACAGAACTGTGTCATCCAAACCAGTGGCAAGGGGGTGTAGAAAACAGCACTCATGGAGACCTGTCTGGGGCAAGAGGTCAGGGAGGGCTTCCTTGAGGAGGTAACATGGGACTGGAGACCTGTTAGGGAGTTCCAGGCAAATGGGGAGGAACCACCAGTGCGAAGGTCCTGTGGTAGGACTGGGCTTGGCGTGTTGGAGGAACAGGGGGAGGCCCGTGCGGTTGGAGCAGAGTAAGGGCAGGGAGGGGATGGGGCAGATGTGGGAGGAGGGTGTGGGTGGTTGAGGGTGACCCCCTGGTTCTGGCTACCCAACAGCTGAGCAGGAGGTCCAGGCTGCAGGGACCTGACAGATGGCAACTCACCTGCTTCTGCCCCCCCCCTCTAGCTTGGAGATTTGCTGCAGGGCCTGCACGGGCTTCTACCGCTGGGTGATGGTGGCCGCCACTGGCGGTGTGGGCGTGGCCGCCACCCTCTGTCTCTGCAGTCTCCTCATCTGGCCCATTCGCCTGCGGAGTTGTGAGTCCCAGCCGCGCCCCACCCCCGCGGGCCAGGGGCTGGAGGGCTGGGTCCGGGGCAGCCCCCCCCCCCCCCCCCACTGATTCCACTCCACCCCTTTCTCCTGCAGGGGACCCTGGAGCCCAGCCCTGATTCCACAGGCGCCACGGTTGCCGTCCTGTGCACATGAACTCTGTACATTCCAGGCCCAGCTGAGGCCAGGAGCAGCCCTCCCTCCGTGCCGCCCCCACCTCCCATCCCTACCCCCCCCATCCTTGCTGGCTGTGGGGGCAGGACAGTCAGGATCCCAGACACGGAGCTCAGCCCTCTGGGATCCAGGGGTGCGCCCGGCTCACCCCTCACCCCAGGCTTGGGTGCAGTTTCCTGCGTGCCGCCAGGTCCCTCGACCATGACGTGGTCAGTGAGCCTGACAGGAGCCTCAGGCAGGGGTAGGGAGGAGCAAGTCCCGTGCTCTGTGCCCAGGCCACTGCTGGACACGAATAAAGAGCCACCCGTGGGTGAGGGCTGTGGTCTCAGCTGTGTGCCCAGAGCCCAGAGTGAGGAGAGGGCGGCTGGTATGCCCTGCGTCTGTCTGCCTCTGGCCCAGTTTTGGTCACTGGCGTCTTGGTTGGTGGCGGGGGGGGGCTCCCTTGATCTGGCCGCTGGATCACCCAAGGTCCCCGGGGTCCCCAGAGGTGGACGGATGCACGGGGGTGGCGTCCCTGCAGCGGGTGGTGTCGGGCAGCATGAACTTTATCAGTGGATGGGCGTGTAGATGGATGGCGGCCGCTGGTTGGTGGAGGGACAGTATGGCTCCAGGTCCCATTGCCTATAGTTCTGTGCGGTGTAGCGGGGGCGCTGGGGAACCGACAGGAACGGCACGTAGTCGGGGCCCTGCCACGGTGACTCCGCCCGGTGCCGGGGCCTGTTGACCACTGTGGGGGGCCGGGACCCAGGTCACCGCCTGTCCCCGCGCAGTTTGAACCGCAGCCGAGGTGGCCTTGCTCCCCCGATCGCCCCCCACCCCCGCCCTGCTCACCGTATTCCTTGCCCCGGATGGGTCGGTCTGTCCACCACGTCCTGGGGGCCCTGTACTGGGCGGGGAGGGCAGGGTCGGACCAGGCGGTCTCCCGGAGGCGCTGGGTGTAGGCTGTTGGGGGCGGGGTAGGAAGTCATCTGTGGTCCTTGCCCCCCCCCCCTTGGGGCAGGCCAGGCTGAGCACTCACCCAAGGGCATGCTTTGCTCCCGGTGACCGTGACATCCATGCCATTGCGCATAGGCCTGGCGGTACGGGCTGTCCAGGGCCCGCGGGAGCCTGCACCGGGCTTCCCGGGACTCGGAGTTGGTCAGGCCGGTGTACCACAGCTGACTGGCTGCATCGCGCCCCATGGGGGCGTACTTCCAGCGCACTGCCTGCCTGATTGCCGGTGTCCAGCGGGGCCCCTCCACGGACAGGTAGTCATCGCTGAGGGGGTGAGGGCAGGAGACAGAGGCTGAGTCTGGGGCCCACCCCTGCCTCAAATGGGCCTTCTCACCCTCTGCCCTGCATTGCCGGCATGCGCGCCCCCGGCCCCGCCCGGCAGAGGAGGGAGGGGTGCTAAGCCCTGTAGTCCCCGCCCCTCTAACCCCCCGGGGACCCTCATTAAAACGTCCACTGTGTCAGCACTTCCGGCCCGTCCCCCCAGGGACAAGGGGTGGCAGGGGGGCGCCTGTGCCAGGAGGCCTCTGCTGCCAGAGCCCGTCCTAGGCTGGACATTAGGACAGCTTCCCTAAGGAGGCAGCTGCAGCCCAGTGCAGGTGGGTGTACAAAGGCCCTGGGGCAGCAGGGGACGGTGTAAGGAGCGGGGCTGCAGTGCAGAGATGGAAGTACGCTACCAACAATCAAGGTCGAGGGGCGCCCGGTGGCGCAGTCGGGGGAGCATGTGACTCGATCTCGGGGTTGAGTTTGAGCCCCATGTTGGGTGTGGAGACGACTCAAAAATAAAATCTTAAAAACTGAATCTCTATGTGGTACCATTAAAAATAAAAGCAGGATAAAAAACCCCAAAGTGGAAGAAACCCCCAAAGCTGCTAAAGCTGCAGGGAAACTTGCTTGGGCAGAAACTTCAAATGGCCGTTCCTTCCAGAAGGCCTGGTAGTAGCAGCACTGCCTGAGAAGACGAGCAGGCGCTTCGCCCCGGTGGTTGGGGCGCTGTTGACCACAGGCTCTTTCACCTGCGCCCTGCACAGCCCAGAGATCACGGAAGACTGGAAACCCACAGGTCTCCTTGAGGGTGGGTGAGCCTGGAAGGTTCTGGGACATCAGTCTTGGGAACCCGACACACACTGAGTTTGCCACGCGCTCAAAGGGGAACTTCACGATCATCTTGGGTACCCCGCCCTTGTGAAACAAACACTTCTGAACTGTAACGTGCACAGGATTTGTAAAACACAATGACTATGGTCTAACGTAACGATGAGAAGTAGGTCTCTCTCGGTCAAATGTCAGTTTAACAAATGAAGAGCAGCACCTCAGAGCTGGAAAAAAACCCCAAACGAATGCTTGCTTGGTCCACAATCCAGAGAGTTCCTGCCCCTTGAAACAGCCTGAGGAAACAGTCCATGTGAGCCACGGCCGCCGGCCCCTGCACCCGGGTTTCCAGCGTGTGCTGCACGTCCCCCTTCAGCACAGACGTGCAGTGGGGCGGCCCAAAGGCACCTGTCTTCCTACATCTGCACAGTCCCCCATTACAGTGTATTTCCCCAGTCCGCTGCAGTGAAAGGGCCCCCCAAAATCCATGCCCGCCTGGTATCTCAGAACCCCACTGGGAAACAGTCTCAGCAGACAACAGTTGCTAAGCTGCAGGCCTCTGGGGCTGGGCTGGCCCTCGTGCAGTGCCTGGTGTCTCTGGAAGGGGGAGCCTGGACAGAGAAGGCTATGTGATGCCGGGGCACAGATCGGGGTGATGGGTCCTTAGAGGGCACCGAGGACTGCCAGAAACGCACTAGAACGGGGAGACCCTGCTCCCTTAGGCCCCAGAAGGAACCAGCCCTGACGACCCCTTGATCTCTGACTTGGGGCTTCCAGAACCGGGAGAGAGTAAATCTTCGTGGTTTCAGGCCCCAGCACCCCAGCCTGGTGGTTCTGTGAGGGGAGCTGCAGAAGACTCCTGGAGACACCTGGTCAGTTCTGCGGGCCGTGCCCATGCCCACAGCGGAACCCTGACCTGCGGTGCCCACGCGCACCCTGCTCTGGCCACAGGTGGGGAGGGGAGTACGAAGGTGCAGGTGGGGCAGGAGATGCAGGGTGCAGCCAGGTTAGGATGGGGTGAGGGTACAGCACCAACATGCCTTGACTGAAGAGTAAATGACACACAAGAGAAGCCAAACCAAATGCCATCAGGCCTGAAACGCCGAGGTGGCGCATGGGGCCGTGGCGGGCACTCACCTGTACAGAGGTGCTGGGAAATCTGCTTCAAGGGTCCCCCGGGGGACGTAGGGCCGGGCAGCCTCCCGCCGCAGGGTCTGCATGTCTGCCTCTGGGTCCCCAGGGGCTCATGCCTGGAAGGCCTGTGGGGCCATTGTTGACAGCGACAAAGGCCACCCTTGGTGTCCTGGCAACGGTACTGGCCAGCGCTGGCCCCCATCCAGACAGCTCCCTCCCTCCCCCAGCAGAGGACGGCAGGATGGCAGGGCCAGGCGGGGGGAGGCACGAGTGAGGCGGTGGCCGTGAGCCCCGGGCTCCCTGGGCCCGACCTGGGGCTCCCACCTCCTCCTCTCTGGGCCTCTCAGAACCACCCCACGGGCTCTCTGGGCCGTGCCGTCCGGCGCACCCTTCCAGGAGCGCCAGCTGGGACCCCCCACATTCCCAGCCCTCCCTCCTCACCCCCAACCCTGTCCCTCTTCTGCTTCTGAGATACACTCAGAGCAAGACCTGCAGGCATGCATGCACAGCAGCTCGGTCCACAGCCCGCAAGTGCACTGAGGACACACGGACCACGGTCCCCCACACGCTGCCCCGGGGACGGACCCCGAGCCCACGACGCTCAGGGAGGGAACCAGACACAGAAGGCCACACGCGGTGTGCGTCCATTTATGTGAAACACCCAGAACAGGCACATCCACGGACGGGAAGGGGGCTCGTGGGTGGTGGGGGGAGTGACAGCTGATGGGTGATGGGGACGGGGTTACAGAATGTTCTGGAGCGAGAGACAGCAGCACAACCTCACGAATGTACCAAAAATCACTGAATTACATCCTTTAAGATGGTAAATGGCAATGCATATTTTACCACGGTAACGAAAAACGTAACAAGAACTGGAAATACGCCTGCCCCTCACTTGCACCTGCTCCTGGCTGCCTGGGCCGCGCCTCCTTCTGGCTCTGTGCCCGGCCCTGCTGCTGGGTCTCACGGCAGTCTCCTCCCTCCCCTCTCGGTGCACGCCCAGGGCTCCCGCCGCCTCGGGGTAGAAGCCCAGGTCCCTGCAGCCCCTGCCCTGTCCCCTCCCCTGTGCGGCTCCAGAGCCTCCGCAGGGACTGAGCCCTCGGTCCGCAGCGCCACCCCTGCTCCCTGCTCTCCGGGCCCCTGATCACACAGCTCAATCTCTGGATTCAAAGGTGCCCTTCCCCCAGGGCCTCCTGCCCCCTGTCGCAGCCACCCGTGCTTCTCACTGTCCACCACAGACGGGGCCCATGAGGGCAGGCGCGGCGTCTGGTGTCTCTGGTCCCCACTGCCCCGGACAGGGCTCCTCACCTGCAGGGAAGAGCCTGGGTGCTGGCCAGCCGTGGGCAGCTGCTCGCTGTAGGGGGGCTCACCCCTCTTCTCAGGAACCCCTGGGGCCCCCTGACCTGCCGGGTCCTGCTAGAGTCACCACTCCTCTGGCCTGGGCTGGCTTTCCTCTCCGGCCCCAAGACCCTCTGCTCCCCTTGATCACCTCCAAATCCCCCTCTTCTATGGTCCTCACGGCGTCCTCAGGCCCCGCTCCTGCCGCCCCCCCACGTCCTCCCCTGCGGCCTCCCTGCCCCCCACGGGCCCCTGCCCCTGGCCTGTGCCGCACGCCCCACTACTACTAAATCGCTTTCCCTTTCCCGCAAAAGCTACATTCAAGGATCAACAGAAACAACTCTTGCCTGCCCCCCCAGCCTCCCCTGAGATGCTGGGCCAGCGAGGTCACCCACTGGCCTCAGTTTCCCCGCCTGTCAGGTGGCGGTGGCAGCAGCGCCTGCCCCACCTGAGAGCTGCTGTGCCCCCCCCCCGTCCTCATCTGCTCCTCCGCCCCCGGCCCCCCCCACCCTGCCATGACCAGCCTGCTGCACAGACTGCCACTCTTGCCCCACCGTCCCCCTTCCAGATGGCAACTGGGGGGGGCCTCTTCCCCGCAGCAGCCGCACCCCAGCTGCGCCACAAGCACTGGCCACGCCCCCGTCCTCGGCCCCAGGGGACCCTGAACTCGGGGTCACTGGCAACTCTTGTAGACTGCCCGAGTCTTCTCCACGACCAGCTCAGCCAGGACGAGCCGCCTGCCCCCGTGTGCGACATCTAGACACCCCAGCTGGGGGCCAGACAGATGGACAGCCAGCCCTAGCAGTGCATGAACCCACAGCTGGTTTAATGACGACGACGCATTTCACAAGAAACAAGGCTCGCTCTGCACCAGGCGCCCCTCCGTCCCCTGCCCGTGCAGTTAGCCCCACGCAGACCCCCACCTCGCTGTCCCAACTCCCAGGCGTGGGTCCGAAAGGCTGGGGGGCACAGTCCCACAGGCACAGCCAGCTCCTGGGCTCCGGCAGCTGCACAAGGCGAGCACGTGGCCGAGTCAGGAGTGTTTTCTTAAAAAAACACTCAAACAAAAATAACTTGACCAATCAAAATACACACATCTATGTACACTGTCCCTCGTCTGTCCCCGCGGCAGGCAGATGCGGGGCCTGGGGCTGGGGAGGCGGGCTCCCACCGCTCCCCCTGGCTCAGGCAGGTTCAGCTGATCGGGAGCGGTAAGCGCTGCCCGCCCCCCCACCCAAATGTGTAGTGGGTGGGCCACTGCTCCTTTCCCACCAGCCTGAAACTTTTCTGGGACCAATCTACAAGAACACAAACAAACCCAAAGAAAGTCACAAGTACGTATATACACGTGCACACACAAGGCCACTGGGACCTGGAGGGGCTCTGCTGGACGCCCCCCAGCCCAGGCCTGCCCCACCCTGTCCACTCCATCAGCACCCCGGGATCCAGGAGGGGAGCAGGAGGGGGAGGACTCCTACTCAGGCCCCTGGCCACATGCAGGCCCTCCCTCCCTCCCTCCCTTTTCGTCTCCGGGTCTGGAGATGAAGCAGGAGGGGATGGGCTCACGTGCAGCTGGGGACAGAGCAGAGTGGGTTGGGGGAAGCTCAGGAAGTTTCTGGAGGGACCTACGGGTGCCTCCTCCCCTGGCTGCCCCACGGCAATGTCACGGATGGACAGGACCCAATGGGGCGGCCTGGGGTAGGGGAAGGGGCTGGGGAGGAGGGGCCAGATGCCCACAGGACCCAGCCCTTAGGGTCGATTCTGCCCTTGGGTCACCCTGACCAGCTGCCCAGCAGGCCACAAGCACCCGAGTCCTGCTTGGGGATAAAACAGGGCCGTGACCCCCGTTAGTAACAAGGACAGTGCAGGGTCAGGGTAAGCACAACACAGCGAGTGGGCCTGTCTCATTTTCCTCAGACAACAAGTCCATCTCAAGATGACCTCCTTCGGCCTGGACACTGCCCGGGGCCCGCTCCTGACGTGGCGCCGTGCCCCCGAGAAAGTCAGTGGCATGGCTGCCAGGGAAAGGGCGGCAGGACTGGCCGCAGAGAAACCTGTCAGGTGGCTCTGTCCCTCTGATCCATGGGCTGACCTCAGCCGTCTGCCCAGCCCCATCTGACCGGCCTGGCGTCCAGCTGTCTGTCCCGTAGGCGTGAGTGGTGATGCGGTGGTGGCAGTGAGCACGTGCTTCTGGGAAGAGCATGCAGCCCCGACGATGCAGTGGCGGACGCAGACAGAAGCAGGCTGGGTCCCAGGAGGCGTCCATCGTGCTCCGAGGAGAGCAGCCAGACAGATGGTCCCTGCTGGGGCCCCATCTCCTGCTGGGGCCCAGCCATGTCCCCGCCCCAAACACCGGCTGCCAGGGTTCGCAATCAGGCTTTAATGAGAATCTTCAGGGTCTCTCCAGGCCCAACTCCCCACCCGCCCCGGCTGTCTCCTCTAGGGACCATGTGCTGGGGAGGGGAGGGTCCATGCACGCCGATGAGAGGTGGGACTCTTCCGACCCGGACGGTGAGGCCCGAGGCTTTACCGGATCCTGGTGAAGAGGTTGAGGACTGACACGGACTCCTGCAGGGCACACAGGAGGGACCGCTGAGCCTGCAGCCCCTGGGCGACCTCCCGGTAACCGCGGGCCGCTCGGTCAGGCCGTCAGGGCGCCGGGGAAGGAACTTCCGCCTGGAGGGCATGCGAGGCTTCGGGCCAGGGGAGCCTGTGGGCACCTTCCCCAGCACCCCGAGGGGTGGAGGGGAGCCAGGCTCTGAGTGCCTTGTGCCACGGGGCTGGAGCTGTGCGGCGACGCGGGAGCAGAGAGAGAGAGGGGACGTGGGCGTCCCAGAGGAGACTCCCGGGGAGACTAGAGCCACCAGGATAAATGGGCCGGTTGGGTGACTGGGGGAGGGGAGCCCCCAGGATAGGCTGAGGGGACGCGCGTGGGGGAACATCTGGCTCTGATACCGACCCACTTTACCTTTGTCGAACGGGTTTTGCTAAAGACATTCCAGAACCTCAGCGTTTCGTCCCCAGCACCAGTGACTATGGCCTCTCCATCAGGGGACATGGCCTGCGGAAGGGAGGAGACAGACCCCCTCCTTGGCCTTATGCCCTGCAGGCAGCCCTACTCTGACAGAGCTGCTGGAATGCAGCCAGGGGCAGGGGACAGGCCCCACCGAGGCCACGTAACAGAGCCGCGGTTAGAGCACCCTGGTAAAAACACAAGGCCGCCCCCCACCCACTGCAAGAAGAGATAGTCTGTTCTGCAAAATCGAACAAATGATAAGTACGTTTTAAGCACAAAACGTTTCACGGTCTGGTGAAACGTTCAGAGATCAGCCGAGTGCTCAGACCTGGGTTATCTACGGAGGTTTCTTCCTGTGCATGTTCAAAAACACACAGAAGAGTGGGGGAAGGGCAGGGATTTGGGAGAGCAGACTCCGGGTTGTGGGACAACCTGACCGTGCAGACAGGAGCCCATCCTGCTGTCCAGGCCTGGAGGCTGCCCGGGCAGGGGGACACGGAGGCAGGGGCTGCACACAGGGGCAAAGGACAGTGGTGTTCTTCTAGACGCCGGGCGGGGCAGACTCACCAGGTACAAGACCCTGTAGGAGTGCCCAGTCAGCTTTGCCACCTGGGTCAGGGACGGGTACTTCCAGACCAAGATCTGGTTCTGCGAATAGCCGTGCGTGCTCACCTGGGGGGTGGAGAGGGCGCTGTCAGAACTCAGGCCCCCCTTCCGTGGCCCTGGGGCTCAGACGCAAGTGGTCCGATGCACCCACCCAGGAACCATCTTGGGCTCGCTGGGCAAGGCGCGGAGGCCACAGGTGACCGCCCTCGCTCCCTGCGAACCTGTCTGGTGCTCCCACCACCTCCTGCCTGCAACAGCCGGGCTTGTCTGCCCCCAGCTCCTCACCGAGGGACCCTGAAGGCTTTCTAGCAACGGAGCGGTAGGCACGCACACTGGCCCCGCAGGCCCTGCCCAGCCCCGCACTCACCAGTTCGTTGGCGTGCTTGGACCAGGCAAGGTTGCACACCTGGGAGCCCGTGTCGATGCACTGCAGCGGCTGCCCTGTGAGCGTGTTCCAGAAGCGGATGCAGCGGTCCGCCGTGCCGCCACCGGACGCCAGCAGCCCGTGCTGGTGTGGGGACCAGGCGATGGCCTTCACGGCCGCCAGATGCTCTGTGTACTGCTGCACAGGGCTCAGGCTTGAGTGGTTCCAGACCAGCAGCTGCGGGGGCAGCGACCGTGAGGCTCCCGAGCCCCTCACAGTGCCCCCCACCCCGGACAACACCCGCACTGCCCTTGCCCTGCGGCGGGAGGGACGGCCCGAGGCCGGGATGGCGGGGGCCCCGGGGCGCCTACCTTGTTGTCGTTGCCCCCCGAGGCGAGGAGCTGGTGGTCTGTGGACCACTTGAGCCCACACACCTCCTGCCGGTGGCCCTGCAGCCGCCGCTCAGACTGCAGGGGCGGGGTCCGGATGTCCCTCTGCAGGATCATGCGGTCCCGGCTCCCAGATGAGAGCTGGTCAGCGTTCCAGGCCAGCGCCCCTGGAGGCCGGGCAGAGAGCAAGGGAGGCTGAGTCCCGGCCACCCCCCCTTAGAGAGCACACCTGCCCCCAGGGCCCGGGTGGCTCCTCACCGACGCGTGCCGTGTGGCCTTCCAGCATGGACAGCTTCTTCCCCGCAGCTGCATCCCAGATCTGCACAAAGCCCTTGTGCGTGCCCACAGCCACCAGGTTGCCCTGGAACCGATCACACAGGGGAGGGAGTGGGCATCAGGCCCAGGTGCAGGGCCCTCTCCCTGACTGGCCACCCTGGCTCTCCTCTCCCTCCTCGCTGCAGGGCCTCGGGGCCACTTCTCTGTGAGTTCCTTTGGGCCAAGAGGATACCCCATCTTGGAACCCTCTGGGAAGACGGGTCACACAAACATTCCAGCTGACACACTGAACATCTGTGTGCTTCCCCACGTTGGGCGGGGGGCAGTCCGCAGGGGACCAAGTCTGGCCCAGGGTGTCTGGAGAGGAGCCCCATCACTGTAACCCAGGCTGGGGACAGGCAGGGGTGCCGAGGCCACTCCTGCAGCTTAGACGAGTGACCTCCAGGCTGGGGTCTGAAGCCCCCTCAGCACTGGGCAGGGCCCCCACCAGTGAGACCAGGTCAGATGTCCCCCGTGCCAGCCCTGCCCAGCTGGGGGGGGTACTGACCCGTTCAGACCAGCCCACAGACGTCACCGAGTCCCCTTCCACCGAGAGGTCACAGAGCCGGGTCACCTGGGAAGACGGGAAGCGGGCGGTGTGAGCCACGTGCTGCCCGGTGGGCCTCCGAGGCCCTCCCCATCTGTTCATCCCTCCATCCGCCCCACAACCACAAGTTCACGTGCTCGGGAACACCTCAGGCCCGTGCGCACTGGTGTCAGTGCTGAGACCTGGGGCAATGTGCCAGGGTGCTCAGGAGGCTGCACGCGGGGGGGGGGTACACAACAGCATGGGGACGACAGACTGCACAGAGCCTGGGGGGGGGTGACCAGGGCACCATCCTGCAGGAGGAGGCCACAGGCTGCCATGTGCTGAGGGGTGGCCCCTTCTCTGAGGCAGCTTCAGTCCCCTTTGGAACGCACCTGCATTTGATTTTATTCCCGAAAACAACCAGCCCACCTCAAACAGCAGTGGGTTCCTGCCCTGCAGTACCCCGGACCCCAGCAGCTACTCCAAGAGATTCACTGCTAAGGCAGGTGTGAGGACCACCACCAAGGACACGGCCCTCACGGCGGTCCCCAGGCTGCGCTGGGCCTAGACCCCATCCCTCTTCTGCTAACACGGAGGAATGGGGGAGGTTGCGGCCCCCCGCAGGGAGAGGTAGGCCCTGGGGGCACGCGGCTGGTGCTGCCCTGGACCCTGGGGACCGGCTCAGTCCTGCCCGCTCCCCCCAACCCCCCAGCGCACACTCGCTCCGGGGCGTCACCTGGCTGGTGCAGGCGCTCCACAGGTACACGCAGGTCCCCAGCCCCACGCTAAGCACGTTGAGGGATGACCAGTCCACTAGGTTCAGGTAGAAGTCGTCCTGCAGCTCTGGTGCGTCCAGGACCTTGAAGGGGATCTTGGAGATCTTGCGGGTAGGTTTCCGTGGCGACCGCAGTAGCTTCTGACTGCAGGGAGGGAGAGCCCAGCCCGTGAGCTCCTCTCCTCCTCTGCAGCCCTAGGAGCCCTAGGCTCCCCCCGTTGGGGTCTCCTGCTCATCCTGCCCCACCTTGTCACCCACGTGATTCCCAAAGCCATGTATGGGTGACTCAGTGGCCACCAACCTCCCTGAGCTCGGACAGCCACACAATGCCCTCTGCCCGGCACCTCCTCTAGGGAGCCATCCCTGACTCCCCTGTCTGGGCCCAAGGCCACTGAGCCTGCAGTGTGTCCCCAGGGAGGCCCCCTGAGCCAGCCCCGCACCCCGGGAGCACAGTTCTCGGACCAATCTTGGCTCCCAAGCACCCCCTGGCTGCCCGCCCTGCCCTGTCCCAGCCCCCACCGGCTCAGACTCACCTTTTGTTGCTGACTGGGGACAAGGAGTAGGGAGACACGTCGTTGCCGTCGTCAGGGCTGGAGCGCTTGGCGCTGAGGGAATACTGGAGGCGGGGGGAGGGGGGCACCCGCTGAGCGGAGCCTCAGCCCGAGCTCAGGGACCTCCCACCCGGAGCCCTGGTGCCCCCGCGCTGCCGGAGGCCGGGCAGGAATGCAGGGTGCGCACCGAACCCGGGATGAGCTCTGGTGAGGATTCAGAGAAGCAAACCAGGCCTCGGGCCTGAGGCGTCGTCTGGACGGTGACTCACCCGTGTCGGCCCCCCCGCTGCCCCCCACAGCCACCAGCCCCCTCAGCCATCTCTCGGGAGACCCAAACCAGGCTCCTTCCCACACTGCACGGGGGCTGCCCCAAGGCTCAGGACCGTGTACTTGGCCCCTGGCCCAGCGCTGCCTTCGTGGCAGCAGGAGAGCAAAGCCTTGGTCCGGGGCGTGGGGTTGAGCGGCTCCCAGGGTGAGCGCGGGAGAGCAAGTGGGGAGCCGAGCTGGGCGGCTCACCGTGAACAGGCCCTTCTTCTCAGGTGTGGAAGGCTGCAGCCTGCGGTCCTCTGTCTGCGGGTCCTGCACCTTCTCGATGCCGGCTCCCAGCAGCTCGTTCTTCAGCAAGGCGGAGTAGGCCAGGCCGTCTGCAGGCAGGGGGCTCCGTGAGGCCAGGGAGGGGCGGGGGGCCGGGGCGCGGCGGGGGGCGGGGGCTGGCTCCTGACCTTTGCCGTTGTCTGAGGTGGCGTCCTTGGCTTTCCGGTTTTGGCTGGGAGACTTCTCATTCTCCTGTG
The DNA here is from genome assembly GCF_037043125.1 of Eumetopias jubatus. Lineage (NCBI taxonomy): Eukaryota > Metazoa > Chordata > Mammalia > Carnivora > Otariidae > Eumetopias > Eumetopias jubatus. The sequence continues at coordinate 216,044,870 of NW_028274807.1, forward strand.
GGAAAGGGGGGCAAAGGAGGCAGGGCCAGCTGGAGCTAGCTCCTGGCCCCCCAGCCCCGGCCCGGCCCCGCCGCCCTCTGGGCAGCCCCTCACATTGATCCTGTGGAAATTCACGCTCCAGTTGGCCCCAGCTCTGGAGGGGATGAAGCGGTCTCCATGCTTGCTGGGGGAGGACACGGGAGAGTTGGCGGGCGTCAGGGTTCGCCGCATCTCTGCCACCTGCAAGGACAGAGGGGCTGGGCTGGTGCCGCGGAGCCCTCAGTGTGCAGGGCCGAGGCCAGTGTCGCCTCTCAGACCCTGAGGCCAGGCCTGGCCTGCCTCCCTGCACTCGGTCTCTGGCCGCTGACCCAGGGGATCAAGTTTAGAAATCCGGGTGGCAGAGGTGAGACGGTGAGTGGGCCACGTGCTCGGTGTGGCCTCCCTGCTCCGGGAGGCCGGACACTGGCGAGCAACAGAAGGCACAGTACAGACCGAAGACCCTGGTCCCTGTGCACGGAGAGCTGCCACCCCCTCAGCCCCATCTCCGTCAGGCAAGGATAGAGTCCCGCGCAACTGCGAGTCACTCACCAGACCCGGGGAGTGGACGCGGGGGCACGGTTCCTGGTCAACCAGCCCACCCCCCTCGACTGTCCCAGAAATGCCCCTTTTTCTATAAGGGATCTGCAGTGGGTTGACTTGTGTCTTCCAAAAAGCCATGTTGGAGTTCTAACCCCCAGGCGCCTGGGATGTGACCTCATTCAGACACAGAGTCTCTGCAGGTGTCCTCCAGATAAGACGAGGCCACGCTGGAGCGAGACGGGCCCCAAATCCACGCCCCGTGTCCTTCTAAGAGTCAGAGACGCCGACACGCACAGAGCAGGGGACATGAAGACAAGGCAGACACAGGGTGGTGGCTCTGAAACCAAGGGCTGCCGGCCATACCAGGAGCGGGGGCAGGCAGGAGGGGCTCCCCCAAAGGGCCCCCCAGAAGGAGTGTGGCCCTGAGACACCACGGGCGGAGGCCTTGACTGCCCAGCGCAGAGCTCAGAGAGCGTGGAGCAGAGTAGCAAGCACAGCCTGTGACCAGTCAGGAGCCCGTGGCACAGGCAGCATGGCTGAAGGGGGTGGCGTACAGGAAAGAGGCACCCCCAAACGCTGCTGGCTCCCAGCAGATAAGGACCGGGCCACCTCATGCCACCATCACACCTCTGCCCGGTGAGGCCAGCCCCACAGCTCTGAACCCCAGCTCGGACACACTGGGCCCTTCACCTCCCTCTCTGGAAACTGAGAGCAGCTCACCTCCCCTGCCCCCCTCCTCAGTCCTGAGTGCGGCCCCACGGGAACAGGGGTCTGGAAGCTGACGGCCCATGTGGGCTCCCGCAGCAGGAGGCACACAGAAAGCCTGAGGAGGGGACTCCCTGGCGTGTAGCTGTGCCTCTCACCTGCCCTGCACCCCATCCTCTGAAGGGTGAAGCCCAGGGGCTCACTGCAGTCCCCACCCCAGCCCCCCGCATGGAGCCAGGACGGTGCCAGTGGGGGTGGGGTGCCAGGTACTCACGCAGGGCATCGTGTTCTCGTTCTGAACAACGATCTGCCGGAGGAGGCGCCGCTCATAGTCCTGGTCCATGGCGACGCAGGGCAGGCCCAGCCCGCCGGCCAACGTCAGCCGGCCAAGGTCAGCCTGGGGCAGGAAGGGCAGGAGAGGTCAGCACCAGTAGGCAGCAGCCCCCTCCACTGCCTGGTGACCACAGGGAACTCCATGGTGATGGCCAGGCCCTCCACCAAGGACCTCCCTCCCAGGAACCAGGGTGAGGGAAGCCACAGCGGGATGTGACGGGGAGGCCAGGGGGAGCCCTGGCCTTTGTCCTGGTTAGCGCAAGTCTCTCATTTATTCCTGGGCCATGAGGCTCACCCTGGGACCACCCCTCCAACCCATACACCCCATCACGTTGCCTTCCTGCTTCAGATCCTGAGGCTACAAACTGCCCCCCAAACAACATCCAGCCCTGAGATTGGAGAAAGGGGCTGAACAAGGGCTGAAGTGGTCCCAGCATGGGTTCCTCCGGGCAGGGAAGCCTGCGTCCTAGAGCAAGAACGGGGCCACAGTCCTCACCCTGCAGCCCCGTGTGTGCAAGCGGGTGGGGTTCAACAGCACCCCCCACTGTGCTCTACCCAGCTCAGAAGGCTTCTCTAAGAGTGAGAAGAGGGGAGGCAGCAGAAGAATGTTCTACGAGGAGGAGCACGTGCAGCAAGAAAGGGCTGAGCACTGTCCAGCACGAGGGGAGCGAGCGGCCACCTCAGAGAGAATGATGCTCTTCACCGCAGGGCTGACACCAGGCCCACAGCCAGTGGTTACTTGCAGAAACCAACGGGAAACGTCTGCAGCCGTGCTTCCCCTTGGGGGTACCGCAGAGCCTCTGGAGGCTGAAGCAAGAATGCGGGGGACAGAGCCCGGCACAGGGCGTGCTCAGAGGACTGCAGCTTCCCAAGGCGCACCTGCTCTCACCCCAGACCCCCCGCGCGCTCATAGTCACCGTCCCTCTGCTACTTGGGCTGGAACCTGGGGCCGGGACAGGAAAATATCAACAAACTGAACAGCAAAAGCTGGCCAAAAATTAAAAGTTTATGAATTCTGAGGTGTAGCACCCCGGAGAAGTCAACGCTTGGCTTAAAAAAAAAAAAAAATTACAGTAAGAGACACGGATCAGAAACCGTAGCGTCGTAACCATTTTCAGTGCACAGCTCAGCTCAGCCGCATGAAGCCCACTCACACTGTTCTGCGAACACCCAAAGCATCCGGCTCCAGAACTTTCTCATCCTCCCAAACTGAGACTCTGTCCCCATGAAGCACCGACTCCCCGCCCCATCCCCGTGAGCTCCTTGCCACACACTCGCACGCACGCATGCACGCACAGCCACGTGACCCAGGAAGTCCACTTCTAGGTACATGCCCTGGAGAAAGGAGGGCAGACCCGCACCGGGACTAGTGCTCTCGTGTCCTGACTGGTGTTATTCGTAACAGCCGAAAAGCCAGAGACTCCCAGGTGTCTCCACAGATGAAGGATAAACACAGTGCGCAGTCCATCCACGCACGCTGAAGTGTGATTCAGCCTTAAAAAGAAAAGATATTCTGACACCTGCTCCAACGTGGATGCACCTGGAAGACACCGCGCTCAGTGAGAAGCCAGACGCAGGACACACCCCGTGCGATCCTACTTTGTAGGGGCTCCCGGGCACAGAGACAGAGAGGAGACCAGAGAGAACATTTGCCCTTTCAAACAAAGACACTGAGGACGCCTGGGTGGCTCAGTTAAGCGTCTGCCTTCGGCTCAGGTCACGATCCTGGGGTCACCAGATCGAGCCCCGCAGCGGGCTCCTTGCTCAGCGAGGAGTCTGCTTCTCCCTCTCCTTCCACCCTCTCCCTCTGCTTGTGCTCTCTCTCAAATAAGTAAACTCTTCAAACAAAGACTCCCAAGGAAAGTACTGGCTTTGTGTCACCTGGGAGGGAGCAGACCTGGGGGACCACCACTCACACCTCTCCAGCTGTGGGCACGAGGAGATATTCAGGCCAACCCGCCTAAGTCCTACTTTCAACACCCCCAAATGGCCTGATGGGTTCCCGGGCCTGCGGTGGAGAGACCAGGTACAGCACGTGGCTGAAGGACCAGCGTGAGCCTGCCGATTTTTTTTTTTTTAAGATTTTATTTATTTATTCATGAGACGGGGGGGGGGGGGCAGAGGGAGAAGCAGGCTTCCCGCGGAGCAGGGAGCCCGATGCGGGACTTGATCCCAGGACCCTGGGATCATGACCTGAGCCAAAGGCAGACGCTTAACCATCTGAGCCACCCAGGCGCCCGAGCCTGCCGAGTTCCTGACCCTCACCTGCGACGAGGGGACATGGAGGGCTGGCCTGGTGTGGTCCAGCCCAAAGCCGGACACTCGGCCAAAGCCAAGCCAGGTGCATTAGGCTCACAAGAACATGAGCACGGCCTCTAGTCACCACTGTGTCCCACACCACGTGCCACATTAGTGGGCGCTACCAGTGCGTGGCCTCACATGCACATAAACACATGACGCCTGAGCCAGGGGCAGCAACACCTCAGGGTCACAAGGGGGCACGGACAGGGGCTCTTGCCCACAGGCCTGAGATCCGTGCCCACCTGCCCCCACGGGCCTCCCTCCACTGGGCCTGGGGTTCTTCTGAGTTCCCCCAGCCCCGTTGTCCCCACGGGGCCACACAGCGGGCCTCCTGCTTTGTGAGTGAAGTGGGGTTGAGGCCCTCCATCTGGGGAGCAGATGTGGGAGCAGCAACCCCCTTCTTGGCCATCACCCCCCACCTTGCATGTACCCTGTGTGCCCTGGCAGAGGTCCCCAGACTGGTTCAGCCCATTTGTCACAGAGTGGAGTCCAGAAGTAGGGGGTGGCTGTGACCCTCAAGCCTCCCTCACTTCTCTGGGGGTGAGGCTCCTTCCCCAGCCTCTCCTTCCTGTCCAGTTCCAAGTCCACCTACTGGCCTGCCCCAGGACAAACCCCAATGTGTATCCTCACCACAGGGACCACTCCTGGGGCGGCACGGCCATGAGTTTCTGTCCAGGCTGGAAATGCCCGTTCAGAAGACACGGTGTTTCCCAAGGGTGAGCCTGGGCCCCATGCAAACCGGGGCTGAGCTCCAGGAGGCCAGCGTCCACTTCGAGGACCGAGAATCCCCAGTGGGATTTTTGGCAGGGAAGAAGAAGGGACATATGGCTTCGTTCTGGTCAGTTCTACCATCAGTGGGTACTCTGCCAGAGTTGGGCCAGTCAGCTGCCCCCTCCACCTTGCAGACAAGGAAACAAGGGCCAGAGAACCACTAACGTCCCTCTGCCAACCGTGTGTGGAGTCAACCCTGGCCGGCCCTGGCTGGAGCCTTGTCCGCCACCCACCAGGCACTGAACCCTGAGGGGAGTCAGGTGAAGGCCATGCTCAGTCCATATGCTCAGCGGATGCCCCTCCCCTGCTCTCCCCCAGTAGGGCTGCTCAGGGCTGGTGGGGCTCTGCTGGGGGGGGGGGTGGGGAACAAGGGGTTTCAGCACCGGGAATGGTCATACTGTGGGCTACGGGGGCCTAAACCTCTCAACCCAGGTGAGTTTGCTTCCAGTGGAAAAGAGAGCCCCCCATTCACAGAGCAAGGCCACCATGCTTGTGTCCCCAGGTGACTCCCTGTGAGGCCGGCAGGGCTGATCTGTCACATGGACGGCAAGGCCCAGGAGAAACGAAAAGCGTCCACAAGACAAGACAAGCCACAAACGGTTTTATTTAAAAAGACGACACAAGCGGGAAAAATACCTGCCAGCCTTGGGAGATACCGAAGCGGTGAAGGGTGTGTGCATGGCGTTCCTGAGAGCAACGCGCACCGTGGCCAGCAGCCGGAAGGTGGCAGGTCCCCAGCCCCGAGCTTCCAGGCAGCTGACACAGCCCGGCCGCCCATGCCAATGCAGAAGGCAGGCACGCGCGCTCCTTGGCAGGAGCTGAGACCCGACTTCCAAGGAAGGCAATTTGGCAGTTGCTTTCCAAATTTAAAACGCACATCCTTTCTGATGCGGTATCTCTACTTCCAAGAATCCGCCCGTAATAGTTGTGTGCGATACCATGTGGGCAAGGACGCGGTCTGCAGGCTGCGTGTGGGAACAGGAGGCGAGGGCTGACGCGGTGGCGTGAGGCTCCTGTCCCCACCAGGGCACAGGGCAGCGGGGGGGGGAGGGGGGTCAGCGAGCCCCACGCACGTGAGCGCAGCTCCAGGCCAACAAGCTACTTCCGGAGGGCGGGGGAAGAACCCAGGAGCACAGGTCAGCTCAGGGGAGAGGAACTGAGGGTGCGGGACAGGACAGCAAGGAGCCTTGCTTCCCTGGGCGCGTCCGTGTGCACTTCTGGGGCTCTGAGGCCCCGGCCCAGGGCTGGAGCACAGCTGGCAGGGCACCCAACATTCGGTCGCCTTCACCGCACACTTGAGAACTTCCTAATAAAATATCTGAGAGCCTGTGCCGACTCTTCTGTTAGCGAGCAGTCTGGGGCATGGACCGTCCACAGGCCGAGACAGAGCCGGGAAGGCAGCAGCGAGCGCCCCGAGCTCACCCAGCTGACCAGGGAGGCTGGTGTCCAAGTCAGGTGAACGGGGGCCAGAGCCCTTGGCCACTCGCTGCCACTGTCCCCTCCACTGGGTACTGTCCCTAGGGGACTTGCCCACCCACCCAGCCAACCCTTAAGAAGGGGGTCTCCTCTTCCCCCCAACGTGGCCCCCAGGATGAAGAGCCAAGAGACCCACCTCAGCCCACTGTCTCAGACAAGCTTCCAACCTCCAAGCCCGCTCTTCTGGGAGACAGGCAGCACCCCCGTCACCTCACAGGACAACAGTGAGGTTCCCTCACAGCGAAAGCTAGGGTCTGCACGGGTCAGGGGTCGCCCAAGCACCCAGGGCTGCCCTCCCGTGCACTGGCCGTGCTTCGCTCCTCACTCACCCTGGGCCCAGAGCTCTCTGAGAGCAAGCCAATCCCCACCAGCAGTCAGGGAGCGGGGCCCAGCCTTCTCTGCAGCTCCCCACTAGCCCCTGGCCTCACCCAACCAGCCCTGGGTGTGCTGCTCACATGGTTTCCACCCACCGAGCACTCAGCAGAGACGGCCCACTCTAGGTAGGACCCAGTGGTTCTCGCTGGGGGCCATCCTGCCCCCCCAGGGGACATGGGGCGGTGTCTGGGGACTTGTGTGGTTGTCACGACTGGGGTGCTCCTGGCATTGAGGGGTGGGGGCCGGGGCTGCTGCTCAGCATCTTCCCCCACCCCTGCAGAGAGTGGTCCGGCCAGAATGTTCACAGTGCTGAGGGACAGAGACACTCTGGGACTAGGCCAGGAAGGCTAGCAGATGAGGGAGACGATGAAACACGTGGGCTGGGCCTGGTGTGAGCAAGGACCGAGGACACAGCACGCAGCACCTCCAAATGTCTCCCAGCCTCCTGGAGTGGGGGGCGGCCGCAGGGGGCACAGCAAGGGCGGTGGCATGGAGATGCAACAGTCTCCCCTCCAGGCCTGGGGGCAGCCCAGTGCACCCACATCTCCTCCCAAGTTCATGCTGGGCCCCGGGGCCCCCAAGACGGAGCACTCTGCTTCCAGAAGTGCTCACCAAATTTAAAGTCCTTCAAGGTCCTGCTCATCTAGAAAAACCGGTCCCTCCTGGTTTAGATGTTGTAAGGCTCTTCAGCAAAAGCCAAAGGAATGAGACATCCCCCACAACAGGGCTTTCGTGACTCGGTGTTTTGAGGGCGATGCCGGTCTGGATGTGGCTACCTACGAAATGATTTACACCGGAGGGTCTCCCCATTGTGACGACCACAGATGTCCTTGGCACCGCCCAGCGTCCCCCAGCAAAACTGTCCTGGGTGAGGGTAACTCCAGCTTCTGTGGGGGAAGCCATACCCGCTAACAGGTAGAGGTCAGGTGGCACCTGCTCCCATCCTGTGTGGGCCCAGGGTCCCAGGTGAGCAGGATACTGCTCCTGGCCCCATGGGACAATGACAGCAGCGGACCAGTGTAGCTCCAGGTCTTGTACTTAACTTTGCCCCCAGGTGCGATGCTACCTCCCTTTCACAAACGAGGAACCTGCTGGGATCCTCCCCAGGAAATGCAGCCCCAGTGCCCACGCTCACCCTCCGGCCCACGGCTGCTCAGATCATGACGCTCCCCCAGGTGGGAGGGTCCCCAGGCCCAGCATCGGAGCGAAGGCCTGCTCTGGAGTGGGGCGTCACATCACGTGTGAGTATCTGCTGGCTGGTTCTCGCAGGAACCATCCACCAATTAGGACTATGCTGGTAAATGGCTGGGGGCTCCCTGGGAACTGTCACCAAGGGGCACAGCCCTTCACGGGGCCCCTGAAGTCTGCAGAGATGCATGCACCCGTGGGAGAGATCCATAGGCGGAGGCTGCAGGAGACCCCAGGATAGCTCCTGGCGCTCCCAGACTACCTGACTAGCAGCCCTTTCCTCCTGGGAAGACGACAGCATCCTGCCGGGCGCCCAGGGGTTGGTCGTATTCTTCTCAGCCTTTCTCTAAAAGGCTGGGGAAGTACCACATGAGAAAGACCCAACTAGAAGAAGGGGGAGTTGTCCAATGTCCCACTCACGTGGGAGCCTCTGGCTTTGCTGCTTCTGCCTCAGCTCAGGCAGGCTTGGAACCAGCCCTCACAGCTCCTTCCCCCACCACCACAGTCAACCCAATCACCATGCAGTCCTAGAGAGGTCTATCAGAGAACGGGGGCGGGGGGGTGCGGGGCTGGCTCCAGAGAAGGACACACCTGGCTTTGAGTCCCAGCCTCCATTCCTACTGGCCCAGTAGCTCTGGGCAAGCAACTTCTCTCTGACCTGGGTTAACGGGAGAACGCCACCTACGTTGCTACAAAAGTGGGCGGGACTTCTGTGAAGCAGCTAGCAGAGGGCCTGACCCAAAGGAGATGCTAGGAAGTGGTGGCTGATCCCCTGGGCTCAGGGACAGGTGCACAACAGCCTCCAGATGGGCCTGCTTCCTGCTCCTCCATCCGCAGCGTGTGTGGGCTGTGTGGCAGGGGAGGTGCCCTGCCGGCCACAGCGGGAGGCTGGGTGGCCAGGTGGGGCCCCTTCTCCTCCCTCACTGCAGCGCGCACCTCCCCCCGCGAGAGGAGGGAAGGCTGTAGTCAGTAAAAGACGTGGGGCTGGTGGTGGGAGGCCTAGCCGTGGTCTCCAGACATCGACTAGAACTTAGGCTCCTGGGCTCCGAAAGGGACTTCTGAACAGGGAGGCCCCACCCAGCGAGGGAACCCGATGAGCTAGTGGTCCGTTGCCTCTCCCTACAGCAAAAGACAAGGCCCAAAAGAGCTGCAATCAAAAAGGACCGCGCCTGACACAGGACAGGGAGACGGCTGATGTGAATCAGCATGAGGGTCAACTTAGTTCTGGGGAGGCCCGGAGGTGGGGGCCCCCAAGGAGCACGTTCCAGCATGCATGCAGTCACTCAGCTAAGGCTGACTCCCTGCACTCGCTCTGTGCAGACAGGCCCTGGGGCTCATCAAGGCGTCCTGCCCCTGCCCCGGGCTGGCAGTCTAGAGAACATGGCTTTCTGGACCAAAGGCTCTCACTTTCTAGCCTGTGACAACGGCTCGAGAGACACTGCGGCTCCCCAGGCAGGCACTGCTGCACAAAGCCCCAGAAACGCGCCCAAGGTGAAGCCGCTCGCCTCCTACCCCTCAGCGCTGCAAGACACCCATTCTCAGTGTGACGGGGTGAGACACCCAGCCCACGAGGCCATTAGGGTCGAGCACGCAAACCCCTACACAAAGGAAGGATGACTTGGCAACAGCACCCAAACGATTTATGCTCACGTACATGTTTACAGCTGTGGTTTATGTCAGAGAGCCAGATCTCAAGGCTGGACGGGCCTTAAAGGGGTTCGGAGTGAGCCCCCTCACAATGGCATCTGCTTACACACCTGCAGGGACAGGGGGCTCACCCCCTCACAGGCAGCCCTGAGCATCAGAAAGTGCTTCCTCAGTATGTCTCGCCATGGATCCCACCTCTGGGTCCCAGGTAGGGGCAGAAGGAAAACCCTAAAACCTAGTACATTTAGGGCAAGGACACGCAACCCCATCTGCCGGCACTGGTGACAGTGGGACCATGTCATTCTCTGTGGGGGACCGTCACGGGCATGGCAGGGGGCTGAACAGCATCCCTGGCCCCCACCCACTCCATGCCAGAACAGCCCCACTGTGACAACCACAAATATCCCCAGACATTGCCCCCAGTGGAGAACCCCTGGTTTACAGGAATCCTCAGGGGGGAGAGTGGTTTCCCTCAGGCTCAAGAGACTAGCGCTAACCTTTCTCTTACTGTTCAGCTTTCCGTAAGTGTAGCCAGACAAGCTCCAAGCAGCAGTCTGCCCCTGCCCTTGCTCCCTCATCCTCCCTCGATGCCACCTTCAACCCAGCCCGCCTCTGCTTACTCCTCCTTATTGTAGGGCACTGTGCAAATACAGCCTGACACATCCCGCACAAACTGGTGGTTCCTTTCTCTGGACAGAGCATGTGCAAAAAGGCATGGGGATCTGGAAGGAGCGGTTGCTGCCCTAGAGAACTGTGCAGAGGTTCAGGGAGGCTGGGTGAGGCCGTGCTGGGGGCAGGAAGAGGGAAAAGTAAAGCCAGAAGAGCAGTCTCCCGGGTGGTGTCCTAGGGCTAGTGGCAGGGGGGTGGGACAGGACAGGGAGCGGGGAGTGGCAGGAGCTGTGCCTCTGTGCACTGGAGGTGGCATCACGCGCAGACCGGGCAGAGCACCGGGGAGCAGGCCCATGCCTGCCCAGCACAGCGGGCTGGTCCAGAGAGGAGGGGCCCCATGAGAGGCCGGGCGCGGGAAAGGTTCACGGAAAGAGTGACCTCTTCTGGGCTACCTCAAGCCAGGTGCCTGCAGGACACCCAGATGACGACTGGCACTGGCCCCGTGGGCCTGGAGTTCTGGAGCCAGCCTCGGGCCGCAGCAGCAAACGAGGACAGGAAGTGAAGTGTGCCCGCCAAGAAAGTGTGCAGATAGCAGAGACGCATCTGAGTTCAGATCAAAAACAAGGGTCACCACACAGGAACCCGCACACCACTGTTTGCAGTGGCTCTAGTCCCAACAGGCAAAAGGTGGACACAGTCCAAGTGTCCACCCAACACGCAGGCACATCCCTCGGCCTCGGATGGGCCAGGTGCCCACACGCGTGGCCCCAGGGACGGACCCCGAGCCCACGACGCTCAGGGAGAGAACCAGACACAGAAGGCACACGGGGTGTGAGTCCACGTGGGTGACACGTCCAGAACAGGCTCATCCTGACAGAAAATGGGGCAGTGGTTGCCGGGGCTGGGGAGGGCAGAGGACTGATGGGTAAAGGGGAGGAGGTTTGTTTGGACGAGAATGTTCTGGAGTTAAGGTAATAGATGCAAAAGCTGGAAACCACTGAACTGTGTACTTTAAATCACTAAATCACATGGCATGGGAATTCTATCTGAATAGATCTGTTAAAAACAAAAATTCAGCAAATAACGAAAAGGAGAGCCAGGGAAGGAGGCTGCTCGCTGACGGAAGGTGCAGGAAGCCAGGAAGAGAGTGGAGTCCACAGTCCAGTTTCGGGGGTCGAGGACTAAGCCACTCGAGGCTGCGGGGCCGAGCCGTGTGCTCCTGTCCCAATCTCAGGCGAGGAAGCCACAGTAGGAGAAAGCAGTCACTTGCCAAGGACACAAGGATGCATGGCGGTTGGGGGCACGAATGTCCCCTGTCCAGAACGTCAATGCCACACGAGAAGGAGCTCTGATTGTGTGCGAGTCGCAGTGCCGGACAGAAGGAAGGAGCTGCAGGATGCGCCTGGCTCCAACTGCCCACCGCCTGCAGCCACTCCGCATGCACCAAATCTTGGGCAGGTGGAGTGAGAGGTGGCCAGAGCAGTAACGAGTGGACCTGACAAGGGGGAGGCTGCTGGGGCCTGTGATGGATCAGAAACTGGACGGCGGGAAGCTGCTAGGCAGAAGAGGGGCGGCCTACTATTCCCTCCCCAGCTCTGAAGGCCATCAGCTCCCTGTGCCAACTCCCAGAATGGGCCAAACGTACCCTACCCTCTGGCTGTCCCCACCCTTTAGCACTCACTCAAGCCAGGGTTCCTGAGCTCCAGTCTTACGGGGCGCAGAGTCCCTGCCCTCACAGGGCTCTTGGACTGAACTCCAGTCCCAGGTCCCCCCCCTTGGCACTGCTGATATTTGCACTGGGCGGAGGGGTGGGACAGCAGCATCCCTGACCCCACCCACTCGATGCCAGGAGCACCCCCAGTCGTGATCACCACAGACACCCCCAGACAGCACCAATGTCTCCAGTGGAGAACCTCTGCTCTCGAAGAGAATTACAACGGTAGTGCCATTTCGCTGGTTCCTAAAAGACCAAGTCCCTCGATCCTGACACCTGACATGAGTCTCCAGGATCGGCCTTCCAAACAGAACCATTTGGGATCCTCACCCTGCTGCTCAGTGCTACCAAGCAAAAGGTCCCCACGATCAACCCCACTCTGGTCCCCAAATCCGCCAGGCCAGAGGCCCCAACAAACAGCACTGGGAGATTTCCTGCTGAGAGGGCCTCGTGTGAGAATGGAGGCAGACTGGCTTCTGAAGACTCATCGCCTCCCCATTTGCTTCCAGGCACTTCTCCCGTAGCCCCAAACAGCCACTGCCACCGGCTGGGCCACAGCGGGGGGGGTGGGGTGTCTGAGATTTCCCCGGGGAAACAGTCACGGGGCCCAAATGGCCAGCACAGCTAGCTCCCTGGACACTGCCCACCACCCAGCAAAGCAACTGTCCTTTGAACCAAGAGCTGTCCAAGGGCCAGAAGCCTGGTTTTCAGAGGGGGAGAGCCCACAATCCTCAACAAAACCCTCTTGGAGCAGTGGAACCTTGTTCACTTGGAAAGTGGCCTTTAACAGCCAGCACAGCTGCTTGCACTCTGGGGCTTAGAAGGCATGCCAGTCTAGTAGTTTCTGTTGAAACAGAAGGGCCCATGACCTCAAAGGCCAAAATGGCCCATGAGAAATTCTGCAAGAACAGCCCAGGATGTGTTCTAGGGGACAATGCACCACTCTGGGGGCTGTCCCCAGGAGATCTCATCAGCCTCTAGTGTGCAAATCCCCTCCCCCCTCCAGGAGAGACCACCCAACCTCCTTCATTTCAAAGACCTTCTCACCTGTCCCCAATCTGGAGTAAGGGGAACAGCTGTGCATGTTGAGATGGATTGTTTTTCTTTTGATAAATCCTCCCCATCTAAAGTATAGTAAGAAGTTGGGGGGGGGGGGAGGGAGGGTGCGCGGTGTAGCCTCGCCAGAGGGAGGCAATGAGGTCATCACTCTGTGAACTGGAGTGGGGTGGGGGTGGGGGGCTAGTTCCTAGCATGACAGGTCCCTGAATGAGGGGAGGATTTCCAGGGGGAAAGAACAGGGAAAAATGAAACAGGTCTAGGCTAGACAGCTGCGCAGCGGAGGGTCTCCGGCTTTGGGTTGGGGGCAGGTCTAGACAGTGCAGGACCAATGGGTGGGGGTCTGCAGTTTTTAGTGCGGGAACATGGCTGTGATGGGAAGAAGCATTCCACACCTGGGGGCTCCCGGATGTCGGGCGGGTGCTTACAGGAAAAGGCAGGATGGTCCGGGATAGGAGGGTAGCGGGGCAGGGACAGGTCGTCTCAGATTTTGGTGGGGTCAGGGCCCACATGGAGAGCTTGACACAGGCTGGATGGCAGCTGGAAAGGGTCAAGCTGGGAGGCTGGGGGCGCAGATGGCAGTGGGGTTGGGAGCAAAGGGGTCACTGATGCACTCAAATGGCAATACCTAAGTGCTTCTGGGTGCCAGGAACCCCGAGGGGCGCCCACACAGACAAGGTCTCCACACCTCCTTCTACTTGTTTCAGGGGCCACAAAGCGGGGGAAGGGGGCCTGGTTCGAGCCTGGCTGTGTCGTGACAGCCGTGGGGTGGGGGGGCAGTCTCGATCCGGGCAGGGCCTGAGCTGGGATGGTCCCAATTTGGAAGAGGCGGGTTCGAGAGGCCAGAGATGGAAGAGCCGTTCTGGGGGACAGCTCGGCCCCGTTTATAAGCGGACCTCGGACCTAGCTGCGGGGGGAGTGCTCGGGCTGCAGGTGGCTCGGGCTGGGGCGCTCATGCAGGGCCGGGTTTGGGGGGTGAAGACGGGAGTGAGATGCGGAGGTCACCCCGGGCCTAGCTCGGCACGGGGGGCTGGCCGGCTCCCGGAGGGCCCGAGTGTGCGGGCCGCTGGCTCGGTGTCGGGGCGGGGTGGGGGGAGGCCCGGGGGAGGCCCGCGCCGCCGTCGGGCCCTGCCCGGCTCGGGGGGGGGGGAGGGTCGCGGCTCGGGCCCGGGGGGCGGGTCCCCACACCCCGGCCGCCTCACCTGGCTCGCTCCGGTCGCCCGCTGGCTCCGCCGACCCCGCCTCTCCCGGCGCCGCGCCGCGCCGGCCGCCGCCGGCCGCAGCTCCACTGGTCCTGCCGCGGCCGCCGCCAACGGGACCCCGGGCTCCGTGCTCCTTAATATGGCGGCGGTCGCTGTTCCGCGGCCTCCCGGAGCCCTCCTCCGCCGCGCGCGCTCCCGCGCCCGGCCACGCCCCCGCGCCGGCGCGCTGCGTGCGGCCGCCCCGCCCCGCCACGCCCCCTCGCGCCCGGGCCTCTCGCCGGGGCCGCGCCCCGACCCGCCCACCCTGCACGACTGCGCCGGCGCACGTCGGGCATCTCGGGAGGACGTGACGTAGCTGCTGATTCGAATCAATACAGGAAGCGCGGCGCCACGCGTTGCCATGGGCGACCGAGGCCGGCCGGATCTCCCCGGCCCAGGGGAGCCCAGTTGCGTGGGATCTGCGGGAATGGCTCTGCTCAGTTAGGACGCGGTTCTCAGGGGACAGTCGCAGGGCCGGGCACTCAAGGGCAGACAGACCCACGCCCCGTGAGGGCAGGCGCACTGCGTGATAAGCGCAGAGAAGCTCGACAACAGGTGCATGTCTGGGCCGGGCCGACCCCACTGCCTGCGGCAGCGCATTCGTTCAGTCGGCCAGCATTTACTGCGCTCCTACGCAGGGCTCGTCCAGGCCCTGGAAGTAGGGCCCAAATCCTAATCGTCTCTGCCCACCCCCCACCCCCTAAATGGGCAGAGGATCCAGACAGACATTTTCCAAAAGAAAAGAGATGACTGGCCAAGAAGCTCACGAAAAGTCGCTCGCCACCGTTACTCATCAGGGAAATGCAAGTCACAACCAGTGAGCTCCCACTTCGCTCCTGCCAGGGCGGCTACGAGAAAAGAACAGAACAGGAAGCGAAACCAGGAAAGTGCTGGTGAAGATGCGGAGCAACTGAGCCCCCCTACGTTGCTGGTGGGGTGGAGAATGGGGCCGCCACCGTGGAGGACGGCCCGGCAGCTCCTCGGAGAGTTACCCGCTGGACTACCGAAGACCTAGCGATTCCTCGCCTCGCTATATCCATCTACCCAGGAGAATTGAAGTCGTGTCCTCATAAACATTTTTACACGGATGTTCAGACAGTTATTCACAATAACCAAAAAGTACGAACAACCCGGGTGTCTATAACGGATGGTTGGGTGGACAAAAGGCGGTATATCCGTGTCGTGGCATGTCGCGTGGCGGGAGAAAGGAGTGATGCGCTGAACGCTCTGCCGCGTGGATGAACCTGGCAAACACGATGCCCCGTGACCGAGGCCGGACACAAAAGGCCGTTGTGTTGTACTGTATTTCCCCGCTTATATGAAATGTCCACAATGTCCGGGCAAATCTGTAAAGACAGAGAGTAAGTTGGTGGCTGCCGGGAGGTTGGGGGTGAGGGAGGAAAAGGCATAGGGAGTGACTGCTAGGAACTTTCTTGCTGGGGTGATGGAGTGTTCTAAAATTGATGTCATGATGGTTGCATAGCTCTGAACACACTAAAACCCAGTGAATTATACCCTTTGAGTGGATTTTAGAGTATGTAAATTGTATCTCAGTAAAAACGGTCATAAAAAAAAAAATCCAGTCTGCCTGGAGCTGAAGCATGGAGAGTAATAAAAGAAGGAAAGATGGGGTGAGGGATTAGAGTCTCAAACACAGTCGATCAGGGACATTTGGGCAAAGGTTTGAAGGAAAAGAATATACCATGGAATGATACATGTTATGCAGTGCACCTTTATCTGATTTCAGTGAGCTCCGGAAAGCACCATAGGATCTAGAGCAGTGTCATCTGATAGACACAGAACACGAGCCACCATAAGTAATTTTAAATTTTCTTGTAGCCACACTTATAAAATACCAAGAAACCACTGTAATTAATTTGTTGAATTAACACGTCAAAAATATTTACATTTCAATGTTTTATCAAAATCAATTATCAATGAGATATTTGCTGTTCCTTTCCTCTTAATGTCTTAAAACCCAGTGTGTATCTGCTTACGGCCCATCTCCGTATGGGGGCTAATTTTCATTGGAAATACTTGATCTCTATAATTTATAAAATTGACAGTGGGACAAGTAGATTCACGTACCGCAGGTTTTCCAAGCATGCTTAAAACGTTTCCAATAACTGAATCAAATATCATCTTTTTCCACCTCTATTTAAATTAAATTTTAAAAATTAGGGGCGCCTGGGTGGCTCAATCATTAAGCATCTGCCTTCAGCTCAGGTCATGATCCCAGGGTCCTGGGATCGAGCCCCGAGTCGGGCTCCCTGCTCCGCGGGAAGCCTGCTTCTCCCTCTCCCACTCCACCTGCTTGTGTTCCCTCTCTCGCTGTGTCTCTCTCTGTCAAATTTTTAAAAATCTTAAAAAATATATAAAAATAAAAATAATCGATTCTGTAGCTACACTGGCCACTTTTTTTTTTAAGATTTTTTTTTTAAGATTTTTTTTTTTTTTTTTAATTTGACAGAGACACAGCGAGAGAGGGAACACAAGCAGGGGGAGTGGGAGAGGGAGAAGCAGGCTTCCCGCCGAGCAGGGAGCCACATGCGGGGCTCAATCCCAGGACCCTGGGATCATGACCTGAGCGGAAGGCAGACACTTAACGACTGAGCCACCCAGAAGCTCCCATGTCGATTTTTCAAAAGAAAAAAAATGCATGAAAATATTACTGATTTATGTGCTGAGGTTTTTGGCATCCCCTTCAATTTGGGGCTCACCTGCCACACCGCTTAACAAACACTTTCCTCTCTCTGGTTCCACTTATTTATTTTTATTTATTTTAGACAGTGCATGCACAAGCAAGGGGAGGGGCAGAGGGAGAAGCAGGCTCCCCACTGAGCAGGGAGCCCGATGTGGGACTCGATTCCAGGACCCCAGGATCATGACCTGAGCCAAAGGCAGACACTTAACCAACTGAGCCATCCAGGCGCTCCCAATTTTTTTTTTTTTTAAGCAGAGGTTCCTATTTTTGACAAACTAGAAGTCCAGAGGGGTGACAGAGCCTGGCAAACATTCTGTAAGTCGCTCCTGAGGTCTGTCCTGGGCAGTGAGAAGAGGCAGAGCAGGAGCCCAGATGAATTCTCTCACTCAGCCTGGCTTGGGGCAGGGGCCAGGCCGACCCCCAGCCTGACATCGGAAGTATAACAAAGGGCTATGGGTTTCATTGCATCCCCGAAAAAGGCATCCCCCAGTACCTGGGGATGGACCCTTATTTGGAAATAGGGTCTCTACAGTCAGCAAGTTAGGACGAGGTTATACCAGAGTAGGGGTGGGCCCCGCATCCAGTGGGCAGTGTGCTTATAAGAGGGGAATCTGGACACAGACAGAGAAAGAGGGGAAGGCCATGTGGGGACGAGGCAGACACTGGAGAGATGTGTCCACAAGCCAAGGAAGGCGGAGGATTGCCGGCAACACCAGAAGCTGGAGGAGACAGGGAGGACCCTTCTCCAGAGGGCTTAGAGGGAGCAGGGTGCTGCTGACACTTTGAGCTTGGACTTGCTCAGGTGTAAAGGAGCCGCAGAACGAAAGGCGTGATGTCTGCGTTTAGCACAGATGTCTGTCCTGCTATCAGTCTGTCGCAGGTCTGTAGGTTCAAGATTCCAAGTTTCCTGACGTATACAGGTCTTGCTTTTGGGTGTGGCTTCCCATATCTGCTTCCTGCACCCTTGGGTCTATCTCCTTACCCCCAGCACATCCTGGGGGCCAATCATACCTGGCACTCTGCCTGGAAGCCTTCCAGAGTCACCACAGTGCCTGGCCCCTGGGGAGGTCCTGCGTGAGTATTAGCCTGAGCCACAAAACACGGTCGAGATGGTGTCCTTGCTGGCCAGTCAAGGTTACCGCAAAGTCAATCCAGAGTCAGCTCTCGAACACATAGGAAGACAATAAAAAAATAATATCAGGGAGCGCCTGGCTGGCTCAGTCGGTAGAGCAGGTGACCCTTGAGCTCGGTGTTGTGAGTTCAAGCCCCACGTTGGGTGTGGAGATCACTTAAAAAAAAAAAAAGGACGTCAGCTCCAGGAGACCAGAGACTATCTCGTTCTATGCCCTCTGTGCCCAGGACCGCCTGCCACGCAGTAGGTGTTCAATAAATATTTGTGAAATGAACACCTGAATGTTTAAACCAATAGTTGGTCTGTTAAGTGACTTCTTTGTTATGCATGGCATTTTTATGTTTTTAATTGCCCACATTTATTTTTTTTTAATTTTATCTTCTTGAGAGAAAGCACATGCGCACATGAGGGTGGGGGAGGGGCAGATGGAGAGGGAGAAGCAGACTCTCTGCTGAACAGGGAGCCAGACACTGGGCTCAATTTCTGGAATCCGAGACCATGACCCGAGCCAAAGGCAGACACTCGACCGACTGAGCCACCCAGGCGCCCCGCGCACATCTCTTATGAGAGCTGGTATGTCAAATCAATTGCTGTCTGTCCTCCCTTAAGAACGGGAACATCCGGCCACACAGGTGCACCTGCCTCAGTGCCTTATGCTTTCTGCCTGGCCCAGGAAGCAAGAGAAAGCCAAGAGGAGAACCGGAGTGGCCAGGCGAATTTTGTCCCCGGGTAAAGCAGCTGCCTTGTGCAGGCTGTTTCCTCCCTCTGAAGGGGCCACTGTCACCGTCCCGAACAAATGTCAAAGTAAATACCATGGCAAAACATTCCAAGTAGCACAGGGAGGTATAAGATTGAAAGTACTTTGGGTAAATGCTTGGATATTTTTTTAAAAAGTCACCCATGTGTAATTTACATACATAACTCCATTGATGCATGAGATCGCACGGGCCGGCTTCGCCTGCTTCGAGTTTTGGAGGTCAATCTTGGACTGCTTTCCTGTAACACAGGAAGGTCTTCCCATCCTTCTGAGGGTCTGATTGTTAGTGTATAAATGCACCACTGTTTAAGCAGTGCCCCTGCGGACAGGCATCCCTCAAATATTTACCTGGCATGTCTCGGTGCTAGGGATCCACTTAGCGATGTGCGGGAGCCCGTGAGTACTGACTACAGAAGTCATGGTCAGCAACTGCACGAGTGGACCATGGTGGGAAGATTTATTTACTTATTTTAAGATTTTATTTATTTGACAGAGCATGAGCGGTGGGGAGCAGCAGAGGGAGAAGCAGACTCCCCGCTGAACAGGGACCCCGATGTGGGGCTCCATCCCAGGACCCTGGGATCATGACCTGAGCCGAAGGCAGCCGCTTAATGACTGAGCCACCCAGGGGCCCCATTGTGGGAAGATTTAAACTATGGGAACTGGCAAACGCTACGGACTAGGGCTTTATTTTTATTTTCCAGATTGCTCCTTTACCACCACACCGCTGTCATGTCATGGACAACAAAGCAGACAAAACCCCTGCTCACATGGTGCTTATTCTAGTGGAGAAAACAGGCAATAAACGAATTAAGTGTGCAGGAAACTATAGATGCTATGGAGAAAAAGAAAGCAGGAAACAGGATAAAGGAACATGAGGAGGTCATGATGTCAATGCCAAGCGCTCTGGCAAGCCTCGGCGAGGAGGTGGTGTTTGAGCAAAGGAGCAAATGTTTCACTGAGGGAGTAAACATACCGGGAAGGAAAAAGGTTCCAGGTAAACAGCGCATGCAAAAGTCCTGGGGCAGGATTGGGCCTGACCTGTTGGAAGAACATTGAGGAGGCCTGATTGGCTGGAGCAGAGTGGGCGACAGAGAGGGGCAGGGCAGGGGCGGGTCGTGCAGGGCCTTGTGGGCCTTGGGGAGGACTTGGGCTTTTCCCCCAGGGAGGGAGGGACCTGGCTCCGGTGCTCACCCGCGCCCTCCGGTGGCCGCTGCGGGGAGGACGGACTGCGGGGAAGGGAGGTGGGGGCCGGGGGCGGGGCAGAGGGGATTGGGCAGGTCCAGGCAGGCGATGGTGGTGGCTGGGGGCAAATAAGAGATCTGGATTTTAAACTGATTCAAACGCGATGTTTTTAGGCTGAGCCCCTGGAATGATAGTTCCCACTTCCTGTGGGAGGAGCAGCTTTGGGCGGTAACGTGAGGGATCCTAAGAACACACTATGTTTGGGACGCCTCACCAGTATCTAAGCGGAGACGTAACGGGGCAGCCGGACCCCGAGTCTGGAGCTCAGCGGAGGCCCAAGCTGGAGACAGGACTGTGGGCATCGTCCTGCCGTAGACCGGGGTGCGGGGGGAGAGTGGACGAGGCTGCCGGGAGGGGAGCGGCTGGGGAGGGAAGAGGCCCGAGGACCCAGCCTGGGCACCGGGGGAGCGGTGAGAGGTGGGAGGGGAGCCGGGTCCCTGAGGAGTTCCCAGGAGAAGGAGGGGGCCGGGCCAGGGAGACACCGCCCGAGGGGAGGGGGACAGACTAGGGCAGGTCTGGGAACAGGAGGGCAGAGCCTGGCGGGTGCCGGTAGGAGGGAAAGGCGAGCCGAGGGAGGCAGTCGGGGTTTGGCTCTTCCTGGGGCTCTTGCTGGAGAGAGAAGCACAAAGTGGGCAGGAGACAGGACCTGGGGATGCTGTGAGGTCAGGAAGGCTTGTTTTTAAGGAATTCCCACGGTCTCTGCTGCTGGGGACAGGTGACTCCGAGGAGAGCAGGGAGGGTGGCTGGTGGGCCAGTGGACGAGGTGCCCGTGACGCTGAGGTAATAGGGAATGTGTGTCCCGGGCCCCAGGCCCCCGCCCCTTCTAAAAGTCTGTAACTTCCTGGGGAGCCTGGTGGCTCAGCTGGTTGGGCGACCGACTCTTGGTTTCAGCTCAGGTCGTGATCTCGGGGTGGGATGGAGCCCTGCGTCAGGCTACGCACCTAGCACCGAGCCTGACTGGGACTCTCTGCCCCTCCCCCCCGCTCTCTCTCTAAAATAATACATCTTAACCAAGTAAAATTTAAAAAGCCTGTAACTTCCTGAGAGGCAAGGGCCAGAGGAAGAGGAAGGCCTTCCCACCACACTTGGGCCCACCAACAAGGCCTGGGACTGCGGGCTCACAGGTGGCTTCAGGATGGGGCTGGGGGCTGAGGAAGGAGGGACTTTCAGCCACACCCTCGGCCCTGGGGGAGAATCACCGTTGGCCACCTATTGAACCAACCTTGCCTGCACACGGAGGCTCCACAAAATCCCTAACCAAGGGACTCAGAAAGCTCCAGGGCGGGTGAACGCATCCCTGTGGCAGAGGGGTTGTGCCCCAAACTCCACAGGAAGAAGCCCCTGCACCTGGGACCCCTCATCCGGTCGCTCGTGACATCCTTTATAAGAAACGGGCAAGTCAAGTGCTTTCCTGAGCTCTGGGAGCTATGCGAGCAAACCATTACCAGAGAGGAGGGGACCCCAGGGGGTCTGTGTGAACTCGGGCGGTGAGCATCAGAACTGAATCGAATTGTAGGATGCCCACGGAGAGATGACTTGCTTAGGGTGGAGACCTCGCGTGCCTGGTGTCAGAAGGGCCAGGAGGAGAAGGCTTCAGCGTGGCAGAACCAGCTCACAGTCACAGCACCCAAGGACCCCCACTCTGGGCACCAATGCCCTCATGTGACCGGTCAGGGATGTTGTTGGCCGGCAGACAGCAGCAGGTGGAATGTGTCCCACGTGAGATTAGGTGCTATGGTTATGCCTATTTTATGGTCGTAAAACAGGGTGTTGAAGGCTGCACGCGGAGAATGAGGCGGGTCGCTGGGACGGGAACCCATAGCCTGGGCTCCTAGCCATACCACTAAACCCCAATAGGGACTGGGTGAGAATGAGGGTGTGGGGAATCCAGGCTGGGAGTGGGCTGGCTGGAGATGAAACCAGGGCATGGGCCTGGAGCTCTTCAAACACCCCGGCCCCCTCCCTGAGATGTTCCTTGAGAGCAGCCCTGCAGAGCCCACAACATACTCTGAGAGTCATGGCTTGGCAAAAATAATTTAATAGTCCATTTGGACCCCAGGGTCTGCTTGTCCCTCCCCAGCCCCCAAGCCTCTAACAACCCTCCCACCCAGCCTAGTCCGGGGCTAGGGAGTCAGAGGCCCCAGGGGCAGCCCTTGGAAGCCCCAGCCCCTGGCTAGGCCCAAGGGGCTTGGGTTTGCCCACAGCGCCTTTCCGGGCGCCCCTGGTTCAAGAGGCAGGGTCAAGGCAACCCCAACTTCCCTGAGCATAGCCCTGGCCTGCACCCTTAGACCCCCGTTCCCGTGCCAACATCCCACCCCCGTGACCAGAAACCCAGGTGCTGCAGCCCTGCGCCAGGCCCCCCGTGGGGGACACAGGACACCTCAGCCTGGCCCTGGGGGAGTCAGGATGCAAAAGCAGCCAGATCAGGCCAAGCAGACAGCCCTGGGGGGACGGGGAAGCCAGACCCAATCCGCACAAGCTCGGTTTATACGCAGCTCATGCCGAGTCCTGCAGGGCAGGCAGGCGGGCAGGCGGCTCTAGGAGGGGGGCGCGCGTAGCTGCTCCAGCCCATCGGCGTACTGGAAGGCCAGCCCGGTCTCGTGCTCATACATGTCCAGGGCCACCTCACAGCTCTCCCGCACCACGCGCTCGGGGTCGGCCGCATGGGCCCGCAGGGCGGCCAGGCAGGCGGGCCGGGCGATGGCTCCCAGGGCCTCAGCGCACTCGTGCCGCACCATGGGGTTCTCGGCCCGCTGGGCCAGGGTCGCTGCCAGCTGGGGCACGGCCGCCTCGTGCTGCAGCTGGCCCAGGACGTAGCCGATCTCGTGGCGGAAGAGGGCGCTGCCACAGTGCAGGCCTGTGGGCAGGAGGGCAAGGGTGGTCACTGGCTGGGCGGTGCCATCGGGGCAGGCGGGGAACTCGGGGCTGAGTGCCGGAGCACAGGAAGGAGCAGGTGGAAAGGGGGCTCCCCGCCCCAGCCCCGGTGGTCAGTGCTGCTCAAAGGGAGGGACCTGCAGCCAGAGGGGCAGGAGAAGCTGGAGCATGGGCTGGTAATAAGCTCCCCGCCAACAGGCACTGGGAACACAGCGCTGCCCTCTGCAAGGCCAGACGGGGCAGGTGTGGCCTTCCCGGGCCCAGGGTCTCCTTCCAGCTGTGCCCACCTCTCCTTGGGCCTCTGTGTTACGCTATCGCTTGTTTAATGAGGGGACAGTCATGAGCACCCTCCCCCCGGGACTCCACAGACAGGTCACGCTTTACACTGATGGGGAGCCCCCTGCTGGGAGGGGCGGGATGACTGCCCAAGACCAGAGGCCCTTGAGGCCGAGCCAGGGCTCGAGGCCACCTGCCTGACTGCAGCCCCTGCTCCCAAGCACCAGCCAGCCCCGCTGTGCTCCTGCCCGGCACCACCTGGGACTCCCACCCTGTGGCCCAGGGTCCAGGCGATGACCAGGCATCTCCCTGCCAGACAGGAAGTTCTGGGAGTGCAGAGAGGGCTCCAAACCCTCTGCGGGCACGCCCCGGGCACAGGGGTGCAGGGGACCACAGACTGCCCGGGGAGAGGCCTGCAGAGCAGCCTGGGGAGCTGGGAGGAGAGCGACTCAAGTCACGATAACAGAAAGGGGCTAAGGGTGCCGGAGCCACACTGCCGCAGACCAGATCCCACCTCCGCTGCTTGCCAACCACTGTCTGCTCAGGCAACCCTCTGGCTTTCTGGCCTCGGCTTCCCCCCGGGGAACTGGCAGGAAGGGTGCCCGCCCACCTCTTGTAAAGCCGGGGAGGAAGTGCCGGGCGCCGGGCCCAGGACGTGCGCTCCCCGGGTCACTCTGTTGCTCCCTCTCACAGGCGCAGCTCCTGAGCCTCACCCAGGCGCCCTGACCGGGACTCCCCACCTCCCGGCCCCAACTCACCCTCGGCCAGCGCCAACGCAGCCTCTTTGCCGCCGGCATCCCGCAGGGCGAACATGGCTCGATAGCGGTCAAAGAGTGGCTGGGCTTCGTCCAGCAGGACCCCCCGCAGCCGCCCCACGTCACGCTCTTCGGCTGGGGGAGCAGGGTCCACGGACAGGTAGGGCCCGGCCACCGCCGGCTCCCCGCGGTGCTGCTGCAGCCACTCGAGCCGCTGGGCAGCCAGCTGGCACGTCTCGGCCACCTGCGGGGACAGGGGTGCCCGGGTGGCCGCTGAGCACAAGACGGTGGACACGACAGACCCCCCTCCCCACCCTCGGGGGCTCTAGTCATTCTAGACGGAGAGAAAGCGGCAGGGGCTCGTGCGAGGAGGGAGCGACAGGACGGAGGGCCGGGGCGGCTCCACACGGAGGTGATGTGGGAGCGGAGCAGAGGCCTGCAGCAGGTGCAGCAGGGAGCCGGGTGCAAGTGGCCGGTGCAGAGCCCCTCACGCAGGGCCGTGCAGAGGGCGAGGCCAGGCCTGACTGTTCAGCCCGGAGAGCTGCACTAAGAACGGGGGGTTCTGTCCTCAAGGTCATTAGGAAACACGAATGCTTTAGGTCTGAAAGAGGTTAGCAGACCTCCGTTCTGCACTCACCCCCCGCTGCCGAGAGGAGGCTGGGACTGAGTTCTGGGAGGTGAGCAGCAGCAGGTGAGACACACACACACATCCACCCAGAAACCCGCACATGCACGCTCACGGCAGCACAGTTCAGGTGGCCAAAAAGTGGGAACACCCCAAATGTCCATCAGTGGGTGAGTGGACAAGATGTGGGCCACCACACACGGGAATATCAGCTGCAAGCAGGAGCGAGGCGCCCACACGCGCTGCCCCGGGGATGGACCCCGAGCCCACGACGCTCAGGGAGGGAACCAGACACAGGAGGCCACACGGGGTGTGAGTCCACGTGGGTGACACGTCCAGAATAGGTTCATCCACAGACGGGAAGGGGGCTTGTGGGGGCCGGGGGCTTGGGGGGGGGTGACTGCTGATGGGGCGGGGCTTCTTTGGGGGCGACGGAATGTTCTGGAATCAGGAGATGGTCGCACACCTCTGTGGATGCTCTAGAAACACTGATGTGTACCCTTTCAAAGGGTGAACTTTATGGTACGTGAATTACATCTCCGTAAAGCTGTTCCCTGAAGAAGGAAGAAAGGCAGGCAGCGGGGAGACCTGGGAGAGGCCAGGCAGGCCGGGGCAGCGGAGGCGGACACAGTGGGGGGCTCAGCGGGATCCTGGCGCAAGGACTGGACAGGGCGGGAGGGGAGAGGCAAGGCGGGTCGGCCGGGCAGGGTTTAGTGTGGGAGCCAGTTTGGTTTTGCCGAACGGGGCCATGGCCTGGGACCACCCTGGCTGCTGCCCTCTCTCCCAGGACCCTGGCCAAGCGGTCGCCCTGGCAACCAGACACAGGGGGAGGCTGGTCCAGGTGGGGGCGGGAGGAAGGGATCAGGCCACGGCACCTCGATGACAGGGTCGTTGGAGTACTGCTTCAGGACTTCCAGGACGTCTGGGTTCCCGATGGCCCCCAGGGCCTCGCCTGAGAAGAACCACACAGACAGCTCACGGTTGGTTAAGAAACGTCGCGGATACCGCGGGGGGTGGGGGGTACAACCAGCAACACCACCTCCTTTGTGCTCCCCCCCACCCCCTGCCACGGCTCTGCTTGTATCTGTGACCCGTGGATTGGAGCTGGAGCGTGAAACTGGGCTGGGACCCCCCCACTCCCACCCCTGGGCCCATGCCCCCTGTGCTCGTGGTCTAGGTGGGGAGACACTGACAAGCACGTCATGACAACTCTGAGACATCGGTTAACATGGAGCCCCAAGAACACCCGGGTGAGTAGAGCTCATTGGGGTGAGCCCCAGAGGAGGTTTTATGCGGCAGTGTGAGAGAGGAAGGTCAGCAGAGCAAGGCGGGGCTTGGTGGGGGAGCCTGACCGTCTCCCTGTAGGTCCCCATGAGCCCCCATGGGCCCATACTGGCACGGAGTGGGAAGAGACCCACGGCCAGCAAACACTTACGCCACACTCAATCCCTCCCCTGCTTTGCAAGTGGGTGGAACACGCTGCTGCCCACAATCAAGAGCATCCTAATGGAACTGATTCCGGGTCAGGTCTGCCCTCCTTGCCCGCAGCCGTCCAGGGCTCCCACCTCCCTCAGGGTAAAAGCCCAAGTCCTCCCTGAGGCCCCCCAGGCCCTGCCCCTTGCCCTTCCCTCCTCCCTCTCTCCCCGTCACTCCCTCTGCTCCCAGCCACAGGGGCCTCCTTGCCACTCCTCCAAGGAGCAGACAGGGTATGGTGTCAAGACGTCTGCACAGGCTGCATCCTCGCCTGAAACACCTTTCTCCAGATAACTGCCTGCCTTCATTCAGATCTCTGTCCACTGATTAAAAAGGTAACACCTCTGACACCCTCATTCTACTCCCTGCTTTATTTCTTCCTTAGCATTTATGTGTTTCCACCATCACCCGACAAGGTGTTCTGCGATACCACACACTCAAAATAGCAGAACTCACGGGAAAGGTGAGGTTTGGAGGAGAACATTCTTGGTGAGGAGAGCTCCAACAAAAACAGTGACTGGCACACTGAGAGTTACCTGGGGCAGCCTGGGGAGAGGGGGCGGCTCAGCAGAGCTGGACACTACTTTGGGGAATAGGGGAAATGCCTAAAATGAGTAAGATGGAAACAGAGCCCTGCCCCGCCCTCATCTGCAAAGCAGCTCACTGGTTACAGAGACAGCCTCAACAGCACCGGCTTGCCACGAAACGTACTCATCTCCCTCGTTTCCAGTGTCCCTCGAGATAACAGGGCCCGGTACACAGCAGGTGCTCAATAAACACTGGCCCAGTGAATAACACGAACAAATGAAACCGATATCAGGGGCTGGCGAGCTCGCCACCTGATTTTATATTAGCAAAAGATGGTTTCTAACTTTTTATTTTTTTCTTTTTAAAGATTTTATTTGTTTGACAGAGAGAGCGAGTGTGCACAAGCAGGGGGAGCTGCAGCAGGAGAGGGAGAAGCAGGCTCCCCACCGAGCAGAGAGCCCCACACGGGGCTCGATCCCAGGACCCTGGGATCATAACCCGAGCTGAAGGCAGATGCTTCACTGACTGAGCCACCCAGGTGCCCGGTTTTTATGTTTTTAAATGTCTTTTTTTTAGGGGCACTTGGCTGGCTCAGTCGGTAGAGCACGTGACTCTTGATCTTGGGGCCCTGAGTTCCAGCCCCACGTTGGGTGAAGAGATGACTGAAAAATAAAACCTTCAAAAAAACCCAACGGATGATATTTCCCGATGTGTGAAACTTAACGTAGAACTCAAATCTGAGCGCCCATAAAGTCCCACCGGCACGTGGCCATGCCTCTCTGCGGAGGGTAGTTTACCGCGGCTTTTAATCACGAGGGCAGAGTTGCGTCTTGGCAATAGGGACTGTCTGGCCCACGGGGCTGGACATTTTACCACCTGCCCTTTATAGGGAAAGCCTGCCAAGCCCTGCTAGAACACGCGGGAGGGAAAGGGGGCACGTGAGGCAGAAGGGATGGGGGGGAGTGTGTGTGGAGGTCAGACGTCCCCTCCCCCGCCACTCACCCGCCTCGTGGCGCACCATGGGCTCCTGGCGGGTGTCACGCAGCACGTCCAGCAGCACGGGAATGGCCCGGGAGTCCTGCATCTGGCCCAGGCAGTAAGCCAACTCGTGCTTGAGCAGGGCAGAGTCGTCGTCAAAGGCCCGGCTGATCCAGGTGATGGCTCCAGGACCACCGAGCCCGCGGAGGGTGAAGAGCGCCCGGAAGCGGGCCTGCAGGGGCTGCT
Source organism: Eumetopias jubatus (assembly GCF_037043125.1). Taxonomy (NCBI): domain Eukaryota; kingdom Metazoa; phylum Chordata; class Mammalia; order Carnivora; family Otariidae; genus Eumetopias; species Eumetopias jubatus. Next base: position 216,072,437 of record NW_028274807.1, read on the forward strand.
GGGGGTCCACCAGTGTCTGCCCGATTGCCTCCACCTCCTGCTCTGTCACCATGGTGTCGCCGGCTGCCTCCTGCCCACGGGCCCAGGCCTTCCGCAGCCCCACCTGCACCGAAACCAGGGCCTCCCGGGCACAAGAACCTACAGGCAGAAAACCGAGAGCCCAGGCGAGAGGTGTTTTCCATCCACTCATGGATTTGTTCATTTACGAGTGAGGAGAAGCAGTGCGAGCAGAAAGCTGAGAGCAGCTCCTCCAGCCCCGGTCCAGCCTTCAGCTGAAGCAGCCCCGGCCGATGTCCCCACTGCGACCTCACGAGAGATCAGAGCCGGAAGCACCTAGCTACAAGGCCCAGATCCCCGGTCCACCCAAACTGTGGGACACAGCGTTCGCTGCCTTCAAAGCTGCTAAGTGTGGGGTGATTTGTTACAGGACAGGTAGTTGAGGCGCAAATCCTTTCAGCATGTAAACCGGACCCCTGCCTAGTTGTCCTATGGCACCTCATTATTCCAAACTCCCTCAGAGTCCCAAAGGCTCTGTGTGACCTGCCACCCCCCCCCCGCCAGCCCTCCCCTCCTACCCCCCTACCCCTCGCTCACTCTGCTTCAGCCACACGGGCCTCCTGGCTCTTCCTCCAACACACCAGGCCCAGTCCTACCCCAAGACCTTTGCATGGGTCGTTCTCTTCCTCAGAAACACTCTTCCCCAAATGCCTCCCATGCTCACCCTCTCACTTGCTTGGGTCTCAAATGTCACCTTCTCAGGGAACCCTTCCCTGATCACAGTTGTCATTGTTACTCTTTTCCCTTGTTCTACTTTTCTTCAAAGCACTTACCACCACGAGATATATAGGACGTTTACCACTGTAGCTGCGTATGGTCGGTCTTATCTCTCATCAGAACTCTGAAGGCAGGGACCGAGTCTATCTTAGTCACCACTATACTCCCAGCAGTCCGTAAGCCTTCAGTGAAAACAGCCCTACCAGTAACAGCAGCTGACATTTACAGAGGTGCCAGGCCCCTCTGCTAAGCCCCTCACCCTCACGGACTCATTTACTTTTCCCCATAAACATAAGATGGGCACCAGGCTTGTCACCTTTTTACAGGCGAGAAAGCAGACACACAGAGAGGTTAATAACTTGCTTACGAACAGCGTGAGGAGTTATAAATCCAGCGAGCTGGGCTCCAGAGTCAAGCTCTAAACCACAAATGCTGTGTTGAGTGGATGGACTGACACAAAATGACACAGCCTAGGCTGGGAGGTGGGGCACCATCTCTATCCTCTGGACCAATGAAGACCTGGCGGACGCTTCATAAAGCGTGCTGTGGCGTGCTGCAGTGTCAGCAGGGCTGACTGGGCTTCATGAGGGAGGTGCAGCTGCCTGAGCAGGGGTGACCACCAAGGGAGGGAGAACCAGAAACCACAGAAGCCAGGAGTGAGGGAGCTGGCAAGGTGTTAGGGGCCCTGAGCTCTGACTCTGCTACAGAGATGAGCAGTAACTTGTGTGGGCTCACACAGCAAGTCAAGGGCAAACAGGACCCAGGAGTCCTGACTCCCGGCTCTGCAGGGTCGTCCTCAAGACACCCGGAGAAGGCCCTTCATCGCCTACTCATCCCCAGAGTCCTTAAATTCCTGGGAATGAGGGGAAATCTGGCCAACAAGGCAGCTCCAGCTACGGGAGATGGAGCATGAGGAGAAAATACGCTGCTGATCTCCAGGGCAAGACTTGAACTGGGGCAAAAGTCTCTGGGCTTGGTTTCTGCATTTGGAATAAAACTATTAATAGCTCACAAGTCAGGTTTCCTTCTAGTCTCTGTTCAGATACTCAGTGTGCAGGCAGGAACTCTCTGAGCACCCGGATGTAGCCATGCAAACCCTCCGTGCCCTGCACTCCCATTGTGGCGGCTTCAGTGATCCACGCAGCATCTAACAGCGCCTAGTGTCCAGTATATTTCACTGATCAGTTTCTTACTATAGAAAGTAAGGGCCGGGAGGACAGACTTCATATATATATATGTGTATATATGTGTATATATATATATACATATAAATAAAAAGAAATCTGGGGGCGCCTGAGTGGCTCAGTTAAGCTTCTGCCTTCAGCTCAGGTCTTGATCCCAGGGTCTGGGATCGAGTCCCGCATCAGGGGGTCCCTGCTCAGTGGGGAGCCTGTTTCTCCCTCTCCCGCTCCCCCTGCTCGTGCACGTGCATTCTCTCTCCTTCTGTCAAATAAATAAAATCTTTTTAAAAAATAAAGAGAGGGCGCCTGGGTGGCTCAGTTGGTTAAGCGACTGCCTTCGGCTCAGGTCATGATCCTGGAGTCCCGGGATCGAGTCCCGCATCGGGCTCCCTGCTCAGCGGGGAGTCTGCTTCTCCCTCTGACCCTCTTCCCTCTCGTGCTCTTTATCTCTCATTCTCTCTCTCTCAAATAAATAAATAAAATCTTTTAAAAAAATAAAAAAATAAAGAGAAATCTATTACACACACACACACACACAGGTATCTATATTACTTTGTTCACTGCTGGGTCCCCAAAGGCCTAGCATGGGATTTGTCACCATGGCAGGAGGTGCCCAATCCGTATTTGAGCACCCACTGCACACCAACCATGGTACTAAGCTCTTCATACACAGTGTAAATCCGTATTATTCCTAAAATGGGTAAAAGGGGCTCGTGAACCTCACAGTTACTGCGAATAAAGGTGTGCTCATGGAGGGGCGCCTGGCTGGCTCAATCAGTGGAGCGTTCTACTCTTGATCTCAAGGTTGTTAGTTCGAGCCCCACACTGGGCGTAGAGATTACTTAAAAATAAAATCTTAAAAAAAAAAAAAGAAGAAGAAGAAGAAGATGGCGTGTTCATGGAGCACCTTATACGCACTTGACAAACCAGAGCTGGTATTAAATATTCCTGCAGGGAGCCCCAAACCCACCTCTCTGTACTCAAGAGGGAGCAACCGAGCCTCCTGCAAGCCCGCGGCTCATACCTTCAACCCATTCTTCAGCGGGAAGCAGGGCAAGGGTGTGGGCGCGGGGTTGAGGGGATCAGCCCCCAACCAAAGCAGAATCTGGGAATCCGCTCACCCCTGTGAAATCCTCTTGATGAACTAGTAAGGGACCGAGAAAGAGGAGACCGGGCTCCTCGACCTCTCGCCCCCACCCGAGATCTATCTAAACCAAGAATTCCCAACAAAAACACCTCTGGTAACCAACTCTCCCCCGGAAAGGGATCTTCCCAACACGGGATTCCCTCGGGGCTGCGCGCAAGACCCCACCCGTTGGAAGAGAACCCGAAGAACCGGAAGCCTCAAGATCTGTCTACGCGGGTCCCTAAGTACTGGATCCCTCCTACCGTTGGTCCTCCCGAAACTCGAGAAAGGGATCGCCCAATATGGGACCCCCTCCCCCACACGCGCTGGCTCCCCGGGTCCCACAACCTGGGAATCCAGATCCCGGCGACAGGGTCCCCGGAACCTGGGGAAAGGGCTCGCCGGGACGCGAAACCCCTCGGGAGGAGGCCCCTCGACCCCCGACTGACGAACCCGAGAGACGGGGCCTCCCCACGAGGCGTTTCCCGCCGTGCCCGCCCGCCAGGCCCGGGCCACGCACCGTGCTACCTGCAGCCGAAACGCCCAAACGAGCTCCGGGAAGACGAGGCCGCCGATCCCCCCCGCTCCCACAGCGGCCACCGGCGCCTCACCGGCCCGGACGCTCGCGGCCCTCTCTGGGGGCGGCCATCTTCTCGCCCACGTGACCGGGCCGGAAGGCACCAACGCGGCGCTGGGGGGGGTTCCAGTCACAGTGTCCGCGGCAGGAGAGAGGTCTGGAAGCACGAGTCGGCATCGGTGCCACAGCTCACATTCACGCAGAAGATGGGGTCTAAGGACATCCCTCAGGGAAGGGAAGGGCAACGTCCACTCTTTCCGCGGAAGACATTCTCTCCGGCTTCCCCACCCAGTTCGATAAGTGGAAATGGTTTGCGCCGAGGCTGGCCGGAGCCGGGGTCCGGGTAGCGACGGAGCAGGCGCCGTGCTCCTGGGGCGTGGTCAAGTCCGGGGGGCGTGGCCAATGGCGTCAGGGGGCTGGACTCGAGCTGGGGACGGGAGGGGTCTAAGTCCTTTCTTCAGACCCGATCGAGTCGTTGACGCGTCGTTCCCTTAACACATAGTCGATGGGGGCCGAGGACAAGACAACCTGCGATCCTTGCCCTCGAAAACCTCACAGCCTGGTTGTCTGAGGGAGACAGACAGGAAATAAATAAGTAAAATACGTGATAGCTGGTGACACCGGTTAAGCAGTATAGTTCAAGGGCGGTGCGAAGTCCTAGGAGGAGTGGGCAGAGGCTCAGGTGGTGACGTCCGAGCAAACACCTGGCAGGTACGGGAAGGAGCCGCGGGGATGGTTGCGGGCGAGCCGCCCAGACACAAGAAGGACTTGGGTTTACTCTGACGCAGGGAGAAGCCTGAAGTGTTCTAACCAGGGAAACACACATGAGAAGTGTTTTACCTTTGGAATGTGGAGAGTTGGTTGCAACCCGGTATCTGTAAAGGCAAGGAAAAAAATATTGGAAAAAACGGTGACGTGCAGCCCCTCTTCTGCCTCCGGGGGGTTCCAGCCCCCCTTATCTTTCACCCGGACCACCGCAGTCCCTTTCAGCCTGCCTTCCTGGCGGCTGTCCTCCCCGCAGCGGCCACCAGAGGCCACCTGTGGGCAACTGAGCCAGGCCCCGCCCTCCTCTGCCCACAGCCCTCCAGGGCTCCCACCTCCCTCAGGGTGAAAGATCAAACTCTCCCCTGACCCCCAAGGGGTAGGGGGGGCGCCCTCCTTATCCTTCCCTCCTCCCTATCACCTCGTTCCTCACTCTGCTCCAGGTACACAGGCCTCCTTGCTCTTCTCCAACACGCCAGGCCCGGTCCTTCCCCAGGGCCTTTGCACGTGCTGTGCCCTCTGTCTGGACTGCGCTTCCCCCCTGGTACTCCCGTACCTGCTTCTCTTCCTCCTCTGGGTCTGCTCACATGCATCTTCATATGGCCTTGGCTACCCTATTTTAAGCTTTAACTCCCCTCTTAGTAGTCCCAACCATGGTACCTCCACCCCAATACCGCTCTTTTTTTTCTTTTTAGATTTTATTTATTTATGTTAGAGAGAAAGAGAGTGCGCGTGCACATACCTGCACACACACATGCGTAAGAGGGAGAGAGGGAGAGGGAGAGAAGTAGACTCCCTGCTGAGCACAGAACCCGACTTCAGACTCTATCTACCCCACGACCCGTGATCATGACCTGAGCTGGAATCAAGAGTCAGATGCTCAACCGACTGAGCCACCCCAATGCCACCCTTCACTTTCTAACTCAATACATCACTTACTCAAGGTTATGTTTTTTCTCAGTGTATCCCCCTATCTTGAATGTCAGCTCCATGAAGGCAGGGATGTTCCCAGAAGAGGGAGCAGCTGGAGCAAAGGCCCTGAGGCGGGGGAAGGACGAACAGAGTACCAGCCATGTCGGCTGGAGCTGAATGAGGGAGGGGGGCCGCTGGGCGGAAGTGATTAATCCAGGCAGATGGTGGCCTTGGAGGAGCCCCAATCCTCTTACCCAAAGCCCCTAAATACTTCCGCCACGCAGGTCACCTCCGGGCCTCTCTTGCTCCAGGTGGCCATCATGCCGGGGCTGGCAGTCGAGCAGGGGATGGAGGGCTGGAGCCCGGCCCCACCGCTGTATGAGGAGTACCGCCCACCACCTCTGGATGCCATCCGCCTGCCCAGGTATGCGCTGTACCTGCTGCTGGCGGCACTCCTGGTGGTGGCCGTGGCCTATGCCATTGTGGGGCATCTCATCAAGGACCTCGCCCATGACCTGGCTGGTGAGCTGCTACCCGCCACGAGCCCTGCTTGGGGCAGTGCTGGGCCACTCCGGGGCAGCGGCGGGCGGGGGGGGTGGTGGAGGGGGAGGGGCGGGATGCAAGGGCCTCTCGCAGCCAGGGAGGGGACAGAGGGTGGATGAGGCCCCGGGAGGCTCCTCACCAGTGTCCTACTGCAGACTGGGCCTTCGGCCCGAAGCCAGAGCAGGAAGACCCCCCTCGGGAACTGTGCTCAAGCCTGGAGGGCGAGGATCTGGAAGAGCTGGACCTGCAGCTGGCCCGGGCCTGGCGGGGTGATGAGGACCCTGGTGGGGGTGGCGACGCAGCCACTGCAGAAGCCCCCGCCCTGGCTCCCCGCCGCCCTTCCATTGCCTTCAAGGACCCACCTGCTCGAAGCTCCTTCTGGAGGCTGGACTGAGCCAGGCCCTGCCCTCTGGCCCAGGACCTGGGTTTGAACCCCTTTGCAGTTGTGTAGACTGGACTTGTGCCCGCTGGATCCATTGCTCCACTGATCTGCCCCGTCTTGGCAGAGAATGTTCTCTTTCTTGGCTGACAGGTTCCAGTGGTTGGTCACTGGCACTTTCCACACTCCTGCTCCCCCCATAGCCCCAGAGCCTGATTCTGCCCAACCTCCACCAAGAAGAATTTTTCAAAGACTAACAATGGTGGCTAACCCTTACTGAGTGCTTAGTATGTCCCTGCTGTTGTGCTCAGTGAGCCTTTTCCACGTATTACTTCATTTAATCCTCACAGGCCAGGACTTTTCACCCCCATTTAACACATGGGAACATGGAGGCACAAAGCCCAGAAATGACTTGTTTGGAGCAGAGAGAACTTTTTGCAGAAAGAGGCCAGTTCCGTGACCTGCCTTCGAACTCAGAATCCCCAAGGCAGGGTTCTGGCCCTGCTCTCCCGAATCTGCTCCAGCCCCACCTCCCACCTCTTCCCCAGCTCTGCTGCTCTGTCCGCCAGATCTGTTGGTTTCTGGGGGTCCTGACTTCCCAGCTAACCTGAGAAGTCCCGGAGGACAGCGTCTGAGGCTTCGTCCCTCCCTCCTGACCTTGGCACAGACAGGGCACACGGTCGGAGCTTCGCAGGCACCACTCGGGTGGTTGAGATGGGCTTGCTCTGAGCAGGTGCCTGAGCTCCATCACTCTACTGGATGGCCCCTTGTGCAGTGATGATAGACCTCAGGGAGGCAGGGGGCCCCAGGTATGCATGGGTGCTCCTTAAAGGTGTGTGCAGTGACACTGGTACCCCCCCCAGCCCCCAAGGGCCCTGCAGAGCCCCCCGCCCCCCGGTCGGGGCTTCCTGCCACATGCCTGGGCCGTGGCTGTCCAGTGGCAGCTGGGGGAAGGTGCTCCTTCTCCTGGGCAGGGCTCCCTATCTAATCAGCCAGGGACCAAGGTTGATGGACAGGAGAGCCTGCAGCCTGAGTCATCTGCTACCTGGGCGTCCCGTTCTCCAGCCATCAGGGCGTGGATAGTGGGCCATGTGGCCCGTCACTTCTTGTCCCTGTGCTCATCCCCGTATTGGCTGTGGGTCCCCAGGGATCTGGGAGCCAGGATGAGGCCGTTTAAGCCGGTGGTGGGGGAGATCTGGGTTCAGATCCCGGCTCCAGCTCTTTCTGCGTGACCTGTGTGCTCCTGGCCTCCTTGGGCTTCTCTGAAAATGGAGACAGAAACATTCTGTGGGGTGTTCAGAGAAGGAGACACAGTGATGCCTGGCAGCCCTGAGCCCAGGCCCATCTTGGCCTGGCCGCTGCGGCACGGAGCCTGGGGCACCTGGAGGCTGGGTCCTGGGGTAGGGCACGGGGTGGGGGGGCTGGACTCCCCGTGTTAATTGTTATACCAGGTCCAGAGTCTGATCTCCGGGTCTGGACCAGCCCCGCCCCTAGGCCCGCCTGCCACTATATCAGGGGCTGGGCAGGGCCTCACCCAGCTAACCTTGACTGTGCACCGCTGCTGGCTCTTCCATGACCATGGAGACCCTGGAGACCCTTCTCCTGCTCAGCGCCCTGCTCCTGTCACCTGCAGAGGCTCAACGGGGTAGGGCTCCGACCTGGACCTGGGGGGGCGGGGTGGAAGCGGGGGGAGGGGTCGTGGGAGGGGCTCATTCATAGGCTCACCATCTCCCCATTTTTCATGATGAGGAACTGAGACCTCTGAAAGGAGGGGGCAGGCAGAGGAGCAATGGGGCCAGGCCCTTCCTGGAGCCCCCCCCAGCCCCCACACTCCCTCTGGGCCTCTCTCCCCATCCCTGAGATGCCCCCAGCCCCCTCCCCTTCTCTAGAACTGGTCTCTGACACCCGGCCCCTTTCTAAGACCCCATTGGCTTGAGCACCCCCCAGCAGCCTTCCCCTCTTCCCTTTCGGGGGCAGGCCCCGGCCCTGCCCCATCTCCCAGTCCCACCTGCCCCACCTTCGGACAGCCTCGCAGAATCGCCCGAAGCCCTGGCTGGTGGGCCTGGCTGCCGTCGTGGGATTCCTGTTTATTGTCTTCATCCTCATGCTGGTCAACCGCATCTGGTGCTCCAAAGCGAGGTGGGAGCCCCTCTCCCCACTCCCCACAGCCGCTGTCCCTGTCCTCCCCTTCTCCCCAAAGGGTTGGGCACCCCTCCCGCTTCCTGACTCTCTCTGGTCCTTCCCCCCCCCCCCCCCCCCCGTCTCCCCATTTCCCTGTTCCAGCTCAGACCTCCCCCACCCCCACCTCACAGCCTCTCAGTCCAGGACAACCATGCCGCCCATCTGCCTGGCTTGGTGCAGTTCGTGAGCCCCAGCCAGGGGAGACTGTGAAGGCTACCGCCTGCCCTTCATCCACCTTCACCCCTCTACCTCTATTTCTCCCGCAGAGCTGAGGACGAGGAGTCCGCATTCAGAATGGAGTCCAACCCGCATCAGGACCCGAGGTACTGCTCGTGTGAGCACGTGTGGGTGTGTGCGGGGTCAGGGGGCTTGTGGGAGCCCCCTCTGGGGGTGGGAGGGATGGGTGTGCTCTGATGACCCCTGTCTGCTCTTCAACTCTTCAAGCACATTTCTGCCCCGGGGCCTTGCCCATACTGTTCTCTCTGATTGGAACTCCCTTTCCTGTATCTTCTGGCCGGCTCCTCCTTCAGTCCCAGCTCAGATATTTCCTCCTCACAGAAGCCCACCCTGACCACCAGCCTTCCTGACACTCTGTGTCCCCCAGCTGTGCATTCTTCTTTGCACTTAACCACCAGCTGAAATTATCTTAGTCACTTACCCCTTTCTCCACGCTAGCTGGTAGCTTCCAATAGACAAGAGAACTTAGCTTTAGTCCTGGCTGTGTTCCCGGTGCTCAGCACGGGGCCTGGCGCACACAGTAGGTCCGTTGAACAAGACCGTGGTGTGGGATTGGGTAGGTGTCTCCGCACGGGCATGTGATCGGGTGTGGGTGACTCTCCTGGACTCCGTGTCTTCTGTGGTCCCGACTGGTTCCGGACATGCTTCTGGTGGAAGGCTCAGGGAGGTGGCAGGGCTGGGGACCCTTTCAGTGCGATATCCCAAGTTGAGCAAAATTTGGGGGATGGGAACAAGAATGCAGAAGATGGGAGGAGGCCAGCCTGCCTGGAAGATTCTCAGCCAAGCCCAACAAGATGTACGTGAGGGAGAGGTGTAGGCCCGATTGTCTGCTTTGTCTAAGACCCAGTGCAGCTCCAGTGAAATGTGATTCCCACTGCTGGGATGTGCTGGAAGTTCTCGACCCCACCCATGTTGGTAGTTTTCTCCCTGCCTTGTTCATGCCTTCATCCATCCATCCATCCATCCATCCATCCATCCATCCATCCATCCGCCTACCCACACTTCACTTTCCAACTATCTATCATTCATCCATCAATCTCCCTACCCAGTAACACATTGATCCATTCATCCATCCACCTGTCTACACTGCCATCCATCCAACCATTTATACTCCCATCCATTGATCTGTCATTCTCTTCTTTCTCCTGTTCACTCACTCGTCTTCCCATTCATTTATTCATCTCTCCATGAAGCTATCCATTCACCTAACCACTTATCTGCCCATCACCTATGCAACCGTCCATCCATTTATTCCCTTACCCACCCTTCTACCTTCTCACCCACCCATCCATCCACACACCCATTTCCCCCACTCATCAGCCCAATGATCTGTCTACCCATCCACCCTTCTATACTCCTATCCATCCATCCATTGACCCATCTTTCTTTCCTTCTTCTAATCTATTCACCTACTATGCTATCTATTCATCCATCCATGCAACCTTCTATTCACTTCTCTACTTATCTACCTATTCATCCATCCATCCATCCATCCATCATCCATCCATCCATTCTCCATCCACCTGTCCATCCATGGGATGGTTGAGTCTTAGTGTCTGCCTTTGTGAAATGGAAATAGCAAGGCTTCCTCATGAGGAGTGTTTTGAAGAATTCAACAAAGGTGTAGAACACCTGGCACAGGTACGTGTCAATTTAATGAGAGTGGCTGTTTCTCACTGTGGTCTGGGCCCTTTGTATCCCTACAGTGAAGAAGGCAAGAGGAAGAGGGAAGGGGACATAAAGGGCAAGAAGGGCAAGAAGGCTGAGGAAGAAGGAGAGAGAAACTTGGGGCTGGAGCTGGAGGAGAAAGAGGAGTCCAGAGGTAAAGGGAAAGTCACGAACACAGCCATGTGAAGACTCGACACCGACTTCCTCCAGGCAGCCGCCCAGAGATGCCCCTTTCACATCGTGTAAGCGATGATCTGGACGTGAAGCCACCATAATAACTCCGTGCAGAGCTGAGAATACCGCACGAAGAGGTGTGGACTTGCCCCGCCCCACAGGGAGTGGGGCAAGTGTGCTCTGTGTGCTGCGTCCGTGGGCTTTATGCACCCTCCTTCCTGACTTGACTGCCTAGTGATTCTTCTTGCACTAGGAGCGCATTCTTGGTTGTGGAGAAACCCCCCAGCCCTCACCATCTCATGGCTCCACCTATTTCTACCCCCCGCCTGATTTCTTTTCCCTCTCCCTGATATCTGTTGGCCAGAACCTCCGCCCCGCCCCCCCCCCCCCCCCCCCGTCCCATCCCACTCAGCCTGGGGACCAACTTGGGGCAGGGGCTGCCTTTTGGAGACCTGCATTAAATTGATAAGAGCCCTTCAGAAGGGCTCCTGTTGTCTCTTGGGACTCAGTTTCCCCCTGGGGGAGGCAGCTTTTGGGGTTGGGGTCACTGCCTGTGCAGGTGTGGTAGAGCAGGCTGCACCGTGCCCAGATGCCCTGGGCACACTCAGCCCTCTCCCTGCAATCTTGATTTTGCTGCCCTGAGCCTTGGACTTTGAGCCCCGAGAGTGCCGTATCCTGGGAAATCCTTGCTACCCCACCCCTGGTCTGGGCTCACATGACTCCATGCCCGGGAACTGTGTCCAGGGAGGCTGTGTGCCCCGGGGCTCGGCGCCCCCCTGGGAAGGGACAAGCACTTTCTCCTCCCAGTTTCCAGCCACTCCTTTCACCTCACTTTTTCCGGGCCCTGGACCTTGCCCTGGATATTAACCATTTCTTAATAAGGACCTTGATAAAAGCTGGCATTCGGGCTGGGTTCTGGGGCAGGTCGCTGGGGTTGTTGGGTGTAGGATGTAACCCCCAAGGCTGCTAGAACACTTCCAGGGTAGTCCACCAGGGGGGTGGAAAAAACATAAACAAATAAAATCAAGGTACTACATGCCCTCATAGATGCTCCCAGGGAGCGCCCAGCATCTTAATCCTCAGTCTCCATTAGTACGCAGTTAGTCCCATTTTCCAGCTGAAAATACTGAGGCGTCGAGAGAAAGATGCCACTGGCCAGGTGTCGAGGGTTGCTCTTGTCAGAGCTGGGATGAAGCCCAGGCTGCCCAAACGATGAGGGAGTTTGTAGGCTCTGGCTAAGGTCAGATTTGGAGGTTAATGTCCTAGGATGGGAGAGGGTTGGAGTGCCAGGTGTCCGTTCCTGGCTGTGGTTCCTAGCTGGGAGAATGGCGTCCCTCTGGAATGCTGTGCGGCCCCCGGGGAGGTAGCCCCTCATCTGCAACCTGAGGACAAGAGTTAGGAGGCTTGAAGCAGGCGCTGGGGCTTAAGAACCATCGCAAGGCCTGACGCATAGTAGGTGCTCAGGAAACGCGTTCCCCACCTTTCCCGAGCCTCTCCCATGGCTCTGGCTGTGGGGAGTGAGGAGGCCAGGGTGGACCTCTGGGAGACAGGGTGCTGGGATGCTTGGGACGCCGGACCCCTCCCCGGCATACCCAGAATCCAGGGGGGGGCCCCACCCCCCCACTTCCTGTGGCCCTGGCCACACCCTGCCCTGGGGTGTCCGGGGCGGGCCACTTCCTCCTCTAATGGGGTGGCACCCCAGGCCCCGCCGGAAAGAGGCCAGGACAGACGGACAAGGATGGACAGATTCCGGATGACTGCTGGCCCAGTCTCCCTTCTGGCGTCTCTGGTCCCGCGGCCGGTTCAGGCCCAACCCTGTAAGGCCTCGGGAGGGAGAGGAGGTGGGAAGGGAGCCCCCAGCTGGCGGCCCAGCCGCTGACCCCGCCGCACCCTGCCCGCAGCGGCCCAGAGGAAGCCGTGGCTGGTGGGGCTTGGGGCCGTGCTGGCCGCCCTCTTCCTCATCTTCGTCCTCATCATGGTCTACGCCGTCTGGTGCAGCCAGTCCCGCGACAGGTGGGCCCCCCTCCTGTGTGAGTCCCTCCCCTGCTAACCTGCTGGGGCTCAGAGCCCCTCCCCTTCCCTCTCCTCTCCGAGCCTTGGAGGAGGCAGGGCCAGGGGGCAATTCTTTGATTCAGACCCAGTGGGGCCTCCTATGACCTCACTGACTTCCCTCCTGACTCCCTACGTGAAAAACGAGGTGGTTTCCCGAGACCCCATCACTCAGGTGCGTTTCAGGTGGGATCCCTAACGGCCTTATCACCTCCCCTCAAGCCCCACGCACTTAGCCCTCCCTCCCTCCGTCCGTCCATCCCGCTGTCTGCGCCTCTGTCCACCTTGCCCCCACCGCGCCCGCATGTCCACCTGTTCATCCGGCCGTCCATCCGCTCGTTCGCCGAGCCGCCCATCAATCGATCCATCTCCCCACCTGGCCGCCTGTTCCCTCGCACACAGTTCCCCCGGGAAGCCGGGAAGGCCAGATGTGAGGAGGTGGGTGCGGGCTCCCGTAGCTCCCGCGTGAGCTCCCCGCACTTCCTTCTTGTTCAAACAGGGCAGGTGTCCTAACCTGTCTGAGCCTCAGCACGGCTTCCGCACAATGGGAACGACGAGAATGCAGCACTCAGAGGTTCTGGGGGGGTCGCAAGAGGCCTGGACACTGTAACTCCTTATTAAGTGAGGTTTTCTGGACACTTCTTGTCTCCACAGCAAGAAAGAGAAGGAAGAGGTGACCATGGGAGAGGAGGAGAAAGAAACAGAGGGCAATGGGGGGCTGGAGCTGGCTGAGAAAGAGGGGCCTCCAGACCACGAAAGAGTGGCGAGCTCCTCTGAATGAAGTCGTCCCACCTGCCTCCTCCAGGCAGGCCTCCCGGGGACGCCCAATGCCTGCTCTGCACCCTACAAGCAAAGACCTGGTCCTGGGGCCAGCAAAATTATTCCATGTGGGGTTCAGGTGAAGTGTCCCTGAAAGAGGAGCGCTCAGGCCCTACCCCAAGTAACCCCCTTTGCGTTTACCTGGGCATTTTTACACCCCCTTCCCAAGCACCCCCTCCCCCTTTGAGCCCGGAAGAGATCTGGTGGGGGCAAGCCGTGCAAAGGCCCTGCAGTGTTTTCCGGGCCCCAGAGCAGGTCCAGCCCTCGGGCTGTCTTGCTTTTGTTTTGTTGCTCCTGGGCCTGAACTTCGGGGGGGCGGGCAGCACGTGGCCGTTTCCTGGGAGCCAAGGGCCCTCCGACCGCGCGCTGGTTTTCTAGTCACTGTCTGCTAGCTGTGCCTGGGTGCGGGTGCTGAGGGTGGGAGGAGACGGCGTCCTCACCCCCTCTGACCGTGCTGCACTCCTGCGGGCGGCTGCAGAGAAGGCTTGAACTCCAAGCGTCCATGCTGTGTGGCCCTAAGCATGTAACTTAACCTCTCTGTGCCTAAGTGTCTTGTCCTGTGAAAGGGGGAGGACAGTAGCTTGATCCTTTCTAAGTTGTCATGAGGATTAAATGAAATACTGTCCACAAAAATCCCGAGCACAGAACCCCCGGAACCCAAACGGTGTCTAATAAATGTCAGCTTTTTGTTATGCTGAAACGGTGTGGCTGGGGCCCAGTGCATGCGAGCCCCGCCCCCTCCCCAGGCCTGGGGGATCTAGAAGGGCACAGTGTGCGTGTTCAGACTGCGCCTCTGGCGCCCCCGCGTCCTCTGCCTCTGGTCCGTGGGTTCGGATGGGGGGTCCGGAGGGTCCGGAGGGTCCGGGCATGGGGCGGCGCTGCGGTCGCGGGGGGGGGGGGGGGAGGGGAGAAGGGCGGGGCTGTGTGACTCCTCCCTTTCCGCGGGGCGAGACTTCTCCCCTAGGGGCGTCTGGAAATTGTGGGGGGAGTTTTGTGGCTGTCACAAGCCTGCCCCCCCTTTTAGGGCATTGAGTTGGGGGCCCAGGGATGGCAAACAGCCTGCAGTGTTGGGACGGCCCCCCAAAGCCAAGAACTGCAACACTTCAGGGGCCAATGTCTGAAAAACACGGAGGCTTACCTTGAGATCGAGGGCCAGACTGCTGCCCACCCCGACCCGGGCTTACCCCCCACACCGGCTGAGCCCCCCAGCCCTGACTGACCCCCTACCCCGGCCGAGGCCCCCCACCCCTGGTTGAGCCCCTTAGCCCTGACTGACCCCTAACCCTGACTGAACCCCTCAACCGTGGCTGAATTCCCGACCCCTGGTTGAACCCCCATCCCACCTGAGCCCTTACCGCATCTGAGCCCCCACAACAGGCTGAACCTTCACCCCGCAGAAGAAGCTCCTGCTATCGCCCCCTTTCCCGCTGCGGGAAGGGGCTGGACGGCGGGGATTGGGGCGCAGGTGGTTGGGGGCCCTTCCCCCCAAGACCCGGCTTCTGGGTCCAGATCCTCGTCCCGTCCACAAGGGGGCGCCAGAACCGCGCTGCTGAGGGCGGAAGCACCCAGCCCTGCTGGGGATGGGGCGTGGGAAGGGAACGCGCGGGATCTGGGGGGCCCAGGACCCCCTCCCCCGACGATTGTCGTCTGTTCCTGTCCGGGCGGCGGCGTGGGGCAGTGCATCTGTGTGCAGCGTAGGGCACTGTGCCTGGGTCCCTCTGAGCGTCTTGTCTCTCTGCCTTGGGAATCCCGTCAGTAAAAAGGGACATAATCGTCCCTCCTGGGTGGGTCCGTTGCAGTGTGGGAGGAGCCTGTGCAGTAGAGAGCTTTGCTTGCCCATCCTGGTGTTCCTTGGAGGTCTCTGGGGGACTTGGAATGGGGGTAGAATGATGGGCCAGGACTCGCCGATCCCAGCCCCACCCCCCCCCCCAAGGCAGGGAAGTGATTGCCCTTCACACGGGCGATGCTCCTGCGCTGTAAGCCTCCCTCCTCTCTGACCCCAGCCTCTGAGAAGCCCCCCTGGCTGCCGGGGTTGGAGGAGGAACTGGACAGGACCGGCCTGACGGATCAGGGCTGCGGCGGGACCGATGGGGGGCCGGGAGCTGGGAGGCTGAACAGGGGCTTTGCCCAGGCAGGTGGGGAAGGCCTCCGGGATGAGAGGTTGTCATAATGAAGTCAGGTCCTGCCGTCCTTTGCCCGCAGCACTCCAGGGCTCCCACCTCCCTGGGGTAAAAGTCCAGGTCCTCCCCAAGGCCCACAAGACCCTGCAGGACCTGCCCCATCCCCTCCCTGTCGGGTCCTCCTCCCCTGGTGCCTTACTCTGCTCCAGTCACACGGGCCTCCTGGCCGTTCGTCCAACTTGCCAGGCAGGGTCCTACCCCAGGGCCTCTGCACAGTCTGTGCCCTCTGCCTGAAACACTCATCTGTCAGATCTCCAGGAGGCTGTTTCCCTCATTCTACTCGTCTCTGTTTAAATGTTACCTCATGTGAGACCCCCTCTCCTATCCCTTACTTTGCTTTACTTCTTTGGCACTTACCTCCTCTGATATGTATTTTACTTATTTTTATTGTTTACCATGCATCTTCCCAACTTGGAACTGTAAGGGCTATGAAGGCAGGTTATTTTGGGCGTTTTGTTCCCTGCTGTGTCCCCAGTACTTGGTACTCAGCAGATGCTCAGGAAATCTTTGCTGAATGAATGGGAGTTTGCCAGGTGCAAAAAGAGGGAAAGCACTCTGTACATGTATGGAGCACTGACTGTGTGCCAGGTTCTGTCCTTGGGAGCCGGGGGGTGGGAGGGGGGGAGGCAGAATTTCTTGGCACAGAGCAGGTGCTCCATAGATGCCCCTGGAGTTTGTTGATTGAAGACCCTGGGGAGATCTGAGGCTGGTCGGGGAGGAAGCTAGACTGCGGAAAGGTGGGCCGGCCTCCTGGAGGAAGAGGGTGTCGTTGTGGGAGCTGAAGGGTCTGCGTAGAGTGGGGAGGCAGTGATGAGCAGCAGAATAGCAGGGGCCAAGGTTCAGGGCTGTGAAATGGCCCCTCGTAGGGGCGGGGGGACCACTGGAGCACCGGGGGCATTGCAGGAAGGACCTGGACCCAGAGCTCACCAAAGTCAGTGTGTAAAGCAGGTCCCTCCCATGGGCTCTGCGGACACAGACATGGGGCCAGATCGCTCTCTGCAGGGGCGCCCTGGGTGCCGTGGGGGGCTGCACAGCACCCCTGGCCCCAGTCCTCAATACCAGGAGCACCCGTGTCAACAAACATCCCCGGGCACTGTGGAGGGTCCCTGGGGGCCACTGGATGGACACAAAGGTCTCAGCCCCTTCCCTTCACTCTGGCACCGAACAACCCACACAGCACAGAAAGGAGGACCCAGGACAGTCAGTGAGAGTTGAAGCATAGCTTGTTTATTTTATACATTTTTTTCTTCCTTCTTTTGTCTTTTTTTTTTTTTTGCTTTTTATTGAATCTTTTATGGAACCCCCCTTCTTTTTTTTTTTTTTTTGCATAGGGAAACAAACAAACAAAATAGTAACAGCCAGAGTCACTTTCTGTAAATGGTACTTAGGTAGGCGCGTCTGCAAAAACCGAAATGACTGCGTAATATACAAGGTTATGACCAGAGTACGCTGTGAGGGGGGCAGGCGGGCGAGCCGGGCAAGGGAGGGGTCCGGCTGGTCTGCCAGGCGTCCCCCCAGCCCCCGGCCCGGAGGGGAAGGGGGCGGTGGGCAGCAGACCCAGCTCGGACCTTCTCCTGACCTGGGTTCACGAGCATGGGTGTGTGTGTGTGTGTGTGTGTGTGTGTGTGTGTGTGTGTGTGTGTGTGTGTGTGTGTGTGTGTGATCCGGTGTGTGTGGCAAGCAGGAAGCGAGAGACAGAGTAAACTATCCTGGTAATATCAGTAAAATACAAAATGGGGGGGAACCTCAAAAAATATCTTGGGAGGGAAAAGAATGAAAACGAAGAGCAACACCACCAAAAAGTTTTTCAAAGAGCGAAAGGAAGGAAGGAAGGAAAGAAAAGTTGAGAGAAAGGAAACTCAGTCAGGTGGGTCTCTGTCCTTCCCCCCTGCGCTGTGCGCTCTGTCCCCCAGACTCTCTCGTCTTCCCCCATGTGGGGTCCTGGGGGGTGGGAGGGCAGGAAGCTGGGGGCAGAGGCCAGGACCCCCGAATCTGAAGGGACTTTGGTTTTGGAGGCCTGGCTGGGACCCAAGACGGGAGGATGGGGCGTTGATGCATTTGGGGAGTAGATTTTGGGGGTTCCCACGGGAGGGGGCTGGGACAGCTCCCGCCCCCTTCCCGGGGGTCCCCTTCTAGCCAGGAGGTGTGAATGGAGGGCTGTGGGGAGGGCAGTAGCTCGGGGGTGCGTGACTTCCTTCCTGTCTGACCCTGACTCCTGTTGGATCCCACCTCCTCCTTCCAGAGGCCTGGGGGGGGGGCCCCTGGGGAACAGGGGAAGAGAACCCCAAAGCCACACCAGCAGACAAGTGAGGCACTGCTTGGGAAAAGTCTTGTTTTGGTATCGCTGGCAACAAGTCCCACTGGTACGGCTTTGGGTCTGGCTCCCTGCCTCGCCTGGGGGATGCGGGGGCGGGGGGGGGGTGTGCCAGCGCGGGGACGGCCCGACGGGGGAGGCCGGGTCAGTTCAGAGGTGGGACTCTCACGTGCCCGGAGGGGCAGAAACGGGGAAATATGGGGGCGTGCGGAGGAAGCTGGATGTGAGGCTGGATCTCTGGAACCTCTCTACCAACACCCTCCGCAAAGAAAAGTAGAAACCAGGGTCTCAGGGAATCCGGGTCAAAACAAAAAGTAGCCCCTGTATAACCTGTATTATGAGAAAAAACTCCAAAATTACATATATTTATACATATGTGTGTGTGTGTATAGTATAGCCCTGCACTGGAGCTCAAAGTACCGCGGGAGAAGCCAGAGTGGGGAGAGGGCCCGCGAGCGACATCGCGGAGCGCGGAGCTGCTCCTAGCGCCAGGCTCCCGCCTAACTGGCTGCCGGCCCCGGGGACAGATAGAGGGTTCCAGAGCAGAGACGACGGTGTGTGGGGCTGAGGCTGGAATTGTCTGCTGCCTGGGGGGTGCAGACAGCCCCTCACGTCTCCTTCGGGGTTCCTCTTGGGTCTGATTGTCTAGCTCAGGGTGGGGGGGCCGGGGTCTGGGTTCAGAACTCGGCAGGAGCCCGGGTGGCGGACCCGGGCCTGGGGGCCCCCTGACCCCCTTCTCCTCAGTCAGACAGGGCCGGGTCTTCCCGCCCCTCCACACCTCCTTTTCCACTCTGGTCAGGATCGCATGCTCTCATCCCAGAGAGGCGTGAGGACAACTTGCATATATCTGGGAGGCCTCTCTGTTCTGTTCCACAGCAGAGCTGGACCCCAGGGTCAGGTGGGTGGGGGGCCTCCCGTGGGTGGTGGGGGGCAGCAGGCGTGGGAGGGGATGGGGTTTGAGAACATGTTAGTCTCACACATGTAAAAAACAACACAGCGCCCTGTGCGCCCTGCCCCGTGCCTGGAGCACCAACCCGAACTGCAGAGCTGGGGAAGGGGGAAAGGGGTCTGGGTCCTGGTGTTTCCGCCTTATTCTGCCTGCAGCCTTTCCTGGGGGGCGGGGGGGGGGCACACAGGCCCAGGGCGGCACCACCTACTCAGCGGGGCACACAGCTGGGGGTGGGCTGCGGAGGGACAACGTGGTCCCCACGAAGTCCTTGGGGAGGGGTCCCGGGCGGGATGCTCCCCCCTCCCTGGGTGTCTGCTCCCCAATTCTGGGGGGAAGAGAATAAAACCCAGAAATCTGCCGCATGAAACATGACATGCAGGACCTTGAGCTCTCGGACCAAAGGACAGTTCTTAGGGGCGGGCGCTGAGAGCGGGATCTGCCCCCCGGGGCTTGCGGAGACCTCTTTTTTAAAAGAAGACATGGGAATGTGTGCTGGTGGATGGAAGCCAGGCTGCCCGCGGGGCCCCTCCCTGCTCTGGGGGGCGACCATCTGCCCGCCGTGTCCCCACAGGAGATGCGTGGGGAGCAGGAGCTGGATGGACCCAGCCCTCGGACACCCCACTAACCGGCTGCTACTGTCTCAGCTTTGGTCGAGTAAAAAGCAAAGGAAATTGGAAAAGAAAAAAAAAAAAAACAAACCCAACAACAAAGAAAGGAAAAAACAGAAAGGAAGCAAAAGGTTAAGAGGACGAGCGTGAAATCGAGGACAAGACAACAGTTTGGGGGCAGCCACCGGACGGAGGCCCCTGCCCAGGGGCCAAACCCTGCGCCTGCGGGCCCCTGGCTGGGCCTGCGGTGGCTGAGCTAGGTCTATAGGGACAGACAGACAGATATTGCATATATTGGGTTTGGCTTCTGTTTGCTGTTTCATCCCAGATAACCCCCCCCAGTCACAGCTGGAAGACAGAAGTGGGTGCTGGGGGCAGGAGGGGAGCGCCGCCCCAGGCGGGTCTCCAAGGAGGGGGGGTGCCCGGCGAGTCCTTTGGCAAGAAGGAAGGGGGGTCTGGGGAAAGGAGGGGAGCCTGGGGGGCGGCAATGTGACCCTGAGCCAGGGGGACGTCAGCCTGCAGGAAAGGTGGCATGGGGGAGTCTGGCTGGAGGCAGGATGGCCACCCCGTGGGGCCAGGGCTCACCCCTGAGGTCTGTCCCCTGCTGTGGGCGGGGGCCTCGGAAGGGACTCCTCTGGAGCCCAGGGGTGGGGCTGGGGATGGCAGAGCACCAGGGCGCACCCCCACTGCAGCAGAGCTGTGGAGACAGAGCTGGGGGTGGGGGGCAGACCATGGGGCGATTGTTCTGTGGACTGCTTTTCTAAGCACGGGATTTTCCTTTTTTTTTTTTTAATTCTTATTTTTTTATTTTTTATTTTTTTACAAATAGAAATACATCCCTCTTCAATTTTTATTTTTTATTTCATGTCATTGTTTTGTCTTTTTGTTTTTTTTTTTTAACTACACGAGCAGTGCATGCAGCTGTGTGCGCTGATATTGTTTAAAGGTAATACTTATTTTCGGAAGGCAAGGCACATCATGTGGTAGAAAATTTCGTGCAAATTAGGAAACATGGAGTTTTTTTAAGGTTTTTTTTGTATCTTTTTTTTTTTTTTTTTTTTTTTTTTTAAAGAGGAGCGGGTAGTGTCGGAGGGCTGGGGGTGGGCTAGGGGAGGGAGATAGAGCCAGGTATAATTTGCCATGCAGTATCAGCTGCGGCGAGCTGACATCAGGAGCCAGGTCACAGGAATCCCCGACTAAGCACCATGCAAAGTTAGGTAGCTGGGGGCCGCCAGGTGCCCCTCCTCTACCCCGCCTGCCCGCACCCTAAGGTTCCCGGCTGAGAAGCTTCCGGATACCCCAACTGCACGACCCACCCCCTCCTGCCCTCCCGGAGAGTGGCCCATGCTTTGGTCCCCAACAGCCACCCAGTGGAGGGGGCCCTGGGGACAGACGGACGGACCAAGGGTTTTTGAATGCCTCTGGACAATGGGAGGGGGGTTGGTGGGGAAGGGTCTTTCTCTTATGGTTGAGTTTGCCAAGCCCCTTGGGATGGTTTGGGAGGAAAGTCCAGTTTCTGGGGAGGTGGGAGGAGGCTGGCCAGGCCTGGGGTACCAGGAGAGGGCCAGGAGGGCCAGGTTTGGGAGCAGATGAGGCGGAGGCCCAGCCCAGGGTGATGGCTTTGGCCAGGGGGTGGGGGCTCTTGGTGGGGAAGGTCTTCCCCAGGGCCAGGCATGGAGAAGGCCGGCTGGGACTCAGATGGATGGGATGGGAGGGGATCCCCCCCTCCCAGGCCCCCCACCCAAGATGGCCATCCTGGGGTGGGGGTGGGGATGGGGCCAGGGAGCCGGGGTTGGGGGGCACCCGGTGTCCCCAGCTTAGTGTTTTTGGAGCGGCTCAACGGAAAACGTTTAGCAGATGGGAGATCCCCCACATGGCGACAGGGGACCCCCCCCCAGGCGCTGACCCCACCCTCCCCCAGCCAGAACCCTCCAACCCCATCCAGGCTTGTACGGACTGCAGTTGCCCGGCCTTCTTTCCTTGTGGGGGCCCAGCTGTGATGCACCTGCCCGGCTGTGCCCCACTTCGGCGGGGGAAGATGAAAGTGCAAACCGTGGCCCCCCTTTGGGCTGGGAGGCACCAGGGAGGGGGTGTCGCTCCAGGATGTAAGGCACTGGCAGAGGAGGCGAGGGAGGGCCTGCTGGCTTCCCCAGACCCCACCCCCGTGCCCGAGCGCAGCAGGGCTTGAGGGATGCCCAGCTCTGCCCCTTGGGCCAACTGTAGGGGGGTCCCATCTCTCCAGCTCTGAGGGGAGCACAGTAATGAGGGTCAGCGACTGGAGGTGGCCGGGTTGGGGAGGGAATGGAAGGGGCCCGCGGCCACTTCCCATTCCAGCGGGACAAAGGGGGGCGGGTGGTGGGAATCAGGCACTTAAACCACTCGCTCTCACCTCCCCCCTCCGTGGGCTAAGCGGGGGGTCCTCCCCTCCCAGGGCTTGGGTGGATGGAGGCTCCAGACAGGGTGTCCCCTCCTGGGGAGCTCTGAGTCTCTCCACTCCCCCCCAGCCCCTTCCTCGGAAAGTGCATTTCTTACAGTGTGTGCAACGTGGGTCCCTCCCCTGGGGGGTGTGGAGCAGGGCCAGTGGGGTGCGGGGTGGGGTGGCCTCCTATGCTGCGGGGTGGAGCTGGGGTCAATTGCATAGAGACTTCTCCTCCCAAACAGGGCAGGCACGGGGCTGCAAGACCAAGTCCCGAGCAAGCCCGGCCGAGCACGCACGCACACCGTGGGGCAGGCGGAGGTCCCACGGCAGCAGGACGCTCCTGACAAAGTTTCTGCCACGCATCCCAGTCCCCTGGCGACACCCAGGGTCTCCCCACAACCCTCTTCTGCCCTTGTCGCTTCCCTGCCCACCTGGGCCTCCACTGCCCGCCGCTGGCGTCCTTGCCGGCCCCCCCCCCGCCCCAGCACCCCCATAGCGCCCACCTCCCCACTCGGCAGACACGGTGGCGGAGGCCTGGCTGACATCCCGGCAGTGGGGGCACGGGGAGAGGTGGCCTTGCCGGGTGTCCCGCCCCGTGGGGCCTGGGCAGGGGCACCGGTCCGCGCTCACCTGGTCCTGGGCGGAGGCGGGGAGCGGGCGCCTGCCCTTGGAGACCAGCAGCCAGAGATGAGTCCCTGCGGAGGGTGCCCTGCGCAGGCTGCGTCCGAGCGGCGGCAGGGCCTGGCCCTCCGGTCCGGCCGCGGCGTCCCGAGAGTTTTGAGGGGCTGCTGTCTTTACCTTTTGTCTTCTTGGATGGGTGGGTTTATTTTTATGGTGTTTTTTTTCCGTTTGTCTTTTTTTTTTGCCTTTTTTTTTCTTTTTGCTTGTTTCCCTCCTGTGTATATATGTCTGTTCTGTCTTTTCGGCCAGGCTGGGAGTCGGCGGGGTGTTCTTGCTCGCTCTAACTTTCCACTGAAAACGTGGGCCAGGGGCCGACAGTGCGGCCCCCTGGGATTCCCGCGACGAAGGAGCAGGGCGTGGGAAGAAATCTTTCTTATCCCAGATACCAGGACTGGGTACCCGAGAGGGACACACGGAGAGAGGGGGGGGAGAGAGAGAGAGAGAGAGAGAGAGAAACGGGGGTCAGGCTCCACCATCGACTGTACTGGCCACTGCCCGCACCCGCCTCCTCGGGGCCCCTGTCCCCGTCCCAGATGTGTCATAACCTAGAGGACCCTGGACAAGGCTGCTGGATGAAACGCAGGGTGCCTGGGGACAACTGAATTCTGGAGAAACCACAGGGAAACCCGTACGCTGTGCAACTTCTGGTTATATACGTATGCTGAGACAATTTTTTCAAACTTCTTTTTATCTCTTGTTTATCTGGACTTTAAATCTATCCGAGCATCCTGGAGTGTTTGTTTACAACCAGATCTCTGCGCCTCGGTGCCCTGAGTCTACAAGGATGGAGAGGATGTGGCTCTACCCCGGGCTTGCCTCCACAGGCGGAGTCGTTATGAAGTGCCACCTTGTTCAAGCACGGCGACCAGGGCTGTTTGCTTTCGTTTTTTAAACAAATGTTTTCCCATTTAAGGATCCCCGCCCCCGCCCGATTCCACATGAAGGAGGGACTATGCCCCCCACTACCCTGTTTCAAAACGAAGAAAATATGGGCTCAGAGAAGTCAAGGAATTTGCCTAAGACCACCAGCACAGGGGGCCAGAGTGGAATTCCAACTCGGGCCTGCCTCGTTCCAGCCCTTGCTTGGCCCCTGCCCAGGTCTGACCTCTAGCCTGTCCCTTGAGGGGTCACAACCTCCACTTCCCATAGGGGGCCTGGGGCTCAGGCTCAGGGACAGCTCCAGCCTGGGTCTCCACAGGGAAGCCGCTGTACACGCCCTTTCCCTGGACATGCGTCCAATCCACCTGCACGGGGCCGGCCTGGGGACACCCCCTGACTGAGGCTGGGGCGGCGCTGTCCCTCACCCCTGCTGTAAATCAATTGTGCCCCTCCAACCAGGCTGCCCCGTGGGCCATCCCAATGAACTGGCGCCCTGGCTCTCAGCCCCCACCTCCAGCCAAGTTCAAGTTCATCTTGGCCATTACCTCATGTCTGGTTTCTGCTGGCAACCAGACAGACTCTGGGCGTGACCCTCCCCCATGGTGGCCTCCCCTCAGCCCTTCCTCCTTCCTCCCTCACAGGCCTCTGGTCCCAGTAACTTAACACCCTCCCCTTCAGCTGAGGGGGAGGCTGCTGGGGGTGCTGGAGGCGGGGCGGTGAGGTCCCGGCTCTGGACTCCCCCTGGCCTGGCTGGAGCCATCAGTGTGGCTCGGGCATGTGGCTTAGCCCCTCTGGACCTTGGCTTACTCATCTGCTGGATGGGTGTCATGTGTTTCTGGGCAGAAGGGAGCCTGGTATAGAACGCTCAACGGCGGTGGGGGGTGGGATTCCATCACATCGGAGAGGGAGCAGAGGTGTATGGGCCCACGGCTCCCCACTCTGGGGACCAAAGTGATGGATGGCTCAGGACTCGGGGGGATTGATGGGGGAGACGAAGAAAGTCGGTAACTGACCAGGGGGAGATCAGCTGAACTGACCAGGGTCGGGGGCACCCAGGGGGGAGGGGCACTGCTGGGGGAGGGGATGCTGACGGGGGAGGGGATGCTGGCTGGGGAGGGGCGCTGATGTGGGGGAGAGGAAGACAGAAGATGGAAGGTGTGGGGAGGGGAAGAAGCTGCTGTCGGCTGTGGGGGTGGAACTGGGGGGCCAGAGGAAAGCAAACCTCCCAGGAATAACGCAGGGGAAGGCCAAGTGCTGACTGGGTGACACGCGAGAGGCCTCTAAGCTCTGAGCCCTTCACATGGGGGCTCCAGGAGGGGGGGGAGCAGGGTCTGCAGGGAGCAGCGAGGGGGCGCCTGACCCACTAGGGAACTGGGGCCAACCGTCCCACTGACGGCAGCGCTGCCAGGGGCTCCCCCAGAGCTGCCCTCCCTATTCACCCAGATTGGGGTCTCCCCTCTCCCACAGCCCAGGCCCCCTTGGGAGCCTCTCACCAACCTGGCATCTCCCTTCCATGTCCCACGTGCCCCAGCAACACCAGCCCCAGAAAGCTCTTTCTCACTCCCGGGTCTGGCTGTACCCCTCTCCCCCTCACTCAAAACCCTTCCATGGCTCCCCATGGCCCCCAGGACAAAGCCCACATTCAACTGTTTCTCCAGCCTCTGTCAGTGCCAAGCCCCCTGCCTGGGCACCCCTGGCCTGCTCCTCTGCTGGCCAGCCTTTGTACCAGCCCCAACCCCTTCCTACCCAGGCAGGGGGTTGGGTGCCCCCTCCCCAAGGTTCCTCCACACCAGCTGGGGCCCACTGGCCAAGAGGGGGCCATGAGAAGCACGTAGAACCAAAGTACGCCCAGGCCTGCCTCGGCCCCCTTCCTCTTTCAGGACGTCTGCTGGGGGGAGGGACCCCCATGTAGAGGTTGATAATGCAGAGGTGAGGCAGGGGGCTGGGGGCCCGGAGAAGAGTTAAGCAGGCAAGGCCTCCTACTGGTCACTGTGTATTACCTTTGGTTTCTGAAGCAGTTAGGACATTCCCAGCCTCCCCCTGTGCGGGAGGCGGGGGGATATGGGGTAGGGGCGGGAGAGGAGACGCAAGGCTTCAGAGCACTGGGGAGTAGGAGTGTCCACGCTGGGACTGACAGAGGGTGGCCATGGGGTACCCAAAACCCAAAGAGGGGAGTCCTGGAGTTGCCCCAGCTTGCTGGGCACCCTGACCAAGCGATTCCTGTCTGGATCCTGGCTGGAGCTTCGCAAGGCAGAACGCTTAATATTTGGGGTTTGCGAGGGTATGCGGGGCAGTCTCTTTGCCTTTGGGTGCCCTTTCTAGATAAAACTGGTCCCTGAAGGAATGCTCCCCCTGGGAGGTGTGTGAGGCCAGAAGACGAGATGGAGGTTCAGAGTGGGTAAAGCAGTGCCAGGCGTGAGCCCTGGCCTCCTGGCCCCAGGACTCACTGCCGAGGCCCGGGCAGGGAGGGAGAGCAACGGCCTCCCCGTGGCCCCTGCGAGCCAGCAGCAACCAGGTCTGCCCAGGACGGTCCCCAGCTGATTCTGGTCTTAGCTGAGGATGGGGGGGACGCAGCCACCTCTCCGGCTCCTCCTCAATCCCTGCCCACGCCCTGCTGCAGGAAACCCTCCCCCAGCTACTGGAGGGACCACTTGTGGCCCCGGGTCCCACAAACGCCCATGCTCTGTGGCTCTGGCGATCTGGAGATGCTGGGGAGCCCCGGGCTTCTCTCTCTGCACATCTGGGCACTGGAGAGCCTGCAGTGCCTGGCACTGCCTTTGGGCTGTTTGACATCCTATAACCCCCTCCCCAACACATACTGGGGAGCGGGGGCTCCCAAATCCAGCCCCCACCTGCCAACACACTCCCAGCCAGCATGCAGCACAGACTCAGACCCCAGCCCTGCTTGGGAGGCTGAGAGCCACGAGTCTTAGTTCTGGACCCATCAGGGCTCTGCCCTCCACTGCTGTGCAGCCTCAGGCAACTCGCTCCTCCTCTCTGAGCCTCCTGGTCTGGTCCCCGGCCCCTCCCCCTCGCCTGGCCCTGGTGCACCCTTGGCCACAGTTATGCCGACTCCGCCTCCGCAGCTCCCCTCTCCACATCTCGGACTGCAGCCTGGGGTGGGGGTGCACGGGCTCTGCTGGGAGGCCCCACCCCCGGCCATGGGCTGCCTCCATTTCCCCAGCTGCCGCTGGAGTCCAAGAGTCCACGGCCACCCTCTGTCTCCCTTTTTCGTGCTCCCTCTGGCCAGCAGCATGGAAGGGGACAAAGGCTGGGGGTCATAAGCTTGGGCTGACGTGCTGTGTGATCCTGGGCAAATCCCCTCGCCTCTGTGGGCCTCAGTCTTCCCATCTGTACAAATGGGCCTGGGGTGGTAACAGCCCCGGCCTCGCAGCAGCTCTGTCGTGAGCGTCTCCCGCTGGGAAGTGGCAAGCGGGGTTGGGGGCCGTACCACGTCCCCGGGCACGGGCTCGAGGCCCTGGAAGGGTACGGGGAGCCGGCCCCCCTGCCATGCACAGGGGCCACCGTGCCAGGGGTGCAGCTGGAGGGATGGCATGGGACCAGCAGGCCGGCCTCTCCCTGCGCACCCAGGCGGGGCCCTCTGCCCTGCCCCTCCCTGCCCCCCACCAGCCGGCCTCTCGGCCCCTACCTGTGCCTGATAAATGCCCGCTGGATCCCTTGGTCCTAATCCCACAAAGGAACGGTTTGCAGGGGACGTGCCGGGCGTAGAGTAGGCTGCGGGGAGGAGAGAGACCGAGAGCCCGTTAGCGAAGGGGGCTGTGCGGGAGCACCCAGAGAGGGTGGCCGCTGCCCAGGGTCACACAGCCGGGCCTTTGCACCCAGCACCCGGCGCCTCCAAGCTTGCTGCCCTCCCCAGCCGATCCGGGCACCCCGGGAAGCCCACAGTGTCGGGCCCTGGGGTCACACAGGCGGGGCATCTGCTGAGACGGAAGGCACAAGATGAAAGATTCATCATCAGAAACCGCCTGTGAATTATTCAGGGTGCTTCGCTGCCTGCTCCAGCCGCTCCCGCGGCCTGCATCCCGTGCGTGGCGCCATGAATTATGGAGGGCGCTTTATTTATTAATCTTCCTCTTGGAGACTGTGCAGGGAAGGCCGGGTGTTTGCAGACACACGCACACACACACGCATGCATGCACACATTTATGTTTATGTTTACATTTAGAGTTAGATTTTCATCCCACCAGTTACGTTTTGTTGGCAAGTGAATAATTCGCAGCCCATGGCTGCCGGGGAGCTTGGGGGCCTCAGCCAGGCTGTGCCCGGGGTGGCGGGAGGGTCCCTGCGTCCCTGCGTGGGATCAGCCAGGCTGGGGTAAGGGGGGGGGGCGCGGGAGTCGGGGGCCCTGGCGGGAGGAGGGGGGCAGGCTGCACAGGCCGTTAAAACCGGGTGCAGGAGCAGAGGGAATTCCTGGGCCCGTGGACCTGCAGAGGCCCCCACCTAGCAAACGTGAGGATTACTCCCATTTTACAGACGAGAGAGTGGGCGGAGCAGGGAGTACTCTGCCCAGCCTATTTAATATTTACTGTCTACTCTGTGCCTGGCATGGAGTTTAATGTTCTCCCCGATCTAGCTCCTCCCCTCGCTCCCCACCACCCTAGACTTA
Organism: Eumetopias jubatus; assembly: GCF_037043125.1. Lineage (NCBI taxonomy): Eukaryota > Metazoa > Chordata > Mammalia > Carnivora > Otariidae > Eumetopias > Eumetopias jubatus. Next base: position 216,100,476 of record NW_028274807.1, read on the forward strand.
GCGCTCTGTCCCATTTTATGGCTGAGAAAACGGGAGGCTCAGAGAGCAAGGACATTTCCGTGAAGACCCACGGGCAGTGAGCCGCAGAGACAGGATTCAAACGCAGCGCCCCGTACTGCCTCTGGCATTCAGAGAAAGCCTGTCTGCTCATACAGCTGCCCTGGGTCCTGGCCGGCCCTGGATGGGCAGGGGGGGCAGAGCTGCGGGGAAGGGGGCGAGCTGCTGGCCCCCCCGCTCAGGTGCGGTGACACAGACGCTCAGAGTGTGAGGGGCAGACTGAGAGGTCTGGGGTCTCTGAGATCATCTGCTCAGACTGAGATGGCCTCGGGGGATGCCGAGGCCGGCGGCCCAGAGTGAGGCAGCCTGGAGGAGGGTGGACGGCCCACCCAAGCCTGCACTGGGGTCCAGGGAGAGGCTGGGTACAGAGCCACCACTGATGGGGGTGGACCCCAGGACTGGGGGAAGCATGAGGGGCCAGCGAGTGGTCATCTGGAACGACATCCAGAGGGTGGAAAGTTCTAGAAGGCAAGGCAATCAACTCAAGGCCGTCTAGGGTCAGGTGGGCAGGTGGTGACTGTCCCATCTAAAGGCGTGGCCCAGCCTGGGTCACCAGTAGGAACAGGGCCCACGGTGGCTGCCTTCTTTTTTGCCAAGAGACCAGAACTCTGACATTCTCCTGTGAACTGTCCTGACTCTTAAGACAACAAGAAATTATCATTTTCCATCAACAAAAGATACCTGAGGGCTCCGTCTGCCCCCAGGGCCACCGGTTTGAGATCTTCACCTACCGCCACCTGCTCATCGCACGGAGGGCTGAGAGGCCAGGAGCGGGCGTGCAGGGACCCCAGACACCCCCCTGGCCCTCTCCTGCCACTCCCTAAGGCTGCCTTGGCCCCACGTGGCCCCCCGGGCCTCTACCTGGGGACCCACCAAACTCACCGGGACCCAGCAGGCCGGGCCCGAGCCCCTGACCCCAGCAGTCGGGGAGGGGAGGGGGCCCCTCAGGGACGCCCGCCCTGCCACGGGCACCGCTTCCCGAGTGCTTACAGGGCGAGGTCGGCGACGTGCTTCCTCCCTCGGAGGTGGGTTTGGTGGCGGGGGGGAGCGCCAGCCGCGGCAGCCCAGGGGGCGGGGGTGCCAGCATCTGAGCAGAAAGGCAGTGACTGGACATTTTGAGCTGACCACTTCCATTTAACTGGGAGGAACAGAGAGACAGGTGGTTAAGGCGGCGGGCGCCCCCTCTGCCTCGGGCGGCCGTCGGCGGCCCTGCCGGGGGAGGGCCAGGCTTGGCGTGACCTGGCGAGTTTGGTGGGTGCCGCTGCCGCCCCCTCGCCTGACCCCACAGGCCTCCAGAAGCATCCCGGGACCCTGCGTCTCCTCCTTAAGCCACTCTTTACCCGTCTGCTCCTTCCACGAGACACCACCTCACCCTGAACAACATCTGAACCCACGGGGGCTGTACACTCCCCTTGTCCACTACAAGGACGAGTTCGTCCACCACCTCGCCCACAGCTCCAAAATGCAAAAGGCTCTGAACACTGAAAGCTTTTGTGGAGGTTTGGCAAAGGTGGGCCTGTGCTGAGGCCACAGGACCATGTGTGAATCTGGGTAAACTGTGTGCTGTCAATTCCAACACCCGGAAAAGCCTTCATTCTGATCTGGCCCAGCTCCGGGCACTTCAGACGAGGGAACACGGCCCTGCCGTCCACGAAACCATTTCAAACAGAGGCTACCTGGCGGAGGGCTGCCCAGGACGGCTGCGTGATGTGCCAGGCCCCCCGGGGAGGTCCCCTGGAGCCATGTGTGGGCAGGCAGCCCTGTGGGGCAGAGGGGAGGCCCAAGCCCCCCAAACTCACCGGTCCAGGCTGCTGGCTGGCTGGGTCACAGGCCAGCGACACGAGATCTTTGAGCGGGTCCTGGGGGTTGAGGTGAGGTGGGTAGCGGATGGCCGTGTGCGGGAAGTAGGTGGAGGCCGTCTGGGGCAGGATGGAGGTCGTGGGGAAGTGTAGGGCCGAGGATGGGTGAGGGCTCCGGGCGATCCCTGCAGAGACCAGGAGGGGTAGTCAGTGGAGGCTCTGGGTGGGGGCGTGGTCTCCCAGCGACTGGGTCTGTGGGTGCAGGTCCCAATGACAGAGCAAAACCCAGCCCTTTACACGCCCAAGTTTGAGAACGTCTACCGTAAGCCCATGGGGTTCTGCTATCACCTCCACCTTTTTTTTTTTTTTTTTAAGTAGGCTCCACACCCAGCGTGGAGCCGAATGTGGGCCTTGAACTCACAACCCTGAGATCAAGACCTGAGCTGAGATCAACAGCTGGATGCTGAACCGAAGGAGTCCCCCAGGTGCCCCGGTTTCGTCTGGTTTTGAAACAGGATGACATGATGGCTCTCTGAGGTTATGTCCCCTGCCCCAGACCACACAGCAAGCAGGTGGCAGACCCAGGGGAAGGTCTGGCCCCACAGCCCAGAGCCCAAGCCAAGGCTCGGCTAGCTCTTTCCATAGACGGTTCACTGGTTTCTAGCATATTCTCTGTGCAACCACCATGATGGTTTCTTTTAGGACACTGCCATTATCCGGAAAAGCAGCCCCACCCCCATCAGCCATTACCCTCCCACCCCCGCCCCAGCCCCAGGCCCCCACGAGCCCCCTTCCCGTCCGTGGATGAGCCTGTTCTGGACGTGTCGCCCACGTGGACTCACACCCCGTGTGGCCTTCCGTGTCTGGTTCCCTCCCTGAGCGTTGTGGCCTCGGGGTCTGGCCCCTGTGTGGGCGCTTCGCTCCTGTTCACAGGTGAGTAATGTGCCCATGTAGTATTTGCTTTTTTTCCTCTCCAAACAATCCAGTGACTTTTTGTATATTCACTCCGTCATTCTAGAACATTTCCACCAACCCCAAAGGCAGCCCTGCTTCTGTTACGGCTCAGTCCCCCCGCCCTCTCTCCAGCTCCTGGCCAAACAGTACGTACTTTTGGCTTCTCAGGTCCTAGGTTCTCCTATAGCTACTGGACCCTGCCCACTGCAGCCCGAGAGCTGCCGCAGATGACGTGTCAACGGGTGGGCGAGGCCACGCACCTGTGGAACCTTACTTACAGCGGCAGCTGTGGGCCTGGGCCGCTGCCTCGTGGTCTAAACCACGGCACGAAGCTGGTTTTTACCTGCCTCCCTGTACGTGTGTCTCCCCTGTGCGCAGCTAAAGTGTTATCATCGTAACAACGGGCTCCCCGGAGATGTTCAAGCCCTTGATTTAGCTCGTTCGGTCCTAAGCACAGTCCCGGGGTGGGGGGTAACGTTTATGAGCCCCAACTGCCAGGTGAGCAAACACAGAACCAGGGGCACTGTGCCCAGCTCAGCGCATGCCCACTGGCTGCTTGAGTGGGTCTCCCTCCTGTTCACGTGGCGCCCCTGTATCAGCCGGGTGGCCTTGTGTGTATCCACCCCCTTCGGGGACCTCCCAACCCTGCAGGAGCTGAGTGTGAGATAAGGCGAGCAGGTTGAGGGACAAGCCCAGGCTGTACCTCCTTCCTGTACAGAAGGGGACACCAAGGGACAGAGTCAGGGCCAGACGCTCTGTACCATGACACCTCCAGGTTTTCTCACCTGGCCGGGAGACCGCGGTGACAGGACTCATGGTCAGATGGCCTGTGGGACATCCCTGGCTGAAGGGGGCCTGCTCAGAGCCCCCAGCCGCCCTCCCTGCCCGGGGCCCCCGTGCTCACCGCTGTGCACGGCAATGACAGGCCGGTGGTGCTGGGTGAAGCTGGAGAGGCGAGGTGAGTCCTGGGGTGACGGGCTGTGGAACGGGGACTTGTCCATCTCTGTCTTCTTCACCGGGGACGAGATGCCTGCGTGGGAGGAGCCAGAGGGTCACAGGGCTGCAGGCATCAGATCCTGGCCCTTCCTTCTTCCAGCACCCCGGGGCCAAGGGCCTGGGAGCCCACTTGTCCGTGGTGGGGCCGCACACCGGGGCTCCGAGCACAGAGAATCGGGGCTCTGAGCACAGAGAGGGGCCGCACAGGGTCATGTGGCCCACGGAACGAGGAGCATGGTGCCCACAGAGGCCCCTGGACGTCACAGCCTGGCTCCCGCCTTCTCTCCTTCCAGACACAGGTCCGCTCGGGGCTGCCAGGCTCTGGAGAGAAGGCCACAGGGTCCCTTCGAAAGCCCCATCAGGCAGAGGTGAGCTGGCAGGACACAGACAAGGCCCTGAGGGGCTCTGCGTGTGCAGACCTCATCCTCACTGTGGTGAGGAACAGAACCTTCCCTGTGGGGCCATCGTGAGGATGAAGCGAGACAGAACACTATGGCTGCTAGGTCAGGGCCCGGCACCTGCCCGACCTGCGGCAATCCCGAGCAGAGGGGCCTCACCGCCTCCCCAGCTGCCTGGGGCACCCCTGGCCCTCCGGTACCCCGACAGCCTCCAGCTCAGCCCCCGGCACCTCCCTCCATGAACGACTGGTGTAAATCAGGCCCGCAGAGACTCCACAGAGACCATGGCACAGGTGTCCCCATTGTCCCGACGGGGGCAGACCAGGCCTCTGTTGGGCACACGGGGGCCCTGCAGAAATAGGTGAGCCCCCTGCACCCTCCATCCAGCACCCCACCCCTGCCGTCCCCTAGATGTGCGGGAAGAGGGTGACGAGTGCAGACTCCCGGGCCCGGCTCCAACCCTGCGACCAGAATCTCAGGGATATGGGGCCTGCCGATAGATATGCTTAGAAATTATTTTAAAAATATAATTTAGAGTGACACACACCCACTGAGACTCAGAGTGGATTCAGATGTGGTGAGAGATGTGCTTTCCCTCCCACCCAGCACTGCTGACGTCAGAGCGGGTCATTCCCCGGGGAGGGGGGGGCATCCTGCACGCTGTAGGCCGAGCAGCATCCTTGCCATGCCCCACCCCCATGCCAGGAGCCCCCCGAGCCACAGCCACAGAGGTCCCTGGGCAGAGTCGCCCTGGTGAGAGCCGCTCCCTCCTGAGGCTTGCTGTCATGGTTTCTGGGGTCTCCTGTCGCGCGTGCGCCGTGACGGGGGGGCATGTTCCCTCAGCCACACCGCTGGGCCCTGCTTCCCGTGGTCCCTCCGCCGGCCTTGGTGAACCAGATCTGGGAACCAGCCCCCCATGGCCATTAGGGCAGTCAGCTGGTTCTGCTGTTACAACCCTGGTCGCCAGCCCTGAACACACGCGGTGTGGGTCCTGGGACCTGGGTCAGCGGGCCCCACAGGCCTGGCAGCCAAGCTTTCCCAGGGAACAGGAGGCGCTGATGGGACAGAGGGGAGGCAGCCGGCCCTGGGGTGTGTGTGTGTGTGTGTGTGTGTGTGTGTGTGTGTGTGTGTGTGTGTGTGTGTGTGTGTGAGATCCCTGCTGCTGGTGTGTGTGTGTGTGTGTGTGTGTGATCCCTGCTGCTGGTGTGTGTGTGTGTGTGTGTGTGTGTGTGTGATCCCTGCTGCTGGTGTGTGTGTGTGTGTGTGTGTGTGATCCCTGCTGCTGGTGTGTGTGTGTGTGTGTGTGTGTGTGTGTGTGTGTGTGTGTGTGTGTGTGTGTGTGTGTGTGTGTGAGATCCCTGCTGCTGCTGGGCTCTGGTGGGAACGAGGTTAGGGCCGGGAGGCGCTCACTTAGGAGGATTTCCTAGAACAGGCTGTCCTGGATGGCAATAGCCTGGCTGGACCCTGCTCCCCAGCACATCTCTACAGGCCCTTCTACAGCTTCCTGAGATGGGGCCTGGGGGAACCAGGGCAGGCGGGAGGAAGAGGGGAGACTGACCCCAGGCCCTGCAAGAAAGAATAGCCCTCCGTGCTGCTGGGCAGGCCACCGGAGGCCCTGAGTGTGAATTCCCACATCCGGGCATCCCTCAGTGGTTCAGCAGACTTGCCTGCAATGCCCCTGTCTGAGTAGCTGCCGTCCAGTTAGGACACTGCTGGTATGGCCTCCACCCCTAGGTCCGAGCAGGCATCCTGCTGCTCAACACGTGTACCTCTGTGTTCCCATCCGGGCGCCAGGTCTGTGCCCCATCTGAGAAGGGCCGCCTTTACTGAGCACACAAGCCTGCAGCCCCCCCTTCGTGTTCCCCGCCCCCCCCCCACCCTGCTCCGTCTGGCACCTGTCTAAGCACATCCTCCACCAAGTGGACCCACCTGCATGTGTATCCACTTGCTCAACACACAAGCCCATCCCAGCTCCACCGTCCAGGGCTCCCCGGGCCCCAGCGCGTGCGGGCTGGCCCCCTGCGGTGTGTGCAGGCGGAGTGATGGGCGGGGGTGCGCCGCTCTGCCAAGACCAGCCATCATCTGGTGAGCGTGCGTGACGCAGGGGACGTGAGGCCCAGTGACTCTCCGCGGGGGCGTGCAGGGCACTGCGGGGGTGTGCAGCATCCCCGGCCCCACCACCGCGGTGCTGGGAGCCCCTCCCCAGAGCGGTGACAACCTGGATGTCCTGACTGGAGTCCCCTGGGGGCAGAGCGGCCCAGGTGAGGGCCCTCTGCAAGATCGTGGGCAGGGCACGCAGCTACCCCGTGCAGGACTTACAGGAGTCAGCCCCACATGTGGACACTGGTGCCTGATGGGAGGTCACCGGCTGGAGGCCACGGAGCAGAGAAGTGGTGGGGCTGACTCTAACCACTGCACCTCCACCAGCCACGCTCTGCACCCCTCCTGCCGCCCCGAGTTCCACAGAGGTGGACAAAGCCCCCCCAACACGTGACAGGGAGAGAAGGGAGCTGCCTGCTTCACCCTGGATCCTAACTGCATGTGTGGGGGGCCTACACCCCCTGCTGGAGGGCCCCTGGAGCAGCAAGAACCAAGCAGTCTGGCAGCTGAGCAGAGGGTGCCCCTTTCTGGCCCGCGTGGGTGGGTAATCAGGGAAGGCCTTGGGAGGGGGTGGCCAGGAGGAGAAAAGGCACTCCTACCTGGGCATAGAGAGGGCAAAGGCCTGAGAGGTGTGGCTGCGCGGATGCTGCCTGGGTGGGGCTGACATGGCGCCCCCCCCCCACCCTGGCCCCATAAGGGATGCTGGGGTTGGGGGGCCGTTAGCTGAGCGCTGCCCTTGTGCCCAGAGCAGAGGAAGGGAACAGTGCTCTAATCAGCTTAGCCCCCTTAATGAGCAGCTAATTGGGGGCTGTCTAGACAGGAAGCTGGAGGAAGCCAGGAGGAGGAGAAAGTGGGGGAGGGGGGAGGAGATGGGAGGGAAGGAGAGGGAGGAGGGGCGAAGGCGGAGGAGGGAGGAGAGAGAGGAGGAGAAGGGGAGGGGCGGGCAGAAGGGGGAGGGGAGGAGGAGGAAGAGGAAGAAGCGGGGGAAGAGAGGAATCCATCTTCCCACTAGGCTTGGGAGCTCCTGCGGGGCCCAGACAGGACACACAGCAGGGGTCACAGCGGGGCTGGGGGGGTTATACCGAGGGTCCCACAGGAGGAAGCGAGTTTGCCATCACCCAAGGCAACCAACAGAGGCTAGAGGGGACAGATGCCCTCTGACATTCCCCTGCGCCCCGCGATTCCCCAGCACACAACAGGAGCGGGTGTGGGTTCCTCCCCCTCCCCCACGGCTGCCACTTCATGCTCAAGGCAGGAAGTTCAGACCCAGCTCCAGTCCGGTGACCCTCGAGAACATTTCCTTCCTTTAAAAAAATTTTTTTTTCCTTTTTGAGCTTCCTGCATTGAAAGCTAGGTTTTTTACGTCCATCCCTTCTCTTTTTCTAACCCATAGACTTGAGACTATAATTTTTCCTCTCAAGGCTGCTGTGGCTACATCACAGAGGCTGTCCTCCACCTCTAGGGGTAGTGTATAGCTTATACATAGTCTTGTCAATCACAGAGCCAACGAGGAGTGCTTTCGGCTTCTCAATCAGTAAGTGACAGGGCAGAAGTTAACGGTCTCCCAATATCTGCTCTACCCTTCTTCCTTAGTAGCAGAACCCTTAAATTTGAGATGGGCACATACTTGCCGAAAATAAGATGACATTTCCCAGAGTCCCTTGGGGCAGAGTGTGGCCATAGGACCAACTCAGGGGCATAGAGATCAGCAAAGGAGGTAAGTGCATCTTCTGAGAATTATTCTTAAAGAGCGAGGACATGCTCATACTTGACCCTTCTTTCCTCCTGGCCGGAAAGTAGACCTGATGGCTGGAGCTCCAGCAGTTGTCCTGGACCACGAGGTGGGAAAGAAAACCATATTCACTGGAGCGTAAGGCAGGAGCCTAAGTCCTGCACAACATCCATGTCCAGGGTTGCTGATGGCTGAATGTTTACTTTCGGGAGAAATGTCCTGTCCTTTTGGGTTTTCTGTTTCTCACAATCAACTTAAAGCTTATTAAATACAGGATTTTTATAGAGGCAAACCTGACAGAAACGGGGAATGCACAGAGAGAGCCACAGAGACACCGCGACCCATAAATTAGGGTCTATAATAAATAGATCCTCCCAAAGTACCAGCTCTGAGAGCCACCGCAGTGGAAGAGGGAGGACCCTTGGGGCTCGCGTGTACAACCAGATGAGCTGGAGACTGACTCGTAGAGATGGGAATTGTATCAAGACATAAACAACGAACTGCGTCCTGGGCACTTACCATGTGCCAGAGAGTTGCTTTAGGCACATCCTACCCTTTCCTCCTTCCAACTCCAGGAGAGAACAGTTAGCTCATCAACCCCATTTGGGACATAAGGAAACTGGGGCTCAGAGAAGTCAAGTCACCTGCCCAGTTACACAGCCCCCACAGCGAGCCAGTGGCAGGGCTGGATTTCAGACCCCAGTCTCTCTTCCGTCTAAACCTGCTCTCTTAACTGAAATGTTAACACTGCTTTCCAGGAATCCTGGAGGTATGACACTCTGAACAGAGTTTCATAGGAAAGCTGGCCCTTGGGGGCTAGGGAGGAGGGACAAAGGGGGAAGACACAAGCAAACCACTCCTAAGATTTACTGGGTGGGTATTATGTGCCAGGTCTGTTTTAGGGACACCGAATGCATTAACTCAATCCCCAAAACAACCTCGGAGGAACAGTGCATGTATTAACAACCCCATTTTACAGACGAAGAAACAGGCTCAGAGAAGTGGGTTCCCCAGAGGCTGTACGGGCCGGTGCACCCGAGTCCAGGTCGGCAACCCCTGGCTAATCCGTGGGGTGAACCCCTGATAAGGGCTAAGGGTCTGGACAGTGTGATGCTTCCCGCTGAAGATCTAAGAGTCGCCAGGGACGCCGTGCCCAGGGTAAGGCAGGCGCGTCGGCCGCCCTGCGCACCAGTTCGCGAGCGTCCCCGAGGCCGGCCCGCTGCAGAGCAGAACCTCGGACGCCTCGGAGGGGAATCGCGGTGGAGACGGGGACCCCACGGGGCGGGGGGAATCTTTGGAGGAGGCCCGTGGGGAGCGAGCGCTGCACAGAAGGGCGCCGATGGAAACGCCACCCCTGCAGAACAGGACCCCGATCTGGGGAGGGCCAATGAAGACAGAAGCGCGGGGACACGATCTCCCCGGAAAGGACACCGAGGGAAAAGCGACGGGGCTCGGAGAGAACTGGACTCACACGCGCGAAGACCCCGCGGGGATGAGAATCCCCTAAGAACACGAGAGCCTCTAGATAAGGGTCTGAGGCCGACCCCGGGAAGAAGCGCCCTGCCCTGCTGATCAGAAGCGCTACCGAGTCCATACCGGAAGGCCGCGATGAACCCCACGGGGACGAGGCCTTACCGGGCAGAGGGCAGGAAAGTCGCACGAGGGACAGTCTCCGCTCACCCTGGCCTCAGCGGAACCAAAAAGCTCGGAAACGAGAGCCCGGACTTGCAGCGACGAACAACCCCCCCCCCGACCCGCGACTACAATTCCCAGGAGGCTCCGCGGCTCCAGCCCCCACCCCCAGGTTCCCGCACCCTGGGAGCCCGCGCAGTGCCTACCGGGATATGTAGTCCCAGCCGCGGTAACCCCACCCCGACCCGGAGGCCGGCTCCGCCCCCACCGCCAGGCCCACCTCCTTCCATGTCTTCAGTCCAGTTGCGGCTGCTACTCGTGGGAGAGCTGGGCGAGGTGTAGTAATCGCCGCCGGGGCTCGTGTCCACGTCTTCCTCCATCGAGCCCGATTTGTGCCGCTTGCTCCTAAGGAGTGAGGGAAGGAGAGCGCAGGCCGGTTACCACGGAGACTCGAGGGTGTGGGGCAGGCTGCGTAACTTCCGGTCCCTAGAGGCCAGGGCGAGCAGGGTGCTATCGCGAGACGCGGCGGGAGCCGCGGGCTCTCAGCGGGTGGCGTGAACGCCTGTCTCAACCTGCCCATTGCTCCGATGGGACGCGTGCGGCCGCAGGCGGCGAGGGGCTCAGCCGAGGGCAGGCGGCAGCTAGCGGGCTGCGGACTAAAACCCCATGGGCCTGGCTCATCACGGGGCCTCCCGTAACCCTCCGAACACCCGGGTAGGACTACGGCCCCATTTTACAGATGGGGAAACCCAAGCAACCACGGTGTGACCAGCTCAAGGTCACACAGCGTATCGCAGCGAGAACCGGTGTCCACCTTCTCGTGGACTCTCCAGGGCTGGGCTCACAGGACTCAAGGCTGCGGGAACTCTGGCTGGGGTGCCAGGGCTGGGGAGAGCAGCGCTCGGGGCTGGGTTTTGAAGGATCAGTAGGAGTTTATCAAGTGGACCTTGAAAGCAGGCACTGCAGGGAGAGGAATGAACCACCGGGGCCAGAGGGACGTAGGGGAGGGGTCGTTAAAAGGCCCCGAGGCGGGGGCCGGGGCACGTACCCGCTGGAGGAAGTGCTGGGTAGCGTTCTTCTCATGCCTGTGCTGGCCGGATTCAGGTCGTAGGCCAGGTGTCCCTGCAGCTCCCCCAGGGAGAAGTTGGGTCCTGTTCCAGTCACCACGGGGGCTGCAGAGGGCAGGAGCGAGCAGAGTGAGAGAGGGCGCAAGGTCCAGGGGTGCAGTGTGCCCTGGAGGGTGCGGAGAGCCATCTGGGGGCTGGCTGGCCCGAAAGGGAACCCCGTCCCTGATGGGCCTGGTTCCTAATTTGGCTGAAACTGTCCTGTTCTATGGATCAGAAGACCAAAGCCCGCAAGAGAGCTGGTTCACACTGTGAGGCAGAGGCAAAGCCGGAGGCCAAGCTTGCAAGTGCTCCCTGAGGCCAGGCTCTGCTGATGTGGACAGGGAGGGTGACGGTCAGAGGGACGGTCAGGGTGAAGGCCGGACAGTGCCCACACCTCCCTGGGGTGGAATTCCCTTGGGGGTGTCAGGGGAATGGGTCCCCAGCAGGTCCATTAGGAACGTAAGGGAACGGGAGGCAAAGAGAGGAGGGGGTGGGGCCCTTTGGGGTCTCCTCCTGGAGGGGTCGGGAGGCCCCAGGAAGGGACACGGGCAGGAGGTTTTCCAGCACCCTCCATCCACCGTGTGCAGTCTGTTTCCTGGGGAGGAGCATGGTACCCTGACCCTTGGTTCTAGGAAGGGCCTGGATGCCGCCCTAACTGGGGACCTTGGCTTGGTGACAGAGGGGAGCAGGGCAGGGTGATGGGCTCCTCGCCTCTCCCTGAGACCCTTTTCCTCTCAGAGCCTCCCCTCCCAAAGCCCCTTCTCCCTCTCCATTGCCCCTTCCCTGTGGGAGTCCCTCCCCTCACTGGATCCCAGCACAGGGTGGGCGGGGACACTCACTCCGGGACACTTGGATGAGCTCGGTGACACTGAACACACCGGAGGTGACGAAGCTCTCCTGGAAATCCGTGGTGTCTGGAACAGGGAGAAAATGGGGCTCACTGGGTCTGTTTCCTTCTTCGACACCCTGGGCTACCCACACTCCGGGGGCTGGAGTGGTCACCCTGTCCACCCCCTGCAGCTCTGTGGCAAGACGGCGGTAGAGGCCGCACCCGGGTTCAAATCGCGGCCCTGCTGCCCGGATCTGATCTTGGGCAAGTCACTTCCCATCCCTGAGCCTCCCTGCTCCCTAATCTCGGAAACGGAGGCCACGTACCCTGTCACCTGGGCAGCTGAGAGATATGAATCAACTGCCCAGGAGGGGCTGGCTTGCTTCCTGCGTCACTCCTTACACCATGCAATGCTGCAGCTTCTTATCCTTCCCCCTCCAGACTGGGAGCTCTGTGATGATGGGGTTCCGTGTGCCCAGATCCCAGTGTCCCTGGTGCCCAGACCAGAGCCTGGCCAACAGCAGCGGCTCAGAACCACAGGCTGGATGGAGGGCCCCCCGGCAGCAGTTAAAATCCCCAGTGTCCCCAGAACCACTCCTCCTAGTGTCAGAGGAAGAGGGACCCTTCTCTCTGGCGTGGGGTGGCCGGGACCCGTTTTATGGATTTGGAAACAGGTTGGCTCCAAGAGGGCGGGAGCCCTGGCTGACCTCAGACAGCTGGGAGCTGGCCTCCTGTGCCCCCAGAGGCCCACACGGGCAGGATTCACTTACTCAACAAGCATTTACCAAGTGCCTCTAGTGTCCAGTTCTGAGCTGGGCGCTGCAGACACTGTGGGAATGAGGCAGACACAGCGGCTGCCCTCCTGGGACTCACTGTCCAGTGTGGGCAGTGGACACGTGACATCAATAAGACACAAAACCCTGTACATGAACGCACATAGGGGCGTGATTTACAACAGCCCCAACTGGAAACAACCCATCAGCAGATGAACGGATACACAAAACACGGTCCATCCACGCACGGGGGCGTCCCGTGGCCACGAGCAGGAGCCAGGTGCCCACACGCGCGGCCCCGGGGACGGGCCCCGAGCCCACAACACTCAGAGAAGGAACCAGACACAGAAGGCCACACGGGGTGTGAGTCCACGTGGGTGACACGTCCGGAACGGGCTCATCCGCGGACGGGAAGGGGGCGCGTGGGGGCCGGGGGCTGGGGGCAGGGATGGGGGTGACGGCTGGTGGGGACGGGGTTTCCTTTGGGGGAGAGGGAATGTTCTGGAACTGGATAGAGGTGGTGGTTGCACAACAGTATGAATGTACTTAATGCCACTAACTGTACATTTGATGTTCTGTGAATTTAACCACAATAAAAAATATTTAAAATCATGAAGTCAAATGCGCCAACGTGTCAGGCAGTGGTAGGCAGGCAGGGTTAGGGGAGCCTGCGGGAAAGGTAACCTACTTCACACAAAGGACCCTCGGAAGGCCTTGCTGTGGGTGACATTTTACCAAGACCTTCAGGTAGGGGTGGATAAGAGGAGTGGATGCATTAAAATTTGGGAAATGGCAAGGACAGCAAGTGTTGGTTGCTGTGACTGGGGTGATCTTAAACGTGGTGTTTTGCTGCCTCCCCGAGGGCCACGATATTCCCACTGGTGGCCCATGCAAAGGCCCTGGGGTTGGAGGCCAACAGGGCTGGAGTGAAAGGAGCCAGGGAGGGCTGTCAGAGCAGGGTCAGGACCAGCAGGTGGGCAGCGCGAGGCTCTTTGGGGTGGCGAGAGCAGTTCTTCGCCAGGCCCCCAGGGGGCAGCATGGGCCACAGGGAGCTGACCTTGGTGCCCGGTTTCCCCAGCTGTGGGAGAGCCAAGGCCCGGCCAGTCCAGAAACTCCAGCCTCCCTGGTTATGAGCTTTGTGAACACCATTTGTTGTGCAATTATTATATGCCCAGCCCCATGCTGGGGGGCTCTGGGCCACAACATCCCTGGGAGGACAGGGTGATGGCCCCCCAGTGTCCAGGGGAAGTGGCCATGGCCATTTCCTGCCACCCGGATGGCCAGCTGGTGTCAGCACGCCCCTCCGCCTTCCCCCTCACCGGGGTTTCCTGTTTGTGCAGCACTCGCCCAGCTCCATCTCCAGGGGACTCCCTGGCGGGTGGGAGGAAGCGCTTTCCCCCCCGCCAGACGCTGGAGCTCCCCACGGGACCAGGCCAAGCACCGCTGCCCCCGCCTGCCTTGAACATCTGGCTTGGAGGCAGGCGCCTGGAGATCACAGGAGGCCAAGGAGGACTCAGGGTCACAGACGGCCAGTGGTGAGCAGCCTAAGGGCCCGTGAACCTCCTGGAATCGTCCGGCCTCCCTGTGCTGGTCCTTCCTATAGGGAGGTCCTCACCCACTTGCTTTTTCTTCCATTCTTCCTTCCTTCCTTTTCATCTCTCCTCCCTCCTCACCCCTGCTACACCATCTCTCTAGTTTCTCTTTTTCTCTCTGCTTCATCTCTCCCTCTCTCCTTTTTTGCTTTCTGCAAATATTTATTGAACACTTATTATGGACCAGCTCCTATTCTAGGCACTGAGGACACAATGGTGATCAGGACAGACAAAAGCCTCTGCCCTCAAGGAGGTGACGTTGCATTCGGAGAGATAAACACATGTGCAGTCGCTAAGCAACTAAGCAAATGCATATGCAATCACTAACTTCCTCAGAAGGAAATAAAACAGAAGGTGGCCATTGAGAGTGGCTAAGGCTGCTTGAGATCAGAAGATCTCTCTGGGAGGGAAGCATGTGAGCTGAGACCTGGGAGACCCAAAGAGAGAGAGAGAGAGAGAGAGAGAGAGAGAGAGCAGTCAGCTGTCCAACTAGAGAGCAAAGCACATGCAAAGGCCCTGAGCCAGGGACTGGGCCTGGACTGTTAGAGGAACAGCTAGGAACCCATGTGGCTGGAGCAGAGAGTGAGGGAGAGACAGGGTGGAGGGGAGGGCAGGGAAGGCACAGGGACAGATCCTGAAGGGCCTTGGGGGTCAGAGGAGGACTTTTACCCCAAGGGAGGTGGGAACCCTGGAGGGCTCTGAGCAGAGGAAGGCAGGACCTGACTCAGGTGCTCACAGGCACTCTCTGGCTACTTTAGGGAGGACAGACTGGGGAGGGTGAGGGCAGAAGCCAGGGGACCAGGGTGGAGGCAACTGCTCTGGTCCAGGAGGGTGATTATGGGGGCAGACCAGGGCAGAAGCAGGGCCTCTGCAGCTTCTGAATTCTTTCTGTTCTCCGGGGCTCTGCTCCCAGCCTTGCCTGAGGCCGACTCTCTCACTTCCCACCAACGTAGAAGTGACTCGCCCTGCTCATCCACTGAATGTCCCATGGCATTGCAGGGACCCCTGGGGCCCCTCCTGTGGGGTGAGCACTTCAGGGCCCGGATGCTGGGAGCTGAGGGTTGTGGGTTCCAACCCCAGCTTCCTGGGTGCCCCTGGGAAGGCCCCTTAACCTCCCTGAGCCTCGGCTTTCTCATCTACACAATGGAATAACAGTAGCACCTGTTCATGGCATGGCTGTGATGAACGAATCCACTAATCTCTGGGGTGCCCACACAGGGCCACGCAGAGCACACAGGGTCCCCCCCTCCTTCAGCATCCCCAGACTCACCCAGTGTGATAGGCTTGCTGTCCTCCTGGTCGGAGCCCATCCCTGCCCGGGGACTGCCGCTCTGCTCCGCATCTGTAGAGGGAAGGAGGAGGGGGTGGTGACACTGCAGGGAACCCCACCCCAGGGGGAGAGGAGACACCCATGCTGGGGCCAGGCTGGGCAGTGCCGTGGAGAAGCAGCCCCCAACGCGCCCAGGCCCCGGGGTCTCCACTTGGCCCCTTCCCTTGGCCGCTGCCCCACAGGGTCATGGGCATCTGGCAGGACCCGTACGTGGCAGAACCTGTGTGCAGGGGCTGACTCAGTCGCAGGCTGGAGATCTTCCCCTCCCTGAGCCTGTTTCCTCATCTATGAAATGAAGGTAGCTTGCTTACTAACTCGTGAGGGTAACTCATTCATCCTGCCTTAACCCTGGGAGGCAGGAGCCACCATTATGCCCATTTTACAGATGGGGAAACTGAGGGCCAAAGAGACGAGTCCTTGAGCCCTCAGGCCCCCTCCGCTCGGCCTCTGCCCTCAAAGTCCTGGGGGTCCAGCACTTGGTCTTGGGTTGTCACGCAGGGCGCCCAGGAGGGGGCGGAGGGGCGTCCCCCTGCAGCTTCTATACTGCCACCCACCCGCCTGGCTTGGGGGCTCCCTCCCACCCTGGCGCCCGCCTCTCCATCTTATCTAAAAATAATCAGGCTCCTTGGCAGACGGGCGAAGCAGACAGACGCTGAGCTCAGCATTATCAGCTCTGGCGTCCTGGATGGCGAGTAGCGCCAACCCCCCTCCCGCAACCCCCTCCATGTCCGATGCACGGGTGGGGGGGCCCATGGCCAAGCGCAGCCAGATGGAACCCCTGGCCCTGAGTTGTCTCTCAGGTCAAAGACCAAGGTGGTGCGAATCACCATCAAAGGCCAAAGGAAGAGAATCAGCCCCTTCCACCTGCCACATCCCAAAGCCAGACATAATCGCTGTGTGACATCAGGCATGTTGCTGAACTGTTCTGAGCCTCAGTTCGCTCCTTCAAATGGGTGCAAGCACCACCAAGGGGTGGTAAAGAGATGATACCAAGAACTGGACACATGGGGATGTCCTTCACGTTATCATCATCGTTGGTGTTATGTATGCTTAAATCCCGAAGATGACCGTCAATGTGGCGCTTCATTGTTCCCATTTGAGACGTTCCCTAAAATCCTTAAGAGAGCCACACATCTGGCATCGTCATTGGATCCATCTTATAGACAAGGAAAGCGGAGGCTGAAACAATGAAGAAGGGCCCACCCCACGGCACACTTGCACTCCTCCCTCAGGGGGGTGATTTTCTGCTAGTTTGCACCAGCGCCCAGACATCCACCACGTGGCTGTGCGTGACACGTCTGGCTTCTGGGCTCAGATGCCTGGGTTCCCATCCCAGCTCCAGGAGCCTCGGTGGTGATGGGCCCTCAGCAACCCCGGCAGGCTGTGGAGGTAATGTGCTGATGCCTCCTAAAACAGCCACGAGCCCTCACCCTTTGCCCTGTGGCTTTGCACACACTGTGTGTTGAGCACCTCCTGGCCGCCAAGATTGAGGATGCCCTAAACAGCACCAGAGCGAGGACCCGTGCCTCAGTTTCCCCACCCACAGCACGAGTGGATGGGGGCAGCTCCAGTCGTGACCGACTGGGCTGGGCACGGCTGGGCAGCAGCCGAGGGGAGTGTGCCCGGCTCGGCCCCACGCCCTGTGGCTGCTCCCGGGCTGGGCAGCCAGCGGCCCCTTGGCGCTGGCCACTCCTGCTTGGATGACCACGCGGCTGGGCACGGGTGGCCCCTGCGTTGGGAAGAGCCCAGCCCGGGCAGCTGGCCGTTGGGCTGCAGGCCTCGGGCACAGGACCCTCTCGTGGAACCGGCGCCCACACGGACTCAGCAGGAGGCAGTGCCTAGCTGGCCCGCGGGTGCTGCCCCAGGAAGGGGGCGTGTCCCCCGGGCACCGCCGGCGTGCTGGCGCTCGGGAATCAGGGCGACAGGGCTGCGGGCCTCACCTCTCCCTGTGCCTCACTCTCCTCATCCGGGAAGTGGGCACAACGACAGCACCTCTCTCAGAGGTAGTTCTGAACCGAAAAGGTGACAACGGATGCGACACGCTGCCCCACAGGGTGGGGGGCTCACCATCAGCACTTCACCAATCGGAGGGGGGCACTTTATTACTATCCGTGCGATTTCCCTCGTTTCCGTCCCGGGCGCTGGTACTTTGCACCCACTGAGAGCGATGGCCCTGGGCTAAGCCTGGCTCCTGCTGGGGGCCCTTATCCCCTCGCTCATTCACTCTGTGACCTTGGCCAGCGGCCATGCCACCTCTCTGAGCCTCAGCTTCCTCAGAGTAAAACGGGGAAGATAGCAAAAACCCACCCCCCGGCTTTGATAGGGCACCAAAGCAGCTAATAATACGTGTGAAAGGGTTGGCATGTACCAACATTCAAAAAATGGTAGGCTTGGGGAGCGGCTGAAAACAACATTGTGTTCTTAACTTCGGTCTCTAATTGTCCGTTGCTTGCACGGAGAACGGCCGGCGGCTGGGTTTTTTGTGTCAGTCTTGTATTCTGCAACCCCACTGAACTCACTCAGTAGTTCTAGGAGATGTTTACGTTTGTATAGATTCCTTGGAACTTTCTTAGCAGGCCATCACGTACTTTGCAAATAGGGGCAGCTTTATTCCTTCTTTCTCATCTGCATGCCTCTGATTTCCTTTTCTTGCCTGATTGCTCTGGCGAGGACCTCCAGCACAATACTGAACACAAGGGCTGAGAGCAAGTGTCCCTTCCTGCTTCTGATCTTGGGGGGAACTCACTCAGTCTCTCACCACTGAGTGCGAAGGTAGCCGTGGCTCTCTGCTGACCCCCTTCACTGGGCTGAAGCTTTTTTTAAATATAGTCCCCTTTTCTTCTTCTATACTCCCCAAGCTTTTCTTTTTTAAATTAAATAAGTGTAGTTTCTAAAAAAAATGATGCTGTAATTATATGCTCTTAAATTTTTTTAAATTTAGTTTTTAAATTGTGCTTAAATATACATAGCATAAATTTTACCATTTAACCATTTCTAAGTGCACAGCTCAGCGGCATGAAGCACACTCACCCGGTCCTGAGACCACCCCCACCCTGTCTCCAGAACTTTCCATCTCCCCACACAGAGACTCTGTCCCCACCCCCTGCCCCAGCCCCGGCTCCCACCCTCTCCTGTGGGGACGGGACTCCTCTGGGGACCTCCTGGGACTGGGGTCCTGCGGGACGTGTCCTTCTGGGTCTGGCTCCTCTCACTGAGCAGTGTCCTCGGGGTCCCTCCACGTTGTGGCAGGTGTCGAGATGTCCTTCCTTTTAATTATGCCATCTTATTTTTAATTACCTCTCAGCTTTGGAATATTTCTCGTCCATCTGCTGACCATTTGCCTGTCACTTGGCTCCTGAAAACTCCCGCCTTCTTGAGCTGTCCAGTATGGGAGCCACTAGGCACATGTGACTTGAAATTTACATCCGCTAAACTGAAATTAAGTTAGAATCTCAGGACTTCAGTGGCACTGGTCATCTCTCAATCCTCAAGAGCCCACAAGACTGGTGGTGACTGAATTGGACGGTGCCGAATATCACCATCTGCATAGAAAGTTCCACTGGGCTGAGGGCCTGTGGATGTTTCTATGAAAACTTGGGAGTGCATGGGCACAGGTAATCCCCTCCTCCTCCCAACTCCTTAGACAGCCAGCCCTAAAATGCACCTTCCTCTGGTCTGAACAGATGTACCCAGAGTGGATAATGCCTAAAGGATGGCTAATGTCCAATGCCCCACGATGCCCCACGATGCCCCAGGCCATCAGCTTTCATTTGCCAAGTTTCACTGCGTGAAGAGCTTCATGGCACCATCTGATTCAACCAACCCAACTGATGAGTTTGGTAAACTGAGGCCCACCTCAGAAAGTCTATATCCCAAAGCTGATGTCAAGTCAAAGAAGTTGCGTGCCTAGCACAGAGTAACGTCACTGGGGTGATCTTGCCCCTCAGGACAGTATCTGGGGACGTCTGTAGGTCGTCACGACGGGGGGTGCTCCTGGCACTGAGTGGGTGGGGTCACGGGTG
Source organism: Eumetopias jubatus (assembly GCF_037043125.1). Taxonomy (NCBI): domain Eukaryota; kingdom Metazoa; phylum Chordata; class Mammalia; order Carnivora; family Otariidae; genus Eumetopias; species Eumetopias jubatus. The sequence goes on from NW_028274807.1 coordinate 216,119,796, forward strand.
CTGTTCAGCGCCCCCCCCCCACTGCCCAGGACGCCCCCACAGAGAGCGACCCGGCCCAGCGTCTGCAGTGCCAAGTGGGGAGACCCTGGTCTGGACCCACCCACTTTCAGTGGGGGTGAAACCGGTTCTTGGGGAGGGTATGGAGGATCTAAAGATTTTACTCTTTCGTGTATAAAACATCAATATAGATACAGCACACAAACAGACATATACCTGTGATATTAAAACTTCACGGGGCAGAGGGATTAAAGAAAAAAATGTCTATAAAGGATCTGTTGGTGAGGCAATAATAAAAGGGGGGGTACATTTTGTACCCTAGTGAATTTTTAAAGGACTGTAAAAGGAGAAAGGAGAGTATGTGACAGAAACCGTATGAGACGTGCCAGGTCTTAAATATTGACCATCTGGGCCTTTACTGAAAGTCGGCTGACTTCCAGCTGTATGTCGTCCGGCAAGTTCTTGACATCTCCGAGCATCCTTTTTCTTCATCCATAAATCGGATGCGAACCGCACTACCCTTATTCCTTTCCTTTTGAAGGGAACTGATTGCTGAGCACCTGCTGGGGGACCCAGCAGTGACCAAGATGGACAAAAGGCCTTGCCTTCATGGCACTCACGTTCTAATGGGGGAGCGACAGGCGATGACCAAGTAAGCAAATAAATGAGGAGGAGAACTTCAGGCTGTGCCAAGTGCAAGGGAGGCTAAACCACCGGGAGACGTGGGTGGCAGCTCCTGGAGGGTGCGGGGCTTAAGCTGGAGCTCCTGGGCGGGTTGGTAAGGCCCCTCCACGTGAAATGGTCCATTCCAATAGTTAATACTTAGTGAGTCATTTCTTTGACTAGACTGGTCCGCAAGTTTCACCTCCACTGACCTATTTAATCTTCAAAACTCCCCCAGGAGGACAACACGGATGGAGCTAGAGAGTATAACACTCTGAGGGAAATAAGTCAGTCAGAGAAAGGCAAATATCATATGATCTCACTTATTCGTGGAATTGAAGGAATAAAATAAACAAGCGGGGGGGGTGCGGTGTGGAGAGACAAGGCAGAAAACAGACTCTTGACTATAGAGCACGAACAGGTGGTCACCAGAGGGGAGGGGGCTGGGGGTGGGGGGCACAGGTGAAGGGGATTAATGAGCACACTTATCAGGACAAGCACTGAGTCACGTCTGGGACCACTGAACCACTATATATTGTACCCCTGAAACTCATCCAACACAGTATGTTAACTAGATTGGAATTAAAATTAAAAACTTACTTAAAAAGCTTACCCCGACTTAAAAAACAAACAAACCAAAAACCTCCCCCAGCAGGGACATTCAATTCTCGTCCCCATCTGCCAGATAGGGAAACCGAGGCACAAGCTAGGCAGCAGCATATTCAGCCAATGGCGATGGGCCTGGAATCAGGCTTCCCATCGACTCCTGTGCTGCTGACAGAGGTGAGGCCCAGCAGGGTCCAGGATCCCTCTTTTGGTAGTTCGGGGTGATGTCCGGCGTCTGGACCCTGTTCTCTGACTAGTCAGCTAAAGCCCCTCCGGCTGGGGTCCCCTATTCCTCTGCCCCTGCCAAAGGCCCCTTGTGCCATTAACTGTGGTGCTGGGGATGGTGAGGGGCAGCAGAAATCCTTTGTGCCTCCCTGCTCCGTCTCTGCCGACAAACACCCCATCTCAGCAGAGCCCCCGACCCTACTGTACAGGCCAGTGATACCTGCCCTGCACGGACGGCACCCCACGCGCCAGATGTCAGGCGATGCGTCTGACAATCTGCTCTGACACCCTGGAGCAGCCCTTGATGGAGTTACCCAGAGAGGGTAAGTAAGTTACCCAAGGCCACACAGCAAGGAAAGCTGACCGGTTTTATCTGCTCCTCTCTTAGAAACATATATAAGTGAACATCTTGTGGGATTTCAGACCACGTCCACTGCCAGCTTTAAAATGCTGTTTGCTTGCTTTTGAGTTTCCTCGGGACCTGGTGGACTCCTCCGCCCCGCCCCCACGCCCTGAACATGCCGTTCCTGCAGCCCACCTCGGACCAGGCATTCCCACTTGGCACTCGGTGCTGCTCAGAAGGTATTCTCCACACAAGGAACACACAGACGTGCCTCCTGGGTAAAAACTGAAGCAGGACGTGGCCGCCCGTGACCTGTGCTTGCGGTTCCAGACCTGCCCGAGCGCGGGCGTCACGGTCAAAAAGTGCGGGCCTCTCGGCATCTGGGAGCAGCTGTGGGCTTTGCAGAGCCTTTAAAACACACTGAGGGCTTGAGGGAGGGCCGGCAGCTCCCGTGCCCGTCTGATCGCGCCGTGGACCCTGGCCCTGAGTCCCGGCCCTGGCACAGCCCGGTGTGTGACTTCGCACTGGTCAAGTCTCCCCGCTCCGAGCCTCGGTTTCCCCATCTGTAAAGCGAACATTCTCTAGTGTTGTTCTAGTGTAGTCTCTAGTGTAGTCTCACACCCTTCCTTTACGGGTGTGAGGTTGAAATCTGAGGCGCTCTGGGAGAGGAAGGGCCCATCGCAGATAAGGGGATAAATACCATTTTGGTGACAGCGTTTTTCCAAACCCAGAATTTAAATGAACTTATTAGAGAGAGAGAAAAAAAAAAGAAGAATTTCAATGAATTTAGTCCTTCCTCTGCCAACTGCCCTCCAGGGCTCCCCTTTCCCGCAGGCCCCCAGGCCCTGCAAGACCTGCCCCGTCCCCTCCCCGCCCTCCCCTCCTCCTTCTCGCCCCTGTCGCCCACTCTGCTCCAGCCACACGGGCCTCTGGCTGCTCTTCCAATACACCAGGCAGCCACTGCCCTCAGGACCTTTGCACAGGCTGCACCCGCTGCCTGGAACTCTTGTTCCTTCAGCATCTACGTGGCCAACACTCTCCCATCATCCTGGGACCTTCCTCAAAGGCTTCCTTCTCTTTGAGGCACACAAGGCTCCTTAGCACCTGAACGAAGCATAGTTAACCACACACATGTGCGTAGAAGCAACACTCTGGCTGTTGACTACAGGTGTATGGCAAGTGACTCCCTGCGCCGGCCCGGACCCAGTTGTCCTGACTTTCCAGGTCCGTGGGGTGTTCATGTGTAGCCAGGACGTCACCACCTCCTGTAGCCTTTTGCTCAAACAAGCACATGATCGTGGTGACAATAGAAATGTAAACTGGATCCCACTGACGGAGTGTACAAACTGTTCTTTCCTGTCCATGGCCATGAGCCCAAATTTGGTCTGTCCCAGCCCATGACAAAGGCGCCGCCGGGCCTCCGGTCCCGCCCTTCCCGCCGGGGAGCACCCACCCCTTTGCACCAGACAACTCCCTCCATCCTGGTGGCTCAAACTTCCGCCGCTCTTAACTGGGAGACCAACGCACCACCAGACGTTGACCTCACAGATGTTTAGTGATCACCTACTACTCGCCAGGCATTGGGGGGGATGGCAGAGTGCCAAGGGAGGGGGAGATAGACAGGAAGTGAACACACAGAAGAAGACGGAGATAATTTTGCACGGTTCTACGTTCCAGCGAGGCCAGAAAGCTGGGTGAGGGGACAGAGAGCGGCTCTGGGGGAGACTTTCGACACAGACGTCAGGCGGGGCCTCTCTGAGGGGGCCTTAGCAACGGGGTCCTAGGAGCTGGGCAGAGGCACAGCAAGTGCCAAGGCCCTGGGGCAGGAATAAACAAAGGATGTCTGAGGACCGGAGATAGGCCATGTGGCTCCAACCTGGTGAGCAAAGGGGAGACAGCTGGGCCACTCCGGCCACGTGGCTGCCGTGAGAAGCTCAGGCATGATTCTCGAGCACCATGCGCAGTGACATGACTCCAGCTCTGGTAGGTTCAACAGCACCACTGGCCAGGAGGCTGCACAGAATCTGGAAGCCTGGCGCATGGTGGGGGGAACATGAGACGGGGCGGCCGCCGAGGAGGCCGCTTCCCCGGAAAGTTAAACACAGGGTCCCCACATGACCCGCTCCTGCGTATCTACCCCAGAGAGGTGAAAGCACGGACTCCCCACAGACACTCGCACCCCTGTGGGTACGGCCACCACGGACGGACGCCACCCCAGTGTCCCTCAGCGTGTGAAGGATACACACGGTGCGGTCCGTGCACACACTGCAACAAGATCCAGGCTTAGAAAGGAAGGGACCCCGACACCTGCCACGACGTGGAGGGACCCCCGAGGACACCGGGCTCAGTGAGAGAGGCCAGACCCAGAAGGACACATCCCGCAGGACCCCACTCCCAGGAGGTCCCCAGAGGAGTCCCGTCCACACAGACAGACAGACAGGAGAGGGTGGGAGCCGGGGCTGGGGCAGGGGGTGGGGAGTCCGTGCTCCGTGGGGACAGAGTCTCCGTGTGGGGAGATGGAACGTTCTGGAGACGGAAGGTGGGGGTGGCTGCAGGACCGTGTGAGTGTGCTTCATGCCGCTGAGCTGTGTGCTTAGAGATGGTTAAGATGGTGACTAACATAACATAATAAAATTAAAAACATTTTAAAAAAAAGATGGTACATCTTACATTATATGTTTTTTTAACCACAAGAAAACACACACGCGTTAAAAAAAAAAAAGTCTCTGGCTGCTGGGTGAATTCTAGAATCTTGGGGGCTGGGAGACCAGGGAGGTGGCACGGGCAGGTGTCCCAGGGACTTACCAGCCCGGCCCAGGGTGATGGCCTGGGAACGGACAGAGGGGTCATCGTTAATTTCTCGTTGGGATGCAGAAAGGACAGGACCTGATGAAATCATAGTGACACTTCTTTAAAACCTGGCAGGACACGGGAGAGCCTGGGGTTCCTGCCCGGGCCCTGCAGCATGTCTGCTGGGCCGGCATGGGATGCCCGGGGAGCGAGTGAGCCGGATTTACGTTCCAACCTTAGCGGGCGTCCAAATGTAGCTGGCTTTGCCGGGCTGCCACGTCTGCCTCCCAACACCAGCCGGCGAGAGAGGAAACCAAAGCCAGGCCCTGGAATTCCCAGCTCCCGAGTGTCACCAGCCATTTTTAAACATTAGCCAGCTCAAGTTCAACTTTCTCTGTCCTGGAAGGCCATGCCGTACACACGACCCTGGCCTTTGTCCTCCTCGTTGCTGCCATGCGCCTGCCCTGCCCCCCACCCCCTCAGGCAAGCTCCAGCCACCTTCCCAGGCCCAGTTCTAAGATCTCCTTCTCCAGAACACCCTCTCCCTTGGCCCCTTGGCCAAACCTGTGCCCTAACCCCCATCACACCGGACTGAGTCTGGGTCCATAAATATATGAAATTCCAAAGTCCTCCCCATGGCCCCCAAGACCCTGCCTAAACTGGACGCCCTGCCCTCCCCTCCTCCTTCTCTCCCCTTATTCACTCTGCTGCAGAGACACACACACACACACACACCTCCCCACTGGTCCTCCGACACACCAGGCCCAGTGCTGCCCCAGGGCCTTTGCATAGGCTGTACCAGCTACCTGGAATGCCTTTCCTGTAAATGGCTGCCTGGCTCATGCCCTCACTTTACTCAGGTCTCTGCTCAAATGTGGTTTATGTGTCCACAGCCCCAGGGCACGGGATCTGGGCTTGACGTTGGAGAAGTTCGGGAACCCACTTCTCTGTGTCCCTCCCAAGAAGTGTGACAACAGACTCCCATGTATGTCCAGTTATGTGACAACCAGCTTCATGTCCCTGAGCCTCCACCCCCATCGCATACTAGCGTCTGCGCAAATCCAAGCAGAAGACGAAACTGTGATTCTTTTATTCAACGCACTCATTGAGCACCTACTGTGTACCAGACCCTGTTCTAGGCCCTGGGGACACAGCAACGAACAAAACGGACCCGAAATCCTGCCCCACGAGGTTCACGGTCAAGGGTTTTGTCCCTGGCATTCCAAGGAGGGCCGGGGCTCGAATCACAGAAGGAGGGCTTCAGGCTAAACTGACCTTGGCCTTCACTGGGAGTGTGGCAGCAACAGCAGACCGCCCTGAGCTGCAAGGAACTCCCCCACAAATCCGGGCTCCCCCTGCAGCGCCCCCAGGGGCGCGGAACACAGACCCCCAAACCCAGGAACGACGGCGAGGACAACGACCAGCTGTGTGACCTCCACAGAAGTACTTTCCCTCTCTGAGCCCCCACATCTCCGTACAGAGGATCCCAAACCCCCTCTCCAAGGGCCTCTTGGACAAATCAAAGGAAAAAAAGTGCAATGCTGGCCGTCCAAGGCATGCGCTCATCGGCCCCCGGGGAATGGTCTGGGAAAGGCCGACAAGAAGCAGGGGACCCGAGAGGCAAGAGAGGGCCCCGCCGGGTGACCTCCTGGACGCCGGTCTCCACCCGGGGCCTCCCTCGCCCTGTGCTTCCTGACCCGCGTGTTCCTCGAGTCTGGACCACACTTTCCCTCTTCCTCTCCGCGGCCGCCGGCTGCCTGGGCCCGAGCCAACCTGCTTCGGAGTCACTTTCAAAGAAAAGTTTCTGTTTTCTTCCCCACCCAGCCCAGCTCCCCCGCCGCCTGGCCTGCTCCGTGGCCTGGCTCCGGCCCCGCTGGGCGTCCGTGGCCACCTCGGGCCAGTGGGTCAGGGTGGCGGCCCTCCACCGCCCCCCCGCCCGCCTCCCCCGCGCCACCGGCTGCTCCAGCCCGAGGCCTTGGGCTGCTCTTGGGGAGTCCAGGGCGCCCCACGGGGGCTCTGGCCCGGCCGTTTCGGGGCGCCTGGCCCGAGCACCCGGCGGGGAGGTCCCTGCAGGCCAGAGGGCCCCCCTGGAGACCTGCAGGCCGGGACTAGTCCCACCCCGGGACGCTTCTGGCGGCCACGCCACCTTATGACATCATTGCTCAGGCGGCCATTTTCTCCACTCTCCCTCCCCCGGGTTCCAGATGCTTCTGCCGGCCGCGGCGGCCATTTTGTCCGCGCAGGAGGCGCGGGCTGGCACGGGGCTGGGGCGGCTGGGGCGGCTGGGGCGGCTGGGGGAGGCCGCGAGGGCCCCCCCCCCGCCACCAGCGCCCCCCGCCCGGCCCCTCGCGGCCTCCGAGGGCTGCGGCGCGCGTGCCAGCCGGGTGGCCCTGCACACGGGGCCGCGGCCCGCACCGGCGCTGGCGCTCCGCGCTCCGGGTGGCACCGGGGCCGTGAAAAACAGGTTAAAAATACCCACACGCGCAGCCTCCCCCCCCCCCGGTCCCCTCCAATGTCAAATGTGTCAACGCCACCCGGGGAGGGGGGCAGACTTAAAATAACTTGCTGTTTACATTTGGAGCAAATTCTTGGCTTCTCCAGCAGCCAAGCCAGGGCCTCCTCCCGCCTCCCTGGCAGGCCCGCTTCAGCGGCCGCGGGGTGCGGGGGTGGGGGGGGGACGACCCGGGGGGGCGAGCTGGGCGGGGAGCTCGGGGGCCACATGTGCCCGGGCTGAGCACACATGTGCGGGCCCGGGAGGGGACGGGCCGGCCCCAGCACCATCTGTGGCCGCATGGTGGACGGAGCCGGACGGGAACGCCAGAGAACACCCTCTTCCCAAAAATGGGTGCGGGGTGGGGTGGGGGGGGCGCGCCGGGCCAGGCAGGGGGGCGTCCGAGGAGCCACGGCCCCTCCCAGCTCAGCCCTGCTTCGCATGTTTCTTGGGCCGCACCACCGACTCGGCAGCCCCCAGGGGAGTCAGGAGGCCGGAGGCCGGCAGCCTTGCCAAGGGAGGCGGGCACCGAGGGAGGTCTCCGGAGTGGGGCAGAGTTCTGTCCGGGGCTGTGTGGCCACAGGCCAGCGCTGCCGCTCTCTGGGCCTCCGGGGAAAGCACCCTGGCCTTGGAGTGGGGTCGGCAGAACGGGTCCCATCCCAGCCTTGCCTGGGGGTTGGCAGGAGGCCCCGAATGTTGCAGGCCCTCTTCGTGCCTCTTTCCTTTTCTGTACAAAGTGAATGTTGAGGTGCAAACACCTCAGATGTTGGGCACTCCCTTTTACAAAGGGGCAAACTGACGGCCAGAGACGGGCAGAGGCTTGGCCCAAATCTCACCACCAGTAAGGGGGACAGGCAGATCGGAGCCCAGTTACCCTGGTTCCAGTGCCCACACTTTAAACCCGCTGCCTCGAATGCTGGAGGAGGTTGGAAACTCGAGGGCCCAAGCCCAAAGGGGAGAGTCAGTGGGAAGACTTTTCTACTCCCCTGGCCTTCCTGAGACCACTCTTCCGGGAGCCTGGTACACAGTCGGTACTCAATGCTCACACGTAGTTGGCACTCAATCGATGCTCGCAGACAAGTGATGATTCTTCCAGAAGGGGCTGGTACACAGCAGACACCCAATACACACTTGTTGTGTCAATGACTGGAATTATCCTGATGGGGCTTGGCATGCAGCAGGTGCAGAATAAATGCTTGTCAAAGGAATCGGAGGAATGTTGGGGAAACTGGGGGATATTCAGAGGGAAAGACTGGATTGAGGGTGATATAGACCCCAATCAGTGTGAGACAAGAGGTTTCTGACCGCAGGCCCAGGGCTGAGTGTGGAAGGTCACCTAAACATTGCCCATCTAGTCCCCTGGGTCCTTTGGGGATCAGCAGAAATCCTCTCTTGAGTAGGTCCCCCAACTGTCCCTGGTCCTGAGTATCAGAGGGAGGGACCTGCAGCTGGAGAAGCCCAAGGAAGTAACTGGAATCTGTCCTGGGGGCCCAGGAAGGCTTCCTGGGGGGGGGAGAAGAGGATACTGGAGCTGGGGCCTTGATGTGCGAGTAGGAGTTTGCCAGGCACAGAAGGGGCTTGTGGGGAGTGAGACTAGTGTATGAAAATAATCACCACAACTTCCATGTGTTGAGTGCTTAAATGCCAGGAGCTACATACAGATTTACAGAGGGGCTGACGGTGCCTGAGAAGGTCAGGCAGCTGGGCTGAGCTGAAAGTATACGGCCAGCATCCAACCTGAGCAGGGAGGCTTAGCCCCACCACCCGCTGCCTCCCTAAACGTGTCTGGGTCTGGCGGGGGCACAATGGGCAAGGTCTGAGGTGGGTGGGACGGTCTGGCTCCAGTCTTTCCACAGGGTGGATGAGGCCAGGTCAGCTCCCCCTAGGGCCAGGCAGGGGCTGAGGTTCCGGGGCACAGGGGCTTAGTTACATGGCTCCCCCTCCATCAGCTAGAAAACCTGAGCTAATTCAGGAGCCGCCAGGAATCTGCTCTCACCCCTTCAGTTAGCAGCAAAGGGGAACTGGGTGTGTGTGGGGGGGTTGCTTTGGCATCCCCCATTAGTCTCCCCAGCATCCCAGGAGAATGTGTCCAGAACCTCAGGTTGGCCAGATCAACCCTTGCAGCCTCTTCCCTGGGAGCCCAGTAATTTCTTCTGAGCCTAGGAGTGTGCCCATTTCACAGATCTGGAAGCTGAGGCACGGTGAGTGGCTTGGAGCCAGGCCACCTGTTCCAGAAGCGTCTTCTTTTTCCCGGGGAAAGGTGAGATGACCTCCCCTCCCCGCCTCCGATCGGCTATGTGACTCCAGGCTAGCCCCCTGTTCACTCTGGGTTTCAGTTTCTCCAGCTGTCACACGGGGGCTGGGGCAGCATAACATCAGCCTCAACACCTTTTTGTGCTGGAATCTGGCCATGCACTGGGGGTTCTGCGTGTGTGGTCCCATTTCGCTGGAAGAAAACAGGGCCTCAGAGCCTCAGAGAGGGCAAGTGAGTTAACCGCCCGGTGGCCCATCTCAGGGAGTATTATGGGTTTCCACTTGCACACCTCCCATGCTGGCAGGCTCTCTCCCTTCTGGTCCTCCTGCCTTATTGCTGCTGATCACTGCAAAGGTGCCTACTGTATGCTAGGTGCTCACTGAACCCACTCGACAGTTACAGATTATCACTCCCATTTCACAGATGAAAAAACTGAGGCACCGAACAGGGCAGGTGTGGCCTGAGCTCCCGTGGTGAGAATGGGGATGAAAATGGGCAAAATGCTGCTGTGCTGGGGTTGGGCACCTGGCAGCAGCCCTCCCGGCCCCCCTGGAGCCCTGTGGACCTCCCGGGATCATACCCAGGTTGCATGACAGCAGTGCCCGATGCCAGGAGAGGCCCTGGGCGTGTCGGGGGCACCCTGCCCTCACCTCAACCCTCAGTCCCCCGCATATGCCCAGGCAGGTGCCCGGCTGCAGGCAGGGGGCAGGAGGGCCAGTGCCAGTCTCAGAAGGGGCATACGATCCAGGTGACCAACTTGCACGGCCCCACTGAGCCCAGGCTGACAACCAAGGGAACCAACTAGGAATAGGCCTCCTGCCTCTGCCTCTCTTATCCCTCTCCTGAACCCATGCAGTGGCCTGGGTCCCTGAACTCCCACCACCCCCCTTCCCCACTAACGCCCGTGCTCCCCACAGTGGCCAGAGGGTGCCTGTGAGCCCTCCAGGACTCCCACCTCCTTGCGGTAAAGGCCCAAGTCTTCCCAGCAGCTCCCGAGGCCCTGCACATCACACCTGCCCTGTCCGCTCCCCACCCCCTCCTCCTTCTCTCCCCTTCACCCACTCTGCTCCAGCCACCCCGGCCTCCTCGCTGCTCTCAAAACCGCCAGGCCCAATGCTACCCCAGGACCTTTGCACAGGCTGTTCCTCCCACCTGCAATTCTCTCCATACATTTGTTCACACAGCTGGCTCCTCCTCAACCCTCAGGTCCCAGCTCAAATATCAGGTGCTCAGACAGGGCCCCCTCCCGGCAAATAGTCCCCTATCTCTATTCTTTTGCCTTTATTTTTTTGATAGTCCTCATCACCAAACCAACATTTCATTCTTGCCCTTTGTCTGTCTCCCCCAGCGACTGTGAGCCCCACAAGGGCTGTAGTTCTGTCTCATTCCCTGCAGTGCCCCCAGGACCCAGAGCCGTGCTTGGCCCACACCGAGCCCTGAATCATACTTCCTGACTACAAAGTGGTTCTATTGGCTGAGCGCTGAGCTTGTATGTGCTCCATGCTGCCCTAGACCTCTCTCAGGTCTTAACTCATTTCTCCCTCGGCAACCCCACGAGGCAAGCGTATTTCACAGGTGGGGAAACTGAGGCCCGGGGAGAGAAGGAGCTAAGCGAGCGTCAGGGGCAGAGCAGGCCGAGCCAGGGCTTTGTGCCCCAGCGGCTGACCCGCTGCGGCTGGGAAGAAAGAGAGTCGAGCGTAAACAACATCAACAGCAGTAATAATAATGATGGTAAGGTGGCAGTGACGAGCCCGGAATTGGCCGGTTGATAAAGCTCCCCCGTGTGGGTTAGTGCGGGGGAGCCCCGAAGGGGAGACTCAGGGGACACTGGCCCCTTTAAGAGCTTCCCCCTCCCCAGCTGGGCGCTGGCCCGGCCTCCCCTTATGTAAGCTGCCCTTGCATAACCTGGTTACATAAGGAAGCAGGGAACAGGCTTGTCCATCCGGCAGCAACCTGTCCCGGGCCGTCTGTGGGGCCGGGCCTGGGGTGCGGGAGCGCCGAGGCCACCCAGAGTGGCCACCGAGTGCAGCCCCGTTCAAGGGCCCCTGGGGATGCCCCAGACTCACAGACGCGGTGTCCTCTGTGTGGGCAAGCGAAAGGCTTCCAGTCTGCAAGTGGGCATAGGGCCGCTCCCATTGCTCTGAAGGTGAGACTGAGCCCCAGAGAGGGCCAGTGAGCAGCCCAACGCTTCCCAGCCCCGAGCGGAGGACGGAGGTGGCGTGGCGGGCCTGCGGTGAAATGTGGATGGTGTGGCCTCAGCTTCCGAATTCCTCCGCAAAACGGAGCTGCAGGTGGGGCCTTTCTCAGCAGGGCCTGGTGTGCAGCTGGTACTCCATAAATGCAGCCCTGGGCCCAACTCAGCACTGGGCAAGCTCTAAAAGCCTTTTAATTCTATTAACCGGCTTGCCTCTTGGCAGTACCCACGGCCACTGCCCTGCTCTACCCTGAAGCCACAGGCCCTGAGAGAGGGGAATGCCCGGGGCTCAGGTGCTGTAGGACGGCCCCACCAGCTCGGGAAGAGTGCCGACTGTATACCACATTCTGGCCCAGGTAACTGTTCTGTCTGCCCGACAAGCCCCAGGCGGACGCGAGGAGCCCCAGAGACAGATGGGGAAACTAACTGAGACACTGAGAGCTGGGATTTGTCCGAGGTCAAACCCAAGCCCTACCATGCATGCACTGTCTCTGTCCCCAGGCAGGCCCCCCCAGCCCCCGGTCCCCCCCGGTCTGACTACGGGAGCCCGGGGGTGTCTGGGTATGGCACCCCCCCCAACATACACAGGTATCAGTTCTGCCATCTTTGGGAGGGGTGTGGCTCGGGAGTGGAGGCGGCCCCTCTCCTTCCCCTTCTCTCTGGGCACTGGCCCTTTAAGGCAGCCGGCTGCCAGGGCTTGTCCCGGGGTTACCCCAAGGGGCGGGTGTGGTCAGGAACAAGGGGCCCATTCAGCTCCTGCTGCCACCTCCGGGCAGCCCACAGGCTGGCCTGGGTGGGAGGCAGGGAGGAGACTGGCAAAGGCAGGGACAAACTCGGGGCGAGCAGAGACAGAGACAGAGAGACAGAGACAGAGACAGAGACAGGCACTAGGAGAGAGACAGAGAAACGGAGATGGAGAGACAGAGACCCAGAGAGAGACACCTGGCCTCTTGGCTGCACCACCTGCCTCCCTGGTTCCCCTGAATTGAGAGTTTGAGGCCAGCCCAACCCCTAGCTAGGGTGCAGCCCCCAAAGGTGCTCCTTGAGCCCACTGAACCTGGTGCCCACTCACTAGCACCAAAGTCCTGTAAGCCCAACGAGGGGATCCTGGGACATTCTGGGGAGGTCCCTGTCACACCTCAAACAGCCCCTTCCCAGGGGACCATTGTGGGCCCTCAGATCTACCAGACCTCTGCCTCTTAGCTATGTGACCTCAGGCCAGTGGTTTTACCTCTGGGCCTCAATTTCCCCAACTGTTAAATGTGGGATTAGGATAAAATGCAACAGTGCCAACAAAACCGAACATCTGCTGATTGAGTGTAAGTTCGTGAGCCCTTGGGAGGCCCACAAGTGCCCCAATGCGCCAACACACTCGCATGTAACTCTGCCTCCCATCAGGTGTCACAGTCTCAAAGGACAGCCACTGTCTTCAACTGAGGACCCACTGAGCACCCTTCCAGCTGTGGGCAGGAGCTGCCCCGGTGTCCCCTGGCCCCATGACAGCCTCCGGAAACACACCCAGGGTTCCATGTCCCCAGATCCAAAAAGCAACAGACATCTACTGGGGATCAAATGAAATCTCGATTCTTATTCCTGGGACTACCTGGTTTTAGGTTCTTCAAAGTCACATACCCCCACAAAATGCTCCCAAACATCTCGCCCCCAACTGGGGCCCCCATCCAGTCGGCTGCCCCCAAGAAGGCAGCCCCTACCTCCGCCAGTCTGGAGGGAACCTCAAAGAAACTAAAACCTGCCTCCTTCCCCTCCATAAGCATCTTTTCTGAAATATTCTGCTCAGTCACCTGGTCTTAGGACAGACTTCCTCGACTGACCTGAGCTTTCCGGATCTCTGACACAGATAATTCTAGAACCTATCCATGGGAGTTCTAGAACCCAGCTCAAGAACATTCCAGAGCCTGTCCTTGGGTGTGCAAATGCCCAATGTGAGGAATTCTGGAAGCTGCCCCCAGTGCTCAAGAATATACTTAACGGGTTTCTTGAGTATTTGATGAAATCAATACTTGACTGGAGAAGTGCTGACAGGTTTCACAGTTTGGGAATCCTCATACTCTTGAGAACCCAGCTTGGGTATATGTGAGATCTGTTTCCAGATGTTGAAAAAAACTCCCCTCGAAGAATGCTAGAACCCGCTTCAGGGTGTTCTAGAACCCAACTCGCAGAATTTTGGAGCTCATCCCTTAGTAAGCAAAAACCCAACATAAAACATTCTGGACTCTGCTTCTAGACACTTAGGAACCCACCTCAGGAATTCTAGATCAAGGGACCAGCTTGCTGACAAGGCTCTAGAACTAATTTCCTGGGTCATTAAACAGCCCAACCTCAAAGAATTCTAAGGCTTCCCTTAGCACAGCGGTTCTCAACTGGGGTGATCCTGGTGAGGGACATCTGGTGATGTCTGGAGATATCTGTGGTTGTCACAACTGGGAGGGGGCTCCTGGTATCACGGGGGTGGGGGCAGGGATGCTGCTTGGCCCCCACAGTGCCCCGGATGCCCCCACAGAGACTGGTCCGGCCCCGATGTCAGCAGTGCTGACAAGAAGAGACTCTGCCTTTTTATAATCAAAAGCCCCATGGTTAGACCTTCTAGAACCTACTCCTTGGATTTTCAAGAAACCAGCTGGGGAATTCTAGAATCCCTCCTTACATTCTCATCTATCCAACTGGGAGCAGATTTGAGATCGGCCTTGAAATTGTCTAGACTTCAGATGCTCTGGAGCGGAGCCGCCCGATCCATGTGTGGCTCTGAGCCCTGACACGTGGCTGGTCAGAATCGGGGTGTGAGTGCAACACACACACTGAATGCCAAAGACTGAGAACAAATAAAATAACGTCAAACATCTCAATAACTTGTTCATACTGATCATGTGTCAAAATGACAACATTTTGGATGTCCCAGGTCAAACAGAATATGTAGTTAAAACTAATTTCCCCTGTACATTTATACTTTTAAGTGTGGATACCAGGGAAAAAAAAGTGAAATTATTTATGTGGCTCACACTGTAGTCTACTGGATGGAGCTGTTCTGAAGCTGGCTTAGGAGAATTTTTGTTGTTGTTGTTAAGCAGGCCCCACACTCAGTGCGGAACCCTATAAGGGGCTCGAACTCACGACCCTGAGATCAAGACCTGAGCGCAGATCAAGAGTCGGACGCTTAACCCATTGAGCCCCCCAGGTGCCCCCAACCTAGGAGAATTGTAGAACTGCCTGGATGGTGAAGATCCCAGCTCTGAAGATTCTAGAACTCAGGCCTTGGGAATTCCAGAACTTGCCTCCTGGGGGGTCTGGAAGCCACCTCAGCTCTGGCATTCTAGAGCCCCCCTCCCCACATGCAAGCCATTTTCCCTGAGCCCCAGGTTCCTCCCCCCACCACTTCCGCCTCCCAACACCCCTCCAAGTCAGCCTGGAGCACAAGATGGGACAGGATGGACCAGAGGAAGGGCCCTTATAGGGCAGCCCGGGGCAATGCCCCCCCAGGCCTCGGTTTCCCCATCTGGACAAGACACGCAGTGTCCCCGTATGCCCCCTCCCTCATCCTTCACAACTCTGACCATCTGTGACTTCCTGCCCACACCCAGCTGGAGGAAGAGGGGCTGGCCTGGCAGCTGGCTGGGGGGGGGGGATGCCAGAGATGTCCCTAGCTGCCCTCAGCCTCCCCTGGGCTCACTGGGCAGAGGGCCAAGGTGGCAAGTGCAGCCCCGCCATGCCGGGGATGGCCACCACAGGTGCAACATGCTGGCTCCTCGGGGAGCCGGGCCCTGCCCCGCCGGGTGGACGTGTGGACCAGGGCACTCCGCAGGGCGGCCTCTGGAGCCTCCTCACCCCTGCCTGGGCTACAGGGGTGCAACACCGCCTCCAGGGGAGCACTTACTCACAAACGCGCTCCCCCCTTCTGAGCGCTCAGCACGTGCTAAAAGGTTGCTTTCTCAAAGATGCCGTTTCCGTTTCCATCACCAGACACTCCCTACGCTCATTTTGCAGAAGAAACAGAAGTAGAAAGATGGGCACTAACTTGCCCAAGGCTGCCCAGCGGGCCAGAGGGCAGAGCTGGGACGGGAACCGCAAGCACGTTGAGGGTAATAATCACTGTTATTATATCACCATAGCTGATATTTTTATGAATTATTTATCGTGACACGATACATATAGAATACGTTACTAGTTATCATTAACGGCAACAAGTAATTGCTTCCGTGAGGGTAAAATACACAGCATAAAATTCACCATCATAACCGTCTCTAAGCACACAGCTCAGCGGCGTGAAGCACACTCACCCTGTCCTGCAGCCACCCCCACCCTCCGTCTCCAGAACTTTCCATCTCCCCACAGGGAGACTCTGTCCCCACGAAGTGCGGATTCCCCACCCCCTGCCCCAGCCCCGGCTCCCACCGTCTCCTCTCTGTCTCTGTGGACGGGACTCCTCTGGGGACCTCCTGGGAGTGGGGTCCTCCTGCGGGATGTGTCCTTCTGGGTCTGGCTCCTCTCACTGAGCCCGGTGTCCTCGGGGCCCGCCCACGTCGTGGCAGGTGTCAGGGTCCCTTCCTAAGGCAACATATCACTTTCGAGTGCTTACTGTGTACCCCCATGTTCTAGCACTCTGCATGCATTCCCTAATTTAACCCCACAGGGCCTGGTGAGGTGTGCACAGGATGCTCTTATCATGCCCATTCGAGAGGGAAGGAAACTGAGGCGCAGGCAGTGACGTCACTTACCCAAGGGCCATGCAACACAGGAGGCATAAGATTTCAACCTGGGTTGTCTGGCTACAGACCGCGCCCCAGCACTGCCAGCGCCCCCCTTGGGCTCCCGGCCTGCTCTGTGAGCAGAACCCTCACCTGTTGGGTGTCTCTTTGCTGCTGACCATGAGCCTGGAGGCCTGCCATCGCTATAAATACGCCGTCAGCTGGCGTCTGGGCCTCACCCCTGTGCAGCCACCTTCCCTGCACAGACAGACGGCCCGTACACCTGGCTGCCCGGCCCCGGGGGAACCCAGGCTGCCAGGAGCCCCTCACCCCTCCACCGCCCAGACACCTGGAGTGGGTGACACGGCCGGCTGCCAGTGGAGAGCCCATCCTGGGTCACAGGTGCCCCCGTGGGCTCCCTGGGTGGGAAGAATGAAGCCTAGGGTCTCAGAGCAGAACTGAGGTTCCCCCCCCCTCCACTGACTGTCTCCTGGGGCTGGGGAAGAGGATCCGGGAAGGGACAGAGCATTTATTTAGTGCTTCCTGTATGCTTTTTGAGGATCACTGCCTCTGGTCCTCAGTGCGGTGGACGCAGTTCTCATGCTCCCCATTTATAGATGGGAAAACCAAGGCTGGAGACGAGAATGCGTCTCACATGGCCTGGAGCAAGCATGGACACAAACTGCCGTCCGGACCCAGGGTGCGCTTGATGGTGACCCTGGCCCCCAGGCTTAGTCACGGTGGGCTCTTCAACACAGTTCACCGCTATTCCTTCATTTATTCACTGTGTATTCAGCACCAACTTTTTTTTTTTTTTTTTTTTTTTTGTAATCGGCAGCACAACTGGGAGGATGTGGATGTCACCTGGTAACCTCCAAAGTGTTTTTCAGGTTTTTTTTCCTTTCAGGGTTTGGAGGACTCAGGATCCTGTGGGTTCTAATTCTGCTCTGCCTCTCAGGGGCTATGTGACTTTGGGCAAGCGGCTGACGGTCTCTGGGCCTGTTTCCTTACCTCGTGCATGGGAGAAGGTAACAGTCTGTCTCTCGCGGGATGGTGGAGAGAATTAAATGAGCTAAAATGTGGGATGAGCTCAGAACCAGGCTCGCAGTGTCTGGCACACGCAATATGTGTTTGCTGCTGCTGATGTTGCTATTGCTTGCTTCCCGCTTCCATCCAGCAGGGCTCGGGGACCCTCCCTGGGGCACCCTGGGGAGCCCCTCCAGCAGCTGCAAGCTTCCCAAGCCGGCCCCTGCCCACAGCGCCATTCTGGGAGGTTGGCACCGCACAAGGCGGGAACGGGAGGCTGGCCCGCGGCAGCGTCAGCAGATGGGCACCATCTGGGCTGGCGGCTCGGGGCGGGCTGGCAGCTGCTGGAGCGGGCGGGCCTGGCAGCCCCTCCCCCGCCCAGCCCTGGCACCGCGCCCGCCCGCGCCTCAGGTTTCTCAGGCCGCCGGAGGGGGTGGGGAGGCCTGGCTGGGCTTCAGGGCTGGGCCAGCGGCTTCCCTCTCTGGGCCCTGGTTCTTCCAGGCTCCCTCCCAAATGCAAGGCAGGTGGAGGAGGGCCGGGCTTGCCCGCTCCTGGCCTCCCCATCACCCTCACCGGGAAGCCACGCGGCAGGCCTCGCCTCCCCCTCTGAAGGTCCCCAGAGGCCTTCCTGCTCTGCTCCTCAGGCTCTGGGCCATGCCGGCCCCCGGGCCTTTGCACTGGCTGTGCCCCCATGCCTGCCGCACTCCCGCAAATCCCTCTGTGGCTCCCTCACTTCCTTCAGGCCTCATCCCAAGAGCCACCTCCTTGGGGCCTCCCTCCCTCCTCACTCTCCTCAGTCTGGGGCGCTCCCCTCCCCGCCCCTCTCCACACCCTGCCCCTGCTTTGTTTTCCTGCCGTTGTCCTTATTCACTGAACTGTGAATTGTCGGTTTCTGGGACCCCCACTCAGTTGCACCCCACCCACTGCACCCATTTAGCAGGCAGCCCCCTGTGCCCCAAAGCAGAGCTCACATCATCCCCTCATCATGGTTCCCCCCTCCAGCTGGCCCCTAGGCTGCCCCCAGGGCACACACTGAGGCCAGCCCCTGGAATCAGGGCCCTAAGGGCTCCAGATGGATGCCTGAGGCAGCCAAAGTCAGCCCCAGGAGGCGCCCCAGGCTCTGACCGGCCTGGCAGCCCCAGGGGTGAAAGGGCCTTCTCAGATCTCATCCCCATGCCTCCAGCCCTCCAAAGAAACCTGAGGATGGAGGGCTGGGAGCACCTCTGTCCGTCCACCTGACCCCCAGGAGAGACGGCTCCCCCAGGGGCTGCCAGGCCTGTCCTAGGACGGGGCAGGGCTGAGTGTGGTGCTTCCATGCACGTCTGTCTCCGGCTGTCTGTCTGTTCTGAGGAGCCGTATCTGATGCACCAGCTGTCTCCCCATCTGACATCGGAGGTGCTAGCCTTGCAGCTGGAGGGGGCGCCCCACCCCAACATCCACCCTGCATGCACATCCCTAGAGCTCCGTCCCCAGCCTCCTCATCAAATCCCAGCAGCGCTGGTTGAAGGGGGTGCTGCGCTACGGCCCAGGCCGCGACCCCCTCCAGCCCTGGGACCCACAGACAGAAGGAGGGGGGTGGCGGGCGGCGAGCTCTCTCCGCTGTCGGACTGACACCTGCCTGACCAAGAACAGAGATTTCACTGGGACCCAGAACGAGGCTGGGGGTCCTGGAGGGCAAACCCAGCCCACGGGAGCCTAGAACACAGCCCCAGCCCCGAGGTGCCAACAAGGCTGCCGGGCTGCCACTTTGTACCCCACGATTCACCTCCCCCCTCTTCCACCACCATCCGGGGTGGAGGGCTGGGGGCTGTCGTCAACAGCAGCTGCCTGCACCCACATCCCCCCCTCTGCCCTCCCTTGGCTCTGGGACCTTGGGCAGTCAGGCCCTGTTTCCTTCGCCGGCCCTGGTTCCTCACCTGTGACATGAGTACAACAGCGATTCCTGCCTTGCTGGGCTGTGGACAGAATGGGAAAGAAAAAATGCCCAGCAGAGAGCAAGTGGAGTTAGGAGTTAGGGTTCTGAAGCATACGCAGGAGTCTTCCACACGGGAAAGGCCTGCCTGGCATGGGGAGCAACAAGGCACAGGCATGGAATTGGCAAATGGTAACCGTGATCAGGATGATAGCGGGGGTGGGGGGGGAGATGGGGGTAAGAACAGGGGCCCGAGGAGCCCTCGCCCCGAGCCTGGTGTTTCCTCATGCCCCCGTGAGGGTTGTCTGTTGAGCACTCACCACGGGGACCCAACCAGGCAGCTCATTTGAGCTTCCCATTTTAAAGGCAAGGAAAGAAAGCACAGAGAGGTTCAGCGACTTGTCTCGGATCACCCAGCTGGCCAGCAGCTGAGTCGGCTTGGAATCGGCCCTCCCCTCACGCCCAGCCCAGCTGCGGCTGGGTCGGCCGGGGCCAGTTGGAGCAGGGGTTCCCCGTGGGGATGATGGAGCCCGCTGAAAGCAGGGGCGGGCACGGCTTTGACCTTCCCCAGCCCGCGAGCGAGGAGGCCGATCAGACTGGCTGGCAAAGGCATGGCAGTGGGGCACAAAGGTGTCTGGGGAAGCCTGGAGGCCCAGCCTGCCTGCTGAGCCGAGGGGGGAGGGGGCCGGCTGGGGGAGGGGAGGCGCCTGGAGATTGTGCTGACACCGGCAGAAAACTCGCTTCAAAATTTTATCAGCTCAGCGCGGAGGAGGTGGGGGCAGGGCCAGGCTCAGAAGATGGAAGTGGTGGGAGAGGCCTGGACCAGCATGGTAATGCGTCTGCAGCCCCCAAGGCCACCCCTGCCCCCTGCCCGGGACAGCCAGTCACCTTGTCCACCCCTCTGCCTCCTCGGTCCCTAAGGCTGCTCTGCTCCCAGCCCCAGTGGGTTTGTGACTCATGGGTGGGGGTGGGGGCAGAAGAGGGTCAAGGTCAAGGAACCAAGGTCAAGACGGGGAAACCGGCCCACCTCTCCCTCCCACACACCCTGGAGACTGGGAGCCCTACAACCTCATCTAATCCTTACCCCATCACTGGGAGAAGTGCAGCGGTTACCCCCATTCACGGAGGAAACAGAACCGTGATGTGTCCAAAGTCACACAGGCTGCAAAGGGCAGGGCTACGCGTGGCCTCTGGGCAGTGAGCCCTGAGTCTGTCGCCGCTAGACACCCCCCCACCGCCCCTCCCACAGCCTTCCTTCCGTCTGTTTCTGGTAGTGTGCACCTGTGGGATCTGCCGGGGCTGGGCTTGCAACCTGGGTGTACCCACTGGACACACTCATGCAGCCCCCAGGTATGTACCCACATGTGCGCCAGACTCAGCCCGGCGGGGGGTGGTGCTGGTGGGGTATGCGACACGTGACCATTGGGTTCTATGAGCACACCTGACTCTGTCCACACTAAGACACTCCCAGCTGACACCTGCCACGTGGCAGACCAGCGTTCACATGCTACATGCATGATCTGGCGACTCCCCCGGGGCCTCATCCAGCTAGGGACTCTGATAACCTCCATTTGACAGACGGGGGAAACGGAGGCCCAAGGTGGACACACAGCCAGGAAGCAGCAGGGCCCACCGCCCTCCCAGCCAGGCCCGGCCCTGGGCCACCAGCCCTGCTGACATCCAGAGGCTGGGCCACACATCTGCCTCTACATCTTTGCCCAGGCTGCCGACCCTCTGGGACACCCCACACTCAGCACTGTCCAGCCACCCCGTAGAGCTCAGCTCTGCCGCACCACTTTCTCCAGGAGGCTGCCACGGGTTTCCCCACCCTCACAGACCCTGCTGGCCTCCATGTGGGGCACTAACCATGGAGCCAGCAAACACCCAGCTAGAACAGCCAGAGCCAGGGACACAGGGGACCAGAGAGGGTGGTAACCTAGCCAAAGTCACACAGCACCCAGCTTCCCACTCAGCACAAAGGTGGGACCTGTCAGGCCTCTGCTGAAGGTCTGAGAGTTGATCAACTAGCATTCACAGCACCCAACTCCAGGGTTCTTTCAGCTTTTCCTGGGGGGGGTACGACTCTCTCTGCCATTGCTCCCTGTCCTGTCCTCACCCCTAATTCCCAACAAGGCCTTATGTTGCCCCTCGGGCCTCCTGGGACAGGGTCTCATCTCCGGAGATCTCAAGGGCCTGCCTCTTACCTTCAACCCCCTGGACACACCGCCTCCCCGTTCAGACTCTCCTTGAACCGTACCTCTTCCCCTTAGACCTTCACAGCACCGGTGCCTGTCCCGCTCCAGCGCAGGCCGGCAGGCCCCCTCAGCCCGCCCACTGCACCTGCCTCCCGTCTCGGTCCCCACCTGAACCACCACCCCAGCCGGACGCGCGAGTGGGCCGCCTCCCCCGCGCCACGGGCCCCCCCCCCCCGCGCGCACATCTCCCCCCCCAACCCCGAGACCCTGGGCGCGCGCGCCCGCCCGCCTCACCTCGCTCGCGCACGAAGTAGGCCAGGTAGAGGTCGAGCTCCTTGACCGCCACGCCGATGTGATGCGGCTGCACGCAGAGCACCGGGTGACCGCATTGCGCCGCCTTGACCAGGCGCTCGCCGTCGGTGCTCTCCAGCGGGATGCCCTTGAAGAGGATGACCATGACCAGGTCCAGCCGCCACACCTTGTCGGCCTGGCGCAGGCAGTCGATGCGGCGCATCTTGCCCTTTTGGTCGGGGTTGGAGAGCACGCAGCCCGGCGCCTTCTTGCCGGTGATGGCCAGCACGAAGTCCTCGCGGCACTCGGGCCGGATGTCTTTGCGCAGCTTGGCCAGCAGCCGGGACGCCCACTTCTGCTTCACCTCGGCCTTCTCGCCCAGCAGCTCGTCCTTCACGGCGCGCTCCTCGTCCTTCGACATGCGCTTCTCGTGCTTCTTGAAGTACTTGCGCTTCCGCGCCTGCAGGTTGAACCAGGTGTAGGCGAAGGCGCGCACGTGGGGCAGCAGCGCCTCGATGAACGGGTGGAACTCATCCTGCAGGCGCGAGAGGCCAGAGGTCAGGGGGTGCTGGGGACCGTGGGCCCACTGCCCAGCCCGGGAGACTGAGGCCTGGGGGCCCCAGGAAGACCCCCAGGGAGGGCCAGGCGCCTGTGGGCAGGGGGTGCACTGCAGACCTGCTCACCTCCTAGGGAAAACTCGAGGCCAGAGGGGACACCGAAGCGTATGGGGGAGAGGCGTGAACTCCTTGCCCGAGTGGGGAAAGTGGGGAACCTGGGGCTTGGACTACGTGGGAGGCGCAGGCCAAGGCAGAGGTTCATGGAGGGCTGTCTTGAACTCCAATGTACAGACAGGCCAAGCTGAGGGTGCCCAGGTGCTTGATGGGGGCTAGCCCATTGTACAGACGGGGAAAAGTGAGGTCAGGAGAACGGGGATGTTATGGCCCTATTTGCTGTCTACTAGGACGGGGGGGGGGGGAGCGGCAAACCCCAGTCTGAAAGCCTCTTAAAGAAGACGATGAGTATTCCATTCCACTGCAGCTACTCAACTCAGTGCCGTATCGCCAAACTAGCCCCAGACATGACACACAGATGATGGACATGGCTGCGTTCTGATAAAACTTTATTTACAAAAACAGGTGGCAGGCATTGGGCCCCAGGCCTGTAGTTAGCAAACTCCTGCACTAAAGTATGAGCTCCAGGGGCGCCTGGGTGGCTCAGTCGTTAAGCGTCGGCCTTCGGCTCAGGTCATGATCCCAGGGTCCTGGGATGGAGCCCCGCGTCGGGCTCCCTGCTCGGCGGGGAGCCTGCTTCTCCCTCTGCCCCTCCCCCTGCTTGTGCACGCTTACTCTCTCTCTGACCAATAAATAAATAAAGTAAAATAAAAATAAAGTATGAACTCCAATGTCTAGAGCAGGGCCAAGCATACAGAGGCTGCCGGATGGCTGCAGGAGAAACCAGGCTCCGAGAGTGTCCCTATCAGCAAAGAAAGCTGACACCGGATTGTGGGGGGAGCAGTCTGAGGGCTGCCTCTACTGGCCCTTGGCACAAATTAAAAAAATGAGGTCTAAGGGGTCATTCCCATAGACCAGCTGTGCAGAAAGGCCCCGCAGAGGTCCATGGGCCAGGACTAGGGCAGCCTAGATGTCAGAGGCTGCTGGAAGGAGAGGCTCCTGCGCAGACCCACTGTAGGGGCTGAGAAAGCTGAGGCCCAAGAAGGCAAGAGATCAGAATACACGAGAGAAGGGGAGCTGGCCTTGGGAGGTTCAGAGCTGGGGAGAGGGGCCCCTGGGGCTGCCCCCCGACATACCCATTCAGACGGAAAATCTGAGGCCTGGGGAGGCTCTGAGGCCTGGCCAGACCTGTGACTTCAACCCCCGCACCCCCCATCCATGCCTAACTGGTGTTGCTGGGAGGCCACAACACCCATTTTACAGATGAGGAAACTGAGGCCCCAAGAGGAGGGGACCGAGTCATGAAGGACATAGCCCTATCCCCATGAGAACAGCAGCAGCCGTGGCCGGGCCCCCCCGAGAGCAACACGGTGCCATGGGAGACCCCTGCCCCCTCCTATGGGGGTGAGAGGGCTGTCTCATCTCTCCGCTTCTCATCAAGGGGAACCAGCTCTGCAGAACATCTGGGACCTGGTTTCTCACCCTCCAGGAGAAAGGAAGACAAAGAGAACCTTGGGCCCCACGTCTCCGCTCCTGCCGGGGCCGTGCGGGCTTCCAGAACAGGAGTGCTAGCTCTTCACAGGGTATGAGCCCGGTTCCCTGCCCAGCTCTGGAAAGGCTGCCCTAGACTCTTAGTGTTATTGTTGACATTGTTACAATTATTCCGGTTGCTTACAATCTCCCAGGACGCAGGGGAAGGCCCAGGGCTCCGCGACCCACTGCTTGATGGGATCCAAGGCCCAGACAGGGGCGGAGACCCGACCTGGGGGTCCCACGGGGTCTCGGGGCCTGTGTGAGGCCCCAAGCCCAGGCCCCCGAGGCCTGTGAAGGCCATCGGCCACTTCCTCAGAACAGCCTGGGGTCTTGGGGGAAACAGCCGTTCTGGGCTATCAGTCTGCCTTCTGGCTGGATGGGGCTGAGCTCCGTCCCACCTCCAGGCCTGGACACTCACAGGGACCCCCACCCCGTATGCTCTCAGGGCTCTGTGCACCTCTGGCCGGGGGGGGGGGGTGGCGGTGAGGGGGTGGAGGGGTGCCGGGGTGGGGGAGGGGAACGACCTCAGATTTCACCTATTACTGAGGCTCTGAAAATAGCCTCCTGCCCTCACCAGGGTGGGGCGGGATGGGGCTCAGCGTATGGCAGACCAGCTCCCCACTCCAATGTCCCCCAAAGTGTGAGTCACCGCAACAGCTGTGGCAGGCACTGGACCTCAGGGCTCTGTTCCGCTGCCCACTCCCCCAACCCCGGCTGGCCTGCTGAGGCCGAGGGAGAATGGAGGGGGGCCCATCTGTGGCCCGTCCCTGTCCAACCTCCACGGGGCTTTCCTGTGCCTGAATGCCACCTGACAGGCCAGCCCCAGAGAAGGGGAGTGACTCAGCCAGGGTCACACGGCCGGTCAGCAGAGCTGGGACCAGAGCCGGGGCTGCCTGGCCGGAGGGGCTGGGGGTGGGGAAGCGAGAGAGGCACAGGTCGCTGCCCCCCATGGAGGGGACGCCAAGGTGGCAGGAGGCCAAGGCAATGGTGTTGACGCTGGGCCATGGCTGCCACCCAAGTTCTGGTGCTTTACTGGGGCAGCGATAAGAGGTAGCTGGGAAGGGGCAGCTGGATGGTCAGCCAGCAGGGGCCGACTGACAGGTCCCCAGACTCCTCTCCTTGAACCCTTTTCTCTCTGAACCCCTCCCCTGGCTCTGGGCCCCGCCCCTTCTCTGTGCCCTACTCCCTCCGGGCCCACTCTCAGGAAAGGTGCCAGGGAGGCGGGCAGGGGCGGGAGCCCACGTCACCAGTGACCCCAGCTGGTCCGGGAGGAAGGAAGACAAACAGTCTGTAACTGGGTCATGGACCTGCTGCCCTATCCTCCCTTGTCCTCCCTGGGAGGTCAGCCCAGGTGAGAGGCAGGTCTGTCACTCTCTTTGTCCCACGAGACCTGCCACAACCAAGACATCTTCCCCAGGGCGCCTCCCAATGCCCTCACTGGCTGACCAGGCAAAGGAGACAGTCAAGGCAAGCCAGATCCCGAGAATCCTCCCAAACTCCTACACATCCCTCAAAGCCCTGTCTCCAGTGTTCCTTCTTCTTCAGGCAGCCTTTCCTGCTCTCCTCAGGGATCCCCCCAGACCTAGCCTGGACCACACGAGCTGGGGTTCGGAGTCCGGCTCTATTGCTACCTCCCCCCCCAAATCTGAGGCCCAGGGCTAAAGCACCCATTTGCCAAGCAGACTCTGCAAGGGAATGAGGTTGGATGACAAGGGCCTCCATTTTCACCCTCTGTCTGACCCCAGAACAAATCACTGCTCTGCTTTGGGTCTCAGTTTCTCATTTCTGTACAACGGGCAGAACGGGATAGGGCAGCTGTGGGGTGTTGGGGGTTTTTGTCAGTTCCTGGTAACCAGAGAGGCAATGCTGGGGGGAGGGGGACCGAGGCCAGGCCGTTCCCAGAAATGCCACTTGGCTCACTGGGACTTCCTGGCCAAAAAGGGCAGCAGCAGCTGGGAGGTGGACACCTGGGTCCAAGCCCTTGCTGGATGGGCTGGACCATAAAGCTCCTATTCACAACCAGGAAGTTTTCCAGGAAGGATTCTCTCTCCCTCATTTACTCAGTGACTCACCAAACGTTACTGAGAACTATCTTACCACCTCCTAAATTCGTATCACAAACTCTTATGTGCCCTTCAAAGCCCTGGTTCCAACGTCTTTTCCTCTAGGTTAAGGCCAGGTTAAGTGGCAAATAGCAGAGCCCATATTCAAACCCAGGTCCATCTGGCACCAGTCAGTGTCCCTAACCTGAGGTAATTCCTCCCCTCAAGCTCAGAGCATCACAGCTTAGGCATAACTCCCACATAATGAGGGCGAGATGCATTTGCTTGTTCGACAAACATTTATTGAGTGCCTACTGTGTGCCAGCTCCGTGCACGGTGCTGTGGACCCAGCGGTGACCCGGGCTCAGTCCTCACCTGGATCCTGATCTGGGGCAGGGATGGATGTGAAACAAGCCGACAGATATGCAATAAAATGTCAGTTTGAATAAAGCGCTCTGAAGAAATTTAAAGGAGTTTGGGGAGGGCCAGGGAATGCCTTAGGGTTGTTTTTTAGCTGGTAGTGGTCAGGGAGGGTCTTTCATAGGAGAGAACACTTGAACAAAGGCCTAAAAAATGGTGGGCCAGGGTAGGAGCTTTCCAGAGAGTAAAAACAGCATGTGCCAAGGCCCTGAGGCAGCACCGTGCCTCATGTTTTGCGAGAACAGTGAAGAGGGTGGTGTGGCTGAAACAGAGTGGATGAGAAGGAGAGTGGAGGGGGGCAGGGCAGGGAGGTGCTGGGGGCTGGTTGTGCAGGGTCTTGTGGGCCCCTGAGAGGAATCTGGGTACACAGAGCAGTGGGAGTGAAAACTTCCCATCAAAGTGACCAGGGAGTCTGAACCCTGGATCTCCTGCCTTCTTTCTCTGTGCCTTTGTGTCCCAGGACGATGACGGGGCTGAGCCAGAGGGCCAGGGTGTGGGAGAGAGAGTTATTAGAGAGACAGGGCGCGGGGTCCTACCTACCAGAGGCTGAGCATTTACTGAGCTATCAACTCTGCAAAATAGGGACTATCCTCACGCCTGGTTTCTGGAGGGGGAGACTGAGGCACTGAGCACCGAAGCCACCCACCCAAAGTCATGCAGCCAGGAAGGAGCCAAGCTGGGGCTTGAACCTGCATCCCTGTGACTGTGGACCTCCGGACTCCTCAGCCCTGCTCCTGGGCCCTTCAAGCACATGGTCTGGCCCTGTCGCTGGGACTCCCCAGAGATGCCCATCCTGTACCCCACCTGCTCTCTCAGAATCTCGTGTGACTCCCTTCCCCTGCTCGGTCCCAGGTCACGGGCCACCTCCTTCTTAGCCAAAGCGGCAGCCTGGCCTGGCCCGGCCCCTGGACTGCGGCCCCTCCAGGACACAGATTTGGTCCTTCTTGTTCACTGCTGTGCCCCCAGCACCCAGATCCCTGGGGGAGCAATCCCATCCTCTGCCTACGTGACACCCATCCAAGCACCCCACGCAACAGAGGATGCTGGCACCCCCACAGGTTTGGCCAGACTCAGGAAGACCCTGGACAAATCCTTAGGGCTCACAGCTGTTCCCATCACCCAGCCCAGGGCCTGGCTCCTGCTGGGCAGACAGTGACAGCATGAAGGGGAGGGTACGTTGGAAATGCCTCCAAGACATTTAACCCAATTATTAGTTTAGCGACCACCATAATCACAGCCACATTTATTTGGCACCCACTGTATACCAGGCACTGTGCTGAGGGTAAAGCCTCGGAGGAAGGAATGATTGTACTCCACATTTCACGTGGGCAGAGATGGAGGCTCAGAGAGTTCCTTCTCTCGGCTGGCAGAACCGTCCACTCATTCCTTTGTGCAACAGATATCTGTAAGCACCTACTGTGTGCCAGGCCCTGCACTGAGCACCTCACAGGGGTCCTGCCTCCCCGAATCCTCGGGTGGCGCGAGCAGCGGAAGATTTGCCGTTGACTGCATTTCACAGTGAGGACAAGGGGGCACGGAGGAGTTAGGTGCCCTGCCCGGCGTCACGCAGCCGGGAAGCCAAGAACTCAGTTCTGAGCCTCCTGAGCAAGACCTGCATGCAGATCTGAGGCGCCCTGCCTTGGTCTCTGCCTCCGGGACCCCCATTAGGGCCCATCGGAGGCGGGGCAGGGCTGTGTCTTCGTGGGTGAGGTGGCAGTGAACACACACGTGTGTGTGCGTGTGTGTGCATGTGTGTGGGTGTGGTTCAGTCCCTGGGGAGCCCCCCCACCCCTGCATGGGGCACCGCAGGTCCACATGCCCCGATGGGAGCAGGCAGCACACGCGTGTGCGGGTTGGTGTGGACATGGGCCTTCGTGTGTGAGGGCTGCGTGGGGCAGGAGGACCCCGGCCGTGGTGAGTGTTTCCCATCCATTTGGCGTGAGACAGGGAGGAGAGAGAGACAGAGACAGAGGTGGGGGGGGGGAGAGACAGGGAGAGGGAGGAGGAGAGAGAGAGGGGTGGGGGGGTGAGAGAGACAGAGGGAGAGAGAGAAGGAGAGAAGGGAGGGAGGGAGACAGAGAGAGAGAGAAGGAGAGAGAGGGAGAGGGAGAGAACGCTGACTCGCCAGAATCCCAGCTTCGTGATTTACAAGGCGCCTGGCCCTGGCGCTCGCTGAGGCACCCCTGCCTCCGCAGAGAAGGGAGGGGGGGGAGACACAGGGACAGAGAGAGGGAGAGAGCCCTGGAGCCAGGCTGTGCTTCTTGCAGGAGCCGAGCAGAGGCATCACCACGGGTGGGGGGCGCACACAGGGAGCGCCCACCTGCCCAGGCCTGCCTCAACAGCCAAGTGGGGGCAGCGGCCCCAAAGCCAGCCTTGCCCGCCATAATGCTGTGCCACCCAGGGCGGGCCCTGGCCCTCTCTGGTCTTGGCCCCTCTCCCAGCCCCCCAAAGCCCAGGTCAGGCCTAGACCCCACGACCTCCTGCTCCCCCATCCCACCCCTACGAGGCATTTAAAAAAAGTACCTGCTAAACCCATCAAAAGTCAGGGCCACCCTCGCAGCCTCGGTCTCCCCACTGGAGAAAGGGCTGTAAGAGGGGTGCCACACCGAGAGGGAGCGCGGGGCAGAAATGGAGGGAGGAATGAATGAATGAGGGAGGGGCCCTGGCGGCTGGCGTGGCCGCAGCCTCGGCCCCGGGGAATCCTGGGCACTGCAGCCAAGAGGGATTTGGCCCCAAACCCGGAATAACTAACGTGGCGGTGTGGCGGGTGGAGGGAGGCAGGGAGGGAGGCCCGGAGCAGGGCCAGAGCGGGGAGGCCAGCCTTCCCGCCGCCAGGATTTATGGAAGTAACGGCTGTTCCACACAGTTCCTCTTAAGAGTAAAAGTGAAAAAGCGCTTGAGTCACCACTGAAACAGGGACGGGGCTCCCAGAATCCTCCAGGGCCGCCGCCGCCGCCACCCCCCCCCCCGGGGGCGGGCAGGGCCGGGGGCACCGGGGCGCTGGCACCGACAAGGATCCGGGTCGGATCAGCTAAAAGGGAGCTATTTTAGGATGGGCTCAGGTTGTAAAATTAGTCGGGCAAAGGGGGGAGATGGAGGCCCAGAGACGGGGAGACACACGGGAGAGATGGAATGGGGGAGAGAGACACACAGAGACAGATGGAGGCACGGAGAGAGACACGGAGGCAGAGACAGGGAGAGACAGACCCAGAGATCGAGGAGAAACAGAGAGACGGGGAGAGGGAGATGGAGATGGTCAGAGACGCGGGGTGGCGGCGTGCTTAGAGAGACTGAGCCAGCCCGCCAGGAGTGCAGGTCCTGTGCGGGCAGTCGGGGTCCTCCCGGGGGGGCCCCCAGCCGGAGATCCCAGCCCAGGCTGGGTCTGCAAGGAGCTCTGGGGGATCACCCTCAGGCTTTGGGGAGCCTGCCAGGGGGTCCTGGGGCTCCCCTCCTGGGTGGGGGACGCAGGAGCAGAGCAGGGGAGGGGAGCCCCCTGCATTTGGGCCACTCCATCCTCACCCTAGCCCTAGGAGGGGGGCTCTTGGGCTCTCTCTGCCTATCTCTGCCTCCTGTCCACCCCCGTC
Source organism: Eumetopias jubatus (assembly GCF_037043125.1). Lineage (NCBI taxonomy): Eukaryota > Metazoa > Chordata > Mammalia > Carnivora > Otariidae > Eumetopias > Eumetopias jubatus. The sequence goes on from NW_028274807.1 coordinate 216,149,733, forward strand.
ACTTGCCCCGAGCAACCTCAGGTAGCGTTCACTGTCCACCAGGAGCCCGCCTGGCTGATCCTTGCCCTGCTCCTGGGGAGGGCCGAGCCAGGCCCCATGAGCACACATGCTCACACCAGGGCTCGGGTTCTCACTGCCACCGCCTCTCCTCTCGGCAGCAACGTGGATGAAGGCCTGTCTCCCGAGGAGTCCTGATGGGGGAATTCCAGGGCTCGGTGACAAAAGGCGGCCTTCCAACCTCCTCCCCTGGAATAGCCTCCCTGGCTCAGCCCCCCTGTGTGGCTCTCGGGAGCTGGCAAGCGCAAGAAGGGCAGAGGGGGCGGGGGCGCCCACAGCCACCCAGGCCACCCCGCAAGCCCAGAGACTGGGAGGCCCAAGGTCACGCTGCAAACCTCACTAGAACCCTACTTGCACCCGGGGAGCTTTAGGGCAGCTGGGATGCAGAGGTGGGGCAGCAATGACAACTTCCGGGGGGTCCCCAAAGTTGTTCAGAAAGGGAAACTGAGGCCTGGACAGGAGCAGGGACTTCCCCAAGGTCACTAGGGGATCATGGGTAGGACAAGCCCTGAGACCCCCCCCCCCACTTCGCACCCACCCTCTCCTTTTCTGGCGGGAGCCAGGAACTCCCCAGTGCAGCAAGAAAGATTCTACCATGAATGAGGGGGACCCCAAGATCCTGAATAGTGGACCCTCTCCACACAGACTGGCGGCCCCTGGGACCCAAGCTAGGCATCCACGTGCTCCCCATAAGGGAGAGAGGAGGGAGACCGGACACCCGGGCTCCCGCTGGACTCCCAGAGTGCTGCACTTTGCAATCTGGAGGCCACACTGCCCCTCTCTCCAGAGCCTGCCTTAGTCCTCAGGAGAAACTGAGGCCGCAACCCCACTGGCCTAAAGACACATGAGGACATGGGGGGAGCTGGTAGTAGACCAGCGGGGGGGGGGGGTCCCAGAGGGAGCTGGAGGAGAAAAGAAGTCCCCGGGGTGCGGCCTGGGACAGGGGCAGCCGCCCCCTCCCCACACATCCCCTTGCCCATTGCACAAGGGCTCAGCCCCGAACAGTCTGGGAGCCTGGCCAGGGGTGAGAGGCTACGGGAGGGGGGCAGGGGCAGGTGCCGGGCTGGCGAGGGCGTCCGCAGCGCCGCAGTGCCCGGGCCAGACCCCGGAACGCCCGGCCTCCCGGCTCCTCCCGGCGGCGGCGGCGGCGCAACAATCCAGAATCGATGCGGCGAAAATATCAGATCGGTGGGGGGGGGGGGGGGGCGGGGGGAGCGGGAGACCGAGCCGGGTTGTCAGCGCGCCCCCTCCCCCAACTGCTGGCGCCTCCAACTGCGCGCGCCCCCTCCCCCTCCACGCACACGTGGGCCAATAATGGGGGGAAAGGCGTCCCGAGGTTGGGGTGGCGGGGCACAACCTTGGCTGGGGGCGGGGGGGGTCACTGTCTGGGGAGCACATCCGAGGGATCCTCTCCTCCACAGTGCCGAGGGACCCAGCCAGAACCCTTCGATTCCTCCTAGAGGCAGGCCCGGTCCGGGCGGGGGGTCACGCAGAGGCCTGCCTTCGGCTCCGCGGGGAGGGCGCCCCCAGACCTTCCCGGGTTGGGTGGGGGCTAGCGTCCCGCCAGCCTGCACCCCGAGTCCCGCGTCCGCGTGGGGGGAGAGGCCGGGGCGCCGAGGGCGGGGCGGGAGTCCCGAGGGAGGGTCGGGGCGGGGGGGGGGTCCCCGGCCCAGCCCATCCCCCACCGGCCCCTGGCCCGCGGCGGGGGCACCCCGGCGGGGCGGCGGGAGGGACGCGCGCCTTTCCCGTCCCGCCTCCTCTGGCTTCCCGACTCCGGGGCCCGGCGGCGGGGGGCGCGGGGGGCGCGGGGGGCGCGGGCCGAGCGAGGGGCGTACCTGGGTCAGGCAGAGCGGGGACGAATACATCCCGGGCGCGGCGGGAGGCGCAGGGCCGGCCGGAGCGGGCGCGCTGAACTTACTGAGTCATTTTTCCAAACCCCCCCCCGCGGCCGCGGCCGGCGCGCTCCTCGCCGCCTCCTCCCTCGGTCTCCCTCCTCCCTCCCTCCCGCGCTCGCTCTCTCTCCCTCTTCCTTTCCTGTCCCCCCTCCCTCTCTCCTCCTCCGTCTCTGTCTCTCCGTGTCTCTGTCTCTCCTCCCTCTGGCAGCCTCCCCCCCTCCTCCCCCCAATTTCCCTCCCCTCCCACCCGAACCTCCCACTTCTCAACATCCAACTTTCAAAGAAACGAGGGAAAAAAGAGCGCGAGCGGGGAAGGAAAGCCGCTCCCCCCCCCCATGCCCCATGAACCCCCATCATAGCTATTATTACGAATTACAAGCCGCCCTGGTCCCGGGCACCGGACAGGAACCAACCGGCCGCGCAGAGCCCGGTCGCCACGGGTCCTCGAGGACCGCCCACCCGAGTCAAGTGGGGAGGGGGTGCTGGGCTGTTGTTGGACACTTTGGGGCCGGTGGTGGATTTTTAGGACCCCCCCCCTCCCCGCGCTGGCCGGGAAGTTGGAGAAAAGAGCCAAGTTGGGGGGGGGGGAGGGAAAGAATGAAGAAGTGACGTGTGCAGAGGCCGGCGCCAGCGCGCGTCTTTCCCCTTAAAGATGTACAACCCGGGGTGCAGGGCAGGAGTGGGGGGGGTCCCACAGCATCCTCTCCCCCTGCTCCCCCGAGAGCCAGACAGGGGGCTGCAGTTCCCCCCTGGCACAGGGGCTGGCTCCAAGTGCACTCTCCTCCACCCCACCAGCCCCAAAGGTCCCAACTAACCCGAGAGCCTCCAGGAATCTGCTCTCACTCCTTCAGTTAGCACCAAAGGGGAACTGGGTGTGTGTGGGGGGGTTGCTTTGGCATCCCCCATTAGTCACCCCAACATCCCAGGAGGATGTGTCCAGAACCTCAGGCTGGCCAGATAAACCCTTGCAGCCTCTTCTCTGGGTGTCCAGTAATTCCTACTGAGCCTAGGAGTGTGCCCATTTCACGGATCTGGAAACTGAGGCACGGTGAGTGGCTTGGCGCCAGGCCACCTGGCCCCAGAACCCACCTTTCTAAAGCTCCATTGTTCTCCCTCTAGAGGCACTGGGCACAGACCTGACCTCCCCCAGTCTGTGCCCCCAGCATGCCTGATGACCATGACTTCAACCCTTCCCCTTTCACCCTCTGAATCCTCCCAGCTTCAACTGCTGAAGCTCCCATTCCCACCCCACAGACTAGGGCGATGTGTCCCTCTGCCCCTTGGTGTTGTCCCCTGTAAAGTGCACTAACAGTGCCCACCCATGGGGTCCATGGGCATAAGGATAATGACACTTAGCAGAGCCTTGACCTTGGGTCAAATGTGCACCGAGACATTCTTAGAAAGCCTGATGATTTTGATTTGTCTCTCCCGGTGTCCTGATGCCAGATGATACCCTCTTGCCAACTTGGGTAATGGGAGGTGCCAGGAACCCTATTATTCTCCCGTGTTACAGGGAGGGAACAGGCTCAGGGTCCCAGGGCTAGACTAGGAGGGAGCAGGGCTCCTACGGGAGCACGTATTCCCTGGGCCACACTGACCCCACTGCATGTGGGTGTCGGTTATTCAAACAAACAGTGCTTAGCACATCATGAGCACTTCACAAATGTTTGAAAACCCCTTGGCTGCCAGGCGGCCCCGTGGGGGGGGGTGCATTTAAAACCCCAGGATGAATGGGGAAAGTCAGGTGTCTAGGAATCCAAATGCCAACATAACATAAAGCAATATTTTATTATTTTTAAATGGCCAGGAACACAGAGAGCACCAGATTCCAAATTCACAGACATTTAAAAGTCACACTTGACTGCAGAGGGTTCTCCCAGCTCAGCCCCCTCATTCCCGCCCAGCCTGCCACCTGAGCTCCCTTCCAAGGTGAAGTCTGGAGAGCACAGACTGCCCTTCTCAGAGCCTCAGTCTCCACATCTGTAAAATGGCAACAGTGCTGGGACGCATGGAGGAGGGCTGGAGATGGGAGTCCTGAGGTCACCTGTGTGACCACTGTGGGCACAGTGCAGAGAGTAGAACCTTCTGCAAATTCCCGAACACCAGTGGACTGTTACAAATCTATATATTCTAGTTCGGGTAGGAGGGGCCCTGCGGCGCACACAGTAGGTCCACAGCTGGCCCGCTCTAGCTCAGGCTTGCAGCCTGGTCTACGTCTCCTCCAGCAGCAGCTACACGCCTGTGCGCCTCAGCCTCCCCTCGGTGAAAAAGGGCGAAGGTAGTTTTCACCCCCTGGGTTATTATGGGTGAACAAGGGACTATTTGGGCTGAGGTCAGAACAGTGCCTTGCACCGAGCAGTTATCCGAACAAAGCAATCGGTGGATTTGGACCTACTTGTGCAAGGGTCCAGAAGGGGACCGGGGGGCATGATTTAGCTCTGGGCACTTTGGAGCACAATCTACCTCATTGGTTAAAAAATTAAAAATGCACTCTCCTTATCATTCATTCTGCCTTCTCTCTAACTGTTCCTGATCCAGACGCACAAGCGTGTTGACCACTACTCTACCAGTAATGGCGACAATTTGGGAACAGGCCACTGTGTCCCTCTGTGGAGGGCCAGATCAGTAACGCCAGCATGGGCACAGGCTGGAATACTACGCAGCTCCATAAAAGAACAAGAGGCTCCCACCGGCAGATGTCTCTGAGAGACACACAGCGGGGGAAAACAAGCTGGAAACCAGGGCTTCTCACCCGAGGGTGCTCTGGATCATTCTCGGCTGGGGCTTGCGGCATCCTAAACACTGTGGGGGAGGGGTGCTGAGCAGCAACCCTGGCTGGAGCACCCCCAGCCCTGACCACCGCAGATGTCCCCAGATACGGCCCAGTGTCTCCTGGGGCAGACGAGTCCCTGGGTGAGACCACCCCCACTCACTGTAAATGCTGCAAGTAGACTCAAGATCTCACTGGGGATTGTTTTTACAAAATGTGCAAGCATCCTTTATAAGACTATGTACCTGTTACATGTGCAATGGTTCGGACGAAGCTGAATGAAACCAGAGCACCCCCCGGAGCGGGGACCCACACAGGTAGGGGTGATGGCGCAGGTTGGTTTTCACTTGGGATACTTTGGTATACTCTTTAGATGTGCACGAATGGTTTGTCTCATTAAAAACAAACTTTTTAAAAAGTGCGTGGCCTTCACAGAGCAGCTCAGGCAGGGACCAGAGGTGTCCACCTAGTAACTCCAGAGTGATCACCCCCCCAGAGAACAGAGGACACAGCACCGTGCCAGGCCTTGGGGATGCACACTTGGGACAGCGTCACTCCTCAGCCCTGTGTGTTCCCATTTCACAGAGGAGAAACAGGTTCTAGAAGGGGACGCTGAGGTCTTTGGTCTTGATAAGTAAAGGCAGGACAGGACACAGGGCTGGCAGGGACATGCAGCACATACAATGTGCCACAGAGGGACACGCAGACATCTACACTATGCCACACAGATACTCACGTCACACGAATACAGACACACAGTCACACACCAGTGACACAAACACATAAAGATTCACCTGAACGCAGGCCCACCCACAACCACGGACGTCCCCCACACCTGGCCTCAAGCATCACGACAGAAGGGCACCCAGGGACTCACAGACCCGCTCAAGTGCACACACAGCCATGACCACAACACACATACACTCCTTCACAATCACACACTCATACCCAGACACAACCATACACACCTACGATCACCCCCACCCACAAGCAGAACCCCTCCCAGTATCCCCACGCAGGCCTGGGGGCACATATGTGAAATAACCACATCCCCGCTCCTCCCCCCTGACAGTCCCATCGACATCCCCCCCCACCCCCCCCACCCCCCCCACCCCCCCCACCTCCCCAGAGCCGGGCTCAGAGCTCTCCAGGTGGGGCTGGAGGCGGGGGTGGGTGGGGTGGCTCGTCTCCACTCTCACAAGTGCAGGTGCCCGTCCACGTGTGGCTGTGTGGGCACCTCTGTGTGCGTGGCGTTATGTACACCTGTGTCATGGGTGTGAATGTTCCTGCGCCGATGTGTGCCACTGCACGGGGTGGGGGACGAGGAGAGAGGCTTGCACTGGGGAGGGCAGCCCAGGTGTCCCACTCCACAGGAGTGTGGTGGGAGTGTTGTGTTTCAGCGCTGGGGGCGAGCGCAGGGGAGCGTGAGGACTGGCAGGGGGTAGGAAGTTTACCAAACTATGGGACTCTGAGGGTTGGGTGCCAAGGTATCCCTGTGTCCATGTAGGACGCCTTTTTCCCTTTCCCAAACAGCCCCCCAAAATGGGATGCACGTTCAAAGAAAAAAGCAGAGACGCCGTCCTGGCCTTGGTGCTTTTATATTTAGAAAATTATATAAAGTGCCCTGGTGTGGGGGTGGGGGTGCAGCGGGGATTCCCCTGCAGGGGAGAAAACAACACTTTGTGCCCGCCCCTCGTAGGGGGCAAGTGCAGGGAGGCAGGACTGGGGGGGGTGGCTCCCAGCATAGAGAGGGTGAGGGGGTTTCCTTGGCCACCCTCCTGAGCCCGACCTGGCCCGCGCGCTTCTGTAACCGGCCATCCCTCGGGACCTCCTCCGCCGCGGTGTGGGGGGACCCCCACCGCCCCGCCTTCCTCTGGGGCAGGTCCCCGCGCACGCGCAGCCCCTGGCGGGAGAAGGCGCCGCCACCGTGTGATCGTGTCCCGGCGCCACCTCGCGCCCGATCCTCAAGCCAGGACCACCTGGGGCCTCGCGGATGGGGTACCCCGAGTCGGAGGGAAATGGAGGGGACAGTGTGTGGGGGGTGAGATGAGGGGACAGAGTTTTGGCATGGTAGAGGAAACATCCGTCCCTCACTCAGCAACCCCGGTTACAGGAAAAAAGGAACGGGGCGGGGGGGGGGGGCTGAGGGACAGTGTAAACCCATCCCCACGAGTAGTCCCTCTGCGCTAATCACACGCACACAGCGACACCCAACTGTCCCCTGGGACACAGGGACACGACACAGTTCCCCACTCACCAGCAACCCCCTAACCGCCACACATTCACATGGGGACACCCCATGGGTCACCCAGGGACATCACGGCCCTCGGGGACACACAACCCCGCCATAGAGCTTCACAACACCTTCCCACAGGGACGCACGGTTACCCAGACACAGACACTGTCCCTTAGCCGCACAATGCTCTAAGACACACGCAACAAAACACACACAGCCACGTGGATGTGCAGACACACACAGACACATAAAGGAGAGGACTCGACGCCTCGAGACCCACGGACCCATGGCCAGAGACGGGACCACCCAGCCGTACAGACACGCGGGCGCATCCCCGGCTTCCCGTGCTGACCCGTTTGGGAGCACAGAAGCCCCCAAACGCACCCCTCGAGTGCCGGATGCCACCGACGCCCGCGGACTGGACACCGGAACCCTCAAGTGCAGCCACCGACGCCAGCGGGCCTGGGGCGCGCCGGGCCGAGACCCGGTGACCCCTCCCGGCTGGGACCCGGCGCGCGCCGCGGAGGGGCCGGGGTCGACCCGGAGGCGGGCCTCAGGCATCGCAAGGGCAGGCGGGGTGGCGGCCCCCGCGCGGCGCCGAGCGCAGCCGCCCGCCCGGCTCCAAGTTCAAGGCGCCCGGCGGCGGCCGCTGCGCGCTCTCCGCCCCTCTCCGCAGCGGCCATTTTCCGCTAGCTGGCGCGCGGCGCTTGCCCGGGCCGGGGCACCCCGCGGGGGCCGCCGCGACCCCCGCCCTGCACGGCCCCGGGCGGGCGCCCCCTCCTCGGCCCACGCTCCCCCGCGGGCTGCGCGCTCGGGGGTCGTGCGCTCCGGGCCGCGCCCTCCCGCCTCCGGCCGGGCCAGGGAGGAGGCGGGAGCCGGGTCTGGGGGGGACCCTCTCCCGGGAGCCCCGCCCTCCCCGTTAACTCCGCGGCGCCCGCCAGGGGCCCCCCACTTGGGGTCCCCCGCTAAGCCCCGCGCGCCAGCTCCGCCCCCAGCCGTGGGGGGGGGAGGAGATCGGCGGGCGGGGGTCCCGCAGCCGCGGGCGGTGTGTGGGGGGTCCCCGCCTCGAGCCCCTCCCCTGGGCGGCCCCCGCCCCCTGCCCCCCCCAGACCTTGCAACTTTCGCCGGGAGCCCACGCACCACCCCAAAAACTCCCCGGGCGAAAACGAAAGTGGGGGCGGCGACGTACCATGGCGCTGCTGCGAGGAGGCGAGGCCGGCGCCGGAGCGAGCGCGCTCGGTCCCCGGCGAGGGGGGGCCGGAGGCGGCGGGAGGAGGCGGCGAGGGAGGGCGCGCGGGGGAGGGAGCGAGCGCGCGAGGGAGGGGGCGCGCCGCGCCCGCCCCCCCGGCCCGCAGGACCCTCCCCTCGGCCCGCCCTCCCCCCGGCCCCGCGCGCCGCCCGCGCCTCAGGCCGCTCCGCGCCCCGGCCCCGGCTGCGGCGGCTCCGGCTGTGGCTCCATCCCCGGCCCGGCCCGCGCGAGGGGAGGCCGAGCAAGCGGCCGCCGCGGCGGGTCGTGGGGCCCAGGTCGGGCTGGCTGCGGAGGAAGCGGATCCACCTTCGCCGCGGCGCGCGCGCGCTCACACACTCTCACACACACACACACA